>NC_050482.2:58459987-59059987 GCF_012460135.2 Molothrus ater | reverse complement strand
CGCGGCCCTGCCCCCGGCGCGTTCGCGCGCGCCCGTCCCGTCTCAGCCAACGGGAGCCGCCGCTGGCCCGGGGGGCGGAGCCGCGGCCGCGCCCCGCCCCGCGCAGCCGGAAGGATCCGCTCCCGGAAGTTCCGGCGCTGCCGCCGCTTTGCGGGATAAACAGTAATGGCGGAGGCGGTGGCGGCGCTGGAGACAACGGCGGGCGCGGCGGCCGCGGCCCTGGGGTCACCCGCGGCCCCCGCGGGAGCGGCGGCCGTCGCCTTCGACTTCGCGGCCGTGCCGCCGCCATCCGCGGGGCCTGGGGGAGGCGGTTGGACCAAGCAGGTCACCTGCAGGTACGCGCCGTCCGCGGCGGGTTGGGAGGGGGAGGGAAGCGGACGGGCGCGGCCGCCCTTCCTCGTCCTTCTTTTCCTTTCCCTTGCCTTCTCCCCGCAGAGCCCCCCCCCCCTGCCCCGGGGCCTTCTCCCTCACCGCCGCCCCCCCCGCCCCCCCCCCGCCGCCCCTCCCCCCACGGTCACGTACGCGCCGCGCGCGCCCGCCCGTGGCGCGCGCCGGCCCCGCCCCGCGCGCGTCCCCGGGGGTGGCGAACGGCTCCGGCCCGGGCGGGACCGGCCCCGGGCGGGGCTACCGGCGGAGGTGGCGCGGCCGCGGCAGCCGGGCCCGCCGGTGGGGGCGGTGCGGCCCGCGGCCTTTCTCCAGCCGCGGCCTCGTGCGAGGGTGTTCCCTGCGGCCTAGCGCCTGCGGCGGCCGCGCCGGGAGCGTTCCCGCCGCCGCACCGGGAGCCGCGGGCCGCTCGTCATTGTGCGGGAACAGGCCCGCGGTGCTCGGCGCGAAGGGCGCCGTGTGGAAGGAAGTCCTGCAGGCGCGTTCCGCAAAGCGCGACAAAGCAGGAAACGCGACGTAGTTTAAATTGTCGTGCGTTTCAATCGAAATTTAAAATTGGGGATTACCTAGTGATTGATATAGCGAAAGCTAATTATTAAAACGGAGAGCAGGAATAGGTCGTGCCATGTTGCAGAATGTGCGAAGTGGCCCTGCCTGTGTCACACAGAGGTTCTGTGTGCTGCGTCATTTCCTATCCGTGTTTTCCTTTAAACTAAATTTCTGATAAATCTTCTCTCCGGGGTTATGCAAACCGTACTGCGTGTTTTAAAGCTTGCCGGATGGACTATTTTTAAACCTACAGTGCTGGTCGGTTGGCAGGCAGAAAGGAATTTAAAACACATTTTGTGAACGTAGACATATACTAGTTAATATAAAAGCAAATGATAGTCCAAGATGAACATCGATGAGCATCTCCTGCTTTTTAAAAATTTATTTATTTAATAAATTAAATTATATTTAACGTTTTTGTGGACAAATAAATTCTAAGTCGCTGGGAAGCAAAAAGGAGCATCCCTTGGTTAGGACAGAAGAGGTTCTAGATCTTGATTGAGTTCTTTTGTATCTCTCGTGCTTGCCTTTTCCCCCCATTTGTTTCACCGGCAGATTGCAGCAGCAGCATGAGGAGCCGCTGCTGGGCTTTCAGCGAGCGCGCTGGCTGTGTCTGTTCGGCGTGCCCCGCGGTGTTTGAAGCATCCCTGCTCGCTCTTGCTCCCCATCAGTTTTGGCCGATGCCCAGCTATCTGCTTCCTTTCGGGAAGCTCCGTTCAGCAGCGCTCCCGGGGGGTGCTGCGGGCAGAGCGTTTCGCCTGCGAATCCCCGGTTAATGTTTGATGCCGGTGATGGGGAAATGACCGGGAACCGTGCTTAGCTCAGCTTTAAGTGAGGCGCAAGGTCAGTGCTCCCTCTATTTGAGTTTGCCCGTAATTTCTGAAGATCGAAAGGCTCAATTAGGCAAATTGGATTCATGAGACAGCAATGGAATAGGTATAGATGCACGATCGATTTATTGAAGACAGCCACTGCCATAGTACAGAGGCAGTCAAGTTCATCGGTGTCCTGCAGTGCAGAGAGTCGAGGGAATATATTTATTTGCAAACACTCAGGCTGAGTGAGAAGCTAAAGTTGCTCTTTTGTAATGGTTAATGTGCTTTAATTTGAGATTAAACAATGGGATCTTGGCCTTGGATCTAATGAACGTCTCCATTCTTTGTTCTCTTTGCCTAATCCTGCTAGTTATCCCATTGCTTGCTTTATTAATTTTTATGGGGCCATTCAAGCTGGAGGAAGAATAGCTTTAATCAGGCTTTAAAGTGAAATTAGCAATTCTGACTTGCCCTTCTAGGAACCTGTGATAAAAATTTTGGATTTCTATGTTTGGTTTTGATAAAATATATTCATATTTAGGAAGATATATTTCTTACTATTAAATTTTAGTTTACCTTTGTAAATGAGCTGGAGGATTTAACAGTGAGATGAAGAAGTTAGATTTCAAAATGCAGGTTTTTAGTGTGGGAGGTAGAGCAGTTTCTGTTTGAGTAACACTGCACAATTTTTTTGTTCACAGGCATTTTTAGTTGAATCATCATAGGGGTAACAGTAAATGCTGCCTGAAAAACTTTTGGGAGATAGTCCCTTAAGTATAAGGAGCTAGCCCGTGATGGCTGGTGCAGAAATACTGCTGTTTTAGGGAAACTGGAAGGCTTAAAATTGGTACCATAGGTTCTTGCTGTTCCTTTGAATATCTGATATGATAAATAGGTTGGTTAATGAGTTTTAATGTACCAGTGTGATATCCTTGGGATGGATGATTAATATCTCTGAGTGAGAGACACAATGACTAAGAAGAAGGACTTTGGTTTCTCCTACACATACAGTTTTGCTGATGTTACCCTTCTGTTTTTCTTGCAGCTAAAGTTTAGAAGTCTCAGGGTGAAATATGGGAAATTATGTTCCCTAAGAGACGATGAGAAAGGTTGTTGGTTGGTTTTCTTTTTTTTTTTTTTTTTTACTTCTGTGGTTTAGCAGTTTTCAAGGCTTGTCTTTTGTAAAAATTTATAGTATTTTAATCTGGATTAAATGGCAGGGGAACAAAGCTAATTCAGAACTTGTTAGTTATTATGAACTTTTTCCTATTAATATGTTTGAAATAAAAAAAAAAGGTTGTCCTTACCTAGTTCCTCAGTCCTTCCAGTTGAGATGGCTACATGGTTTTATTGAGCAGTGCTATAGCCAATCTTTTTTTTTTTCCAAAGGCTTGACACTGTTTGTTCCGAGCTTGTGTGTTCCAGATGTCATGCGACATTAAAAGTCATCAAGCTGATGTAAACAAATTGCATTTCACTTGTTTGTTTTAGAAATGAAAGCAAATAAAACCCATAGCAACTAAGTGCTGTACTTTGAGAGCTGTCTCTTAGCTGGTCTTCCTGAAAACCTGGATGAGGTAATTTTTTCTTGTTATGTGAAGAGTGTGCATCAGAAAAGTCAGGCCTCCTTAATTGCATGCAGCACCAGGAATCCTGACAGCCTGCCTGGATTGCCCCTTTCATGGCTGCTCTGGTCTGCATCCCTGGGAACTTCTGAAGGAGGTTATGGAGAAGGGACAGTGAGATAAATGCTGTGAAGATCAATTTTTTTTTCCCCTTTTACTAACTCCAGGAGAATTTCATTGGCAAGTAATGTGGCTGAACACCCAGGAGCTGTGCTAGAGCAGTGTGCTTAGCTTCTCTCCTGCTGCCTTCTTCCTGGGAATTCTCAGTCTCTGTATGGCACCTGAAGAGGCTAATGCCTGCAGATGGATGTTATCCTGAGCTTCCCCATCTGCCAGTCATGGCAGTGTCTTGGGTTTTGAAGGAGGTTTGCTGTGGCTGTAACATTCTAATTTAGCTGAAGCTAAATAGTTTGATAAAACAAATTAGTGCTACCTGAAAGCAGAAGCCAGAGGTAAATAACAGAAGACATCTGAATAAGGAAACCTATTGCAAACTTCCAAAGCTATAGGAGGAAGAATTTGGAATAGGAATTTGCCTACTGAGAAATAGGAATATTGCCTATTGAGAAATACCTGTGAAAATGAAGATATGCTCTTTTGATCAAGGCATTCATAACTAGACATGTGTTGAACCTTTTTCAGTGATAAAATGCCAGTGCAGGCAGTTATTAATTTTGTCTAGTTATTCCATGTGTTAGTGTCACTCATGTTTTCTGCCATTGTGCAGTGAACTGAACTGGGGAAATTATCTGAGCTTGGACCCTGATGACTTCTCTAGTCTGGCTCCCCAAGCAGCTTAACCAAATTACACTTGTATATTTGAATTGGAAGGACAGAGAGCACTGCCACAATAAGTGCTTTTTTGGATGACAGCATCACAGAGGCTCAGAGAAAATCCAATTATATGCTTGTCTTGATCTAGTTTTATCTTTTCAGATGAAATTACATGTGTTCTCTGACTACTTGACCAAATGCAAATTTCAGATGTCCTTCTACGTGTCTGTGTGTAAGGCAGATAACTCATATATTTCTCAGTTTTAAGGGTGCTTTTTTCCTATAACCAGAATGAAGAGGCTGGTATTGCTGTTGAATACTCTGGTTAAATTGAATACTCTGTGTAAGTAAAGATACTCTACAAAATAAATTTCATTATCTTACCCCAAAAATAATGCGTTCTGTTTATTTTTTTTTTCACTTGGCCAAAGTGTTTTAGCCAAACTCTGCGATTTGATATATAAAGTATTACATTCTTTGTGACCTTAAAGTAAGAATCTTACCTCTTGGTGAGGGGAAGGGTTGTGGAAGAAGTTGGGGTGTAATCCTAAGAGAAATACATTTTTTCCCCTCCCACTCCAGCCTTCTTGTTCAAATAATGCTGAGTTTGCTGCATAGGATTGAAGGCCTTTAAGACTTATGTGTGAATTAGAGCCTGGACTGTTTCATGTTTATTTTTTTGCCTTTTTTTTTTTTTTGCCCTTTATGCCATTTTAATATAATAAATTGTGGCAACTTTCAGAATTACATAGAATCTGCATTTTCAGAGGATTGTCTGATGTAAATTGGGAAGGAAGGAAAGGGATTTGGAGCTTCATTTTCCCTATCACGCAGTGGGATAATCTAAGTTTGGGGCTTATTAGAAATCTTGTTGGCCAAATAGTTTCTATCAGATGTCCTCAGTTCAGGCAGGAGCCTTTCTGTCAGTCCCTTATTTCAGCTGTAGTGGTGTCCCAACACATGGCTGGCTCAAGGAGCAGAGTGGCTGTGCAGAGTGGTTGGGCAGTGATGTGATCCAGATTAAAAATAACATGGGGGCAGCAAAAGGAATGTCAGGTTCCATTGCAGCCATTTCCTGCTCCGTGCCAGCCAGTGGCTGTGAAGTTGCTGCCCCAGCACTTGGGGGAAGCGATGCTGAGTGGAAATAAACAAAGGGTGGAGGTAACAATTGTTAAAGAGCAAACCTTAAGCAATCTGAAGTCTTTTTTTTTTACCCTTTTGGTGTGACTCCCATTTCTGAAGAGCAATCAGGCCAGAAATTCCAGTTAGATTCTAGTTCCATGACTTCATGGGTGGTTAGGTTTGTTTTTGGTTTTGTTTGGGGGGGGGGGGGGGGGGGGCTTTTTTTGTTTGTTTGGGGAAGAGGGGAGTTTAAGTATGGGTGGTTCTCTTGGTTGGGTGTTGGTTTTTTCCTTTTAACGTGGGTCTTCAGATATTTTTAAAAATAGCTGTTGGGTGGGTGAGTGTGACTTTTAGGGGGTTTTGTGTGTTTTTTTGGGAGAGATTGCTGGTTGTATATTTGCAGAGTTGGGCCTTGTTCTGGTTTTGCAACACCCTGTTCCTGCTGTTTGTGCCTCCACCTGACCCTGCAGAGCCTCATCTGGGTCTTGTACTGCTTGTTTTTTATGTAGGATCACATTTCTTACCTGGTTAATTTGTCTACAGGGTACAGGCAGGGGATTTGGAGTGTGAATTGCAGTCTGATAGCAAGTGTCAGCTTGTGTTAAGCTAGTTTAGGTTTTGTTTTTTCCTTGGTATGTTGAATACACCACTGGTATTGCATATGGAGGGTTATCAGCTCTCTAAACACTCAACCTCAGGTTTTAATATTTCCCTAAAACTGGATTGCAGATGTAGCTCTACTTATAACATTTAGTGCATTGTTCACTGGCTTTATCTGACTTCTTAAAAATGCAGTAGACTAAATAGCTGTGTAGAAGTGCATGCACTTCAGCATCTTATCACCTTTCCTGGCCAGGAATATCTATTTGAATGTACTGTTCTGTGAAGAGCTGTCCTAATCTTAGTTGTGGCTGCTGAAAGATGATCCCTGTCTCTTGTACTGGCTGTGAGGCTGCACTCAGCTGCTTGGAGGGCCTGGTTCTGCTGGCTCTGCCAAGTGCTGTAGGTGTGCAACAGGAGGAGGGCAGGACTGCCCCATGCTGCAGCAATGTGGGCTTAGACAGGTATTATCTGCTTCTCAGCCTTCCCTCAGGTAGTGTTTTGTATGAGACCTAAATCCTCACAATTTTTCTTGTTTATGAGCTCTTCCTATTTCCAGTGAGTTCAGAGTTTACAGCTTGTTACCTGGAGGCAGCATGGCTTCTTTCTAAACGGAAGTGTTGGTGAGCATTTATGGATTCAGTTTTTACACAGGATTTTTTTCATTTTTTCCTTTTTGTCTTTGCTAATACTTCTATGTGGATTGGGAAAGGTGTACTTGAACTTGTCAGTTGTAGTTTTGAACATACTGAATCTGAACAGTTACAGTGCATTGAATTTCTAGAGGCTCGTTCTTCTAGGTTAAATTGAAAAATTCTTGGAAACCACTCTACAGTTCTCTTGAATGGCTGAATTGAAATACTGAATTAAACTTGTGCTACTTGATATGCTAAAATTAATCAAACTGTCCTCAAAAGCATTGAAACTGTCCCAAGTTTTTCAAGACAAGCAGCACAATATTGAAGCAGGGTGCTTTGATTTATTTGGCTCCTATCGCAGGAACTAATGTGTGTTTTGTCAGATGTAATTATCCATCACAAACATGTTTTTCATTCTTGGAGAGGAAATCACATTTGATTGAATTATTTATGAATCCTGAATAGATTTAAAACCTTGGGTGATTTAGGGTGTGTCTGGATTTGAGTCTCGTATCCATTGTTGGGTTTCAGTAAGGTTTTTGCTTGTGTCAGGACACAGGGGCTACAAAGTAAAACTTAGGGCCATTATATTTGGTGCAAGACTCTTTCCTCTTAGTGTCACAGCCCAGGATAACTTTGCTTTTACAGGTTTGTGTTTTTTCCCCAGGCTTTTGTAAGAGCAAGTCCCTAAATGTGCAGCACAGTTCACTGGAGTAGCTGAGGCTTCATCTTTCCTCAAATGTTTTTATTTTTATGGTTATACTGGGGCAGGGTCCCATGAGTCTTCAGTGCTGTTGCCAATACAGCATACCTTGATTTATAGAATAATAAGATTATCCAAATATTTTTGCAGCTTCAGTGCTTCTCCCTAACTCACCATCATCTTCTCTTCCAGATACTTCATGCATGGAGTCTGCAAGGAAGGAGACAACTGCCGCTACTCCCATGACCTCTCCACCAGTCAGTCTGCCATGGTGTGCAGGTATTACCAGCGAGGATGCTGTGCTTATGGAGATCATTGCAGGTAAAGAAATGCCCTGGCCATCCTGCAGGAAGCTTTGCACTCTGAATCCCTGAGTGGAGAGCTCAGGGAAAGACAGTAAATCTTCGTGCTTTCCTTGTCCGTTGCAATTTCAGATATTTTTAAAAATAGCTTTTCACTGACTCTCTTGTCTTGCTAAATACCAGTGTTTGCTATGCAAAAAATGAGCAAAAGCAAGGTGATAACTGGTTTTCATAAAAGTGATAGTTGTCAGCATGGGGATTTTTCTTTTTTTTATTATAACATGAGTAGATTAATTGAAATCTGAGATTACATTCAGACCAGCTGAATGTATGAAAATGAGTTACACTATTTAAGTGATCATAAAAGCCTGAACAGGTAAGAGTTTATTTTCTTCGTGTTGTTTCCTGAGGAATTGGTACCCTGACACTGGAGCTACCATTTTAGGAAAGTAACTGGAGTTTGTCATAGAAGTTCTAAGATGTTGCCTGTACAAAATAGCTTTATGAAAACATACCATGAATTGATCCATACCCTTGAAATTACAATAAAAAAGAAGTTGTGAAGAAGAAAAACAGATACTTTCCTAGTGGAGCAAAGCTTTGCAAGGACTTAGCAATGTTTCATAATTCATTTTATTAAAACTTACCAGAAGTTTTAACATTCTGTCTTATTGTAGCTGTAATCAGTGATTAAACATTTGCATCATCGTTTTATATGGTAGCTCATAGTTAGCTTTGCTTTCATGTTTCATAAAGGGTTACTATATGTAAGAATGGCAGACAGAAGACTACAGAGAGGCATTCTTCGTTATCTGTGTTGTTTTTTTGATTGTGTAGATTAGTGATCTTCCAACTTTGGATCATGCACCCCATCAGTTCAATATTTTTAAGCTCCCACCAACATACACATTTATAATTTATATGTGTGTATCTTCATCTACTACTGTACTAATGTTATGTACACTATAAAATATAACCCAAAACCAGAATTTTAAAAAAGGTGTACTAAAGGTGAAATGAAAAATATTTAATAAATATTTTTTAAACAGTTCAAAGCATTTTTTACTGTCACTAAAAGCCTGATTAGTAATGATATTTTTTTATTGACAGTAATGTTGATTCAATGGGCTTTTTTATTGTTTAAAATCTCAGTGTAGCATTTTTTGATACGGTTATTTGAAGGCCTCATTTGAAGTTCAGTTTATTTCAGTCCTTGGTTTTAATGGCGGTTGTAGCTGAAAAAGATCTTTCACAAAGATATGCAGATCCAAAAGGAAGCGTATTGTTGGCTGCCTGTACTAATGTGTGATAAATTTAGCTGGTAAGTTTCCACCTTCCCTGATGTCAATCAGCTCTTAGTGCAGATTCACTGGAAGGTGTTGTATTTTTATATTTTTAGCAAATGGGTCCAACATACACTAGAATTCTGATTTTGAAAGATTTTTAAACATATTAGAGAAATTACTTTCCAATTTTTTAAGCACACAAGATATGAAAGGTTTTTGTAGTTGAGAAAAAGGTTTTTTGTAATTGATACACTTGGATTGTTTTTGGCAATATAATCACATAATGGTGGAAGCACTTCATTTTCAAAGTGTTGTCTCCATACCACAAATTTCCTTGAAAAAGCAATTACCTGTTTGTAGAATGACTTTATCTTGGAGGGACAGTTAGAATGTGGTTGGGTTTGGCTGGTTTGGGTTTGTTGTTTTGTTTTTTGGGTTTTTTTTAATATCTGCTCAGCAGCATACAGCTGGCACTGACTTGTCATCACAGAAAAGGGCAGCAAATTTGCAGCACTTGTCTTTGTGAAATAAACATGCATAACTCATCCGTGACAATTTTTAAGTGCTTTGCCATGAGATAATCAGCAAACATCTGTGTGGTACAGAAGATTTTCATGGTAGCTCTCCACCTCTTAACTGCAGTGAACATTTGACTATTTAAAGGTCTATATTGATGACATTTTCTAGTGTCACTTGGCTGCTTCTGGATCCATCTTTGCTACAATATTTTGCCTGTGAATGATGCAGTGATGGATTTCTGGTGGGGTGCTATCCCTGTAGCCTTACCCTGCAATCTCTTATTGTGGTCAGAGCAGCTGCTGCTTCAGTGGTTTTACTTGCACAGTTTTTCCATAAAGCATTGTTTTTATTAAAGTAATTGTATACTACTGAGAAGATATCTCCCTCAGTGAATTTTTTTGTCTTTGTTAAAGAAGTAATTTGTTAAAAATGTTTCTCTACTGGTACATCTTTGGTGTCTCACAAAAAGTAGTTCATTGAAACAGAATTGAAACAGAAACAGCAAGTACAGAAACAGAATCTAGCAAGTATCATAAGCTGAGATGTGAAAAACATCTGTACTTTTCCTTCTGCCTTACAGACTTCCCACTCTGCACAATTTATTCTACTGCTTGTTTCTTCAAACTGTAGCAGTGTTTTCTGTGTGTTTCCCAACAGTATTTGCTGACAAAGGAATGCATTTTACTTTGTAACCATATTGTTTTCCATGAGTTATTTCAGTCATTTTTACCACAGCCAGAAGAAAAAGTGGTCCAGTGGTATATGGCTTTTTGTCTTTCATTGTTATGTAACAAGCCTCAAAAGAGGTTTCTAAACCCTTAGTGTGAAGTTCTGCAAAGTACTAGATTGAATAGCACGTGACTTGAAACATCTTGGAAAAAAATGTGGAGGTTTGCCTTAATGTTCCAGATGTTCTGATTTTCAATGCCTTGCTAATTGAGATGGCTTCATCCTTTCAGTAGCTAACATCTCAAGGTGCAGCATACAGTGAGGGCATGGTTCTTCATTAATAACAGTGAATGTAAATCCATATTTCAGATTGCCTTCTTGGTAATCTTGATCTCTTCTGTGGTTCCCCTTCCCCTGAGTTCAAGAGCTGATTAGGTTGGCATTGTTTTGCTTCGTAGTGTGGCTGATGAGGAGCTGGTAGTAGGAGTAGAACTGTTAGCTCTGACATTTTCTTGTTGGCTTTTGCTCACGTTATCATTGCTCTCGTCAGCCCACAGCTGCAGGCATCTTTTCAAGCCACTTCTTCACTTTGTCAGGGCTGGTTTAGGTAAAACAAGATCAGATAGTCTGTTGATCCATTAAGTGGGCACTAGCAAAGTTCAATATGTCACAATGTGCTGAAAGTGAGCAGACAGGGGGGTGCCACTGTCAACCCACTGGGTGATGGAACACCTCCTTCAAGCACCTCACAAGTACCACACGTGGGCTCTCTGACATATGGGCTGTGAGAACACTGCCATCAATATGTATCTTAATAGTAATAATAGTAATTTATTGTATTTTTAAGGGGAAAAAACCACTAAATTGTAGTATTTCTTCCTGCACCCCATTGGGTTGCCTTGGGCACCTAGTATGGTGCACACACTTTGGAGGCCACAGAAGTGTGTTTGAAGGCTAGAATTTTAAATTTGTGCTTCATAGGAGTAGGATTTCCAAGCTGACATTTGGTTAGGAGCACCTCTTTAATATGCAAGAGTTGTGACACTTCTTTGTTTTCAATCTGACACAAGCTAAGTGAATCACAGTCACTTCAAACTTCTGTATGATCTCAAAAAATTCCCTCCTGTTGTCCTTGAAATTAGTCAGCAAATATCTAAGACTACAGCAGTATATTTGTCATTTATTTTCCCCATATAGTCTCCTAGATGCTGGAAGACAGATTTTTGAAGGAAATGTGCTTTCCTGTTTATTGTGGATGGTAGGGTTAAAAGGTTTCTGATTATCATTTTCCACAATAAGCTGAAAGAGGCATTAAGAGTAAGTACGCAAATCAGTGTAAAGTCTGTATGAGGCAAGATGCTGAGACACAGGAAAAGAATAATTTCTGTTGGTGGGGAATCTCTGAATCTGTGCTAGCTGAGGCCAGGCATTGTCCAGCTTTGAGTATCTGCAAGCATGAAGATTGTGCACCCATTCTAGTGTTTACCTACTCTTAGAGCAATTTTTTCCCTAACATTCCAAACTGTAACTTTCCCATTTTGGACTGGTGTCTACTGACTGTCATCCTGTCACTGCACCTCTTAGAAGACTCTGGCTGATCTTTTCCTGTGGCTTCCTGTGAGGTAGTTGGAGACAGCAGTGTCTGTCCTGAGTTTTCTCTTTATAAAGCTGGATGAACTCATTTTTCTCATTCAGCAATACTAGACATGTGTAATAGATAACTGACCTGTTTGGGACATATTTGAAGATTGTTTTGTGTGTAAGAATTGTGCTCTTTTTTGTCCAAAATCTCAGAGTACCTTGTGTTCTCTTGAGCAACGCTGAGAGATTGCACAAGTGGAAGCAAAGGGTCATCAGTGATTTTCTCATCCTAGCCATTTCTGGGTCCTCCTTCCAAATAGCATGTTCACATCTTCATTAGTTCATTTTCAATACATGGGGCTGCTGTCTGGAGGTTTTTTTTTTTTTGTGGAAAGTTGACATGATGTGTTTTAACTTTTTAGATATGAACATACCAAGCCACTAATACAGGAAGAAGTGACTGATGTTGACCCAGAGGCAGAAATCTATCCATCAGTGTCCTCAGAGTTTGCATCGCTCCCTGAAACAGTTGAAGAATTTATTACTGAGATAGAAGATGAAAATACAGATCTGGCAGCAGCAGGAGTAGGGGCTGAAGACTGGGTGAATGCAGTGGAGTTTGTCCCTGGGCAGCCATACTGTGGACGTGGTAAGCTGATCATGGGGTAACAGTGAATTTCCATCATGGCTCAACAGTTTCTGTGTAGTACATTTATTTTAATGCATTTGAGTACAGCTATTCATATTTATTGATCAGTTCAAGTGAGCTTGGCTTTTCCAACATGAGTAGTCAGACTGACTGTTTCGTTCTGAAACCAAGTACATTTCAGGTCAGTCTCAGCATGACTGGCTTTCTCTATGTCTCTGAATGACTTGAGAATCTCCTTTGAAGTTTAGTTTGCATATGGGATGGGAGAGGAAATTACTGGTGATAAAATTAATATTGCTTCTCTGGAGAGATAATCTGCTGCTTTTGTGTTTTGGGTTGGTTGATTTGGTTTGGGGTGGTTTTGCAGTCTTTCAAAGGTTTTTCAGTGGAGATATGGATTCCTGTAAAAGGACTTGAAGCCTAATGCTTACTTTAGTGAATCCCATGGCCAGAGGCTGAAAATGATCGATTCTAGTTAGCTTTCTGGAAGTCAACTTTCTAATACTGTGACAGCTCACGAGGAGAATGGGACTGAAGAAACTCATCAAACGGGACCACACTATTTGAGGAGCATACATCTCATCTGTTTTTCCTGCCAAAATATAACAGTCTTCAAATTGAAGTGAAAAGTAGGCTGAAGGTGTTCACTTTAACTCATTTTTTAAAATACTTGTCTCTCTAAGGCATGAGGAGGCTATGAGTACTTAAATAAATGTTTGAATTCAAAATGGACATCTTGCATCCAGAATTTAAAGATCTCATAGAGTGCTCAGATTATACTGCTTTGTCTCCATGGCACTGCTCAGATGCTCAGATTTGGAAAGAGAATGACTGGTTGGCAGGAGGCTCCAAGCAGCACCTCAGGGTGCTGCTTGGAGCCTCCTGCCAACCAGTTTGAGGAGGGTGAAGAGGAATGGTCAAGTGACACAAACAGTTTGCTAATGTTGTCGAGAAGTTTGATTATGGAATTGTGTAATAGATGTGAACTCTGTGAACTTGAGTATATCCCAAAGGAGTGAAAACTTGACAGCTATCTGTGAATTTGCCACCTTAGTGTTACAAAAGATAGAGCTTCTGTGCTTGTTGAGACAAAGCATTTTTAAATATATTTTAATCAGAATATAATATTTAGATTTGAAGGACCTCTGGATTTCATCTAGTTTGTTTCCTGCTTAAAGGTTGCCAGGGGCTTTGTTTGGTTGAATCTCTATCCTCAGAGATGTTCAAAGGGCCATAACCTCTGGGTATCCTTTGTGGTGTTTGACTTCTTTCACAAAGAAAGCCTCTTTCCTAGTATGTAATTGGATTTTTCCCTGCCTCAGCTGGCCTTCTGTCTCTTGTCATTTGCACATCTGAGAAGAGTCAGTCTCTTTTCTTGGGAGTCAGCCCCATTAATGACTGGCTGGCCCTCCACTGAAATCAATTCATTGCTGGTTTGAACAGCCAGAGATCTTTTAAATACACACAGTCCTTATAGAAGAGCTGGTGCTTATTCCTGAAGTCCAAGTAACTATACTGTTAACTTAGTATTACTAAAGCAATTTTGTTTCCTAGGAGTTAGGCATACTTTTCATGCAAACTTGTGTGAGATTAAGTTAAATAACATCCTCTTCTGTGAATCTTGTTGCAAATCTGTTTTATAGCTTTTGAAACTTGATGTAAACATACTCATCTGTTTCTGTTCTGAACAGTGCTACATGATGCTAATTCCCACGGTGACTTTAAAAAAAACTTCACTTTTCTGAAGCAACTGTCTTTATTAAGCTACAGAAATAAAAATGTGTGCATTGTGTTCTGTAGTGTATGCCTTAAAGCAGATTATTCTTGTCAAATTCCTGGAGAAATGTACAGATACTTGGAAACTTCAAAATGAAATCTATTTCTCAAGGTTCCCTAGAAGCCTGTGTGTTTCAAATTTCCCTAAAAATGATAAAGATTCAAGGCTGGCGGTTTAACCATGCATAGCTGGGACTATAATGCTCACCTTTTACCATGATTCTCTGATTCAGGACTAAACCTGGTATCTTGAAGATGAGTTCAGGACCTAGCATAGAAAATAGTGATGATTCTTCAGGTACTCACTCGTTAGTTATACAGATGTGCCACATTTCCATATTTGTTCTGCAGTAATTGAGGAAGAGTAGAAAGGCAGAAATACAAGAAACAATGAATTTGGTGTCTGTTTCCTGTTACTGAAAGATTAATGTGTCTAATGCTATGAATTGTGTCCTAAGTGCAAGCAGGTGGTGTGTGGATCAAAGTTAACAAACCTGTTTTTCCACTAGTATTAATTTAACCCTGTTGACTGGGAAATGGGCAATGAGAAGGTGGAGATTGAGTCCACCTGCTGGTGAGCAGAGATTTGGAAACAGCAAACAATCAGAGAGAACAAATGCTACTCTGAGCAATGTTGGATTTGTAACTGCTGAGGCAGTGAAGTCTTCTGAATTTTTCTAATTGTGGTTTCAAAGATGAAGTGAAACTGTAGCTGCTACAGTGCAGAAGATGCAGAAAATATACATGCTGTTCCAGCCTCACAGAAGAGAGTTTCTTCTTAATATCTAATCTAAATCCACTCTTTGTCAAGTTGAATTTTCATTTGAAACTATTACCCCTTGTCTTATTGCTACATGCCTTTGTAAAAAGTCCCTCTTCATCTTTCTTGTAGGCCCCCTTCAGGTCCTGGAAGGCTGCAGTAAGGTCACCCCGGAGCCTTCTCTTCTCCAGGCCGAGCAACCCCAGCTCTCTGAGCCTTTCCTCCTAGGGGAGGTGTTCCATCCCTCCAACCATCTTCATGGCCCTCAACTAGGTAAAAAAAATCTGTGACAACGTTAACTTGAGCAAACACTGGCAAATGCAACAGTTGAGGGACTAAAAACTGAATGGTAGTTGTGATTTTTGTTACTTCTTATGGAAGTAGAGACCATAGATTTCAAATGGGAGGGCAAGTGGGATTTCAATAAGTAAGTACATATTTTCATGTTCTGCTAAGCTACTCAGGAGAGAATGTAGAACCTAGTACATGGTTTCTTGTCACTTTTCTTGGTGCTAGTTCACTAAAACTCATGGGGAAGAAGAGCTAATGAACATAAGTTTGTTTGGGAATCTTGGACTGAAAATGAACAGGTTGCCCGGTGACTTGTTGCTCAGTTACTCACTTGCTTTGAAAAGTATGTTTCTAACAAACAGACTTCTCCAGGATCACTGGGTGACCATTACAGTCTGAGATTGTTCAAGAAGGAGACTTGATCTTATCTTGAGAGCTAATATTTTTCTACACTAATCTTCAATATTTGCTTATTCCTCAAAAGTCGCGGGGACATGCATTTTCTTTTTCCTAAAACTAAGAGACTGATACATGCCTGTTGTTTTGTCTTTGCTCCATGGGGATAAAAACTGCGCGAGTGTGCAGCCTCTGATTAATTTTGGGGAGTCTGTCCTTCACTTTAACTGATCGAAGTATGCCTTTGGCAGTTTTTGCTTGTTTCTGCAAATCTAGTGCTTGAACAGCTTCTGAAAGTTACACTTTCTTATAGCATGGATGACTTGCTACTCTGTAACGGCTTCTGGTTATGTAAATGAACTCCAGCTGCTGTTCTTCCTGGTGTTTACTCTGAATATAGTAATGCTTTATGTTTATTCCACCTTCAGTTTCTCACTGACTGCTTTTGTCTTCTAATTCAGTCATCATCCTACTTAGGTAACAATTTCAGAAGGCTGACTTGTGAGGCAGGCAAGCATGTGTTTGAGGTACAGGGAGGAGTGTTCAGCAGTAGCTGTCTAAAGGGGGAAGAGAAAAGATACAGATTTCAGTTCAGTTTAAGATTAGGTGAGGGAATTTACTTAGGATTTTGCAAAACTGATAGCCAGCTTAGAATGCAGGGATAATAGCCTGAATTTCAGTTTCATGTGTCTGGCTAATTGACCAGATATCTGTTTAGGACAGTTTTTTTGGCAAATATGTAGAATGAAGTTAGTTTGAGAGATGTGGACAGCACTTTTCTGTCAATCCTAGAGATGCATGGGAGTACAGAAATGAAAGTTTGTTCAGGCTAAAGAATAGTGTGCTAATTAGCTGGCACATAAGGAATTGCTGATGTGGTATTGCCATACTAGCATTTTGTTATGCTGGATACATCTTTATTATTTCAGCTGTGTGATTTCTGGGGAAAAAAACCTGTTAACTTTAGCTGATGTGAAAATTTTAAGTAAAGTGAAATTGATTCTAAAAGCAGTGAGAGATTTGTAGCCTTATTTAATAGTTGCTGAACCAGAGTCTGTATTAAGCTGCTGATGACTAGTGCAATTTTTTTAGGTGGACTTAGCCTGTAAATGGATCTTCCCTGACCACTGAAACTTTGATAGCTTTAATCTTGTCTGGGTTGAAGGATGAAAAAATTGGTCTTGAAATTAATTGAGTGGGGAAAATAATTTAGTTCAGATTGAGGTGTGTGAACTTGGACTGAAATGAACCTAGGTTGTTCCTATTACTCTGTTTGGGCAACCCTGAGTGTTCTTACTCCTGGTGCTCAGAATCTGAATGTGCTGCTTACTGTTCTTAATTCTGTTCCCAGCTGCTCCTTTCTGTGCTGAAGCACCCTTGCAGGAAATGGTGATTGAAGAAGAGTACGAGAAGCAGCAGGCAGATGTGGAGATGAAGAAGGAGCTGTGTCCCTACGCTGCATTAGGAGAATGTCGTTATGGAGAAAACTGCGTGTACATCCATGGGGACGTGTGTGATATGTGTGGCCTGCAGGTCTTGCATCCCATTGATGCTGCACAGAGATCTCAGCACATAAAGGTAGGCAAACAACTGTCTGCTGTTTTACAGCTGTAAGTTATTGCTTCCTAGCTTCCCTCAATCACTTGTTACTAATTCCCTTTTATTTGAAGGTGTGTGCAGGTCAGGCAGTGAATGAAATTCCGGTTGTAAACTAGACTGTTTCCTGCCAGGGTCATACTCAAAAGCAGCTGGATTTCCTTATCTGTGTCGGGAGAGCAGTCTGCTTAAAGATACTGGAGCTTTGTTCTTTGCCTAGTCAAAGTGGATGGTCTTTTAGATTGCCTTTTCATGTTTAAAAGCAGTGTCTGAAAAAAGGAATTTGAACTCTGAATTGATTGTTCCCCAGTACTTGAACAAAATTTTTTTTGAGGATGAAGATTTTTTTCAGCTTAATCACACTTCATGCGTTATGCAAAACAGCAAACTGAGTTTAAAAACCTACTTAGATCTCACCAGATGAGCAGTCATCTCTGTAGTTGTTTTCTTTGTGTCTCCTTTTCAGTCGTGCATTGAAGCTCACGAGAAGGACATGGAGCTTTCCTTTGCCGTCCAGCGCAGTAAAGACATGGTGTGCGGGATCTGCATGGAGGTGGTGTATGAGAAAGCTAATCCTAGCGAGCGCCGCTTTGGGATCCTCTCCAACTGCAGCCACACCTACTGTCTCAAGTGCATCCGCAAGTGGAGGAGTGCTAAACAGTTTGAGAGCAAGATTATAAAGTGAGGCACTTTCCCCTTTCGATTGTGCTTTGTTACTGTGGAAGAGCTTAGTACCTTGTGACAACTTGCAACAGACTTCCAGATGCAGACTGCACGGAGGCTGCATACAGTGCATACTAACTTTTAGTTTAGGAGTGAAATAATTGTTAGGGATAACATTTACACTCTGATTTGGTTAATACCGGGTTAAGTTTGCAAAACTCAATGGTAGTAAATAACTGTTGTTTATTTAGTAGCATGTTGTCCAATGGTTACTGTTCATGTCTTGGACACCCAGGCAGGAATCTGGAAGCACATTAACCAGTTCAGAATGTATGCTGCTTAATTCCTTACTGCCTTAGAGTATTATTCAGTTGGCAAAACATTTCTCCATTTAAGGCTGTTCTAGAAAATACAAAGTTCCAATCAAATAAATATAGGAAAAATACCAAAATAAATTTATTTAATTCTAAAGAAAAAGGAGTCTGTGTGAAGTGTTTTTTCAAGCTTTTCTGAGACAAGCTGACCAGCTGCCATTGCCATTGAGTTCTTGAAGAGAATTTAGGTTGTCTTCACTTATAAGAGAGTCTAGATTGAAAAGATTTAACAGCGACTATATGAGTACAGTACCTCTTTAAAGATGGATATATGCCATGGTTTGTTATATAGGAGAGAAAGCACCCTGTAATGTGGAATTTTGCAGCACAGTCTGTTCGTTTCCCAGGTCCTGCCCAGAATGCCGGATCACGTCTAACTTTGTCATTCCAAGTGAGTACTGGGTGGAGGAGAAGGAAGAGAAGCAGAAACTCATTCAGAAATACAAGGAGGCAATGAGGTATGAGCAATGCAGCCTTTTATCAAATTGAGACTGCAGAGATAAAGGCACACGTGGAGAAGAAGGGTGTTAGAGTAAAGCCCCTTTTCACACCTTCTTTCCACCACCACGTGTGAAACATGTCTCTGCCTATCTGCCCACAGGTGCATGAACACAGTCCCAAAGTTATTCCTGTATTCTTTCACCTCAGGCTTCCCCTTCTCTACACAGAACACTGGTAGTGTAGCCCTAAGGCAGTCCAAACTCATGCACTGCACACCACTGGTGTCCTTCTGCATGCATCAGTCCACTCATAGTGTAATGAATCATTTCTGCATGTAGGTCATTCACTCACAAAATGCCTTCTGCTCCTGGTACCTGAGATCCTTGTGGACTGCAGGTAGATGCAGTTCTGAAGTCTGACTGGGGTGTGCTGTCAGTAAGGGTTGGATATTTTCCTTTCCAGCAACAAGCCGTGCAGGTATTTTGATGAAGGCCGTGGGAGCTGTCCATTTGGAGGGAACTGTTTTTACAAGCATGAATATCCTGATGGCCGCCAAGAGGAGCCACAAAGACCCAAAGTAGGAACCTCAAGTAGATTTCGGGTTAGTGCTGATGATTAATTGTCCTTTCAACAGAGAGCACAGGAGGGGTGTGCATTATGTCTTCTGCCTTGAGAAGAGCATAGGGAAATACTGACTTTTCTTTTTTCCACTTCTGCTAGACCTCTGTAATGGTGAATTTGAAGGAAGCGGTGCTCTAAAGTTTGTGAATGCTGGAGGCCAAGATGGAAAGACTAAATTTAAAAAACTTTCTTACAACATACTGAAGTAAAAATGTTGGGTAGCAGTAATAGGGGTGTGTGTAAGGGTTAATTCTGCTGGAGGTCAGTATCTCCCTGAAAGAAAAATGTGATTTCTTGCATGTCAGAAAGTACACCAGGGGCATGTCAGCCTCTGGAAAGGCTCCTGCTTTGTACCACTGGGTCACCTGGGAAATCTTTGTGTTCCGTCTGCAGGCGCAGCGGAGGAATCGGTTCTGGGAGTTCATCGAGGAGCGAGAGAACGGCGACCCCTTTGAAACCGACGAGGATGAGGTGGTGACCTTTGAGCTCGGTGAGATGTTGCTGATGCTGTTGGCAGCCGGAGGGGATGATGAGCTAACGGATTCCGAGGATGAGTGGGACTTATTTCATGATGAGCTGGAAGATTACTATGATTTGGATCTATAGCACCTGTCAGTGGAGTGTGGACTGTTGTCTTGGCTTCAGGCAGTAGCTATTACCTGTGGTGTTGTGGCAGTGCCTGTGTTTCTCTTAGGCAGGCCGATCAATTCCAGGTGCTGTTGTAATAACTTTTACCCAGGGTCTGTCTCTTCCCTTCCCCTCCTTTCCCACCCCAGGAGTGTTGTTTTTCCTCTGTTTCAACAAATAACAATAAATAAATCTTTAAAATGTTAGTTTTTGTAAAAATGAATTTAACTGTCAAACAGTTAGCTTAGGTTTGTTGCTTCATCTGTGTACCCAACAGAGTTCACCCAGTTCCAGGGTTAAAGTGTTTACAGGACTTCCACACTCATTTTGAAGAGCCCAGATACAAAAATGAGCAGTGGCCATGCAGTGGGGATGTTAATTGGCTGATGGCCTTTATTCTGTCTCTGTACCAATATTTCTGATTTCAGGCCAGATACAAATATTCTTTCTGGAATCAGCTCCGTTCCAGCCCCCTCATGTACACGTCTTCATTTGTGACTTTTGGTCTCTGTTTACTTGCACATTACTATTACTACTGTGTAACCAGAACCCGGTGTGAACGTTCTGGATTTTTACTGTGTTTAGCATGAAAGGAAAAATGTCTTTGTGAAAGGAGAACTCTCTATGTGTATATACAGATAAATGTAGAGTTGGACCTCAAGGATGGGGAGACTCTGTGTAAGTTAAAAATAACAAAATCATCTTTCACCCCCTCTTGGTGCATGAAGTCTTGCCTCCAATTGGACATGAAACTGGTCTAGTGGTCTCAGCCCAGACTGGGAAACGATCCTGATTATCGCTTAACTTGATAGATGGCACTCCCTAATACACCAGCTCTCTTTCATGTGTATGATTAGGGTTGTCCAGGAGCAGAAATCCAGTTAGCCAAGGTGGGGTCAGAGGAACACCAGAGAGGACCCTTTAGCTTTATCGCTCTGTAAGTTTTAGAACTTCATGTAAACACTTAAGCCGTGAGCTTTGCTAGAAACTCGCTGTGCCTCCCAGCTGCTTTGAGGTACTTGTGCCTCTCTGCAGCTGAGTTGGGCAGGTTGCCTGGTAAAGCTGTTCAGTTTATGTGAGTTACTGCTTACAAAGGCAGTCGTGCAGTTTCTGGCTGTAATTTGCATTGAGAAATTACTTTGCCACCAAAGCCCCAGCACAGGAATTTTAACCTTGCATTACATTATTGCTGTTTTTTATTGACTTGTGGATGCCCCGTGATCTGTTCTCCTGCTGCTCTTGTCCCCTAGACTGCCTCTCCTTTCACTTTTAAATGGAATGAGAAATTGTTCTGAGGTCTATAACGTATTGTTTTGCAGCTGCCTTTTGTAAGAAGCACTTTTCCCAAATAAAAAAAGTAAAAAAAAATTAAACAAGAAGTCGGTCTGTTCTTTCAAGTTTGAAGGTTCTGGTTTTTGACTTGATTATTTTTGTGTGTGTTTCTGTAAATACAGAGGCATTTATGTCACTTATTCTTAACTCCTGCAGAACTGTGTACAGAATTCCAGCATTGTTAGAGCCTTTCCAGCAAAGACCCTCTAACGCAAGAGATGCATTCCAAACGGACAACTGAGGCAGCTGATGTATTGAAGGAATATCTGGGGTCATTAGTAAGAACTGACATGTCTTGCTTTCTCAGAAGTCAGTCCTCCACTGTTGTGTTAATTTTATTTGCACTGGACAAAGCCAGCTGCAGGACATAGTCTTACCCACAGTTTCCTATTGTAATGCTTTTGGGCAGCAAATCCAAGCACTGCTACAGGCCACTTCCTGAGGCTCCATGTGCTTGTGTTCAGATAGAAACATTTTTCTGCAGAAATACACAAAGTTGGAAGTAAACTGCTAGAAGCATATTAAGATGCTGGGGACATAATTTTAAAAAAGTTTTAAGTGAACAGAGTGAAGCCATTTTTGGTTTGTTCAGTTTGTTTTTGTTTTTTTTCCCAGGGGCCAAGTAGCAGAGGGAGGAAAGGAATGTAATTTGAGCAAATGACACTTTGAACTGATAAAACGGAGAAAACAGAAAAAAGTTAAAGCCTCCCTGTCCTGCATGGTGAACATAAGTTATATCCTATTGGAAAGCTTCATTCAAATGTGAGTTTGTAACAAAGCTGTGTTCTGATAAGGTGGAAAAAGGCAATGAACTTATCAGCCAGTGCACATGCGTGAGCTTGCTTTCATAAGGGGTCAGGAGTGGTGTGCTTTACTCCCTGACTGGATGTACATGTGGCACACTGGTGGCTGCTGGTGCTTACACCTTACAGAGGAGCCTGAGAATACCCAGCTGAGTGATGTGCTTTGGTGAAGGCAGGTGGGTGGAGCTGCATGGCACTGATGTGTTCACAGGCAGTGTGACAAATGGCTCCTCTTGCTTTGAACCGTGCTGTGGTTCCTGTTGTGCAGGTTCGGGAACTGCCTGTGTTTGTCCCCAGGCCAGCACTGCTGGGTGCCGCTTCCCGTGCAAACCAGAGCCTTGTGTCTGAGCTGGCTGGAGCACTGTGATTCCCACCCCCACCAGCCCCAGACTGGGACAGCTGAAAATAGAAGGGTCTCTGAGATATGTCAGTAAGCTGCTATGTTCTTCCTCTGTGAGATCAGGAATAAATTCAGTAGCATTAAGCTTACAATGTAAGAAGATGGAGGGTGACAACTTCGGCTGTGCTACATTCTCTTCAAGGAAATACTTAAGGTACAGAAACTGAAAAGGCCAATGAGAGTAGCATCAAGGTAGAAAGAGTATAAAGTATTCATAAACTTCCACCAACAGAATCTTAATTTCAAATCAAAAGTCTCTTGATGGATGCTGTCACTGCCTTGACTTTACTCCCTAAGCCAGAATATATACATCTCATTTGATACAACCTTTGCCTCCTGTGGAAAGTAGCAGAGTAAGTGTGCTACCTGTTCTCCCTGCTCTGAAGGTGATCATTCAAGGTAGGAGCACTTGTTACAACTTTGGCTGCTTTGGTTCAAATGGTGCTAGCACAGCTGGCCTTTGTGGCCCAAGGGGGATTGTAATCTTTGAGGAAATAACCTGGTTCATTTACACAAAGTAACTTCCCTACGACTGCAGGTACAGAGGAGATTTGTATTGGAGGGTACCATGAACTATGGGGTGTCTCGTGTTTGGAACAAAACTTGTGTAGATGAAATTATTCATGCTGCAGCAATTCAAAATGAGGGAATTTACATATAATCCTTTAGGACTGAGATACAATACAGGACTGTGCTGCAGGGATCAAGTAACTACAAAGTCAGTTTAATTGCTAGCATTAGAAAGGCATTAAACTGTAGTTGTGGTGAGCCTCACTTCAGGTTAGCAAAACTAGACTTAGGAGTGAAAACTATAAGCAGTGATGTTCATGGACACAGCAGTAGCAAGGAAATGCAGGATTGTAAATATGCTGAACACTGGTTATGCATGGGTGTGCTGTTTGTCACTCACTGTCAAGCCAATCAGGCCCTGCTTGACAACAGCTTGATATGAATGCATCTACAGAAGCTGTGCAGGCAGCTGTGTGAAGGTTGATTTACAACAGCAGCATTACAAAAAGTGCTTTTAAAGATTTTTGAAAGTCCTGCCTATCTGAAACTGAATTCCTGTTTCAAGGTGAAATACTCTTAGTACAAAGGAGCTCTTGGCCTGTCTAGAAATATTCTCATAAGAGTGTGATATCCCAGCATTGCCTGTTGGTGTAGTTCTAGTTCTTAACACAGTTGCTTAAGAGTGGTGCTTGAAAATTATTTCAGGAGCCAGTTTGCTAAGCAATGACTGTTTGGGCCCCTCACACACACCTGCAGGCAGCTGTGGGTTCTGGGAGCTGAGAGCCAGGAAAATGCCTGTTGGGGAAGGGGCGCCTGTAACAGCACTGCTGTTGGAGCACTCACCTGGCTGGGG
Source organism: Molothrus ater (assembly GCF_012460135.2). Classification (NCBI taxonomy): domain Eukaryota; kingdom Metazoa; phylum Chordata; class Aves; order Passeriformes; family Icteridae; genus Molothrus; species Molothrus ater. Next base: position 59,036,328 of record NC_050482.2, on the reverse strand, counting down.
GAGCTTCACTTCCAGTTCCTTGTCCAAAATCACAGGCATGCATCTTCTTCCTGAAAGAGGCTCCAGGATAGAGTGCTCCACCTCTGTTCAGCATCTGAAAATTGTCTCCCTTCCAACTATACTTAAACATTAACTGGAATGATTAGATAAGAGCCTCAGCTTTTGTAACTGAGAGCCTGTCTCCTGCACATAAAGCAAAGCTGGACCACAAACGCAGTGCTGTGTGTCTTCCACATCACTGGGCTGCTGGGTTGTGTTGGCTTTTAACTAGTCAGCTTCTGGGAGGTGTCAGTTTGGTACATTTTAAAATATTTCTAATTATTTTTATTACCCTATTCCACCAAGAGGTAATGCTTCTTCTCATCTGGCCTGGCTGTGACACCAGTGCAAAGTAATGTGCCATAGCAAAGATTCAAATACTTTTTCCCAGTAGATAAGAACTTAACAAATAAGCTCATCTTCAAGCTGAATGTGCAGCTCTTGAAACTGAAACCTGTGGGGCAGTAGTAGTTTTTAAAATAGCTTTGTAAACAACCTTATAACCCTTTGTACAAATGCATTAATGATGCTGTCAAGATGCACTTGGAATTTGCATATGATGCTGGGGGAACAAACCATTAACAGAAGGCTCCATAGGAGTTAGTGCTACTTTGCCTTGTCATAGCTGGGTGTTTCCATCTGCTCTTTGATGGGGAAAGGCAGAACCACAGATATTATGCTGAGTTTGTAGTTTAATCTAGTGGTTCTTGCTAGTGGTCTAGAATAATGGGGATTTTTTTTAAATTTTAAGGGGATTTTTTAGAAGTTCATAGCTTCCTGTATTACCTCACGAGTAACAGCGTTACCAATATACTCCAAAGAACCTTGTTAGCAAGTGCTGCTCTTCACTCACAGGAGGACAGCTGGAAAAGCAGCTCTGTGGAAACCACTCAGCGTAACTGCCCAAAGGCCTCGTGGAAAACATCAAACAGAACCAACCAAAAGAGGTCACGCTCCTGGTTTAGCTGCACCATGGGTAGGTGTCTAAGACTAAGTTTCTTGGAGGAGTAGAGAGCCTGTTAGACCTGTTAAAGGAAAGGGAACAGTCACAAGCCTATTCTCCCTGACTCCCTGATCCTGTGTTGCACAGCTTTTGCCAAGAAGGTCTTGCTTTGCCAGTAGCTCCACGTGTGCAGGAAGAGAACAGCAAGAGCCCTGAAAGCTGGCAGTGCTGGGCACTCAGGATCACAACAGCCTGCACAGCAGTGGCTAATTAAGATGGTAAACCCAATGAACCACACAAAGTTAACACTCTGCTCGTACCATCCTTCCTCTAATTCTTGACCAGTGAAAGATTGTAACTGGAGATGAAAGCAATACTTTTTCTATTGCAGTCTTCTGGAAGATACAAAAAAAAAAAAAAAAAAAAAAAAAAAAGAAAAAAAAAAAAAGGTAAAAATTACGGATTACAACCTACTACCAGGAATAGAAATATAGAAATATTAAGCTTACATTTGACTGCTTTTGTAGTGATAAGAGCTGTAGAAACTAGCTGTTTGGAAGCTGGCTCACCGGCTCACCACTGTGAAAGGCTATGGGTATTTGCTTGAATGTGCAACTACTAGGCTAGTAAAAATGGAGAAGGAATAAAGATTTAAAAAGCAAACAGGAGAAGGAGATGCCTGAAGATGAAGCTTTCTCCACAGCAGGCTATAGCAAGAGGGTAGCATGGAAGGCTCCTCCCTGAGCTTACATAGAGCTGCATTAACCCTTGGCATGGGATAGCAAAGAACCTGGCCAGAGGATGCATTAAGAACATTAGAAATATTTCCAAGACTATTACTTAATTATTCATTCTCCTTTATTTTTTTGTGCTTCTAAGACAAGATTTTCCAGCAATACTTGCTACATGTTTTTCCCTATTTTTCAAGGACTTAGGAAACAGGGGCAGCCAGCCATTGGGTAAGCTGGCAACACCCTTGCCTTCCCAAGGCTGCTTTGCATGGAACACAAACTGTGTTTTATCATTACAGAGTTGGAGTTGCAGTTCATAGCTTAAGAGTAACTAAGTAATACACTTTGGTACATGTGGACTGCAGCCAAAAAAAAATTACTTCCTCTAATATTTCTTTCCTCCTCCTCCTTCCCTGTTTCCATCTACTGGGAGAAAAACTGGCAAGCAACAGGAAAAAAAAAAAAACAACTTCAAAACCTTCACCAAAAAAACCCCATCCCAAACCCTTCATTCAGTTCAGGTATACAGAAAAGTGAGTCTCAAGTAGCAGAGCTTGTGACGGGGAGGAGCAATCTAAAACCTTCCATTGCTACCACCATGTTCAGTCTCCACAGCAGCAGCAGATAGACTCACCTCTCCGGTGCACCCCACACCCTTGCCTTACCACTCTAACACAATGTAAATTTTTAACTTTTTACCTAATTTAAACCACCTCACCCCTTTTACAAGAGCTTGCATCCATCCTTCACACTCCCTTCAACATCTACAGGGATACTCTCAAGCTGCTATTGGCCCATCACAAGCTACAGAAGGCTTTTAGTTAAAATCAGCACATCAAAAGCAAGATGAGGTTAGCAGGGAGGAATGAAAAAAGGTCCTTTCACTGGAAGCTTTTCTGCTCCCAGCAAGTCCATGTAGCAGGATGGAGAACAGTACTGGAAACAATCCTGACTATTACAAAGCAAAGAAAGGCAACTTTTCTCACCCCAGGAAGAAGTGTATATCATATTCTGCCTGCTGTGCCATCCCTGAAATGTCTCCAGGTTTGTCTGATGAGGAACTCAGGGCAGATGTGAAATCCTCTACACTTTCACAAATGTTATTAAGCTCCCTGGCATGGGTGGCTACCTGCCTGACCTCAGGAGAGCTCCTAAATGAAAGTTTAGGCAGGAGTGGGTTAGTGCTGTCCAAGCATGCCTCAGACTTTTTACAGCTACTGGCAGAAAGGAAAGTGCTGAAAACCAGCAACACAGCTTAGAAGGGTCAGTGCAGAACTCTGGTGCAAATTTATCTTCTGACACAGCCAGAAAGACATGTAAGGAAATAATTAAAGGCAATAACTTTTATAGTTCTCTTTGGTTAGGGCAAGGCCTGGCAGCTTCCTGAGTTATCTCAGAAGTTCACATTGCTATGTTCAAAGCAACCTATGCTACCAACATCAACAGTGATCTCTGAAAATACTCACAAGCCAAACTGCAAGGCAGAAATATCAAGAAAGATGGCTTGAGGCCACATAAAACACTTTCATCAACCGAACAAAACTGAATCAAACAGCCTCAGAAGTATGGCAGTTTCCAAGTTCTCCCTGAAGCCTCTCTTCAGCAGGAGCACTGGGTCTTCTCCACACTTGGACTGGCAATCACTGGCCTGGAGTCAAGACTGAAGCTGTTTGGAGGGTTCTCCCCATGAAGCTGTAAGGTATTTCGGGCTATCAGCTCCTTAGCCATTAATGTGAACACCTCTTCTATGTTTTGAGCTTCTTTTGCTGATGTTTCCAGCACAGCTAAGAGCCCGTGCTTCTCTGCCAGGGTGCAGGCATCTTCAAAGAGCACTTGGCGCTTGTCCAGCGAATCCGATTTGTTCCCTTAAAAGAAGGCAAAGAGATACTTCAACCACTTAGTCTTTCAAAAATTTATTTTTAAATGGATGCAGGAATTGAGTTTTGTTAAACAATAGATTTATGTTGGCAGTAAGAGTTACTGCATAGAACAAGATGTGAGAACATCAGAGCCACAAATATAGACTGTGGTTTAAAACTGCAGCAAATCATATGATAGCAAAAGAGATGAAATCCAAGAAAAAACTAAAAACCTGTGTTCATCTGATTACTTAGTGTAAGTAAAAGATTATTTAGAAGCAACTGTTGTCCTGTTCCCTAGTGGTTTTAAATATTAAGTAGCCTTTAAGTTGAATTTTTTTTTTTGTTAAAAATCTTCCAGGGTGATGTAAAAAGAAAGACAAGAATTCAGATCAGCTACTTCAATGCCTAAAATATATACTTGTTTCTGCATGTATAGATTAAACTTTTACTTGCAGCACATTAGTCAAAATCTGTCATGAAACACCTCAGATAAAATATCTTTGTATATTTAGGCAGTTGCAGCACATGTGGATTATTCAGTTATAGCAGCTGGCTGAAGCCTACATTTGTAGTTTAAAGATGACCCTTCACCAAATTAGTATCTTGAATATATATAAAGTAACTACCCTCTCATAAAGTCCCTTTAAGTATTTCTAAAAGGAAAAACAAAAAATCAAAACCAACCTACCCTACAAAAGAAAAAAACAAACAAAAAAACCCCCAAAACCAAAACAACAACAACAAAAACCCAAAACCAAAAACAAAACCAAAAAACCAAACCAAAACAAAAAAAAAACCAACCCCAGGTTATTTGCCTTCTTAAGAGGAACCCACCCACCTTTTCCTCCTTCAGTTCCAGATATGAAAGTTAGGTTTCCTAACCTCAACTTCCTGCTAGAAAGGTGTGTAACATGACTAAGTGTAATTAAATGTACAATGATTTCTGCCAATGTAAGAAAAACAAACAGCACCAGCTTTGGAAGAAAGCACCAAGCTGGATTCTTAACAAAAGCTTCATTTTTTACTTATTTCAGAATTTCTCTCTCTAAAAAAGACCCAACAACCACCACCATCCCCCACCACATACAGACAAGTCTCTTTCTTTAGATTCATGACAGAAGTTAGGAAAAACCAGCCAAAGTGCAGTGATTTACACCTCCCCTGCCCCCAGTTCCAAGCACTGCATTAGAAGCAGGTCAGAATTTATCGTTTTCTTCTTCCAGAGGAAGGAGAGGAGAAATCTCCGCAGCACAAGCAGGGAGGGTGCTGGGAGCAGAGGCAGCAGCTCAGGGGCCCTGGGCCCTGCCTGGGGCTCAGCGTTGCCCCAGCCCCGGCTGCTGAGCTGCTCTCAGCACACTGCAACAGGCTCAGCCACGCCAATGGAAATAAGGGCAAGAAAGGCTCTGGCGTTTCGCCACACCAGTGTTCTCCTTTGCAGCTTCTTCCCTGGGGGAAAGAAGAGCAATAATAACCACGAAACCCAAGGGACAGGAACCGCGGCTTCCTACCAGCTCCGGCTTCCTACCAGCTCCGTTCCCGGCAATTCCCAGCCACTGCTTTCCTCCAAGAGGCAGTTTCCTGAGCGCCAGTGGAATGCAAGCAAGCTACTCCAGCTCTGCAAAAGCCATCTCCCCATCTATTGTCTTACCTGCTCGGAATCCCATTACAGAGCAATGCGCATGCATATCAAGAGAGCAGAGAGGAAAGATGAGAACCAGGAGTCTGTGCATCCCCCTTCACCTTGAATTACTGAGCTGCTACATTCCCGTGCAGCAGGAGTACAGGGTCAGGCTTGCTGCAGTTCTAACCTCAACAAGGTGGTCCCTGCCTCCAGCCTGGCAGCAAAGCTTGCTGTGTTATTCCAACAGGAAAGGAATAACTGGAAAAGGGTTTTGCTGTCTGCAGTGGGTTTGGTACTGTCAGGACCAGGCTATGACTTTCCTCATTTTTTTAAGCTTAGGTTGAATTGACACACTTGGTGATCTCTTTTAATTAGAACTGAATTCTTCCTTAATGCATAGTCTATAGATGCTTCAAGTAGTGGTAGGAAATGAGGGAGATTTTATATCCATATTAAAAATCTACATAACACAATATTTAAAACTAAAATCCTACCAATTAACATCATGACCAAGTTTGCAGCACCATACTTTTCAATTTCATGAATCCAGTGAGGAATGGATTCAAATGTGGACCTCCTAGTAAGGTCATAGGCAAGGATGGCCCCATGGGCACTCCTGTAATAAGACTGGGTTATTGTCCGGAAGCGCTCTTGACCGGCTGTGTCCCACACTTGGATCTGTAAGAGAAAGGACAGAAGTTGTAAAGACCCCTGAGCACCACTTTCCTAGGTGCTTGCCCTCAGCATTTGAAGCCCCTTGTCCAGAAGGCAGCCAGACCTGTCCCAGCTCACTCTATTACACCAGTGTGGCTGTGCCCTCCCTAGATCCAAAAAGCCATTTACAAGCCTGTAGAGTCAGTCTACACAGACCAAAGAGAAAGCTCCAAGGGTAAACCCAGCTTTGCAAAGTGGCCAAGAAACCCATTTTCAACAACTGTAGTAAAAGACACAGAACATTACAGCCTTTCAAGAAGAAAAGCAAAGAACCCTAACACAGGGCTGGGCAGAGCAAGCCTATATGTAAAAGCCAGATATCCTAACTCTCATCTGCACACAAAGGAAGTTCTAGCTGACAGTTTCTTCTGGTGTTTGTCTTGGAAGTCTTCTTCCCTCAAATTAAGCACACATCAAAGTGGAGCCTTTGCAAACTTTGGGGGTTTTCCCTCTTTGGTGTCCCAGCTCAAACCCCCACATCTCTGGAGGGAAGAGACATCTCCAAACTATAGCCTTCTTCCAAAGAACTCCCTGCAGGCAAAGCACAATGCCTCTCCTCAAGTAGATGCCGAGACGTCACGAGAACAAGTATGTACCCAAATTAGGGTGACTGCTTCCCCCAGGACATCTTTCACCAGTGGGAAACACCCCGGATTAGAGACAGCCAGCTTTTGCCAGCTGCCCTCGGCAGAGCCGAGCAGGAGGCGCCGTGCGTCCCGTGGCTTCCAGGCACCGGCACGGAAGGGCGGCTCGGCCGAGGCGCTGCTCGCCAGGAGCCTCGGGCTCGCTCCCGCCACCGACCTTTACTTTCTTGCCGTCGATGTCCATGGAGCGCACGGTGAAGTCGACGCCGATGGTGTTCTGCTGCTTCTCGTTGAACTGCCCCGTCTTGAAGCGGTGCACCACGCACGTCTTCCCCACGTTGGAGTCGCCGATCAGGATGATCTTGAAGAGGTAGTCGAAGGCATCGTCCGCGCCGGAGCTGGGGAACGGCATCGCGGCTGCCGGGCGGGCCTGCGGCCAGGCGGGGGAAGAGGAGGAGCCGCAGGCCCGAGGAAGGAGCTCGGTGCCAGGCGCTCACCTGCCGGCGCTGCCCGGCCGGCACAGGTAGCGCCGCCCTGCCGCGGGGCCGGCGGGAGCTGTAGTCCGCCCCCTCCCCTCCCTTCTCTTCCCTTCCCCGCCCCGCCCCGCCCCGGGCTCGGCCGGGCCGCGCAGGGGCCGGGCAGGGGCCGGGCCGCTCGCTCCCGCCCCGCGCAGGGGGCAGGCAGGGCCCCGGCGGCGGCTGCGGCCGGACTACAGCTCCCGCCGCTCCGCGGGACCGCCCGGAAGGGCCGCCTCCTCCCGCCGACTTCCTCCGGCCACGCTGGGCGCCGCGCACGGAACGCGGGGCCGGGCACGGAACGCGGGGCCGGGCGGCTCCCCGGGGCGTGAGGCGGCGGCGGTGGCGGAGCGGGCCCTGCCCTGCCCTGCCCTGCGTTTCCTGCTCGGCTCCGCTCCCCGCCCCGCCGAGGACGTGGCCACAGAGCCCGGAGGGAGCCGCTTCCTCCTCCTCGCCCCCTCCTCGGGCTGGGCTGGGCTGGGCTGGGCTGGGCTGCCGTGCCCGGGGCGGGAGCGCGGCCCGGGCCTCCCCGGCAGCCCGGAGCGCTCTCGGAGCATTGGGGTGCTCGGGGCAGCCCCTTGTCCTTCCTCCCGGAGAGCACCCGGCCGGGCATCCGCGGTGACACACGGTCTGCTTGTGCCGGCTGCCGAGGGCACTGGGTGGGTTTGCGGCTGTGCCGCTGTTCTTCTGTCTCTTTGGAAAAATGGCATAGGGGTGTGGGGGGTTGTTGGTTTGGGTTTTGATGGGGTTTTAATTGTTTTTTAACATTATTATTATTTTGAAGAAAACATCCTTTCGTTTGTTCTGCACTTTGGAATGTTAAGGCTGTGCTTTCCTGCCGGCTTTGGAGGGCAGTAGGGTAGTATTAAGGGTGTTTATTTTGAACTTAAGGTGTCTTATTTAGCCTTTAAGTGAAAGGATAAGGCAGAACACAGAGAAGAGCTTAACAAATAAGGGTGGAAGCCTATCAAAAGCTTACTCAGAATACCGGCTGGCTGTAGGTAAATAGTGCTGAATAGTTATATGAGGCAGTCTAACACTCTAAAAGCACTCCTCTTCCTTTCTTAAAGGCATGTGCTTCACTGCCTTGAGTTCCATGGGTCATCCTGCTGCTGAGCTTTTGCTCTTCCTCCACCACAAAGTTACAGTGGTGTTCTCACAATAATTAGACTAACTTTAAAGAAAAAACTGGTTGCAGACTTTTCTAGCCTAGGAAGAATGCTAGTTTTGAATATAGAAAGGGCAGGATGAAAATAGAGGGAAAACAAAATCTTTCGTGGTTATCTCTATGCTGTGAAAGTGTCCTGTGCCAAAAAGCCTTCTAGAAGGAAGACCTGAGATTGGGGAGCTCTGAGGAACAGATTGTTTCGATAGCAAATGCTGTTTAAAAAAAATCAGGTGACTTTAAGGTCAAACCAGGTCTTAGCTTTAAAAGGACTCAGTATCTTGGACAAATAAGATCTATGTTTGCATGTGTTGACATGAAGCAAGTAGTAAATCTTGTGCTTTGGGCTGCAAACTGATTACCCAAGGAAGGAACTTTTCCCCACAGCATTGCACAACTGGCAGTGTTTTGCTTTCCTGGGGACAGCTCTGTTATCTGCCTGGTGGGAGGGGAGGGAGAGCCAAGGAACCTTTTGTGTTTGACCAGCAGACCGTGTGGCTCACGGGCCTGTAAGGATGGTGGAGCTGTGAAACTGGAGTGCCTTGGCTTCCCTTCTCAGTGCAGCTTGTGTGGGGACAGCCCTGGGCTGTAGGGCTGTAGGGTTACTGCTGCACTGTGCTGCTTGTGTGGGTGCTGAGTCTTCATTCACTGGTGCTGGGACCTCAAGTCAAGGGAGTATCAAGACTGCTTGCAAAGTTGCCTCTTCAGGGCTAGTCTGGCCTTCCCACAGCTCCAGTTGTAGGCACTTTTTTTTCCTCTGTGTGAACCCAAGCAGTCTAGACAGGAGGTGCTGTGTGCCAGCTGGAGCAGCAGCAGTGTGGCCCAAGAGCTCCTGGGCTCTGTGGAGACAGATGGTGCCAGGTCTTGTACAGACTCACTGCATTTGCCCTGGATGAGAATGTGTGCAGGTGTGGTGTAGGGTAAATGTGACTCTGGTGTCTCAAAGCTGTCGTAGCTGGGTCCCTGTTACTCAGAGGATCTCCGTGCCACACTCTGTTTTTGGAGGTCAGATGTGATGTCAGTTTCCACAGTGGTTCACATATCCAGCAGTAGCTGGATATTGCTGTTGGTCAGGCATGTGTCACCACTGGGAGAACAGGGAAGGGAGACTGCCTGCAGTGGAAGGTGTCTTGATGAAAGCTTTCAAAGGAGGAATAGAAAGTCTGTGTGAAATTAAGAGTTTTCAGCCACAGAAATTTGGATGAGAGACTGTCTGGGCAATGACTTCTACTTTATCCAGGTGAGGTTATGAAGCTGAACTTGGAAAGACTTCTGTCAGATGTGCAAATAATTACAAACAGCACCTGTGGATACAAAAGGACTCAAAGGCATTATATTCTGTCTTGTTTCAGTGCTGATCCTCTGGGGGAACAGGGGAGGTGCTTCAGTTTACCTCTCCTCAGCATTCAGAATGTTTGTGGTGTTGCCACGTCTTCTGAAATGTGTGGAGAGAGATTCATCCTCTCACTGCCCAGTGGGGCTGTTTCCCAAAACCTGTTAGCAAACATCATCCCTTGGCCATGCCAGCACAGCTGGGGCATTGGGGAGTGGTGTGACATGGAGCAGCATGAGGAAACTGTGTGTCTGTGATGGCCTTCCCTCAGTACTGACAGTTCCTGGTTCTCTTGAGGTTGAGGCAGGTGTCACCCATGCCCTACACCCATGCCCTGTAGGGACAGGAAGGTGTGACTTGTTCTGTGCTGTACTGATGAGTTAGGGACTGCTGGAGCTGTAATGTCAGGCTTGAGAATAAACAGGAAAGGATTCCAGCTGTTGGATTTCAGCACTGTCCTCACAGCTACTTCCCTTCTTCCATCTATGCAAGTCCACTCTTGGGCATATTCCTTCAACAACATCTTAATGAGGCAGTCAGATCTCAAACCCTTCTCCAGCCATAGCCAAATACTGCTCTTGTGGCTTCATCACCTGAGTGTGTCCAGCCAGGTAGCAGCAGAAAGCTCTTATTTATGGTCACTCTGTAGTGCACCGTGTGTGTAAATGGTGCACAATGGTCTGTAATGGGAGAATGCTGGAAACTGGTAGATCAGGGGAGTGTTCCTTTGGTCCTGGGCACTGAAGAGGCATCTGCTAGGAGAGAACCAAAAAAGAAGTGCCATGAGGGTACTGGGAGAATGGGAATGACAAGACACCTTAAGCCATAGAAGTTACTGAGGAATGTACAAGTGATGAATGGGTAGTGGTGTGAAACAACTTGGAAAGGCATGGCATGGAGTTGTTCTATCTGGATTTGAGCTGTACTTCATACACATGTTTTAATTCAAATTGGTTTTCTCTTCTCCTCCCTTCCCATCTTCTTCTGTTTAAGGGAGAAGAAGAATGACTTAATCACCATCCAGCCCTCGTGGCCAAGGCAGGAGCAGGGCTAGGGCTGCCAGGAACAGAGCATGGCTGTGCCTGGAGGCTTACGGAGGCAGCCTGCCAACAGAGGCCTGGTGTCCCACTGCACCCACCATCATATTGTTGTGTTCCTGCTGACCTTCTTCAGGTAGGCTGAGTGCTCAGAGATTTGTATTTCCACGCTTTCTCCAGAGGAGATTGGGCCAACCTGTGTCTGTGTGTTTCCTGGCAGTTATTCGCTGCTCCATGCCTCCAGAAAAACATTCAGTAATGTCAAAGTCAGCATTTCCAGCCAGTGGACTCCCTCCCCCCGAAACAGCACGGCCCCCGAGCTCCAGCCGTATGAGGTAAGGACACCAGGGAGAAGGGAGTGCTAGGAAAGGTGGGCAGCTGCCAGTGGGCTGAGCTAGGAGAGACTAGGAGAGAAGAGAGCTGTCTGACAGTGCTAGCTGTTATCCTAAATTGATGACATTTTATCTTGCATCTGAAAGGCCTGGTTTCCATGCTGAACATCCAGTACCCCTTGTCTGTGAAATCCTGGTTTCAGTTAAAGCAGTGCTTGCTTGCAGGAAAGGAAGTTTTAAACTGGTTGGTTCTCACAAATGGGAAGGCAAGAACTACCTCCTGGTTCCTACCATGGAGTTTTTAGGGCTTTTTTTTTTTTTTTGTAATGCTTTGTCCTGGTGCTTTTGAGAAATGGAAGAAATCTCACATCAAAATCTTGGTCACAGGCCATGAGATCTATTAGGGTTGGGAGTTCCAAGTCAGCTGCTGGAGCATTGCCTGCATTAGAAATCATTGGTTATTTGAATGTTTGACAGAAGGAATAGAAGGATGACAAATGCTGACTTCTTGTGATAAGTGAAAACAGTACATTTGGCTTGTAATGTGTTCAGGATTTTATAGTATGGCCAAAAGGAGTGAGCATCTCAGGGATATTGAAACAAAATGCAAGGTGTTCATATTTAGTTCCTTAACTAGCATTCAAACAACTAGTATATTTTGGAAACTGTTTTGATTTTTTTGTTTAATATATAGATGGTTTGGTGTTTAGATGGTTTTCTTGGTTAGACACATGCATCTCTTACTGGATGTTGAGATGCATGTGTCTGATCAAGAAAAATGGTCAATCTGACCCTTTAGTTATCAATTTATGTTAAACTAAGTGGATGTGTGATTAGTGTTCTCTGTACAGGATGTTCTCCTGGAGAGGTAGAATCAAGCTGAAACTGTGATATTTGAGTTAGGCACATCTGTAGGTTGGGCTTGGGTTGGGTTTGTTTGTTTTCTGATGGAGGCGTGGTGGGAAGGGAAGAAAACTTTGTTCTGATTCACTTCATTAATTCTTCAAATTATCCTCAAAGCTTGCTATTTTTTTTATCTGATGTCACTAATCTTTCTTTGGGGACAAGTGAAACTTTTTCCCTTTTTTTGATCATATTGAAACTAAAGTGAAACTCAGGGTAAGCACAAAACCCAACAACATTACTGATGACTGGAGTTTGTTGTAAATAGTTTCCAACCAGTCTATTTCTTCCCCTTGTTGCTTTTGTATGCTTTCTTTTTTGTTTGTTTTCTGTCATTTCTTATTTTGGCTGCTGCCACAAATACTTTAAGGGAATTATTCATTTAGTGAAGACAGCAAGAGAAGTACAGAAGAGATGCTGCACGTAAAACAGAATATGCCTTTATTGTATTATTCATTAAAATGCTCATCAGTGTTTCAGAGTAAGAAGCTGTCTAACAGTTGCATGCTTGTTAGAAGTAGGGTTTGTTTTGCCACTCATTTGTCTTGATCCAGGTGAAAGGAGCATTTCTCACTTCTGGTTTACTAGCTTGCATTTTAGAAGTGAAGCAAAGTGTCAGTGGACATTTTCTGCCAGAAGATAATGCCAGAATTGTTCCTGATTTGATAACTAAAGTGTTGGAGAAATGGGAGCTTGCTTGGGCCAGATGCTGTTCTGCTTTGGAGCTGGGGTTTCCATTGAAAAAGAGTAGAATGAGCTATGCCTCTCCCCATTTACCTGTCCAAATTTTCCCTCTGTAGCTCTGGAACAGCAGCCATTTATTTCAAAATGCAGAAGAAGCAACTCTATTCCTGGGAACATTAGACACCATCTTTTTGTTTTCCTATGCTGTGGTGAGTAAAACTAACCCCAAACTGCTCAGCTTTGGTTGACTCTTGTTGGGAAGATCACACCCACAATAAAAAGCTTAGTTCAGAGGCAAAGCTCTTTCAGTTTCTGTTAGTTCTGCCCATGCCTGTCAGCCATGTGAAGATGCTTGTTAACAAACACAAGGGAAATACTATCTCTTCAGAATTTCTTACACCCTGTCACTGGGGAGGACTAGTTCTGTCTCTCCAAGAGTTCCCAGCTGAATTCTTATGAACAAGAAATGTAATGAGCAGCCACAAGCAGGGTTTCTTTGGTGGCAGGAGAAGTGGTTAGAATCAAACTGTATGTTGATGTTACAGCAGTGTTTGGATTAGTATGGCCTTTCTATGTGGTTTTAATTCTTACAGCTGTAAGGTGCAGATCCTCTGGCTTTATTTAATGCTGTGGTTTGTTCTCAGGGTCTCTTTGTCAGCGGCATAGTTGGGGACCGCCTGAATTTACGCTGGGTTTTGTCTTTTGGCATGTGCTCCTCTGCTCTGGTGGTAAGTTGGAACATAGTAGTGGGATTTAAAAATCTGCCTCAGGGTTTCTGGATAGGGTTTTGCTGTAGGGGAGAAGAGGCTGTGTTTCTGTGTGAATCTGCTCATGAGCTGTAGCTGTACCTCAGTGGTCTCAAAGCCTGCAGCTCTAACTTCGTGCTGGATGCATGAACTGCACGGTCTAAAGTGTGGGGCATAGATGACTCTCCCCTTCCTGCAATGTCTAGCTCTGGACGCTGTGTCAGAAGGAAATTCCTGAGTTTGAGACACTGTCTAGAGACTTAAAGAACAGCTTTTGTTCAAGATTAGTGTATTTGGGCTTTGGGGGACTGTTTTGTAGTATAACTTCATCTCTTAGACCATGTATGTTGTTATTGAGGCTTTTGCTTCCAAACACAATCTTTGCTCTGTTCTTTAAAGGACATCCTAACAATACCAGGCAGTCATTTATTTATTTTATAAAATTGCCAGGAAAGTATGTGTCAAAAAAAAATGTCTGCTTAAAATAAAAGCTGCTTTGTGTTAAATTTCAAGCCACTTCAGATAAGTGTAAATCAGTTTTATCTCGTGGTTTTCTGGTTATTAAAGTAGTGGTAAAATGTGTGGAGTGTTTGTTTTACCAGTGGCTACAAACTCCACTGTGGCCTGTTGGGCTCTGCAGACACATGACTGAAGTGTGCATCAAGCACCCTGTGCGACAATGTGTGTTTATTTTGGGTTAGAGCACTTGGTAATTTGAGAGCTGGCTGTAGTATTTGTGTTAAATTTGGTGAGGATACATGACCCGTGAGTGCTCTGTGTTTGCAGAGAGCCTCAGGGATTAGCATGTCAGTACAACAGCAGATCAAGAGACTACTGTATTTTTAGTGTTGGCATTGAAACTATTTGTGTCTTCCTTCTATTCTCCTGTTATAACTGTGCTGTTTGGGGAGGCAAAAGTCTTTTGGAGAGGAAGTGCCATGACAGCACGTTTGTCTGGAGTCAGAGCTGTGCTGGCTCAGCAGAGGGTGCTGTGAGCCCTGTGCTGTGTGTGTCTCAAATTACACCAGCCTGGCCTCTGCCCTGGCCCCTGCACAGCTCCCTGAAAGCTTGTTCCTTTTTTTAGGACCCCACTCCTGCTCGTCTTACTGCTCCTACTGAGCAGTAGCCTCAGGTTGTCTTCTCTGTTTCCCCCCTGCTCTCCTCTAGGTGTTCTCATTTGGCACACTCACAGAATGGTTGCATTTCTACAACAAGTGGTTCTACTGCTGTCTCTGGGTTGTGAATGGCTTGCTGCAGTCCACTGGCTGGCCCTGTGTGGTTGCTGTCATGGGAAATTGGTTTGGAAAAGCTGGGTAAGTTGAGTTTTCTTCAGTGACTCACTTATCCGACATGCTGAGTAACAGATTGAGCTGAAATGCTCAAACCAGAAAGGCCAACTGTTAGATCATAATTAAAATTAGGTAGGATGAAATATGCCTTACTTGTTACATTCTCTTTCACTTTTTTTGTGGAGCCACAGAACAGCCTGGTGTGAACACAGCTGTGTGTTAAAAGCATAGGTTCAAACTTCAAAAATCCCATAGTGCAGAGTGACTGAACTTTAATTTTCCTACCACTGAAAAACCTGTTTCTATCTGCTTAAAGAGGCTAATGACAACTGAGTCATGCTAGGTTCTACTCTCACTTTGGGGTATTGCAGAGGAGCTCTAGTCATAGTTTGTAACCTTGTTTCCAGCTCACTCTCCTTTAACACAGATGTTTCAGGGTTTCTGGCTTATCTATTTGGCACCTCCAAGCTGTTATGTGTTTTAAGTGAACTTTGAGCTCCTTTGAAGTGGAAGGGAAAATGGTGTAACTTTATTCAGAAGTTAAAGTTCACTTGAATGTTTTGTTTTTGTCTTGTTCTTAATGTCATCTGTCCTTGCATTGTCTGCTTCAAATCTTCTTTCCCTTCTGCAGGAGAGGTTTTGTCTTTGGACTCTGGAGTGCCTGTGCATCTGTGGGAAATATCCTTGGAGCATTCCTTGCCTCCTGTGTTCTCAAGTATGGCTATGAGGTAGGTATTGCTGCCTGGCTTCTAGCTACACCTGCATGTCTGAATGGGGCAGGGCACTGTTTTTTTATCCTGTCTTTGAGAGGTAACAGCCTCATGTATCCAACTTCATCTTCCTGAATTCTGTGGAGGCAGAATAGAAAGGCTTTTCCTTTCCCGACTCTTCCAAGCTGGGAGAAATGAGCCCAAGACTCCTCTGTAAAAGGGACTGATGTTATTAAGGAACTCTAGTGTCACATTATACCTTCTTCTGATTTGGGTGGCTTCAAGTGCTCTTCAGAGTCACCCATCACAGGTTCTGAGTTGACTGGAGTCCCTGGAGCTGGAAGGGCATGGAGACATAGCTGCTGTGCCTGGGAAGAGGCCAGGCTGTCGTGTGGCAGTGGACAGCTGAGCATAGGGAATGGGAGTGACCCAGCATATCTCATAGCATGGGGCCTCTGAGGAGGCTGGCAGAGCTGAGCTGGTCACTCTGGACATGAGAAGGCTTAGAGCACCAAGAGCAGCCTTTCAAAGCCTGGCAGAAGTTTGCTGAGAAATCAGAGCCAGACTCTTTCCAGGACTGCACTTTGAGAGAGCAAAAAAGCAGTGAGTGTAAAGTGAAGCAGGGATGGTTCCATTTGGATGTTTGGAAAACCATTTTCCTATGATGTATGTTGGGCACTGGAACAATGGGACAGACCCTGGAGGATCTGCCTTTGGAGGATTTCAAGAATCTGATTGATCAAGGCTCTGAGCAACCTTGTCTGAATTTGGTGCTTGACTCTTCTTTGAGCAGTCCCTTCCAATAGAGCTGGATCTCTGGTTGTGTTGGCTCAGCTCCTTCCTCACTGCTGTCAGTACAGATAAGCCTAGATGGGACCCAGTCTGTTCAGGGGATGCAGAGATCACTTGTTTCCAGGTGTCATGGATGCAATCTGGGTTGTTGCAGCTGTGTTTGCTCCCTCATGAAGTTGGAATATAAAGAAACCCTCATTAGAAAGGGAGGTGTCTGTGACTGAAAGTGCTTTAAAAAAGAATGTTTTATTTATTTCTGCTCAGTATGCTTTCCTGGTGACGGCCTCTGTGCAGTTTGCTGGAGGAGTCATTGTGTTCTTCGGGCTCCTGACGTCGCCGAAGGAAGTGGGTGAGTGGAAGAGCTGTGCTATTTCAGTCCCTTCAGGAGAGCAGATCTGCAGCTTCCCATGGAGTACTGCTCATTCTGACAGCATTTATCCTCAGGGCTCTTAGCAAATGGTGCTGCACCTTAGTGCATTCAATGGAGCAAATGCTTTACTTGCCAAGATCACACTATATGTTGCCATGTGTCACATGAATAGGGTCTGGATGTTTTTTAAAGCAAAGTAAAACAGCCTGGCTCTAACATCTCCACTAGCATATGCCTAATTATCCTAATTATCAGTTTTTCTTCACCTGAAACATCAGTGTTTGTTAAAGAAACAGCAGGCAAACTGATAACTGGCTATTGTAGGAGAAAACTATGGCAAGCCTTAAGTGTGCAATAGGAAGGGAAAGTAACTTTGGTCTGCAGGTCTCCCACAGCCAGATAAATAACTTTTGGGTTGGATGTGTTTCTTCTCTGAGGAGGTGGTAGGCAAGTCAGAGTGCAACAGGGAAACAAAAGAACTTTGGGGCTTTGACAGGGCTATGGAGGAGGTTTCCCAGGTACCTGCAAAAGCTGTAAAGTTGGGAGCTCTAAAGCTGCCATAAAGTGTGCTCGTAAGAGTGCTCTGCATCCCAGGAAGCACAATGCAGTTCCCAGGCCTTCCATTCCAGCAGAGGCATTAACAGCAGCAGGTGTCTGAGGCCCTGCTGCTGCTCTCAGCCTCCACACTTGAGGGAGGTGGCACCCAGGGCCAGGCTGAGGATCCCAAGCCCTCAATAAGGGGGGGAAGTGCACTAATTTGTTGTGTCTTCCAACTAATGGCCAGACACTCAGAGCAGACAAAGCGACGCCAGGATCACACAGTACTTTCAAGAGCCCTAGAAGACAAAGGGTAGAAACTGGCGGCACTGCAGAACACCATCTAGAAGAGTTTCTAAGCCACAGGAGGATGGAGGTATGGGAGAGCAAGGGAACTGCTGGAAGCTAGAATTGCTTAAAAGAAGTGAGCATAGCTTTAGAGTGGGGAGAGGGTGAACAGGCTGTGGTCTGTTTTTCCTGTCGCTTATTCCTTGTAAAACTTAGGCCTCCCTGAGCTTGGAGCAGATGAAGATGAAGCCAGTGTGGAAGAAGATGCCAACAGACCCCTAATGGGCAATGATGATGTAGATGATGATGACCAGAATTACTCCATTCAAGCAACTGACAATGACAACCAGCCCAAGGCCATTGGCTTCTTCCAGGCTTGTTGCCTTCCTGGTGTAGTACTGGTGAGGATGCAGATTCTTAAGTAAGAGCTGACTTAACTGTTGAACAAAAAGCTGTCTTTTTGTGTTGTCAGGATTTGTACACATCATTGTTAATATGCTGACCATACGTTGTAGTAGTTGGCATCTGATGTCTCATGCTGTTAAAATGTTGGGGTTGGGCCTGCTATCCTTGTGTACATGGATGATGCTGTCTGGATGTGTGCTGTGTGTTGCTCTTCCCATCCTGCTTCATGGAGTGCATGTAATGGGCCAGTGAAGTGCAGCAGAGATCCTGCCCTTCCTGCTGTGAATTTGCAAGGGAGGCCATGGCCAAAGGTGGCTGTAGGATGCTTCCTTGGTGAGCCTGCCCTGAGGAGTGGGGTTCTCACTCCTAACTGAGCATCACACAGAGAGAGCTCTGTGGCACTGATTCTGAGATTTGGAGTTTTTCAGTTATCTTAAAGCAGAAAGCTGGCCTGAAAAGCCTGAATCAGCATGATGTAACATCTGGCAAAGTGTGCAGGGTGTTTTATGAGCAACAGGAAACAAGGCCTGATGACGCAGTTTCCACGTATCCTTGTCCTGTCCCTTGAAAACTTGTGCTTCTGTATCAGCAGTGTTGCCCAATTCATGTTCAGCTGAACAGTTAACCTGTCATTTAAAAACAGGGTTAACCTTCTGCAGCAGGACATACATTCTGTGTGCCCCCTGAATACTAGAACCAGTACAAGAAAGGGGGCACAGTGGCTGCTCAGCAGAGCAGTGGGAACTGCCTGGATTTGCCATGGAGCAGAACTACTGAATGGGCAGTGTTGTCAGGTACCCTTATTGAGCAAAGCAGTTGGCTGCTGTGATTAAGGCAACAGAAAATCTGGAAGGGATGGGGGCATTGTCAGTGTGCTGAGTGCAGGACAACCACAGTCCTGTTGTTAAGGCTGCAGTTGAGGGATGGCAAAAGAAAGCAAACCCATCTTGAGTTCTTTCCTACTCTGGATAAATGCCTCACACAAAATGTTAGTGATGGTGTCTGCCTCAGTTGATCTGTGACTTTTTTCACTGGCCTGAGCAAAAGGAGATGGCAGCAGCTGAGGTTGCTTGCCTTGAACTTCGGGTTTTGGGGACACATTCCAGGCTCTAATCCGGCAACCTGAGCACCTCTGAGTTGGAGTTTATCTGATGTCAACTGAGTGCCCATCCAAACAGGGGTACCATGTCAGATTGGTGAGAGACCAAATACTGAGAGAATCTCCAAAGCCTTGTCAAGATTCTACAAATAATTCATTTGACATATTTTTTCTGTAGCTCCTCTCATCTCCTGCTGAGTGATACAGTGGAAGAGTTTTAGCACAGACAGCTTTCCCCTGAGCCTCTAGGAATTCAATGTTTAATCACTCAGACAATCTGGTAGACAGTTTCTTAGTGAGTTGTAATAAATATCACTTTGTACAGTGTACTTTTCACACCCAGAAGCAGGAGAACCCTACCAAACATCCCCATGTCTTCCATTTATGGTGGAAATTAGTTTGTGTCCTGTAAGAGTGAAAAAGCATTAGTAATACAGCTTAGAAGTCTGTATCTATTAAAATAATATAAATTCAGAAGAGGTGATTTTGTGGAATTTAATATATATAAAAGATGTGCTTTTTGAAATTCAAAGTCAAGTGTCCATATGCACAGAGCCTCAAAGGCTGTGCTTTAACGTCTTCATCCTAGTTTGCCTTTTCCAATGAATTCCTTGAACTGCTGTCTTTACTGAAGTAGGGTGACCTGTCCCTCTGCATGCTGGGCCAGCAGCCCCTGAGAACTAATCTTTGCCACACACATGAAGGCTCTGTAGGTGGGGATCTGCTAGCTAAGGACAAACTGAGCCCAGCAACCAAAAGAAAGTTGTCTCAGCTGTTGGGTGTGGAAGCCTGTGCTCAGCTTTGGGCAAACCTTTCATCCCATGTCCTGGAATACCTGCCTGGGGATTATGAGTGAAACTTTCTCTTCTGGTGCTGTAAGCAGATGAGCCTTCTGAGCAGCACAAGCTAGCACAGAGGAACCACTTCACATAACTTTTCTCAGCATGATGAACAGATGACTAAATCTCAAGCTTGTTTTGTGTCACATGGCTGGCTCTCTTCAGAAAGTGAATTAGATTTTCTTCATTTTTTTTGAAGCCTAGTGTCATTTCCTCTCAAGATTACACTGAAAGTGCATTAACCCATTGCATTCAGTGATAAAAAAATAACCTTTTTGACAATGATTTTTGTATTCCTGGGTTCCCTTTGATGTTCAGCATTAAACTTTCATGATGCTGCCTTCTTACCTGAAATTCAGAAGTGCTTTCCTCTGAAAGCTTTAGCTGGATACAGAGCTTTATGGAAATAAGCAGAAATGCTGCTTGCATTTCTCAAGTGCTAACTGCTCGCTGACCCTCTTTGTTCCAGTACTCCTTGGCCTATGCCTGCTTGAAGCTGGTGAATTACTCATTCTTCTTCTGGCTGCCCTTCTACCTCAGCAGCAACTTTGGATGGAAAGAAGCAGAAGCTGACCAGCTCTCAATCTGGTATGATGTGGGAGGAATCATAGGTGAGTGAGCAGGGGAGTGACACCTTCTTGCAGCTGCCTCCCCAGTGTCTGAGAATGAGAGACAGTGAATGCAGCCAGAGCAGTTGTGTTCAGTGGGATCTAGCTGGTCACTTAATGTGGGAAAAGTCTAAGTTTGTTTGTGGCTGCTTGGCTTATGTTTTTTTCCTTGAACACAAAGTATATGACCCCCTCAAGAGTTAACATATTAGAGTTAACATATAAGAAAAGTTCTATGTACCAAATGGGGCCCCTGCTTGCTACTTCCTTTCTGACAGGTACCCTTGGGGATGATTTAGATCTGGACTTGGTGGATTCTGTACTGTCCTGTCTGTCCTGTCTTTCTAAGGACAGACTCTTTGCAGATCTCAGGAGAGCAGGCACCAGCTGTGTTACATTCAGAAATTAAACCTAATTGCTTTTATTTCTGCTGGCTGCAAAACCTGACCTGGTTCCTCCAGAATCAAGAGTACATTCTGTATATGTGTTTAGACTTCCACTCTCCTGTCCTCCGGTTCTAGTTTTATTCCCTTGTCCAGTTAGCTTTAATAGACATCTTGTTTGGGTCCATTCAGGGTCTGGTTTTGCCTCTGTGGCATTTTCTGCACTAGGCTTTCTCAGCATTCTGACTTTTACCAGCAGAGCAGTTCCTGCAGAGGTACCAATGGTACATAAAGTGATTTTTATTGGCCTTTGGCATTTGTTGCATTCAGTTGCACCTGCCCTAAGTAGGTGAGACAGCAGAGAATGTGAGGGCCCCTGTGTTGATAATGTTTTCCCTGTGAGAAAGAGCTGCCTTTTCTTGCACTTTTAGATAAAGGAGCCAGTCAAAGCATTCAGCTTGCTTAATCCAGGGTCGTGGTGGTCCTAGAGCTGTGGTGATTCTGTAGGGGAAGAGGAAGGAAAGTAGGAGCATTGGCTAGTGGCATGCCAGAAAATAAAAGAAGCAATAAACTCCCAGTAAATCAGTATGAGTAGTTTTCTCTGCTTTATCTGAGACTTAAATTTACTGTTGTCTCTGTGTCCAGGGCAGTAAGGGCAGGAGGCTTAGCTCAGGATTTTAGAGGGAATGTGTATTGATGAGGAGGCCACTGCACTCAGTGAAACAAGCTTTGTTCAAGGTGTCAGCATCCTGAGCCTGACAGTGAAACTTCTTTTTTACCAGGTGGGACCATCCAGGGCTTGATTTCTGATGTGCTGCAGAAGAGAGCCCCCGTGCTGGCAGTGAGCCTGCTCTTTGCTGTGGGCTCTCTCTTTGGATACAGCCGTGAGTACTCGTGTGCTGCACAGGGATGAGAGGCTCCTTCAGTACCTCCTGGAGAGAACCAGAGCACAGCCTGTTCTCATTAGGTTTTCTGGTCTTCAGACTGCTTCTGGATCAGAATGGGGCCTTTTGGTCTATTTTGCTCAAGTGTGGCACTGCACAGAAAGAAATCTGTTCTCTGGTTAATTGGGTGGAAATGAATTCTCTGAGTGGCTGGATTTCCCTGTAGTGGTGAGTTATGGCACTGATCCTTCTGGTACTGATCCTTTTCCAGTGTCAATGAGATTTTTGGCATTGTCATTATGTCAACACCATAGTTGGCAGAGCAAGAAGTCTCAGGTGCATCCCTATACTATGAGGAAAGAGAATCTGGGGACAGATGTGTGCTGCAGTATATATTCACTACTCAGAGACTGGAGAAGCTCTTAGACTTCACTACTTCTGAAAGTGGTGAAATTGGAGAGTTTCTGCCTCTTTTATGATAGATATAGTTTTTGGTGTCCAGTTTTTGAAAGGAATCTTGGGAAAACAGTGTAAGGAGATGGGAATATGTAATTTCTGTGGAACATCTATGAAGCACTTCTAGGGATGACAGGTTTGTGTTTTCAGACAATGTCCTGTGGTACAGAATGATTTAACTCACTGGGATGCCATTTCACTTCTCTGTGTGTTCCTCCAAAATGGGATGGTGGTCCAGACAGACTTTTATAGAGCACTTTGAGATCTGTGGGCAGAAATTTCTGCCGGATCTGGAAATGAACAGTGGCTTTTGGAATTATGCAGGCTTACTCAGATGGTCTTGAAGTAAGGTCAATAAGTTATTATCATTGAATAGCAAGGATTGGGTTTGGTGGAGTTTTTGTAGGCTCTTGTGTTAACTCATTGCTTTAAAAAGTGAATTGGAAATAAACATGAAATTATTGCTGATGAAGTTTGAAGTTTGTGACTAGGTAGCAGAACAGCCAGAGCCCCAGATGTCTTGTATTTAGCTGAAAATGTGCTGCTGTCTGGGCAGATACAGAAGCCTCAGGTGATCCAAAGTTCCTGCAGTGTGATAATTCAGCTTCCATCAGCCAAGCCAGGAAATCTTATTGTGCCCATAAGAGGGATAATGGCCTGAGAATATATGAAGAGGGTGCACCTTGCCTGGTGCAGTAACTCACCATGTGTGGGCCCTGAGGGGAAGGGAGTGAGGAATTCAGGTGATGCCTGGAGGTGAGATACCAGGGAAAACTGTCTGAGAGGCACTGAGGGGCTGTAGTGGAAAACTAGCAGCATGTGCACATGCTGCTGGAAAGGCAAGGGGAACCTGTAGGTGTTCAGACATGGCTTTGTAAGGAGGAATTTGTGTTTTGGAAAATGTAGGAAGAATCAAAGAGCTGATTCAAGTGCTGAATACTTTGTGATGAGAGTTTGAGCTGAGTCTGACTTCTCCAGAGAGATAAATGAAGGATTCTCTTACCATTCAAGTTTTATTTACACTCACCTGGTCTTTCTCTTGCAGGTTCCCCAAACAGCAAACCCATCAATGCTGTGATCATGGCAATTACAGGTAACTCCTCAAAATCCACTGTTATGCTGGTAGAAATGTAAATTCATTGCAGAACAATCAGTAACACCAGCCAGGTGGTGGTAAGATGTTTGTGTGTGCTGCCATCTCTGCTGGTTTTGCAGAAAGAGTTAAAATTGGGCCCCAGTTTCTGTTACTTTTGGAAAACAGCTGTAGGAAAACTGCCTTACAGAGGGAGGTATAGAATATAGACTGTGTAGAATCATGGCCTGGAACTGAGGGGATCTGTCTTGGCTCAGTGTGATGGAGGTGGATTTATGCCAAAATACCTAGCAATGATCTGGTATCTGAGGAAGTGGGGATATGGCAGAGTCATGAGCTGCAGCTCAAACTTGAGGGTGTTTGTCAGAATCCAAAATACCCTCTGTGCTGGGAGAGGTCACAAGCTTTTTGTGCTGCCACACATACTGTGCTGTGTTATGGAATTAGGCCTGCATGAATAGAGCCTTTATTTCCAAACACTCTTATTTCAGAGCTCTCTGTCCTGTTGTTGTGGGTATTTTTTTTGCCTTCCATCTCTTCCATGAACCCCTGGAGACTGAGGCTGTAGCATGGGTGTCCATGCTAATTAAAATGTTCTTGTTAGCTATTTCTGTGTGACTACTCCAGATATTCAGGGTGTTCCATGACTGTGTGTTTCAGGTATCGTTTACCTGCAGTTTGTCTCTGAGCACTGTCCCTGGACTTAATTCTTGTCCTGAGCTTTCATGGTAGAAAATCTGTGTTTTGAAGATGTTTTGTTGAGAATCTTTGTGAGTATTGTTTTGCACCAAGGCTGTTTTCTTGTCACTTTCAGGATTTTTCATCGGAGGCCCTTCTAACATGATCAGTTCTGCAATTTCTGCTGACCTGGGGCGTCAGGATCTGGTGAAAGGCAGCAGCGAGGCTCTGGCAACAGTCACAGGAATTGTGGATGGAACAGGCAGTATTGGTGCTGCCGTGGGCCAGGTGAGGCTGCCAAGGAAAAGAGAGGTCTGGGGAAGGAGGAAAAGTGTCTGTTGTGGTTATAGATGTTAGTGCATTCCTCAATCTGAATTTGTGTTGGGGGAGAAAAAGAGGGTTGGGGTTTTTTAAAAATAATTACTTTAGAATCAAACAGGGGAACATGTCTGTTTTAACAAAGTTTCCAGTGGAAACAATGTAATTAAGAACTAAACTAAGTATTCACAGTGCTAATGTTAAGGCACTTTGGTAATTCAAGTGAATTTTACAGACTTTCATATCCTGAACTTCAAAATACTTTTTTCACACTTTGCAAAGCTTTTTGAAGTTTGGTTTTTTGTTTTTTTTTTTTTTTTTTTGTTTTGAAGTGATAGGCAAACCTTCTCTTACAGAAAAGTGTATCTCTGTAACTGAGTAAAATTGGAATACTTATTATGAATGTTACAGTGTATATGAAGTGATTTAAAATTTGCTCTTATTTGTGCTTTCTCTTTTTATCTGTGGATGTCTTTTACACCTTTTTAACCCAGCTCCACTTGCTCCAGTAGTCCTTACAGTCTGAGAAGTGGAGTGTTGCAGAGGAGGAAGTGACAGTGTGCCCACTGGGGATGTTTTCTTCTCAAATACAAGTGTTAGCTACGTGAAAGAACACAGTGGTGCTTTGGGGAGGATTTAGTAGAGAGATTGGAGCCAGTGTTTCTCCAGGCATCCTCCAGTGGTGGTAAAATACCAAGGATGCAGACGAGGCTTGTGAGTTTCTTTTCTAGAAAGAGCTTTGGGTTTGTGCTTGCCATTGACTGCCTGATAAATACAATCATTCAGTCACTGTTTTGTAGAATAGATGCTGCTTATCTCTGAACATGGAAAATTACAAGTGCTTTGAGGACAAATATCAGTGCACTGTTACACTCAGTGACCTTCTGGCATCATCTCAGTGTTTTTGTCTTCCCACACACATACCATCCAAACTCACATCATCATAAAAAATGGGTCTTTGCTTCTGAGAGATTCCACCTGCCTCCCCTTCCAACACTGCATTTATTCCAGCAGAGACAAGCACGACGTCATTCCGGGGGTGTGTGAGTGACAGTAAATGCACAATGAGCATGTTGGAAATTCACATCCTGTTCTGATATACCCAGTGGTGAAGAAGGAGGCCCCTGTGCAATATCTGAGTATAAATCTGCTAATAAGAGATAGATTTTCTTGTCTGGCCCGGCTGCCCAGTTGAGCCAGGATGCAACTCAGAACAGAGTGTAGTCTCAAGTGTCTTGGCTAGATGAAGGGTTAAGCAGTTACTGGTGGCACAGCTCTTGAAAATGTCCTGTGTAATTTATAACCCATTCTAGAGCTTTTAGTTCTTCTGAGAGTACTTAGATCCACTTATGTCCCAGTGTTCCGTGCAAAAACCTCGTATTCAGCAGAGTCAATTTGTCACCCTTTGAAACTGTAGTTCATTTCTGTCTTTGTGCTGTTCTTAGTTACTGTAAAGCTTCGGGGTGGTGTCTCTGCTTTGCTGAAACTGTGGGTTTTGTACAGAAAAAGGCTGCTGTCCTGAGTCATCCCTTCTGACAGGAAAAGATCAGTTGGAAGATTTTGTGATCAGCTCTGTGTGGAGTGCCAACAGCCCACAAAGTCTAGAAAATGAAAGTATGATGCCTGAAAGTCGTGTTTATCTTCCCAGTTTGAATAATATTTTTTTTTTCCTTTCTGTTTAGTATCTAGTGTCTTTGATCCAGGAGAACCTGGGATGGATGTGGGTTTTCTATTTCTTCATTCTAATGGTAAGAAATCACCTTTTTAGAAAATTCTTTGTTGAAGCTCAATTTGCCATGGGATGTTTTTGTGGGAACATGAGAACTGTGACTTCTGATACCGTTCTCAAAGTGGTCAGTGGTGTGGCTTTGCCTCAGGTTGTCTAAGTCAAATGAGTTCATTTTGCATCTTTTAAAGTCATGTTACCCAACAGGAACTGAGATTCTAGCAGAGACACAAAAGTACTTGCCCAAAAAAACCTGTATGCATTTCCTAAATCAAATACCACCTGACTTCCAAGGCGGGATTTCTCCCTCCTGCATCTCCATGGTACATAGTTCCTAATATTTTCAGAGAGCTGAAGTTAAGCTGCTTGTTTGTTAGGTTTTGAAGATTAGTGGAAAGAGTGGTGAGGGTACTGAAACAAAACTGAAAATGCCTTGGCCCTGTTTTGCTGCTGGGGCAGAGAGCTGTTGAGGCCCTGATGTCCTCAGCATCACCACAGTGGTGAACACTGCACAATTTACTTGGTCTTCTCTGCTGGAAGTGCCAGGAGATGTCTCTGCCTCTGTGCTGGCAAGGGAGAAGGCCACTTTGGTAAC
Organism: Molothrus ater; assembly: GCF_012460135.2. Lineage (NCBI taxonomy): Eukaryota > Metazoa > Chordata > Aves > Passeriformes > Icteridae > Molothrus > Molothrus ater. The sequence continues at coordinate 59,010,049 of NC_050482.2, read as the reverse complement.
CAGCAGAGGTGGTGAGGAGCAAGGTCCCTGAGGAGCTGGAGAGCTCATCCTTATGAAAAGGTGATCGTGCCAGCTGAAATTGTATGAGCTTTCCTGCAAGCTCAGCCCTTCCTCTGCTGTGCCACTCTGTCACTGCTTCTCTAAGCCTGTGTCTTCCTGGGATGGCCTTGGATGCACATTGAGCAAGGGGGACTGCAGCTCTGGTTGCTCTAATCGTCCTGGATTTGCTTCTTTCCACAGACGAGTTCCACAATCCTGTTCATTTCACCCCTGATAGTGAGGGAGATCAGGCTGCTGCTGCATGAGCGGCGCCTGCAAATGCTGGCAGAGTGACTTCTACTCCCTCTGCCTGGACTGCTGTGTGCAACTGACAGCTGGGACACTCAGCAGAACTCTGGGAGACTTGTTTGTTACATCCTCCAGGTTTGGACTGATTCAAAACAACTCTACAAGACTTGGTTGACTTGCCTGTGGTGAGCTCAGTCATGAAGCACCAAATACCTGAGACCACCTGTGTCATGGAGCTGCTGACCTAAGCCAGACAATCCAAGGGACTGATGGATTGTCCCAGCCTCCCAGACCCTTCCAGCAGTCACACCAGGGTCTTCTGTTGGGTGTCTCATTCCTATACCTTTTCTTATTTATTTCTGGATTGCTGACCAAAGTCAGCTCTTTGAAACTGACAGTTTTTGGGAGGCTGTCTTGCAATGAATCTCGATGCTCTTTTGTGCTGGTGAAATCATACAGTGCAGTTCATGGATAGTCCTAAATTTCAGATCACCTTAGTTTTTAGAATGGGCAAAAACAATTAATTGGGATTTATGCTGTCCAGTTGTTTAAAAACTGCTGTTGCTAAATCTCTGCACAGATGGACCTCTGTTACCCCCCATCTATTAACTGTTACATATTCCAGTAGAGTCACATGAAGAAGTTACCTCTGTATTTGTTTTTAACATTTTTAATAATGTTACTAATCTCTGAGAAATGAGATTTCATTTTTTAAACTGTTGAAGCAGACAAATAGTGTGCAATACTTTATGTAATCTCTGAAATAAGCCTTAATAGGTCCTTTGTGTCTAAAGGATCCTTGAATGGCTTCAGGGATCAGTAATGGGACACAAACACTTTCACTACTTTGTTTATTGAACCTGACCAATACTGACCAAAATGGGTGTGAGGTGACCTTCTGAAGGAAACTGGTGTCACTGACTTCATACTCCTTGGGCAATTGCCTATCTCTAGCAAAGCAGGATCAGAATGGAATTAAAGGAATTTAAGGGACCTGGCAGCTCTCAGAGAGGGGCTGAAGTGTACTCGTGGAGTAGCATTAATGAGCAATTCATTAATGCTACTCCATTAGCATTAATGCTGCTGTTTCCCCTCATGCTCCTGTGGCTATGGCTGCATAGGGGACCTCAAGCTCCAGGGTTTGGAAGCTTAAGTTGTACCTTGAAGGGAAAGATAGATGCAAGTCTGCCTGCAAGCACTAAAAACAAGTGGCTGTGCTTGCTGTGGTGGTGTTTGAGTGCTTTGCAGTACTCTGGTAAGTGGGGTGACCAACTGACAGCTCTAACATTTATTGCTGATCTTAATGGGATCACTGAGTAACTTCTCAAAAAACTGCTTTCTGGTTATGCTTTGAGATGTTTCATTGTAATTGGTCTGTGTTAACCTGCAGAACTTGTGAGCAACACTCTGTCTAACTAGTCAGTGCCTGGATGGAGGTGGGGAGCAGCAAAAGTTGGAGCTGAGAATTTGAAACTTTTTTAATGGGAACAGTTGCCTTTTCAAAATGTGCATTGATGTTATTTTTTATTTTTTAATTGATGAATGTCAATTTTTAGTCATGTGTTGATGAACATCATTAGTGCCTTACTGTTTTACAGTTTTGAACGGTTGCTTGGTGGTTGCTGCTTCTGTAGTTATGTCTCCATGCACAGCTTTGCTTAATGTGGAACTCAGTTGCCCCATTATTTTTTTTTGAGTCTTTTTTTTTGGTTGGAGGTGATTGTTGCATTTTTTTGTTGACCCTCAAAGTATTTCAGTGCTTGGGAAAATGATGCCATTAAGCTGATATGGGGCCTGAGTCCTGTTCTTGACTCTTCTCATTCCCATTCCAATTTTTGCCTGTATAATTAGAGCAGGAGACTGAGAATCTATCATCCTGTTCTGAGAATTATGCCCTGGGGTTAGTGTTCACATCCCAAGCTACTCATTAGTCCCTGTACAAATAGAATGAAAACTCCCTGAAATTTAGTTCTCAAATGGATCGTGGCACCATTGCCTGAGCCACAACATCTGAGAATCTCTGGTTTCAAATTCCAACCTGGATGAACTTTTTGGCTGCCTCTCTGGGCAGCAGATAAGCTTCTGATGAAAGGTGGGGTGGGAAAGGGACGTTGCTGGGGTCGAGGGGGAGGAGAAGGCCGGCCCCTGTAACAAATGGCTTCCTGTAAACAGCTCTGTCCCCTCTTGAGAAGTGTCAGCAGTGATGGAGCGCCAAGCCCGGGCCTCCCAGCCGCTGCATCCGAGCACGTGGTGCTTTGGGACCACCCCCAGTGAGTGAGGTGTGCCCAGGGCCTGGGGATTGCTGCTGTGCTTGTCCTGAGTTTGCAGTTCTGTGTGTTTCTCCAGGGTGCTCTGAGGGAGAAAGGTTTTCGATCTGGTCATGGCTGAACTGACCTCACATAAATAAACATTCTTTGACTTGATCTGGGCTTGTCCTTCCGTGTGCTTTATTCCACTCTCCCTGGTGTGGTTCTGCTGAGCATCCTCCTCTTCCTCCCTTCCTCCTCCTCACAGGTCTGGCTCTAGCAGCTGCTTTTCACTCAGCTGCTGTGAAGACCTGAGCCCTGACTAATGCTGAAACGAAACCCTCATCCCAGCCTAAAAGGGGACCATGTTCCAGGGCTGCAGTTTGGCCCTCTTCCTGATCAGGCTCACAGGAAGTTTTGTGAGAGTCTCCTAACAGAGGTATGGTGTAACTAATGGTCCTACAGGAACTGGACTGTATACTTGGTTTTATTAATTTGTTTCTTTGTTGATCTGCATGTAGAAGTCAGGTGTTCTTCCCTTGGAATTAAATGTGCCATGTGGCTGTGGCCCTGCTGTGCCTTCTCTCCTGTGGCTCATTCCATTAAACATGAATCCATGTCTTTGCTTAGCTGTGTTTAAATGGACACAGTGGGGGACTTGGTAATTGTGTTTGTGTTTTATAGTTTATAATAAATTCTGAATCGAGCACAATACCAGACCACTGGAGAAACTCCTGTGCCTGCATGTTCTGGTCTCTCAACCCCAAGTAGTTGGGTGGTGCTATCATGCTATTCCTCAAGGAAACTAACAGTTCATGTTTTTACCCCTTTTCTGTCACTTTTTTTCCCCACCTACTCATCAGGATCTTCCCAGCCTACTCTGGAAGCACTCTGAGGAAGGAGTAGAGCTTTGCTTGAGCATCTGAAAATGCTGACAGTAGCAAACCCCATCACCACCACTGTGACTGATCTCCAGAGTGTAATGTGTGGGCAAACAAAAGAGTAGGAATTGCTTAACTTCAGAAGTGCAAAAGAAATGCATAAGGAACTGATCTCTGTTTCAGACTGAATGCCAGGTGTGGCAGACTGACCAACTGATACATAAAGAAAAGGTGTGCTTCAGCCCCATGACACCTTGTCTGTGTCAAGGAAGGGCCTTGCAATAGATGCCCTAGAAGCAGTGCTGCTGTGTCCTGGTTTCCTTGGAAGTCTGGAGCCCAAAAGGTATGGATGTCTGCCTAGTAGGTACCACTGTGCTCTCCAAAGCAGGGAGAATTGACCTTCTGCTCTAAGTACTGGGCAGCCTTACAGAGCACATGAGCTGCTTGTCCCCACCAAACGCAGGAGAGCAGCTTTCCCTTCTGCAGGAGAGTGAGAGGAGCAGCAGCATGCTTTAGGGGTTTTCTCTCAGAGATAGAAGGAGAAAGCATTTTGAGATAGTCCCACAGACCTCTCCAGTACAAGCAATGGCTGCTCAGGAATGGCTTGGACACACTGCTCTTTGGTCACTCTCCTGTCATTTAATCCTCTATCCAGCTGTGGCCAAAGTGCTCTGCCAAACCGGTTTGCAATTTCTCCCCCCTTCTTCTTTTTTAGGTTCTTTTCTAACTGGAATTGCCTACAGGGATGTTTTGGGTTCTGTATTGCAGAAGTTTTCTAAGGCACAGCATGCCCACCTTCCTGCTTTGTCAAGCCTTATCTAATCCTTTTAGTAAACAGCCTCCCACTTGCAGGAGCCTGTAAATACAAGCTCTGAGGACGCTGTATCAGGCTGGACTGGGGCTCCCTGTGCCATGTACACGCCCATGAAAGCATCCCCCATCCCTGGAAGTATTTAAGCCCAGCTTGGATGGGCTCTGAGCAACCTGGTCAAGTGGAAAGTGTCCCTGCTTATGGAAGGAAGGGTTGGAACTAGATGAGCATTAAGGTCCTTTCTAACTCAAACCATTCTGTGATTCTATTGAAGTCTCTCTAAATTAGAGTTGCTTAGAACAATACTTAGTACAAAGATGAATTTAGGCAATTACTGGGAACATTTCTTTTGGTTCTCCTGCACTGGTGACTGGTATTTCTGTGCATTTGGATCCAGGAGGTTCTCTTGGAATGTCTCCTTTGACCAGGGCTGTGACAGCATGCAGGTGCAATAGGCAAGCTGGAATCTACTCCTGGAGCAGAGGGCAAGATTTTTTACTCCCTTGTAAAGTTTAACACTGCTGCCAGGAGAAGAAAAACTGCTGCTGAGAATAGAGAATTCCAGGTAAGCTATTTGGGGACAATCTATTTTGTTTGGGAATCCATTTTGAAGTGGCTGATGGCAGTTGGAGGACTTCCAGGTGAGTTGGTGAAGTCTCTGTAGTTTTGTTCTTCTTCCCCTGTTGTGAAGCAAAGGAAATCCACACAACACCACCTCTTGTCCTTGAGGGCCACATAAGTAGCAATAGAATTCAGAGTGTACCAGTGGAATGACACTGCTAAGGAGGAGATTACTTACATGTGCTAATTAAATCTTCTTTATAATGCAGCTAGCAGAGTATTGGGGATTTAGGATGGGTTGATTTCTCTGGGCTCTTGGATTCCAACACTAGCTCAGAGAACTCCTGCACCACAACACCCATGTCCTCACTCTTTTCCCTGTTTGTCAGCTGGGACCCGTTTCTAGAAACTCACTCATCTGCTCTAGGGTGCATGGCAGAGAAAAGGATGTTGGGCTGACAAAAGCTGGTGCTTGCCTGCAGCAAGTGCCAAAGATGACAAAGCAATTGGGTTTCAGCCCACTGCACTATCCAGCCAGCAGGATGGGAGTGTTTGAGAGGCAGCAGTTTCATTGGGACTGGCTCAGCTATCCACTTACCTCTTCTTCAGCCTCCTTGCCTCTCTGCTGTAACTCCTGCATCCTTCTGGGAATAGTAAAATTTCAGTTCTTCCAGTCAGTAGCAGGTTCATCCCAGGACTGATAATCAAGTCATGGCAACAGGAAGGGCAGATGGCAACAAGCAGCTGTGCTTGCTCCTGTTGAGTGCAAAGGAGCTGTTCCATGGGGATGGGCACAAAGGTGGGAGCCCTGCCTGTGGGAGCAGTCCTGTAGCAGCATCAGGGACTTGGGAACCAGCCCACACCCCCAAAACGTCCGGGCACTGCTTGTGCAGGGCTGGGACAGCCTCTGCTGCAGAGAGCTTTGTCTCTGTATCTCTTGAGCTCCCAGGCCCATTTTAGAGCTCTGTTTTGGTCCTATGTGCTCAGGTGGCACCAGGGCTGGTTTCCCTGAGGGAAGGAGAAAGGGGAACACGGAGCAATGGCTCCAGCAAGCTGCGTGCCAGCCTGGTTGTGAGGGAATCTGTCCTTTGCTCCCAGATGGTAAAATCCCAACTGCCTTATGTACCTGGTTCCACACTACTTTGTCACTTGCTTTGGTTGCTGTTTTGCTCTCAGTTGAATGAGGATCTCTGCCTGTCTTCTCCAACTTTATTGAGCACAATTTTCTCAACTGCCTTCACTTCTTATGCAGACAGGGAGCCGGGAGTTGTTTTGGAGGGTTTATCACAAGTTTGTGGAGTCTTTTCTTTGCTCTTCTCTTCCTGATTCCACTGTCCCACCTCAGTTTACCTGTTTGACCTCAGATGTACAGGGCCATTTTCTTTGTCCCCAACCTTTTCTTAGCTCCTGCCTTTGTGGTAGCTTGTCTGCAGGACCAGAGAAGGAGACAGTATTTTCTGTGCTAACAAAGTGAGCATTGTTGTAATGCTGTTGCCGACAGATGTATTCCTTCTGCTGGGGTGTGGATTAAGGCTCAAGGTGACTTTGTCCCTTCATAAATTCACTGACTTTCCCCAGGGAACTGAAGGGGCAGGACTGGGAGAGAAGAACTATGATAAATGGAAGTGTGGGAAGGAAATGCACTTACATAGGCCACGCTGCTTAAGAACAAATGTGTTCTCTGTGAGGAGCTCTTGCCATTGCCTAAGATACCACTCAGTGGGTTAAAAAACCCAGGAGGATGTTTAGCTGAGAAGTTGAGCAGGCTCCCTGCAGGCTGCTCTCCCAGTGTAATTGCCTGGGTAAGTGGATTATAAGCAGCAGTGGGGCTTGTTGGGGGTTAGGTAGGCTCTGAGGGAGCCAGCAGAGCCCTGTCCCCACAAGAGGACACAAGATGCAGGAAGCAGCGTTGCTCCCTTCCAGTCAGAGCTGTTTGATGCTCAAAGCTGTGGCTGATGGTTGGTTGTCATTGCGGGGGCTCGCTGGGAAGGGTCCCATGGAAACAGTTCCTTTCAGAGCTATCACTTGTCCTTATCTCCTGCGAGGTGGGTATAGTGACAGCAAATCACAACTTGGGACACTTCTCTGCCTTTGTTGCCATGGGAATCAGTGTCTTCCGCAGCTTTGTCTTCTGTGAAAAAAGAGGAGTATTGTTACCTCTGCTGGCTTGCCAAGTGAAACGTGCTGAGGGTGAGGGGGGGTTGTGGTCAGCCACAGAGCACCAGGAGGAAACCTCAGTGCTGGGGACAGGCTGTGAGGTCACTTTGTTCCAGCTCTCACCAGCCGTGCAGTGCCTCCCTCTGTGCTGGCTGCTGCTGTGGGGCGGTGATGCAGAGCACACAGCGAGGCACTCTGGCCCACGTGGCCCTGCTCCACCAGCCCTGGGTGTCAGATGCTATCAGACCTTGCCAGACTAACAGGGTTGGGACCTGCCCTTGCATCTGCTCCATGGTTAGGTAGAAGAATCTGGGTCATGTCTGACGTGCCAAAACATGACATCAGTTCAAAAGCCTGGCATGGCCCAGAGGTTCAAACGTGGGGACTCAGGTGGGGCCACCTGCCTTTGGGGGAGTTGTAGGGTATGGACAGAGGTGTACCAGATTTGTAGGAAAGCTGCTGTGTTTGGTTTCCCTTCCTGGGTGACTGAGTAGCCCCAGTAGGGACATGGGAGCCATGCAGCAAGTGCTTCTTTCACAACAGGAGGTGAAGGCACTGCAGTGCCACTGAGGGGACCCAAGGATCTGCCACAAAGCAGGGTTCCTAACCCAGGAACTGCATCTCTCCTGTGCTTCAGTTCATGATCAAGCCCTTTTGAGTGTGTTAGGGAGCTCCCTGTGTTCGTACCATACATCTCATCCCTTCCTCCTAGCCCACGCTTGTGTCATTTCTTTAGAATTGCAACTGATCTCTATTTCAGTTACACTTCTAGTGTGGATTCCAATACTCATTCAAAAGGTGTCTATCTGCCCAAAACTCCTACGTAATGCAGTGGTGGTGTTATTTCCCCAGTACTGAGGAACTGAGTCAGAGGAAGGCTGAATGACACATCTGAGGTTACCCAAAGGGGCTGAGCCCTGCTGGGAACTACATCTGGAAGTTCCTCTCACTGTGGCCAGAGCCCTCACCCTCTTCTTATGTGGCACTGGCTGTGGGGCATCGCCCTGCTCTGTCCCCAGCCTTTCATCTCAGCCTGGGCCCATGGACTCTGAAACGGGCCATAAATACGATCAGCCCCTTTCAAGGGGAGGGAGTGATTTATTTCAAGCTCTAAACTTTTGGCAGTGGAATTAAAATTAGAATTTGAACTAGTCTGTGCAAAAAAACCCACAATCACAATCTGTTGCTTTTGCTTGGACTTTGATGTTTGTGCTGCTTCATGCTATGCAAAGATACTTTCTAGTGTTCAGCCATTCAAAGTAAAGTGGTTAAATGTAGAAATATAGATAAGAACTGTGGAAGTACTAGAGCAGCAGGAAAATACCATAGGAGTTTAACCTGGGATGGAAAGGAAACTTACCATTTTCTCCAAAGTGTGTGCAAGTGTTAAGTTTTTAAATAGATATATGAAAAAATACCTGTATATTAAGCTGGCTTATGGGAGCAGTTTAAAAATGCAGGAAGTTTCACTTTCTAGTCTAAGATATATGTGTTTCTGTATTTATTCTTTTGCATATGTATGAGTATATACACATGTACAAATACATGAAATGCTCACACTGTTGTAGCTCAGTTTTTCTATATTTTTCTCTCTTCATATGGTGTTGCTTATTCTCTGAGGATATTCATCCCAAAATTCACTTTAACAGAAATGGGCTTCACTTACAACTTGAAGCTGTTTTTGTTGCCTTTGACCTCTGCTTGTGAAATGGCTTTCTTGAAAGTAGCCAAGAATATAGAAATAAAATGACAGCGTAAAAACAAAGAATAATAGAGAGTGGGCAACTACTGAGTCACCATGAAATATTGCCAATGGAGCTTGCTGAGCTCCAGCTTGGCTTGGTCTGGCTACCTATCTCTCATTGCTGAGTTCTTCAAAATGTGTCACTACAGACAGCTGATGCAGCCAGCTAACCACAGGGAGATGGTACAGCTTCAAAGCTCTGGGAATAATAAAAGTCATGTCTGCCACTGTCTGCTTACTCACCCTTGAAACGAGCTGGTGTGCAAGCAGCAGAGAGCAGTTTAGGCTCACAAACAGAATGACTCGTAGGCTGTGATGTGTTAGAAATTAGTCATGTTTCAGTCTGTGCTTCTGATTTTGCTCAGCAGTTGTCTGCAGTGCCTTGGTCTCTGCCTGTTGTCCTGGACATTGGGCAAGGCAGGAGAGGTAGGGAGAGAAGGGCACAAAAGGATCCCTCTGGAAAGGAAAACTAAGCCCTCTGCTCTGCCCCACCACTGGTGGGGAGTGCCCAGACCAGCGCTGGCACACAGCCCTCCATGCCAGCACGGCATGCCATTGCCTCTGGTCAGGGATTTGCACAGCAAGGGGTAAGAATTCCTGGTGCTGCCAGCAGACAGTAATTATGGAGGTTGGGAAGTGCGTGGATGTGGTGTTTGAAGGCACAAGGGGATGCTTTATTGGTGTGGGGCTTCCTGTTCAGTGCCTTCCCCAGTGTGGATACCTCCACAAGATCTTTTACCTTTGCCAGAAGAAAGGAAGGGAAGGTTGCTCCATGGTTCTCAGGTTTCAAACCAGCTTTCCCTCCCTGAAAATGTGGGGCCAGTGGGGGGCTGCTTTGGTGGTGTTGTTCTTGCATGAGTCTGAAGTTAGCTCGGTTAGCTTGGTTTTCAAACACCTTCCTGCAGCCTTTCCCTATTGTACAGCCATTTACTTCTGCTGGCAGGCTGTAAACCAGCACTTAAACCCAAATCCCTTTCCGGAGGGCGCCGGGAGCCCCCTGCCCCCCTCCCCACTGCCTGGGGCTCAGCCCTGCTGTGCTGCTTTGGAAGACAGGCCTACAGAGGTGCATCCACTACAGCCTCAGGGCTTGCTGGAGGTGGGTTCTTGCTGGCTGTGGTGCCCAGAACCCTGTTTACCCCAGAGCACTGCAGGCACCAAGGGACAAAGCCAGCCTTTTTCCTCCCCTTGTTCCATCCCAGGAGCACATGAAGGCTGCTGGCATTTCCACTTGCGCCCACATGAGTGGAGACTCCATCACATATGGGATACCAGCACTGAGAAATGCAGTGAGAAACAGATGAGAGAAATGAACCCAGGGTGGCAGCTCATTGTCCTCAGCCTGAAAAATGTGGTGTCCAGTGCTCAGGGAGGGAACAAGAATGTTGTGGTATGGTACTGCTGGTGCCACATGGAGAACGTAAAGGGCTTGAGCAGTGGGTGGTCTGATTGGAGGGATTGCAGTGCTGTATTTTCCCATGCACTATGAGTGTCCTAGGTTGTAAAGCCAGCTGAGACAGCTGGGTGCTGCTGGAGCCCAGCTCTTTTCCAATGCTTTTTCCTTCTGCCCAGTACCAGCTGGCAGGGGACACAGCCAGAGCGGTGGCACAGCAGCAGAGGGGATGCCACCCAGCTGGTGTGTGCCCCTGGCACACCCACCAACAGGTGTGGTGCTGCACGATCCCACCTGCAGCTCACAGCTGTCATGGCAAGCAAACCTGGCTTCCAAATAAGAGCTGGCAAACTTGAGCAGAAGGGCAGTGCCAAGCAGTGGCTGTGTTAAACCCGTAAGAGGCCACCTCACAGGTGAGGGCAGCTCCCCAAAGGGATCCCCACCTGGGGGGGACCCGGTGCTGCTGGCACAGCCCAGAGCCCCGTGTAGGGTTGGGAGTGCTTTAATGTTTAGCAGGCACAGGTGCATCTGTGCAGAACAGGCAGTACAGCAGGAGGCTGCTGGCAGTGAAAAGAGAAGGGGGTTTTACAGCCCATGCTGCAGGTGCTCTCTGAGATGTTAATGTCACATCATCTTGCTTCTACTTTTCAGAAACGTAAAGCCCAACTCGAGTAAAAAAATCTTCCAGTGGAGCTAATGAGAGTCACACATGTCAGTTCTTTCTGGCAGCCAGGAATTAATACAGAATATTTTATCCTTTAAAATGCTGGGCAAACATTAACTAACCCCCTCAACACCCTTCTGGGATAGGTAAATATTACTCTCTCCCAGGTGCAGAAACTAGAGAGGAAAAGTTATGCGATTTGCTTAAAGCCACAGAGGGAATCAGGTGGGGTAGAGGTGGGGGGAGGTTTTAATAGCTTGTGCCTGTGCTTGGGCTCATTACAGGTGCTACCTCTCAGACAGTGTTCTTGTATCAGCTCAGCTGCAGTGGAGGGCAAGATGCTGGTGTCCTCTTAGCACCACAAGAAGTGAACCAGCCGATGCATGAGCATCCAGGGGCTGTGAGGAGCATGGGCAAAAGGAGGGGCTTTTGTGGACAGGGAGCACATGGCTCTGCAAAAGCCCTCTCACAGTGAAGTCTGGTAGGTTTCAGCCCACCACCTTCAAGGCAGGACTTGAAACTTGTTTCTTCCAGACTGAGTTTGCTATGGACCGGGAGTGCCCCTCAAGGGCTTAGTCCCAAGCCGCCTGTCTTTAAAGTGGGTGATAAATGTTGTCTGTAGAACTGCCTTGTTATCTTTGGCATTTACATCCCAGATACGGCGGCGGGACAGCCCCGAGTTTGCAGACCTGGAGGGAAAGCTGAGTGCTCATCCCGAGGAGGGGGCTGAGCCTTCCCCCAGTGCCTGCTGCTGCCCTCGGGTCAGGGCGAGGGTGCCTGTGAGGCAGCAGTGCCTGGTGCTCCACAGAACCACAGGACACATCCCTCCTTTTCTTCATGGCTGGGATTTGAAATAGCCTTGTAGTGAGGGGCTTCTCTTCTTGTGCTTAACTGCACCACACTAACCTCTCCCTAGTCCCATTCCCAGAGTGGGTTGGCTCATCTCCTCCTTGCTTGTTTTCTCATCTCTGACCTAGCCAGGGCTTTAGTTTACAGGTGACAAACAAAATTCAATGGAAATGTTGGTGTGCCAAGCCACTCTTGCCTGCAAAGGCAAAGGTCACTTCTGTGCCTCCAAGTAGTGCTGGGGGTTACCAGGTGTTTGTTTGTCCAGCAAACTGCAACCATGGCCACTTCAGGGCAGTCACCATCCATGGGAAAGCCCTTGTTTGTTATCCCTGATCCTGCTTCACATGCAGTCTGAGGTAAGGCCATGTACTTGGGGGTCTGTGTCTGTGTGATGGGTTGCCAGAGAAGGCTCCTGTCTCTGCTGCCTTGTGCCTGGGCTCTTTTAATTAGAGACACATGGTTCATTATTTAAAAGAATATTCTTTGCTGGTTGTTTGTTAGGATCTTGTATCTGAGAGTGCTGCAGCTTGTGAGCCTTAAATTAAGCTGTAGGAAGGACACTGAGCACCTGGGGAAGGGGCTGCTGCAGAACTGGAGCCTATTGTTCTCTCCTTGAATTGTGGGGAAGCTCTTTCCCCATGCTGGCTCTTTTACTTGGGAGCCAACTAATACACACGGCAGTTTGTTTCTCTCTCCATCTGTTCCAACTTCAGTTTATTCATGGCTCTGTAGGTATTGTACACTCAGCTGCTTTTTTTTTTTTTTTTTGGATGGGAGAGCCACCCCTTTTCATGGTTCACTTACTCATTTTGTAGGTCTCTGGCTTCCTTGTCAAGATTTCTCTTTTGTTGTATTAATTGGTCATAAATCTATAGTCAGGTGCTGTGTGCGTGCTTCCTGTGTGCACCTTAACCATCTGCCAGGTTTCATCTCCATGGCACCCAGGCCAAATTCCAGCTCTGGTAATGACAACCTGCCTCCCTGCATTTTTCCTGTGCTTTTAATTGGCTTTAGTTCACTTCTTTTTGGTTTTTTTCCCCCCTGTCCTAATGTGCCCCTCCACTCCGTGGCAAGGGGAGGTGATCTGGAGTGGTGAGGTGCTCCAGGCTGCCAGCACCCACCTGGAGCCAACGTGTCCAGCACCATGGAGGAGCAGCCATGACACAACATGATGACTGGAGAGTGAAATGGAGAAAACATTGCACTGGAAACAAGATGCACATTTTCAGCACTGAAAGCAGTTGTGTGACTTTCAGAGGCACACAGTGAATTTTACATTTCCCCAAAATTCTTTTAGGGAGAGAATAGGTATCTTTCTGAAATTGGTGCTTTTTCTTCCTCCCAGCCTTCTGTCCAAACAAATCAGCTGTAGTCACTGTGGGAGGGCAGAACAACAACTGATAATGTTCACCCTGGTCTTAACTCCTAGATTCTGATACTTTCAGGATAAAAGCTGATGCATCTGAGTGATCCCAGAATGTCCTGAAGCTCCAGGAGTCTGGCTGGTGCTGTCGCCTGGCTTATCTGGCACTTTAATAGCACAGCAGTTAGCTTTACAGCCGGGTTTTGGGAAGACCAGACTGGGGTCTGTGTTAGGGAATTGCTCTGTGCAGCAACACGGTTTTCTGGGAGAGAGCAGGTTCTTCCTACTCCTTTTGCTCTCTTTTTAAAAAATACTCAAGTTTCATTATTATTGAAAAGATTCACTAATGCTCAAAACTTGCTTAAACTCCTTATTCACTTTGTCTCTTTCTTCCTAGCCTGGAAGTTTTTTCTCTGCTAATGCTGTTACTCCCAGCAACAGCCCCAGCCATGGGGGTGAGCCACTGGCAGGGCTCTGACTCACCTGTGCCCTCTGACTGGGAGTTCTATCTGTCACAGCCTGGCTCCAGTTGTCACGCTGAGTGCTGTATGGACAACTGTGGGCACCCAGCCGGATGGATGGATGGATGCACAGCCCAGAGCTGCCAGCACTCATTGAGAGGGTGGGTCCCTGCTGAGGATGGCAGAAATACCTGCCTCTTATCCAGCCTTTTATAGCAGGTAAAATCTTACTGGTCAAGGGCACAACAGTGGTAGAGACTGGATTGCAGGCAGGGCAATGAAGAGCACCATTTTTTGCTTCAGTAGGCAAAACATCCACGTGACTTCAAATTCCTGGTGAAGATTTCTACTGCTTTGGAAATACCCAAGGAAGGACTGGCATTTTGGGAGTATTCAAGGGAGTATTGCCACACATGAAGTTACATCACCTTCTGGTCTTATGTGAGCCAGCGGAAGGGCTTGTCCTTGCAGAAGTTTTCTTGCCTGCCACAGACCTTCACTTGAAAGAGCATTAAGCTGCCTGTGTTCCCTTCCTCTTAGTATCCCAGAATTGTTTGGGTTGGAAAAGACCTTTAAGATCATCAAGTGCAACCATAAACCTAGCACTGCCAAGAGGATAAAGTACCTGTACCAAAGTCTGCCCTAGCAAAGCAGCATTGAGCACAGAGGAAGAAAGACCAGTTCTTATCAATGAGCAAAGCAGTACTGCTAGCAATAAACCCAGGCTCACTGAAGAACCCTGCAAGCTCCAATCCAACAAAGTCCTTGAAATATTATATATTATTTGTCTTGTGAGGTCCTTGTGAAGATGATGGCCTGCTCAGCAGTGTTAGGCATGCACGTATGTGCACATAGGAAAGTGTCAGTCCTGAAGTAGAATCCAAGTCGCTGGAGCGGGAGAAGGGAAGGGCTGTGGGAATGTGTGTCATTTCCTTGAGAGGGCTGACTATAGTTCAGATTTTAACAGTATTTGGAAGCACAGAGATGTGGGGAGGAGGATTCTCTGAATGCTGCTTGCTGGAATACTTCATAGCATGACCTTTGGTGCATCTCTGAGTGAATAAATATCTTTAGGGATTTGGTCTTTTACTTGTGAGACCTGGGACTTCAGCAGCAACTTTCCAACTCTGGAAATCTGCAATGGACTTTTAACCATGGTAGCCTCCTTAATTTGCTACAAGGTAAGGCTTCTAGATCAGCAATACACTGGGTCAGATTTGATTGTTTCAGATGTGTGGGTTGGTGTACCAGTGTAGTGGGTCAGCATTTTACTTGTGTGTGTCCTGACACCCTTGTGAATCCTAGTGGATCTATCAGTGCTCCTGTGAGCGAGAGAACTGGGGTTTCAATTTTTGCAAGGAGGTGGTGTGGCATAGAAGAAATGAGGCTTTTAAACTCTGTGTCAGAGAAGGAGCTGGCATGGTTGTGAGCATTGCCTCAGATGGGCAGCATCCTGCCTTCCCCATGGGGATGCTTAGAGCAGGGTGCAGAGGTCTCCCCTGCTTAACAGCTCTGTCAGTGCTCCCTTCTCCCACCTTTTTCCCTGTTCCCACAGATCAGATCAGCCCTCTGTGCCACAGTCTGTCATCTGATTTATGGGAGCCATAAACTGCAGAGCAGAAAGAAATAAAAATACTAAACACTTAGTTTTTTAAAAGGCCAACAGCACATTGAAGTCTTGGTGATAATTTGCTCATAAAGAAATATTATGCTTCAGATCATAATCCCAGGCTGCAGATGGAGGCTGAGGTCTGGCCTGAGTCTCTCACACTTAGGCTGTAAAAGGAAGGCAGTGGGATGAAAAAAACCACATAACATGTGGGGATTAGGCTCTGCTGTCTTGCTGTCCATCACCTCTGGTGCCTGGGAGGTCTTGTGGAGAAGAGAAAAAAATCTGTCCTGTGTTGGAAGGACAGCGGGCTCATGGAGGGATGAGAGGCAAGAAGGGAGGGGAGAATAATAATCCATGAGCAGCAGTCCAACAGCTGAGATCTGTAGGCTGTGTGCAAGTGCCCAAGTGGTGAGTTGAGGGCTGTTCCCCTTGGGCTGAGTAAGGGGCTCATCTGCATTATCTGTAGTATTGTCAGCATGGCCAGCCAAATGTTTGTCGGTGCTGCTTGGGCAGCAGTTGCCTTTAATAATTGTTGTTGAACACTGATTTTTGGTCAATGCAGACAGGTGTCTTGGTTTCCAGAGGTGAAAACCAGCCCTCTGCCAGTAAGAGCAGAGAAGCAGTAGGTATGTGAGCAGGTGAGACCTTCACTGGTGTCAGTGTTTGACTGCTAGAGAGGTCTCCCAGCTGCCCCAGGCAGGGGCCTGTTCTGGGTGGATAAAATTCCTTTCTGGTTTGGCTTCCTGCTACAAACACTGTCTGTGTCTGTTTACCTACTGGGCTTGCACTGGGGACAGGCACCTGGTGGTTAAAAGCAATGCATGTCTTCAAAGGAGATCACAGAGTGCACGGCCATTCCAGTGCAGACATATTTTCTCCTATCTGATCTTCTCCACCTTACCCTGTGAAAACCACCTATTAGTACACTGCTGTCTCAGAAGAATCTTGCTATGATGCTGATAGGGTTGCAGGAGGGCAGGGAGGTTGTCAACTGTGGTTTTTATTTTTCTTTTTTTCCTTCTGTCCTTTCCTTATGTTCTGCTGGCAGGAGGGCTGCTGGCAGCACTGCCTTGTGACCTGGACAACACAGAGCTTAGTAGCCTTTCTCAACTCTTCTTCCTACAAGAAACTCTCCTTTGAAAGGAAACCTTTCTTCCTCAGATACACATCCTAAACTTGGTGGTGTAGGGCCACTTATAAAGACATGGGAACTGGGAGTAAAGACATGGGAACTGGGAGGAAACAGTAACTTATGGGTTTTTCCTTTGTTTTTTGGGGGTTTTTTGGTGTTTTTTTTGGTTTTTTTTTTCCTCTAATAATAAAAATGAACATATATTCTAGGAGTTCTATGAACACTTTTATGGGATTCATAACATTCATGAAGCATGCTATTCCACCTCTGTTCCAGATGCAGCCTTAGCAGTGCTGAATTTTGCTCTCCCCAAGGCCTGCTGGCCATACTGTTCCTGACACTGCCTGCTGTGCAGTTTGGGTTTGCAGTGAGAGCACACTGCTAACTCACACACTGCTTGGCAAGCCTGTGACTCCCAGCTCCTTTTTCACTGGGCAATTACTAGGCCAGTCTGTTCCCAGCCCATGTGGATGCCTGTTGTTACTCCTCCCCAGGGCAGAGCTTTGCACTCCTGTTCCTGTGCTTCATGAGGCTGCTGTTGACCCAAAAACTGAATTTCTCAGGGTTGTTTTGTATCTTCAGTTTGCTGAGAGTATGATCATTCTCCCAGGCTACATTTAAAAGGTTTTTATAACTCCTTGAGAACTACTGAGTTCAGTCTTGCCGCATCTCAAAGGCTTGCTGGCGGTCTCAGCAGACACATGTTAATGGTAACCAAAGGGGCAGGGTACTGCTTTTCAACAAGTACTTTCTTAATTAAAATAAGAAGGCTTTAACAAAAACAGATCCAAAGCATAAGTAGCCTGGTTGAAAAGAGAATCTGAAGTATTTAACTTCCCCCACAAAGATGCCGCTCAGGCAGTTCTGGGGTGGTCCTGGGCTAAGCGATGCCTGTGCTCCAGTGGCAGGAGCTCCTGCACTCCTCGTGCAATCAGGAGGGTTTCAAACACTCTTCATCAAGGACATGAGTCAGTTTAACTCTCCCTGGGGAAAAAAAAGAGTCACTTTTACCTTGTAACTTAATCCAGTCAAGAGTGGTCCCTCCTCTGCAGCCCTTTATAGTATTGAGTACCGTCAGAGAAACTTCTCCAGGAGAGAGGGCTCACAAGCCATTTCTCCTCTAGTTAGAATAGGCAGTTTATTTTCTTGGGGAAATCAAAACTTCTGGCTGCCCCCATCCTTTCCCTAGTGTTTCCTGAAATGTTTAACAGCATCCTCTTTGCCTGTTTCCCAGAGACTGAGTTCCTCTCTGCGGTCAAGGTTCCTCTTCCCTCCTCCTTAGTCACTGAGAAACAAGGTCCTTGTTAATACGTCTTTGCAGGGAAAACAGATGATCCCGATGGCCAAAATACACCATTTCTTCTGGTAAGTGGCTGCAGAAGTAGAACTTTGTTCCTTTCTCTAATTGTATTTGCTTCTGCAAACATGAGGGAGAAGGGATGATTTCTCCCACCAGACAAAAAGTGCATTTGTAAGTGTGGGGAGTGTTTAGTGGTGCCTTGTAATAACACACAGAAAGGAATCGCCTCTGAACTTCCTTCCCACCAGACCCTGCCTTTGATTAGAGATGACAGGTGATGTGTCTGTGCAGGTTTGGCGCTAGGCACTGGTACTCTGCAAACAGAAATTAACATCTCTCTTCTAATAGGCCTGAAATAGTGGCCCTTTATGGGTCACAGCAAGCAGCAGCAGAGTATTCTCAATTGATGCCAGAAGTATTCTCAATTGATCACCGATTGCTCCGACAAAATGCTTAAAAATTAAGAATACTTCCAGGAACTTTACTTGGGTGTTTTTAACTCTGACCTTCACAGGGCACAGATATTTACAAAGAATAATCCAATTATACTGTTCATTATAAAGTATGGACATAAGTCCTGTTTAAACAACAGAACTATATGCTCTTTTGACATCTGCAGGTTTGGATGAGCAAGCAAGCACACCTGTGCATCACCCTGCGATTCCGTGCGGCCTTGTCTGCTGACAATCAGGCCCCATGCTGTTACCCACACTGGTTTGGGCAGTAGCTGCACAGCAAATGGAACCTGTTTGGCTCTCTTACTTGTGAGCCTGCAGGGAAGCCGAGGGTAGTAGAGGATCTTTGGTTGCTCTGCTGGTGGGGAGGGACTTGTAATTGCTGTGTAACCTCTTCTGGCTGGGTAACTTGATCACTGCAACAGACACACACCAGGGTAATTAGCGGTGATCCCAGGGCAGGCAGGATTCAAAGCATGCCACCTGCTCAGAAACTCTTGATTTGATTTTGGTTTTGATGCCATCCTGCCCAGTGACACCTTCGAAAGACTGCACTCAGCTCCACCCATAAGCAATGAGCTCTCACCTTCCTTTCCTTTGTGTCCTTCTTGCAGGTCCTCTGTGTGCACCCTCACTGCATCCAGTGGGGTGACCCCTGCTCCACATCTGCTTTCCCTCCAAAGAAAAAGCCCCTCAGGAACAGCAGATAGAAAACCAGCCCTGGGAACTCAGCAGTTTTTCGGAGGTGAGCTGGCTTGTGTGGGCTTAATGGCCTGACAAGAGGCTGGTTGTGGGAGCCACAGCAGTCTCCCTGCACACAGTATCTCCCAGTGCTGGGGGATACAGCCCCGTTGCTCTCATCAGACTCTGTGCTGCCACACTGACTCCATGACCCATCTCTGCTTGTCCACTTGGTTAATTTTTCAAGTGACATCATATATTGAACACTTTAAGTTGGAGCACTGGAGGTGTAATTAGATTAAGGTACAATTCCAGCTGCAGGGGATAGAGACACTTAAAACATGCAGTGTAACCTGCCTTCTTGACAGAGAATTTCCTCCTAAACCTGGGGACCCTTTCGGGCATCACTTGGGTGCAAAACTGTTTTGTCACAAGAGGAGGAAGGAGAGGGGTGCAGTAGTTGAGCAGAGCTAGCTCCTCAGGCACGAGGTGGTGAAGGAAGCCTGTCTCATGACCCCAGGTGGTGTGCAGTGGCTATCTCTGAGCAGATGGGCAGTGGATGCTTTCTCTGCATGTCTCTTTTATTCCTAGGAAACCTGCACAATATGCTTTTCAAGTCTGCTGTTCCAGAAGAGCAACTGAACACGTGCTGAACTTTGATCCTGTGAGTGAGTGCTGGTGTTAATAAGTTACAAACTGACCTGAATGCTCTGCAGGAGCCAGAGGTAGCCTGGGGGAAGTTCTCTGCTTTTCAGTAAGAGGCACCTTGTTACACCTCATCCCAATCCCATCAGCTTCATTAACTCAGGCAGCCCCTCCAAGCTTGGATTTCACAATGGCTCTTGTATTAGCTCAGCTCTGGGCTGATGCAGCAGCCAGTTCTCCAGCTGCTGAAATGCCACTCTGCAGCTTGGTGCTGGATTGGGGGAAGAGAGCTGCTGTGTCCCTTTTTGCCTGGGGAAACAGGGAGGAGTCGTGGAGAGAGGCCAGGAGCTCTGCCACCAACCTGCTGCCCAGCAGGTCTTTCCCCTTTCTTTCCCAGGTATTTCCCCTTTCCCCCAGTCTTTCCCCTTTCTCTGACTTTTTGAAGATGAAGGCCTTTTGCTTCTATCTGGCTTTTTGCTTTATCTGCTCTCAGAGTCTTATTTAGTGGCTTTAGGAACAACTGTCTTGCTTCTGCAGCTTAGATGTTGCTGAGAATCTCTTGTCCATCAAACCTAGTATGATTCTTGCTTATAAAACACAAATATACTTTACAAGATCTGCTGAGGCTTCACTGTGAAGCAGGAAGTGATGCTGTTTAGATTCAAGGTTTCTACCTTTATTTCGAAGTAGGAATTTTAGAGTTTTCTTTAGGAAAAATGTATTCCTGAACAAAGCCTGTATGGACGCCTCCCTGTTGGTGGCCATAGAAATTTTTCTCAAGAATTTATTTATAATTTATTTAAAATATGCCAAATATAATGAAAAAATAGGAAGAGAAACTGTACTTTTGGTAGAGCCTTCCTCTTTAATGGCACTCCTTAGAACCAGAAAATGTCAGAACCTGTTTCCCCAGAACAAGACTGAGAAATGGGCTTTTTAGTTGCATGTTGTCTCCTCACCACCCCTGTTTCTTGTGGATACCCTCAGGCTCCACTAGCAGCATCCCTGCAGCAAATGTCTTGGTTCTTATACCTGGACCCTGTTCTATGTGTCAAAGCTCTCAGCACTGCTGTCACAACTGTGGAGCAGGAGTGTGCTGGGGCTCCTTTGTGGTCCTAGGTGCTGTCCCTCAGGTTTGGACCTTTCCTCTCTTCTTTGCCTTTGCTCCATTTGCCATATTGTTTGAATGACACCCAGATCATTGCAGGTATTTCTGTGTGTGGCTAAGATTGGTTGCGTGAGCAGTGCCTCAGAGACAGCTGAGGGTGGCCAGGGCAGGGACTGCACAAACCAGAGTGCTGAGTCCAGGTGAGCCAGACCTCTTTGGGGCTCTCTTGCCAGAGCTGATCCACATGCTACAGCTGCCGTGGGACCAGGAGCGCTTTGTCCTTTGGGCAGTGTCATGGGCACCGCGGGGACACCCTGCTCCCTGTGCTGGAGAGCATCCCTGGCTTTCCCCTTCTCTCTGTCCTGGCCATTCCAATGCCAGTGTGCAGTGGGAGGAGAGTTAGCAGTGTGCTGCAGCTGGGGACTGACCCCTCGGGAGTGTTTGGCAATTACAGCTCTGCCCTGAGACAAGGCAATCTGCATCCTGCCACCAGCCCTGCAGGACTTGGGGGGTTGCAACCCTGCAGCCACAGACGCGGCTCGCACAGGGGGTGCCACAGCTACTGCTTCACAAAGCAGTGGAGCCTTGGCAGAGGCCTCTGTGCTGCTCCTAAGGCTGGGAGGGACACAGGTGGTGTGATGGGTGGTCTGTGCTCCCAGATCTGCTCCCTCACTGCCCCCTCTAGCCAGCAGCACCAGCCCTTGATCAGTGATGGGGAGTTAGGGAAGCCCTCACCGTCACTTCTGCAGGACCCGGTGACCATTCCCCACCTCCCAAAGGCAACACAGGGTCACTCTCTGGAGGGAGAAAAAGGTGCTCAAGAAGGGACCGCCGAGTGCCCTGTGTGCGTGGAGAAACACCCGTGCCCCGTCTGTCCGTCTGTCTGCCCTGCTCCCTACCTGCCCCGTGTGGCAGGAGCAGCGTGGGCCCCTGTGCCCAGCATGGGCCCGTGAGCCAGACGGGCACGCACGGCAGGGCCAGGCCAGGGAGCTTTCCACATCCTAGGGCTCCCTCCAACAAAGCCGTGTCTGTCCTGCTCCCACTATTCCTGCCTGTGCGGTTGGGGACCGGGGGGCCGGAGGAGCACAAAGGAGCCCAGACAATAGGGCGAGCGGGAGCGCTCCTCACACCCATGGCGGCAGGCGAGCGGGCTTTGTGTGCAGCCGGGCCTCCCTCGGCGGCGGGGGCAGGCGCTGCCGGCCGCCCCGCGCCGCTCCTTTGTTCGCTCGCTGCCTGCCAGGGGTGAGACAGGCAGGTGAGCGCCGCGCCGCGCAGGGGGCTGGCGGCGTGCGGCGGCGGCCGCATATTAATGCATTTCTGCAGCCTGTCGCTGGATGCTCGCTTTGATTCATGAGGCTCCTCCGTCGGATGCGGCCGGCAGGGAGAGCGAGCAGGGAGACAGCTATTGTCTGCCAGGCCCGCGGCCCTGCCGTGCTGCTCCGGCGGCTGCCACAGCCCCTTTTGGGGCTTCGCACCTTCGCCCCGCCGTCCTTCCCGCGCGGCGTGTCCGTCTGTCCAGGCCGGGGAGCGGTGGGACTGTCTGGTACCCCAGGCGTGTCCCTGCTGGGCTGGGGAGAAGGCAGGTGGGCAGCAGGCAGCTCTCCAAACACCTCCGAGTGCAAGGTGGGGTGTCCGGGCAGGGCTGCGTCCAAGGAGGGCTTGTGCAACTAAAACCACTTCCACCCAGTGCCTTAGTGACACCAGCAAAATACCCTTGGCGGCTTTTTTTTTTTTTTTTTTAATGGCTGCTTTAGATGTCACGTTACACTTCATGACTGGCTATAATTTTCAAACAAAGCAAATAGGCAGCTGGTGGACAGGTATTAACCAGGCAGCAGTCAGCCTGTCTTGAAAAGGCTGATTCAGGTACAGCATTTGATAATGCTCATGTGGGAAGGGTGTGGATGATAATCCCAGAGAAGAAAACAAACTGGACAGAGTGCACTCCATCATGCTGACAAAGAACTGGATTGTACATGCTGGGGTGCAAATAGGATTGTTTGCATATTCAGCTGACTCGCTCTTCTCTTTTCCCCTTCCCTGAGCATAGGTGGTGCCTCACCTCCTTGGGGAGCTGTTTGAGTTGGGGGACAAATGTGTATGGGGGAGGGGGTAAAGGAGCATGTGGAGGAGAATGAGAGCAGAGAGGATGTTGATTTTAGGGGCTGCAATGGCTAGCTAGTGGGGAAAATGTCCAGGGACAGGGTTTATCAGACTGAATATAGGAAGCTACAGATATGCTAGTCTGACAGGCTTCCTTTTATATCCCTGACATGCAGCTTATCCCACTCTGAAATAGACATTAGCTCTCTAGAGCAAAATAAAAGTCCAAGATCTGATTTTTTTTTGTCCCCCTTTCTTTCTTTTTCTCAGCTGTCAAGGAATAAAGCTGAACTGAGGGGGAAAGGAGCATTTATTCCCAGTGGATAAAGAGAGAAAGGCTGAAATGAAGGATTTTCTCCAATGATAGCAAACCCCTGAGCAGCAAACCCCACCTCTGAGTTTCCAGTAAATCTGTTGGGAGTACAAAGCAAACCAATCCAGAAACGTCAAGGCATATTTACTGTCCTATTAACCTGGTGCCCCATTCCCTCTCTGGCACACGCTGGCAGCACACAAAGGTGTGTCCCAGTGCTGCGTGCTGGGGAGGGAGCATGGCTGTGAGCCCAGCTGGGGCAAGGTGACCAAATGGCTCCTCACTCCTGCTCTGCAGCCATCACAGCATGGAAAAGGGGTGCTGGAGGTGAGCCTGTTCTGGGAACAGTGGTGCTTGGGGGCTGTGCCAGTCCTTTGTGCTGTCTGCTCTCAACAAGACAGAAATTTAATTGCAACAAGGAACTCGCACACACTTATCTGCAGCTGAAGCCAAAGCAGCTTCTGTTAGGGATCACCTAGATTTGGCTGCTGTCAAGTACTGCATGCAAGTAAGATGGGTCTCCTGAATGCCATATTTTACTTGGTGACATATCTAAAACTTTTGGAAAGAGGTTTTTAAAATAAGCTTGTCTTTAAGGTTTTTGCAGGTGTCTTTTTTACTTTTTCTTCCTTTTTTTTCTTTTTTTTTCTTCTTGTGAAGAGAATTGGGTAATCACAGAATTTTGGTGAAAGTTGCCTCCTATTCTCTTGCTTCATTGCCCATGGCCATCCTGAAGAATAAAGGAAATGCTGATAAATTTGTTATATTCCCCATCTAATGCTCCTCTATGCTGTCTTCAGAGCATGTCTTACCCCTAGTTGCTCTGTTAACTTGTCTCTGCTTATAACACTTGGTACATAAAACACAACTGGGCGCTTTTCGCTCTGATTAAAATCATGCTGTGCAATAGGAAATACAAATTAGCTCTGGCCTTTGGGCTCCTGACAAGTTTCCAGCGCGGCTTTCAACACCACAGAGATTGTGTAACTCCATCTGTGTGTGCTCTGTGTGGTGACGTCTCCCCCTCCGTCATGAGCTGGGCTGGCTGCCACTCACCCAGGTTCAGCTGCTAATACTTCAAGCAGCTTTTAGAACTGAAGGAGGAAGAGATGTTGCCAGCAGCTTGGTGAAATGCAGAAACCAGCTTTTCCTTGCCAGAGGACTTTGTGGGAAGAGTTAAAAGGAGGAGGACTTCCTAGGTAATTCCCCTAGTCTTGATGTTTGTGCAAGAACCTCCCTTTTGAATGAATGACTGGGGAGCTCAGCACAGGAGTGCCAATGCTTCAGTACAAGATTAACCCCTGAAGGAAGAGCACAGTAGCCTCTTATTCAAACTGCAGCTTAAGTTTGTGTTGCCGTGAAGTGCACAGCACTTTCCTGCCTCCTCCAGGGACTCGAGCCAGGCATGCTGTGTTGCATCATTTCAGCGTTGCTCACAGGAGGGCTGAGGCTCCAGCTATCGTGTCACATTTTCAACAGAAACCTTTTAAGTCTCGGTGACTTCCTGTGAGGATGCTGAAGCAAACAGTGCCCAGACCTGGGAGTGAACAAGTTGCAAATGACATCGTGGGTTTGAAATGCTGCGTGGGCACGGCGTGGGTGAATGTTCCCTGCACTGGGTGTTTTCTAAAGGTCTCTGAAGCATGAGGCATGACTGAATGACTTCTGTTTTCTTTAAATGATGAGTGGGAGAATTTTGAATCGTTGGTCTGCTTTTATTTTTGTTAAATGTGTGTGGGCTGACAACATGACTCAGTATTTTCTCTGCCGATGCAAAGATCACACTGCCAATTCTGGGTATATTTCAGACAGTTTCCTACGGAGAACTGGAACAGGTTTTCAGCCCAGAGCTTTGTTTTTCAGCAGCCTTAAGCCTATTGATGTGAAAATAAGTGATTTTAAAAATGAGTGTTTTGCCAAAATGTACATAAATACACTGAAGAAATGACCAAACATGGGGAAAGTCCCTCTACCCCCATGTTTTCCCAACAGTTTATCTGATTTTTTTCATGGCTATCAATGTCTGCTTTTCTTTCTGATTCTCCCTAGCCTGACTTGCTGCTGGGCCATCTCTTTGTCTGCTGGATATCATCTCCGGTATTTATTTGGCTGTCCATGTCCTGCTGGGTGACAGCCACCATCCTGTGACTGATGGTTGTGAGTTCTCCCCTCCTGCCAAGAGACAAGTAGGCATATTTGTGGGTACCTGTATGTGGTTCAGCCAGAAGTACCAGAAAACTCCCTTTTCTCCCTTCTGGCAACCTCCCTGCCCTGCTCTCCTACTTTTTCCTCCCTTTATGCCATGTACAGTGTATGGCATGTACTCTGGGAGATACACAAAGCCAGGCATAGGCTTTGGATTCTTTTATTGTGCAACAATCAGTGCCCTCTTCTCCCATACCCTCTTCCCTACTAATGTGCAGTGTGCTGGTGATTATGTCTCTGATAAGAGGAGGTTTCTCACTAAGACCCTCACCTGTAGTCACAAGTCAGCATTCTAGAGCTACCAATAAACCACTTTTCCCTGCTGATAGCAGCCCTCAGCCCTGTGGACCTTGCTGAGGGTCTGTGAATGGCTAGAGGATAACACACTAGTGGATGAAGGATGTGGCACAGCAAAGGTTGTCCGTGAAGATGACGTGCCTGTAGATTCATTCTGTAGAGCGTGCAGAGTGAAATGAATTCCATCAGCTCTGCTTATTTGTTAATTTCAACCATAGAATTCCCACACTCAGTCCCTAGCAATGGCCTAATGTGACCTGTACTTGGCACCATGACCCAAACCCCACTACAATCCTGACTGCATACTGGCCCATGCAACAGTGAGCTGTACCTGACCCATTTATTCACAAGCATGCATTACACTACTAGGCAACTGTATCATCTTCCTATCATTCTAGTCCCTCGGTCCTAAGATTTTCTTCCTATTCCTGGCATTTTCTCTACCTTCCACTGTTCCACCCAGGGCAATTTTTCACCCCAAACTTAAGCCTGAGCATGCCCATCACCCCTACAGATCTCACTGGAAGCCATTTGATGTGGTTGACTCAAGTGCCTTTGCAGGCTTATCTCATAATGATAAGAAACATCAGGTAGCAGGCCTTATAATTTCTGCACAATCCTCACATTATTCAGGAAGAATCCTACACTTAAAGCCCTTTTTACCCTACAGCCTGATTCCAGCCTTAAGGATAAACTATCAGCCAGCATTCCTTGAATCACAAACAGAAGCATTGTGCCTTACTGAGCACCAGCACTCAGGCTTTCCCTGAAGACCAAGCAGAGTGGTGCTCTTTAGTCCTTGGTGCCCCAGTCTCTAACCCTGACTTCAGTGTCTGATGAAGATCCAATGCTCCTTACTCATAGTCCTGTACTCTGAGTGCCAGAGCTGCTCACCCCTGCCAGCCCCAGCCCCAGCCCCATACATGACTGTTTCTAACGTTCTTGCTGGAATTCAGGCACAGAGATGGAGGCAGTCACTGGGACTTGCTTGGTGTACAAGCTGTAAGTTGTGTTTTTCAGAGCTTGGACTTGATGAGGCAGAGCGTGTTTTGGTGGATTTTAGGGTGGAAAGATTACATTTGGGCATGGCTTGAAGAACTAACTGTCTTGCTCAGCTGCTGAGGGGATGGTAGGCTGGGTACAAGACAGGGCATGGGGCAGTGTGACAGTATCTGTACATCAGTGAGCGAGCAGGCAGTCATGGTCTGTGGCACTGATCACTCTCCTTTCCTAAAACAAGCTTCATTGTTCCCACCTTCTTAATTCTCATTGCCCTTCCACTGGTTCTTCATCACTGTCTGTAGCCTTTTTCCTCCAGCCTTTGGATTTCCAGAGCTACCAGCTGCCCTAGGGCTGGCTGTTCAGCTCTCCCCAGCTCTCTGTCATTGCTGCCTTGCCTGTTTCTGGCAGTCAGAGCTCAGCCAGAGGCCCATCATATGAACCCTATGCCGCCTACTAGAAGGTGGTCTGCACACTGTATTTCACATTGGTGTGTCTTGCTGGTTGGGAGACAAGAATGGAGACTGCTATGACCTCAGGCATCTTCAGGTATCGTTCTGTAGCTGTGAATATTGAGCTTGCTTCTGAAGTTTTTTTTGCTACTGGCCTTTAAACTTGCTTCATTTAATTTTTTACATTGAAGGTAGGTATTGCATTTTTTGTTTCTCAACTGTGTTTAGTAAGATTGTCATAGAAAAGTTCTCCAAGTTTCTGGAAAGAATACTTATTAAAAGGGGGTTTGTAATTGTTATGGTGTGTGGTCCTCAGCTTTCCTGAACTTTTGCTATGTTACATTCAAGCATAGTCTACTGTTTGTGAAAGACAGCTTGGAAAGAGAAAAGCTGACAACAGGTCAGATAGAGGGAGATGGAGCTGGTTTATGCCACTTTTTTTGCAGCAGATGAAGTTGGCATTCCCCACCTGATTAAGGTGCAGCAGACTGAATCACTAACACACCTTGTTCTGAAATAAATCACAGTGACAAAACGACATTGCTTGTGGCAGTAGGCAAAGTGCTTATTAAACCGCGAGCGGTACTTTGCATGCTTAAGAGCACAACTTCTCTTTTTCAAAAAACAAACAAACAAACTTTTTTTTTTTTCCCCATAATCAGTGCCAGTGAAGGGCAGATCCCCACAAGGTGCTGAGTCCAGCCTGCTTCCTCATTCTTCGCACTCTCACTGATGGGTTGCTTTCTTCTGTGTCAAGTGAAAACTTCCTCATCCAGCTCGGTAGCGCTGGACTCGCCCTGAGCCCGGCCAGGTCTCCTCCCCTCGCAGTGCAGCCCCAGCCCATCTCCCCCAGGAATACCCACCCCATTCCCACCTGCCTTACCAAGGGGGGGCTCAGCAGGTTTGTCCTTTGCAGACACTTCCCGACACACAACACGTCTGCATTTTTATGGCCAATTTGGATAAAGACATGACTCCAGCTGGTAACTGCAGCTTCCAGATAAGACTGACCCCGTGACAATGTAAGAAACACCCAACTAAGGAGCAAGGAGCTGTCCATTTTCAGGCTCCAGGGTGGCTACACACACCAACACTTTGTTGCACAAACACAGAGAAACCACTCTAACTGGAACAGTTCTCTTGGTAGTCGTTACCTTATCTGTAATTGATTCTGCAAGAGTTTGCTGGCCCTACCATTAGAAAGCAACTTCCTGCATGTGTCTTTGAATCAGATTAATAAAGGGAAACAATATTTTTAATGACAGAGCCTCTTGGTATGTATTATTTCCTGAAACTCTGAAATCATCATTTTTTGCCTTACTGGTGTTTCTTGCCCCTAATAAATTTTACTTCAGCTTTTTAGAAGACTGAGGGTCTATGGCCC
This sequence comes from Molothrus ater, assembly GCF_012460135.2. Classification (NCBI taxonomy): domain Eukaryota; kingdom Metazoa; phylum Chordata; class Aves; order Passeriformes; family Icteridae; genus Molothrus; species Molothrus ater. Next base: position 58,981,948 of record NC_050482.2, on the reverse strand, counting down.
CATTTTGAGTTGCTGAAATACCGAGGTGTGTTGGAAAGCTAAAGAGTATTCAAACATCCACAAACAACATCCTGCAGGGCAGAACCTTGTGCACTTTCTAAATAGATCAGGGTTTTGTTCCAGAATCTGGTATTTCTTGAAGATATCCTCTACTCTACCTTTGTTTCTCTGTGTCATTCTCCATGCAGTCACAGAGCCTGCGTGCTGGATTTATTTGTTTTACATTTCTTTGCTGTCCATTTTGCTGCCAAATCATCATCTCGTGTTGCTTGTCTTATATAAATGTTAACATTAGCAAGCTTCACAATAACAGTCTGGAAAGGAAACATTTACTTCTGAGCTTCCCTCTGCCAAACAAACCTACAGCGTTTGCTTTTTTGTGGCTACTAGTGGTTAAGGCCATGGGTTGTAAAATTATAATGCTGTAGGCAGTGTCTATTACAGTTATGATCACTATAACATGCACTTGGACATATTTATTGTTTCGCTTTTAAATTGTTACATTCAGTGTGGAGGACATGGCTCTCCATTCCCTCATACAGTATAATCTCCATAGGTCCTTGAAAGGCTGCAGGAAAAAAAAAAACAACTGTTTTAAAATCTACTTTTTTGTTCTCGATGACACATAATGAAAGCATCAGTGTTACTTTTGTGTCCTGAAAGAAAGGGTGACGGCATGGAACGGAACAGCACATGATGCGCACGTAGGCAGCGAGCTTGACAAGAAATAAACCACTGCCACCCCCGGCTGGGCAGCGTGGAAGCACCGGCTCATCGGGGGGCGTCCGGACGGGCCGGGGCAGCACCGGGCAGGGCAGAGCAGGGCAGAGCAGCACCGGGCAGGGCAGAGCAGTCCGCCCCGGCCGCCGCTCTCGTTACATAACGGGGGAACGAAGGGGGGGGGGGGGGGCGGCGCGCGCCGCGTCCCGCGCCCGCCTCCCCCGTGTCCTCGCGGCACCCCCGCCCCGCCCCGCCCCTCTCCGCGTGACACCGCAAGGGGGGGGGGCGGGTCCCAGCGCGTGCCTCCCCGCGGCCCGCCTCCCGGGAGGGGCGGCACGTGCGCGTCCCGCCCCGCCCCGCGAGCTCCACGGGGAAAATCGCCCTTTCCCCTCCCGGGCCGCCCGCGCACGCTCAGTCCCCGCCGCTTCGGGCGGCGCGGGGCGGGGCGCGGGCCTTTCGGCGGGGCGCAGGCGCGGCGGGGACGGTCGCCGGGCGGGGCGGCCGGGGCGGTGCTTCCCCCCCACCCCCCTCCCATCGCCGTCCCCGTCCTCCTCCTCCTCCCGCCTCCACGGGGGCCGGGTGACGCACGTGCGCGCGCCCCCGCGCGCTGTTGTCCGCTCGCTCCCGTGCCGCCCGCCCCGTGCGCGTGCCAGCCGGCGGCGGGGGGCGCGCGCGGCGTGCGGGGCCGGCACGCGCGCTGTTGTTATTGGCGGCGCCGCCGCGGCCGCGGCGGAGGGAGCGGGGCGGGGGGGGAACGGGACGGGACGGGGAGGAGCGGAGCGGGGCGGGCGGCTCAGTCAGGGAGTTCTTTAAAGATGGCCGGAGCGACGGCCGCTGCCGCGACCCCCGTGTACTGCGTGTGCCGCGAACCCTACGACGTGAGCCGCTTCATGATCGAGTGCGACATCTGCAAGGACTGGTTCCACGGCAGGTAAGGCGCCCGGAGCCGCGCCGGGGCCGGGCGGCGCGGCGGGGCAGCCGCCGGGCGGCACCGGGCACAGGCGGTGGCAGTCGCCTTCCCCCCTCCCGCCGGGGGGGACAATGGCTGCGCGGCGGCAGCACGGGGGGAGCGGCGGGCGCTCGCCCGGTCCGGCTCCCCCCCCCCTTCGCCGCGGGGACAGTGCCGGCGCCGGCGGCCGTCCCCGGGCACATGGGTCCGAGGCTGTGAGGGGGCGGACGGGCCGGGCCAGGCGGGCGGGGGGGGGGGGGGGGGGGGGCTGGTTACGAAAGAGCAACAGATGCGGGGCTGGCGGGGCCGGGGCCACCCCGAAGTTGTGCCGACTCTGCGGAGGCGTCGCGTGTCCCCCCCGCGCCCTCGGGGGGTCTCTCCCGGGACAGGGCGGTCTCCCGGCGGAGAAGTGCGGACACCGGGGTTGTCCCCGACTAGGTGCGAGCTCCGAGCTGCCCGTGCGTTTTGTCCGGGGGGCGGCGGAGGAGGAGAAAGAGGGTCGCCCCGCGCCTCTCGCCGCTTTGACGTTTCCAGCCCGGTCCCGAGCGGCCGCCGCCGCCGCGCGTGTGTTTTGCGAGCCGAGCGTGTGAATAATAAAAGGCCCGTCGGCAGCCGCTGCGAGCGGGAGAAAGCAGCGGCGGCGGCGGAGGGGATTCACGGGCAGTTAAACAAAGGAGCAAGTTGGGGGCCGGTGGCGGCGGTGGCTCGGCCGGGCCGGGGCTGCGGGGCCGCTCGGTGCCGCCCCCGCCGTGCGGGGAGCGCCGGGGAGCGCGCGGCGCCCGTGATTGACAGCCCGGCGTTTAAATACCCCGAGCGGCAACAACAACAGCGGCGGCTGCCCGCGCCGCGCCCCCTGCCGGCCAGGGCCCGCAGCGCCGCCCCCCGAGCCTGCCCCCGGGCCCGGCGCTCGCAGCGCCCCAGCGGGGGCCGTGCGCAGGGTTGTAGTTGTTTGGGTTTGTTTTTCTTCATTTATTTTCCTGTTTCTGCCCCTCAGTCGGCAAAAGACAAACGCCGACCGAAAGCAGGTTGCGTATTTAGGTGTTACTTAACAGTAATTGTTACACACGGGTGTTTTGTTGCCACGTTTGAGGAGGAAAGGAAGGCTCGCAGCGTTTCAGATGTTTACTTATTTGATTTGTTCTTTGTACACGGGCTTCTCCCGGCTCGAACCGCAGTATAATAGAAAGTGTGAAAAGGGCTTTGTAAACTAGAAACTGGCAAAGCAGGATTGTTGTACCTTAAAAACAACCTCTCATTAATATTTTTAACTAGACTGCTACTACTTTTGCCAGTACTGTTGTTTAGGGAGAGACACACAGCAGCTTAATAGAAGTTTGTCAGAACTCGGTCACTGTCTGCAATGAAGGTGCAGGCATTGCCTGAAGTGCTTGTTACAGGTTCTTTCTCTTCCAAGTCTTCTGCATTTGTGTAGTTGCTCTTTCAGAATGTCCTGGCAATTGCTCAGGTTCCATGCAGGCCTTAAGTGCCAGCCTTGTGCATCAGTATTGCTGGAGTATGGGTGAACTAAATTTCTGAAATCGTTATGGGGAGGAAAGCATTGCGTGATCTAAAGGTGGGACAGACCACTTGGTAGCTTTCTTGGATCTTGATGTGCAAAAAGCTCCCCACAGGCACCTGTGATGGAGCTCTGTCATGTAATGCCAGAAGAAAAAGAAGAAGCCTGTTAGCACTGAACTGCCTTGGTAGTCTGAAATCCTAAGAGTGGAAAATAAGCAAGCAGGCCAGCAAGAGCTGGCAACAGCCATGCTGCTTTGGGATTTGGTTGCATGCTCACCCAGTCTCATGACTAAGGGACAGGTTTTTGGGAGATTCCTTTCCTCCTGCCAGCTGTGCTCTGCTCTGGGAGTGCCTTTGCCCTTGCTGTAAGAGTGTATGAAGACAGTTACATAGCTTGTGTAAGAAAACACACACTCTCAGATCTTGAAGTTTTTGGTGAACTTCTTAGTTTCATGTATTCTTGATTTTATTTCTTTTTAAATTTTTTCTCCCGGCCTGTGGAATGGGACTGATGTGTGTTCTGTCTTAAGAAACATATAAACCCAGGCTGTGGTGTGCTAGCATGATGCCTAGCGCATGTTATTGGATTACGGACTCTTTGCTGCCTTCCTGTGTATAGTCAAGAGAATGCCTGAAGAGTACAGTGGAGGCTGTACAAAGTCTGTTCTGGCAGATTGTTACTTAGTCCCTTCAAATTTTTATGTGATTTTTTTTTTCCCTGTGTGTTCTTCTTGCACTCTCTGTCTTCACATGATTTGTACTTTGGTTTGCTATTATCAATATATTAGTATTGTGAAATACACGTTTTATTGCTTTTGGCAAATACATATTGGACGTGCTAAAGCAGATGTTTTGTTATGCCGGGCAAGGCTGTGAACCTGCTTTGTGGGTTTCAGTTACTCTCCGAGTGGGCCTAACATCCAGCCACAGTCTGGTGTAATTACCCCTTGTGAACAAAAGAGCGTAACACGGGTGCCTGAGCGCTGTTTGAGGCTTCGTCGCCTTCCTGAATGGCTTGTGAGAGTGCAGAGACTACAGAGCTTTAGATGTGACAAACTGTCAAAGCTTTCAGACGTGCAAATCCATTTATATTTTAGACAATCTTTGTGTTTTCCCCATCATTTTATCTGCTTTAAATGAAAATGTCACATTAAGCTGATTCCTGCTTTCTGACTTGTCTAGAATATACTGCAGCTAGAATGAAGCATAAGAAGTCCTTTTTGCTGCTCTGTGTGTTCAGCTTTTCTTGGATCTGTTCCGTATCTCTTGAAACCTCTTTAATTTCTTGGTTTCATCTTCAAATGATATGTATCATTCTGTGGTACTTCTTGTGCTGTCTCTGCCTTCCTTCGTTTTTTGATGCTTTGCCTCAGTTATTAGGTTAACAACATGCTGTCATCTTGTTTGTGTTTTTTTGCTGTGATATATTCTGTGCCAAAGTTACATATCTTTTTTTAAACTGCTCTTGCAGTCAGCTCTGTTCTTGAAATATATTTGTGAAGTTTGCACAAATCCTGTTGAAATTTTTGTGCTTTTTTCTGTCCATGATACATGTACTCAACTACATTTATATGCCTTGCATAGATGTGACTTACTCCTGTAGACTAGATCTCAGGTCAGAACAAACTGCAGTTTAAACATATAATTCAGTTTTTGTCTGCACAGCGTAAGGTTGTCTGTGATATTTCAGAAGTAAAGTACTGTAGAATTGGCTTTTTGAGGAGGTTGGCTTTGTAAAGCTCTACTGGTACTGTACTAGTTGTAAAGTGTGGAGAAGTCAGTCAAGTAAACTGAGAGTTAAAAATGCAGGTGCCCTATGAAGTCTTATGTGTTTCCCTTTTCTGGGGATGTTTTGTTTCTCAATAAACATACAGTGAACTTCTAACACGGCTCAATCATGAATAGCTTAAGAAATTATCAAATGTGTACATCTCAATTACAGATCTCTGCCTTTTGAAATGCCTGCAACCTTTCTAATGGTGTTTGTTTTTTTTTTTTAATTAAACAAAGGAAATGTTTTACTCTTCAAAGTTAGAGCAATGGGGTATAAGAAAGGGAAAGCATTTTTTTGTTGTTGTTCAAAATTAGCAGTTTACCTGAAAATTTCTTAGTGGTGTCAACTTTGGTGTCTTGCCCTCAAGGAGAAAATTTTTTATGTTTACAGAAATAAATATTTAATTTGAGCAGCTTAGAGGGCAGTCAGGGAAGTACAGCACTAATCTGTATGTAGTGTACATAAGAACATGCTTCTGTTGCAAAGCAAAGTCAAATTGATTAAATTTATATGGAATTGTTTTTAAATTGATAGCTCTTGCTCTCAGGATTAATTTTGTGTTTTGTATAGTCTAGAAAGAATTAACTTTGCCCTTTCCTACAGCAGTTCATTGGTGGTATTTTGCCATTAGGTGTTTGATGTTTTTTACAGCTTTGTCACGATTAGAAAACATTTAACAACATAATTTGAAAAGAAAGGGGATTCGTGTAGTGTTTGAAGATTATAATTTAAACTGCAGATGCCTTGAGGCCTTTTTTCCTCACATGGAGGAAAAATTCCATGCCAAAGTCACATCTGAGTGAAGTTCACATAGAACATATTCTTTCTGATATCGTCTGGGTTTGAACGTGCCTTTGTTTAGTCTGTGAAGAAACACAAAACATCTCATCCACACCTTAATATGATCTTGATGTAAAATCCAGTTTTCCCTCTTTACAGCTGTTAGGTTCCATGGTACAGGTCTGTCTGAACGCACCGATTTGTACTCTGAAGGCAGGCTTTCTCCTTAAGAAAAGAAGGAAATGCATGTGCTATAGTGACTACTTTTCCTGAATTGGTTCTTTGTTTTGGAGCTTTATACATGAGGTTCTGCACGATGGGCTTTGCCAACTCTTTGCTGCTGAAAGAGGCTGTCCTGCTCCTGGCTGCGTGCTACTATAATTCCTCTTTGCTGGTTCAGTGCTTGCCTGATTGGTAAATCAACTCTGCTCAGAAAACTGACAGAGCCCATTCTCTTGCTGGGTTAGCTTTTTGTTGGGTTACTGAGTTGAGTGGGCTTGTCCAAGGCTAGGATGAGTCCCAGAGTGTTGCAAAACACCTGAAGGAATATATTGTTGGAGATGATACTGGTGGGAAAAGACAGAAGAGTTGGTCATTATTTTTCCTCACTGCCCACTTTGGGATTGATAGCTCACCCAGTTTTGTAGAGCCTTGTTTTTGTGTCTCAAGTCACCGTGTGTGGTTCTGCCTGGGCCCAGTTGCTCATCCAGTGAGGTCCAAGGGTGCAGCTGCAGGAGCACAACCCCAGAACATCTTCTGTTTGCCAGGGTAGGTGAAACTCTGGTGTCTGTCGTGGAGCTGGAGGACAAGGCGTGGTGATGCTCATGTCAGGGAATGTGGAGCTTGCAAAGAGACTGCTTACAAACATTTTCTGGTGCAGACCTCTTTGCAGAAAATTAAGGCCTTGTAGTTAGAAACATTCAGGGACCTGAACTGAATCAACAAGTCCTTGTCTGGTCAACAGAGCTCTGGTCTGGCACCAGAGAACTTTCAAGCTGACTTTCTGGCTCTTGTGATGTATAAGCCTTAAATCCTTCATGTGGCAATTTGGTGGATCTTAGGGAAGTGTTTTAGACCTCAAGGGAAAGCTGATGTGTTTAATTTTACTTTTCCTTGGCATAGCCATGTTTCCTCAGAAGTAAGATGGAAGTCTCAACTTCAGTCCAATGAGCTGTGGTGCCCTCTGCCAAAGAATTAAGTAACTTGAAGTGACTTCAAGCTCTTCTAACAATACAAAAGCTGAAACAGTTTTGGTTAAACTGAAAAGAGGCTTGTTATAATGAGAATGCCAGACAAGCACTTGTGTAACTGGATGTCTGTTTCCAATCCTTTTATATTCTTCATTTGGACAAACCATTTTTTTTCTCTTGGTTCCCATCTGTGAAGTGGGAAGACTTATTAATATATATTAAAGTTAGATGTGTTCTACTGTAATAAGCACTGAAGAGTTGCAAGTATTCAAATCGCTTCAGTTTTTGAAACTGTGTAATAACATGTAGAACTGTGTGCAAGTTTTTCTCTTTATGGTTTTCTTGAAGAACTGGCTTTATTGGAAGTAGGTGTACTTTGAAAGTTAACAGTCCTTTCCTTGAGATCTGTAATTTTGTAATTTTTTTTTTATTTGTTCTGGAATAAAACAGTTGATGGTTTAGCTTATGCCTTCTGATAAAGTAACTAGGACAAGAAAAAAGCATTGTCCAGTAGAGAGCTGTAAGAGAACTGAATGGTACACAATTCAGCTTTTTAAATTAGCCCAACAAGATTCTAGTGAGTTTCTAAACAGTTATTTAATGGTAATAGTTCTAATTTCTAAAGCACAAATTGTTACCTTTTCAGTGTTAGTTAAAAGAGAATCAGATTTAGTTATTTAAACACTACCTCTAATTTTCTGTAATATTATAGTTCACCTATATTTTTGGTGTAATTGTTTTGTTTTGGCCTTGACTGTGCAAATGAAGGCACTCTAGGTATATGTGTAATTTAATGGTGAATTTTTTATTAGCTAGTTAATTTATGATGATTTTATATTCCGAAATGTTATTTGTTGATGCTCATGAAGCACTTCAGTATCTTCCTTTACCTTTATGTTTAATACATAAATGATTTGAGGAATTCAGATGTTTTCAGAAGGCTCAGCTTTGTGACTTGTGTATCTAAGAACTAGAGATGTGAGAGGAGTCTGATTGTGGACTGCTGCTTGGTGCACCTAATTTCTGTATATACCTAGTAGGTGCTACCGTGCAGAATGTGAAATATATTCTTTTTATTCTAAACTTATCTTCATCTGTTGATAATGATGTGTTCTCTTAGAGCAGCACATTTGCAGTAAAATGGCTTAAGCCTTGCAGTGGAGTATCACTCTGTTAACTGCCAGTGGGCAAAATCACATTAACTTTGTTTTTATTCTTCATTTGTGGTTTCTAGCTTTTTTTTTTGAGTTTGCACAAATTGAAGATGAACTAATACTCTTCATGTAACTATTTGTACTTTCTTACATCACATGTAAAATAGAATACCATTGTCTCAAAACAGCTCTGAGTAATCAGTGAAGATATCCATAGGTGCAATGCACATACTTAAAACCATAAACATGCTCAAATTTTACGTTTGTCTCATTGCTCAAGTATGAAAATTCAATTAATAGCATTGTTCTTGCTTTATTATCAACATATGAGAGGTATTTTAGTGAAATATATAGCTTTTAAAAAGCTAAGCTATTTTTCATTTTGTCAGTCCTTTCTAATGTTTACAACATTAGCTCATGAATACACAGAACTAACAATCTATGGAGTATGAATAGTCTTGAGATGTCTGCTGTGTGGTGGTAATATAGATTTATGTGGCTGGTAACCCTCTTCAGGTCAATTCTGCTTTTGAATGGAATTAATATTTAATACTGTTTTCTCCATTGCTTCAACATTAACTAAAGTAGACTTCAAAACTGGTGTTTCTTTTTGAAAATACTGAGTTCATTGTTGCTCAGGCAGGCATAAATGCTGATGTTGGCCTCAAAAGCAAGAAAGCTTTTTTTTTTAAATCCTCCCACATTATTCTGTCTTAAAAGCCAATTGGAGTAAGTATGATTGTTCTAGATTTTTAATATAGTGTGGTCTGAAGTCTATTTATTTTCACCTGAAACTGTCGGCTGACATTGTAGCTAGGCTGGGAAATTAATTTCGTAAATTTAATTGTGTTTGTTCTGTTTGCATGAATACTTTATTCACTTAAAGGCTCTTAAAGCTCTCTTCATGAAAATGAGTGCAAGGAAGGGTGACTCTCTGAGAAATGGAGTCTTTGCTATTGAAGATATGTGATTGCTCTGTTCTGTCATTCTTGCCACTTATCAGGCAGTATTTTCTAAAGAGAGTGACATTTTTCTTTTGGGATAGTGATGTTTGCCAATAAACGAAGTCCAGATGAGATAAATGAAGAGCAGCCAAAGAAATTGCTGTATCTTATTACCCAGCAGTACTTGTAAGACCTCTGGTTGTCTTGCTCAACATACAGATTTTTTAGTTTTGTTTCAATAACGAGAATATTTGGATCTTTTCATTAAAGGATTACATGTTGACTTGCAAAACTTGGTGTTAAGAGCAAGCAGAAGAGGAGAAATGAGGTGTTGCAAGTCAGCACAGGGCTTTCAGGGTGCTGCTGGGCACATCTCTGAGGTGCGGAGTGCTGTACAGAGCAGTGTGGTACAAAAGCAAGGTAGCTGTGCCAGCGGGGCACTGTGCTCAGGAAAATATTAACAGTCTGGCCCCTCAGCATAGTGTTATCCCTTATTCCATAGAAGTGTGCAGTGTTGACATATCACAGCCTCAAGCCCACTGTGTCCTAGGTATTTCTCTGTGCTTCTATTACTTATGTAACAGAGGACCAAAATCATGTCAAGAAAACTGGTGTGCATGTGTAGTCTCTTCTATCTCGAGCTACCTTCGAACTGCAGTATTTGTCTGCCCAGAGGACACATCAGTGTGAGGCACAGGTGAGCAGCAACTTACTGCCTCTGATGCTGTGCTCTCCTGTGTGAACAACTAGGACATCCTGGGGAATCCCTTTGCATCTCCTAACACTGCATTAAAGTGTGCTGCCCTGATGGAACGAGTATCACAGGAGTAGTTCAGGCTGTTCTTACTCTCACTGAGAACGGATGGAACAGCTGTAGTATCGAGTGATTGGCCTGATGTCCTTGCTGAGAAGTGCTTATTTAGCACTTTAGAACTGAGTGGAAGCAGATGCCTTGGCTGTACCTTCCACTTCAGCATGGTCAGCTAGCTTGTGCTTGAAGCATCATGAAACTGAAGGATTTAGGTATTGAACTAGGGTTAGAGCATCATTTGAGTAGATCAGAAATTGCTGAAGCAAAGGTGCACCTCTGAAGACCTCCTGCAAATGTTACCTCCTGACTTTTATATTTTACCAGTCAGAGCAGATTCTAATTTCCCTTCAGTTTTTGGAATTGATGGCTCAACTAGCATCGCCAGTGAGAATATACTGAGCATTCTATTTCCTGGTCCTTATTTGACTGTGGAAATAAAGTTATTGTCTAATGAAAAAAGCACAAACTCTCACTTTAGAGAAGAATAAACCTCTTTACTGCTGATTGGTTCTGATACTGAATAGATCTATCACTGTAAGAGGGAACAAAATCTTGTATATTAGTGAAAGGAAAATATCACTGGTACCAGTGTTCAGCCTCTCAATGTCAGGTGCTGTTACTTGCTTCCTATGAAGATGCTTTGCATACAAGTGGTCTTTTCCTGCAGGTAGTTCCTTACATTAGGGAAGAGATCTGCCATTCCTCTACAACCCTGTTTGCTTATTGCATTTTAATGCTGTTGTGCCTTTTTTTATTCCCCCAGCATATGAATGCTTGTGTCTAGTTGGCTGGATCTTTGTTTTTCATAGGATTGCACTGTGTCTAATTCTCCTTTTTTTCTTTGATGTCTGAAATAGTGATGCTATGTAGGGACTGGGACAAGGAAATGAGCCAATGTCATGAACAAGTGGTAAAACATGGGGAAAAAAAAAGCCTTTTATTATGATCAGTGAAATGATGTTGAGCAGACATCTTGTTTGTCTGGACTAAACTTACATGAAACAGGCATGGGTACATTTACACCATGTGATTAAGAGTGAGCTGCAGTGCATTCCTCACTGCTCCTGGTACACCTGTGCTGAGAAGGGAAGTGAATGCATCCTGCAGTGTGTGATGGCAGTTCTCAATGCAAGCTACATGGAAAATTCCCAGCGAGTTGCTAGTGGACCATAGAGCAGCTTGAAGCACTAAAGCCTCTATTTGCAGTTCTCCAGTCCATTCCAGGGCAACTATAGTAAACTCTGACACGATTTTCATGACACATTATTAAATTCTTTGAATAGTCTATTTTTTTTTGGATGGTGGCTTTTTTTTTTCTTTTTTTTCTTGTACCTCTAATAGAGAATTTGGAGAAAGAAGTTGCAGATAAATGTTGTATATAAATGTGTTGGTTAACTTAGTAAAATAAAATTCTGTTTCTTATGCCAATCTGAGGAAGGTGGATGAGCATCTTTCTAGTGTGAGCATATGCATAGCTCTGAGCCCATGAGAAATCCATCAGCTTTCTATGAAGCTTGTGCACCACAATATTTTGGAACAAGTTTTTGTTAGGAAATGTGCTCTATCCTTTAATATGCTTGCCATGTGTTTAGAAGAAAAACTGTAAATCTCTGAATTACCATTGTTGGAAACATACTGACTATGTGCCAAGAGGATGGGAGTAAAGTAGATACTTCCTTTTCAAAACTGTACCAGACACAAAATAATTGAATGGACCTTATGGTTTTCAGGTGTCTGAAAAATTGGAACTGAGATCAGAAGATTTTTCTGTTCACATGGGGTATCTACAAAGGGGGTAAGCAGCCTTGCATAGAGGAGTCTTGTAGGTGAAAAGCTGGATGGAGAGAGATCAGCACAAAGAAGGACAATGTGAAGAAAACTTATCAAAACAATATGTGGAGCTGCAGTGACCAGTCACTCTAAAGTGATATGAGGAGGATCAGGTTCTAAAGCAGCCAGTGGCTTTGGTGAAACTTGCTGATACAAATGTATGTTTTTTCATTGGATGGAAACTACTTTATGGTATGCAGAACATAAGGAGTGATAATCTACATAGATTCAAACTTAAAATGTAATTTTGAGTATCTTTCTCTGAATGGAATCTAACCTGAATCAGCTGCAGCTAGTCCAGTTTTAATTACTGCATTTTCTGAAGATAAATACATAGTTTGAGGTTGTCTTATGTAACTCTGTCTTGAATTGCTAAAGGAGAAAAGATGTCTTTTTAAAGACTCTGGGTGTATTTAAATTGATGTACTACAAATTACGTTGTAAGATTGGGGAATTTTATTTTATTTTATTTTTTAGTATTTTTAGTTTCAGTTAGTTTCATAGCTGGTGCTATGTAACATAAACAAACTGATAAATAAACTTTTCTTCTGTAATTGAATTGTAAGAAAATAGCTTAATAGTTCACATTCAGCAGTATGTCAAACTCATTAAAGGCTCTTTAGAGCTCATTGACCTCTAAATCTTTATCAAGGAAACACTTCTGGTAAAAGATTATTCTTCTGTAAAGTATTTACTATTTTTTGCTAATTATCGAAGAAGAACCTCTTTGGCACTTTCACATTATGTTAGTGGAGGTTGTAAAGAAAAGCAAAACATCATTATCGCTTTGAAGCCAGAGGAGCAACACCTATTAAGTGTTACTTATACTCCAAAAAGCCTGGCAGGTATGCAGCATGTCATTGGCAAATTTCAAGTCCTTGCCAGTTCCTGAAATATTTAGAGAGATGGACGGTTCTGCCTGTTTTAAAAGGAAAACAGGTGCATTTGTAGTCCAGAGGATAGACTGCTATATTTCTGTAGGCAGTGTTATTAAATCTGGAGACTAAAAAAAAGTACCAGTATGTCTTAAGACTTGGAAAAGATTGTGCTGCAATTCATGCTCACTTTATCTATTTATTCACTGATGTCAGGAGCAGGGACCAGAACTTAAGATAATCTTGTCAGTGTCTGAGGGTTTTAACCAGACCCTTGTGCTGGGCTCAGGTTACATTCTGTTCAGGGCCCAAAATTCTTGGCAGAGTAAGAGGTCCTAAGTGGGGACATAAAGGGTGTCTTTACATAAAAAGTGAGCTGGAGGTGAACATTCCCCTGAGATGTGTGGGTTTGAACTCTAATAACCTGAATAAGCACATCTTGGTTGAAAAAACAAAGTAACTTCTCCCTTCATAACAACATTTTAGTGCCCAGCACTTCGTCAGTTTGGCTTAGACCCCAGGGAGCATGGCACAGGCTGGGTGGGAGCACAGGGTGAGCACAATAGGGAGTGCTTCTGGAATTTTTGGGTGAGTGTTGAGATGCTAGCTGAGTGTAGGTACTTCTGAGGTTAGCTTTCTTCTGATTTTAAGTAGGCTTTAGGGACCAGCATCTTTAACTGGATATTGCCTTAATAGCAATATATAGATGAATGATTTCTTCTGTGTTCTTGCAATTCTTTTTTTTTTTTTTTTTCCTGCTGTTTAGATGGATTTCATGTGCTTTCATCTGTGGCCATTGGCATTTGTCCTGTCTGTTACCTTTCCCCTTCTATCAGGGCAATTTTCACACATTGATATTTACACATACTGGTAAGGTCAGAAATTTTCATTCAAATAATTAATGTTGTGTTTTTTACAGTCAATGAACCATAACGTCTCCTGTAATTTTTACAGGAATGGTAAATCAGTATGTGTCTCCAGAGGACCTTTTGCAATAGGCCCTCTGCTTCATATTTCATATTTTTCTTGTGCTTTTCTTGGAACATTCCTGTTGGAGTCATGGGAATTTTGCCGACTAGGAAGAAAAGGTATTTTAAGAGATACATATATGCACACTACACATACACTGATATATGGATAAAATCATCTTCTTTTTCCCCATGTAAAAGCACTGGAGCTGAGTAGCACAGACTGTGAAGTCAGGGTTACCTCTAAATGTGTGTGTATCAAATTTAGATTAAAACATGTGGATTTGTGCTTTTGCAAATACTTCAGATTACTCTAAATAGCATATGATAGAGCAAAAATGGTTTTGGTAACCTGGATCTGAACTCATAAGAATTTTAGATTAAAATCAGGATGTCCAATTATATCCAGAATAAAAATAATGGATGCAGATAGAATTCAGTGCTGATGTAACTCAACCCTGAAACTCTTTTTAGCTTTGTTCTTCACTATTTGAAGTTTCCACATGGTCTGGAAATTACTGTGCTTCATTAATTCCATCTGAAGAGGATTGAACAGTTAGATTTCTGTAGCTAGAATAATGTGTAAAAGTAACTTCTTGATGTGTTATGGACTGCATGGGTGCAGTTTTGACCAGCATGCCCCTCTGGACCTCTATAAGCAGCTGAGAATCCAATAAAGATCTCTAAATTACAGGCATTATCTAGTTGATTGAAGGAGCTTTTTCTACTTACTGCTCTGCTAGCCAGCCAGTGTAACATCTGATATTTAGACTCATTATCTGTGTATCTGAAACAGTTTGCTTGTATCATAGCTTAAATAGAAGTTAATGTAATCAGATTCTCCATCTGCTTTTGAAACGAGCATGGTGAGCTAGAGATGAGCCAGTTTGCTCTCAGATTTCCTCAGAAGTGAAGCATCTGTCTCTATTTGCCATTAACTGCAAATCTATTCGCCTTATACAAGTAAGGTATTTCAAAGCTATAGGAGCCATCGTGTAAATTTTTGTGTTGTGATTAGAAGATGCAGAAATTATTCAGCTTAATAAAAAGCTTGCTAGAAAGTTCCTGGCAATGTCTGAAAAATATTGCAGGCTGGAGGAAGAATTACTCAGTTGAGAAGAAGATGAGTTGAAAAATGTCCTTGATTTTTATTTTTCATTTTTTATTTTTCTTAAAGGAGGACTATTTAATGAGTTGAATTTTGAAGGCACAGGAAGCTTTATTTCAGGTACAGCTGTAGAGGCTCTGAATGCTACTGTGAGTGTTAAGTTACTTAGTAGAGGGCTCCAGGAGGTCTTTAAAAACAATCTGGCTAAGAATTTTTTTAACCCAGTTAGGTGGTAAAGTGTTTTTGCTGTAAGGAGCCAATTTAAAGGTGTGTAAAGCAGGCTGAAGCCAAGTCTCCTGTAGCTGCAGTCTGCAAAGGAAGCAAACAGACACACAGTAACTCAGGAGTAAGGGGTTTGCAGCAATGGAGTTTTAAGGTTGTGGTAATGCTGTTTGCTGGTGCTAGAATGTGGGAGACAGAAGAATGTACCTCCTATGTTGTTAGCAAAAAGTCCTATTTTCAAATCATTCCTGACATAGTTTTTCAATTGAAGTGGCACAGTGTAAAAACAATCATAAGTGTCCTAATCAATCCCCTCAGGCCAGGAAGTCATTGTGGGTTTGTTTTTGTTCACCTCCAAATCTTTTTTTATCACTTGAGATACTTGAGAACAGGACAGATCTGATGGCGTCTACTGACAGTGTTACTCAGGATGTCATAAGCTTTGCAGACTGTGTGTTGCATAAAATAACAGTGCTGATAGTACTTGTCAGGCTTCACAATCTTTCTAAACAACTCATCTTTATTATACAACTGGAATAACCAGCTTGTACTCTCTCTGTGGGAGTCTGCAGTCCGTGCTCTTTGTAGATGAGGAACATACAACACTTCTAGCAGTTGAGAAGGAGATGGAGCTGCTGAAGACATGGCAAAAAATTCCCGAATGGATTAAAAATGCTCAGAGTGCTGATTGCTTAAAAGAGGTGGCTGAACTAATATTAGAGAGACTTGTTACATAAAAATGATATAATAAATGGGTTTTTTGTGAGACTTTGATGTAGGTAATGATGGAATTTAGAAACTGCTGAGGGTATGCAAGAACCATTAGTGAGATTTTGGTTTGATCAGTCTCTAAAAAACACAGGTATCTTCCCACTTCATAGTGGTGGTCCTTATGTGTCTCTCAAACTAGAAGGTGGGAATTTAGCTGAAGGTTTGTCCTTTTGATCCTCTCCTGCTTTACAGAAAACAGTGTTTGATGTGGTTTAGAAATGTAGCTTCCAAACTGTTTGGATTACTTGTTTTATAGTTCCTGTTGTACTGCAGTGCATTACTGGAAAGAGTGTTTGTAGGCAATAATATATTGGTGGTGGCATGATGTTGTATTCCTGCTGGGTACTTGCCTTAGCTACTGCTGGAGCTACAGATACCTGGTCTGAAGGAACTGATTAGACACTTCATCAGAGAAGGATGGCTAAAAGAAGCCAGACTAAGGCCATCATAATGCTGTGCTAAAAAAACCTCGGTTACATATGACATCTAGTGCCAGTGTATGTGTCTCTTGGACTCAGTAATGCCTCTCTTGGTGTTGTGCAGGTGTATGGTTAAAGTTGAGGAGGCTTTTCAGGTGTAGGCAGGGATGTTCTCTGCAATCTTATTGGCAGTGTGTCTGTCAGGCCACAGTAGTTCTGAGTCTTAGTGAATAATGAAGTCCCAATAGTAGGCTTGGCCAGGTCTAGTGACTTCCACTGCTGGGAGGAGCAGTCCTACTTCCCATACCCTTCTCTCCAGGTTGCATAGTCCTCTTCCCTCTCTCATGGATTGCCTCTCACAGTTGCCCAACTGTGACTTGATAAACAGGCAAAAGACTGGCTAGGTTAGTTTCTGTGAGATGAGTGAATAAAACGAGGTTGCCTTGTAAGCAGGCAAGTGTCAGGGCCATTGCAGGGAAGGGGAGTGGGAGTGCTTGCTTGGAAGGGAGTGGGTAACCTGCCCTGTTCAGCAGCTGCAAGCCATAGAGTCATGCAAGCTATGCCATGTAATTTGTCATTTGGGATTGAACCTTGGTTTCTCTTCATAGGGTGTGTTTTTATAATTCTGTTAATTTTGGTCTTTTTTTTCTTTCCCTTCCAATGCCCTCTCTCTTTGAGACAAGTAACTGATAGGTCTCTTCTGTGTATAAAAGGCCCTTGCTCTACCTGACAGGAAACTCCACTGGAAATGGAACTGGAATTCCTGTTTATTAAGTCATAAGACTTGGTTGGGGTGCAAATAGATCTTAAAACTGTATAATATACAGTATTTCTTTGAGATGGCTAGTGAGAATTGACAGGAGTCTGTGCATAAGTTGGAACTGAGAAAGATTAGGACAAAAACCTAAGAATCTAAAAGCTGAGGCAGGCAAATGAGTGTAGACTGTATATAATTGAATTGGTAAGGTCAGAAAAGACCTCGTAAGATCATTTTGAGTCTAACCATTAAACTACCACTGTCATGTTCCCCACTAATCCATGTCCCCAGGCACCACATACACATGTTTTTTGGACATTAAGAGATGGTGATTCCATTTTATATATATATATATATATATTTACGCATGTAATTAAGAATCAGGGACATGTAATAAGCATCTTTAATTTGCTTTGTTAAAGTTGCCATAGTTGCTTTGTTCCTGAGTGAGTCAACATTTAATTAACTTGTATACCAATTTCTCTTTTCCACCCTTTTGTTATCTCTGTAGAGCTTAGGATATTTCTTCCTTGCTTCTACTGGGGAAATAATGGTAGCAGTTTTGGGTAGTAGTTTGTTCCTTGGTAATGCAGCCACACAGAAGTTAAGATGTCCGTTTCAAGATGAATATGGAGGCTGCTTTAAATGTTTGAAGATTTTGTAGTGTGGTTGGTTTTTTGTTTTATGGAATTCAGACAAGAGTGTTTGATTTGAAAGTATTATTTTAAAGTACCTAATTTTTGCTTATTGTAAGTTCAGGATTTTTTTTTTATTAAGCATAGTTAGAATAACCCTGTCTGGGAATTGAAAAAAGGCAAATTACCTAAATATAAGATGTAGTTATGTGTCAGGGCAGTTTACTAGGTTCTGTTTTATCTTAGGGGGGAAGAGGTGAACTGTTGACTTGGAGTCTTGAGGAGGAGATAAAAATATATCATTGAAGAACATCTTTAATGGTCTAGAAAACCTTTGTCATTAGTGTATACAGAAGCAGTTATTTTCTCTTTTTGTTTCTCCCTTTCAAAGCCCTCTCTCTCTAAACCTAATAACTAATATGTGTTTTCTTCAGTGTGTTTAGGGCCCATAGTACCTAATACTGCTTTTACAGGCTGTGCATTATAACCAGAACTGAAATTCATACTGGCTGTGGTCAGATAAATTTGGACTCCAGTGTTCCTAGAATTAATTGAAATCCAATGTTAATCCTTTTTCCTGCATCAGTTGTGGGAAGGACAGGATAGTTCTCATTTATTTCAACAGGCTTCATGCAGTTGCAACTTCACTAAGACACAGTGCCTGAAGTCAGATTGGACTATTGTTCCTTCTTCTGTTTGGTGTGTCAGTCTGGCCATGCTGGGAAAATGAACGGAGAAAGAGGAGTCTGAACTGCTGTAGAGAATCTTGCTGAATTCCTGAGCAGTGTGCTTTGCTTCATATGTGTAGGGTTACACAGATTACTGCTTTTAAAGTGCTGAAAAGAATTTCTTCATGTCAGATCAATGTATATTTTTTCTTACTTTCAGATGAATTTTGTGTCATGATTCACTTGCTGGTATCATCTTTGTTTCTCTCAATAGTTTCACACTGAAATAAGGCCTTCAGCTATCACGGCTGCTTTTAAAATGTCTCTTTTTTTTCTCTGCTCTCTGACAAGTTGTTTAGTTTTGAGGTCTGCTGTAGTTTTCTTAAATGTTATTTTTTGATTGTCTTGAGGCAGCTTATTTTGCCAAAATCTACAGTAGAAGATTCAGGTTCCTTCAGACCTTCATTTCTGTAAAGCAGTGTTTTTAAAAGAATCTGAACAGAATTAATTGTAAATACTGTTTTAAAGCAGCTTGATGCAATCAGTCTGGTTGGGAAGAGTAAGTAGAAATCTCATTTGGCATAGGAAGGATGAAGATTTGCTGTATGCTTAATAGACAATACTAAACAGAAGGAGTACATCAAAAGTACTTCAGTAATGTTAACTTGGCTCTATCAGGAAAAGTAACTTCTCTTAAAGCTGCTACACAAAATACATGATGGTGGCTGCCATTATGGATTAACCTGGAATGTGTGTCTCTTCCAGGAAGTCATACATTGTAGTGAAAAGGTTGTTTGACTTCAGTGTATATTTTTGCACAAAAAACTGTTTGGATTTTCTGAGCATGTAATTATTTGACTTCAGTTTGAACAGTCATTTGACTTCATTTTGCTTAAATTCCTAATTGTTACATGAAATGCTTGTCTGGAAAATCAGCTTTCCACGCAATCTTTTCACCAATGATTAGAAATAAGAACATGTTGATTATGCCAAATATTCTGTTGTCAAAGTATTTTCTAAAAGTAATAACTCTCTCTTACCTTCATTGTAGCAATTTCAATAAATTGAACTTTACTTAAAAAACAGATCTTGGAAGAAATTGTGTTGAGTTTCAAAACCATACCAGTTTGTTTTCAGACTGGACTGGAATTGTGGAATGGAGGAGTCAGTTTACAAATAATGTACATTTATTACATTACATAAGGTAACATGGTGATGATGTAGATTATGTGGCTACTTTCTCAATGCAGGTAGAAGGTGTTTGTTGTATTTGTAACTGAATCTGTTTCATTATGTAACTCAATAGCTTTCTTCCATTGACCATAATTTTCCTATTAGGTTTCTACATTTCAGAATCTATTCTTTAGAATTAAGCTTTCGTTGACAAGGTATCACATACTGATTTTATTTATTTTAACCTCTGGGCTTTGAGGGAGTGAAAAGCACTGTTGCTTGAGAAAGAATTATACTGATTTTCTTTCTCAGTAGAAAAATGTGCAAGAGTATTGCCATTAAAAGTGTTTTCTGAAAGGACAACACTAGCATCACTATCAAACTTGGCGTTTTATTTCAGAAGGTGCAGGAAGTCTGAACCTTTGGAAGGTCCTTTAGAATTCGAAATAGAGCATATACCTGTCTGCATGTTTGTGTGACTGCAATACCTCATTTCAGAGAAATATTACATAATTTAAAAGCAGTAGGGTTGAATTACATTAGGGAAGTCTAAACCTACGTAATGAACATTAACATTTTTAATGTGCAATTTGATGGTTAATCATAAGTAGACCAAGGCCTCTTAGGACTTTGGAAGTATCAGAACAGATATGTCTGAGCAGTCAAAGGTCAGAGGTTTTTGAATATTATGGCATGCAGCATTATTTTTCTTGGGATTCTTACCTGTGTTGAAGGATGATGCAATATTTAATAAGTTAGTATATTTTTAGGTATTTTAAGAGTTGGCCTTACATGTCATTTTTCTGTAGTTAAGAACTTAGTGGAATGTGTGTGAGTGAATGTGTACAAAAACTAGGTAAGCTGTTGGGCCAACATCCACATGTCCTATACATATCTTAAAACATTGTGGGTTGTTTGTTTGGTGTTTTTGGTTTGTTTTTGTTCTGTTTTTGTTTGATTTTTTTTTCCCTTGGAGAAAATGGCTAACTTAGGGGAAGTTTTCTACAGAAAGAAAAACAGAATAACTGATATTTTATAAACAATTTTAAAGTGCAGTTTTGCATGTTTTTTGTATTGTGTCTGATATCAGTTGCTCCCTTTTAAAAGGAATTTTGTTTTGCAAAGCAAATATGGAAAAAGCAAAACCTCAAATATTTTATGTGGGTTTTTTTTTTTGTAATTTAAAGCAGTAATTCAGTATCTAGTGTATAGAAGTTTGTCACTTTCAAAAATTATTTCATTCCTGAAATAAATCCTTGTAAGTTTATTGTGATTCTAAAACTATTACCATGCTTATCATGGTAAGATAAAGAGATAATGGAAAGAAACACCAGCTTTCTTGTGTTGCTTTGTGGCTTCTTTTGGTCTGTTTTGTTTTCTTTGGTGTAACTGTATGCATTTTGAAGAGTGGAGCTGGAGGGGAAATCTATCTAGCCTAAGGTCCAGGTTTTAAAAACTCGCAACATTTATATTAAGTTTTAAACTCTTCTTCAAATAAACTTCATTTTTTCATCTGTTCTTGTGCTATGGGATGGTATGGAGTCTGTCCATAGTATTGTGACACTGACTTTGTCTTTCTCTTCCTAATTAAGCATTTTAATATTGTCCCATAACAAGTGGCAGATGTGGCTGGTTGTGCCAGTGATATCTTCAGTACTTCCATTGTTTTAACCTGTAAATACTGCCTTGGCATCCTTTTCCTACTTGGAAAGCATAGGCTTAAGGAATTCTGGTTAGTCATTTAACTTAAAATCTGCCAGACAGACTTCCTACCCTATATTTTTATTTGCATTCTTGGAATGGAGTAGGAGAAGCTAATGTTTGCATAACTTGCAAGCTCACTAACTAATTTTGGCAATAATTACAATAGGTTTTTTTGGTTTGTTATGCTCAAACAGATTAGGACTGAAAGTAGCAAGTGCAGACCTTGTTACAGGTAAAACGAAAAGTTTGCTATAATGCTTGCTCAGTATATTAATAGAAATAGCTCTCATCTTTGGGTTTTTTTTGATTTGAAATTCAATATTCAATATTAAGGCTTGATAGTAAAAGGTGTATTAACAGCATAAGATTGCTAAACAGTCATCTCCTTGTTTAGCAATCATTTTTAGAAAGACAAAGTAGAGAGGAAGTAACAGAATATTTTCTTTCATGTGTCTTCTTGAAAATAACATTGTTATAGGTTTGTTAAGTAACTGCATATAAGTGAAACGTGTATAATTTTATTTTTTATTTATGGAATCTTACTGTCAAGCTTTCTAAAACCTATCTGAAAAAGTGAGTTGAGTGGCAGTTTTTTTCTTTTTGGATCAGCTTATTGAACTGACTTGTCATGTGGCTGCCTGATGGTTTAGATCTGGTGAGAGAAACAATGGAAGCCCATGGTCAGGCACTTTGGAGGAAGGAGGGTGGGACCTTTTTGCAGCAGCAGCAGCAATGTTCAGTTAAATGCAGTGAGAAACTGTACCCTGCAGTAGTGGCTTCGGTTTGGGGACAATTAAGGCTGTCCTGTTAGTAATGACTCTTTGCTACCTCCGGCATTGCCTTGTTCCTGTCCTCATCAGTGTTAAGACCCGACAGAGACTCTGTATCTCTGTATTTTGGCTGCTCTGGGGATGACTGGAAATTGAAAAAGGATTTTGGCCATCTGCTCTGGCAGATAATAGGAAACATGCCTATACCCCTAGTAATTGTCTATAGCCCTGTGTTCTTGGTGACAGGAACATGCTTTAATACCCCTAGTATTTTTCCACTCTTTTTTGTTCTTTTCCTATTTTTTTCCTACTGGATGTCAAGACCTGTGCTTTTTCCCTCCTTTTATAGATAAAGCCTGGAGTGCTCACTGAGGCACATCAGGGAAAGGTTGTGGGTGCTGATGCAAGGGTGGACAAGGACGTGCTGAGTTCTTGCTCAGAATGAGAAAGGATGGTACAGAAATGAGAAGGTTGTCCACAGTGTTTATTCATGGAGGATATAAGGGGATTTTGCAAAATGTAATTTTTAGTAATTTTTTAGCTTGGAAAAGATGCAAGGGTTTGTGCTTAACTAAACATACTGGCAAGAGCCCCTAACCTGCATTTTTGCTGCACAGTGACCACAAAAAAGTCAGATTGTTCAGGTTAGACACTGGAAAACCAAGAGATCTTGGGGCCTGAACTTCATGTGTCCCAATAAATAAGAAACTTTAAAAAATGGCTTAGTTTTGAGCTGTAAATCAACATCTACTTGTAAAATAATATCTATCCAACAATATCCATTGAAGTAATATTAGACATGCCTGTGATGGCCTGCCCTGTTTCCTCATCTGCTAGGTGAAGCTTAGTAGGTGCAAAGTATGGTGCTGGTGTGGAGAGGGGTGGAAGCTGTTGTGGGAGACTTCCTAAAAAGTCCAAGTGCATCTAGAAAGATGAGCCTGTTCAATTGTTTTGCACATGCTGCTGAAAGGTGGAAAAGGACCTTATAGAATTGAAGCAGTAGGGGGAGGGAACAGAAGGGGGTATCCAAGAGGATGATAGCCCATGTACAACCCAGCTTCTTAACAAATTAGCTCTTCTTCTGTTGATGGTGATTCCTCTGTTTTCTGTCCTTTTATTAGATCATTGAGAATTGCTTGCATCTCTCAATTTTCAAGATTTTATTCTCAGTGTGCCTCATATCCAGAAGTCTTGGAATATTCCTAGTAGGACTATCTTCCTGGCTTAATCTAGGAATCAAACTAGGAAAATGGGCGTCCACACTGTGCTCATTTCTTGACTTTAGTCAAGTCAAGAAATTACTTGAGTCATTGAGTGCTTTTTTATGTAAGCATTCCCTTTTACACTGGGCATTTTGTATAATGATAGGGTACATGTACTACTTGTTTTAATAAATTAGTTTTTTAAATAGTCATATACCCTTAAGAACACTGAAAATAAGGCTTTTGATCAAGAGTGCTTTGGATTTTTTTTTTTAAAGGATTCTTTCAGTCATGCTTGCAAAGGCAGTTAAGCAATCTCTAAAAATGATTGATAATATCAGAAGCAGGGAAGAGAAAAGCCCGGCTGTGTTGAGAGCAAGCAGGTATTGGATGCAGAAGGTGCAGCAGCCTGTGTGGTGACTGACACGGATCCAATATTTATTCACACTGTGCTGCTGTAGGGGAGATGTGCCAGGTGCCTTGGGTGGCTCACAATGTACAGCCATGCAGTCTCCAGGGATAAAACTTCCTGTAACCATCCTGGACTTCTGCAAACTCCTTGTACAAGACATTCCAGCATAATTGTGAAATGGTTGTTTAATTTGTCATTCTGAATTATCAGTACCCATCTCTTAAAGTCTAAATTAATAACAATACTGAAGAAGAGAATAGCCTGTGCTGGACTTCCCCCTGCACTGTGAAAGAATCCTTATTTGCCCTTTATTGAAAAGAAGGGGTCTACTGGTACTTGCCAGATGTTGGAGTCCTCTTCTGATTGTTTTTGATTTACACTTGCTGCATTTACATAGCTACAAATGTAATGATCAAATGGAAAGCTGAGGCTAAATCAAAAGCATGCACATGCACCTTCTAGAGAGACTTAAGTTGGGAGAATGCGTTCCTCAGAATTTTAGTAGCAGGGGATTTCTTCAGATGCCAGGGATGAGCATGTTCTTGTGTGTGAAAAAACTTTCCACTTCCCAAATCTTCTGCTACCTCTTACTGACCTTCCCTTGATGCTAGATACCATGGGAAGTTTGGAGTGTCTGACCACTCTGAGACTGATGTAGTGGAATGTACTTTTAACTAACTTTTTTCTACCTTGCTATTCCTTCTAGAGCATTGCAAGTGAAATTGGGCCTGGTTAACCTTTTCACCTTCATGAACAGAATAAAAGGTGTATTTTTGAATAGTC
Source organism: Molothrus ater (assembly GCF_012460135.2). Lineage (NCBI taxonomy): Eukaryota > Metazoa > Chordata > Aves > Passeriformes > Icteridae > Molothrus > Molothrus ater. The sequence continues at coordinate 58,957,811 of NC_050482.2, read as the reverse complement.
TTGTATGGCTGTTTTTGGTTTTTTTTAATTAGTATTATTGTATTTTATTGTTTGATACTGTAAGCTTTCCACTCTTCCTGAGGATTAGTCTGTGACCTCCCTGTAGGAGATGAGCAATTCAGAAGCTAGGTAATATATACTCAAGACATTCCAACCCAAATGGATTGGGTTGATTGCAAGGTGAAGGGTAATAATATTTCATACAGGAAAACATCAGTAGATTGGGAGTTGCAGTGTTTGAGTATGTTAATGTTTTCCAGGCTCTCTGCTACCTCTTGGTGACCTTGTTTTGATGCGTGAGGTCTGAAGTTACATTTGCCACAGTAATTGATTGCTTGCTAGTAGCCAGAGTGATTAATGTCAGATTCATCTGTGTATGTTGGAGAAAGGGACACGGGGAAGTGACTTGTAATGGTGCTGTGTGTGATTGATGTGCTCTGTGGCATCCTTGGCAGTGCTTGTTCCTGCAGGTGCTGGCACCTCGCTTGCCCTTTGCTTCAGTCAGGCATCTGCTGCTGGATTCGCTTCCATGATCTCACTTAGTGTTTTGTGTTTCCAGTGCTGAGCTTATGGGATAAATAGTAGACTGAAAATGTTTGCTTCCCCTATTGAATGGCTGTTCCAGACATTATAATACCATTCCATTCTCTGTACACAAAATCCCATGTGCCTTCATGAAAGGTTATGGAGTTAATCATTAGTACTAAGCCTGAAAATAAAGCAGAAATTCTGTTATCTGTAACATTTGATAAGAGACAATAGAATTAAGATTCTTAAACAGAATAGGACAAATAGTTGTCAAAGCTATTTTTATGATATTTTTATGCAAATTTCTTATGTTGGCAAGATAATCTGATTGGAATGATGATGAATGTATCAGATAAACACCAAGAAAAAGGGAAGGGAATAAATGAAGTGCAAACTTGATCGAGATACAATTCAACATAAATATCTTTAGCTGTTCAAAAATTAGAAATTTAGCTAAAATAATGAGATTCCTAAAGATGTATAAAACCAGCCTTCTGATTTGGGGCTTTTAGAATGTACATTTTAAAACAATTTTCTTACAATGCATAGGATTATGAGTCATTCATATATTCTATAAAAAGACAGAGAACACAAGCAGAAGGAAATGGGACATGCATTTTTAAAGACTGATTCTGCCTTCCTTTTTGTTTATATGTCAGCTGAATTTTCATGTAACAATGATTCTTGTAGCTGTGGTCTTAAAGCAGATGCTAAATATTGCAAGGATTGCGATGAACTATGGCAGCTGAGTTTTGTATTTAGATTTTAAAATAGTATGCATATAAAAAGAGCAAAATAATTTCTGGATTTCATGTGGTATGTAGGGAATGGGGAAGTAGAAGTAGCTGAATGTTTAGGGGGATCTCAGAATGCACTTTCCATTGATGGTTACATGGGAGATGCTCTTCAGTTTCAGATTGGATTTGCTCATTGTGCTTTCAGTGCTAGACTGTTTCTTGTATTGTTTTGGCAGCATGTACTGACACTTGCTGGAGCGTGTCAGCATTTTGGCACAAGGCTGCTGAGGAAAAGGCTTTGTGTAGCTGGATCATTTCAAAGCTTCAGTGTATAAGCACTCATTACAGTTGATACGGAATGGGTTACGTGACTGGGGCACTGTTCCAGTTCTTGTGTTACTAGAGTGCATTGAGTGTACGTACCTCATTTTGGTGTAAATGTTCAGGGTTGTACTCTGTTTTTCTGTATTAACTGTAAAGTCAGCAGTTTTGTAAGCGTCAGTGAACTTTTCACAGAATGAAGAACTCTGCCAGGATTCAGACCAGCAAGCAGGGATTACTTGTTTTTTTTCCTTAAGAACTTTGTGCAACAGCACATGTTCTCCAATTAACCTCTAGTGTTTCAGCTTCTAACAAAATGTATTTAATTGACTTTAACATTTTCTTGTTTAGGTATCAGCAGAGTAGATGCTTTGTCATGACTGTTGTAAAAATTTTGCTTTTCATCACCTTTTGACTGTTTTATCTAGAAAAAAATATGCACTGAGAAAACATTACATCTCTCAAGCACTCTTTAAAATACTTGCTGCTATTTTAAACCAAAACCAGTTCCTTTAAGTTATTTATGTGGTCACTTCTGTAGTTTATGAATCCAGTTCTATTGTAAAGATTTCAAGAATAACATGAAAGTATTCTTCATTAATTTGTCTTAGGAGGTAGGAGTCAGTTACATGATTTTTGCAGAAAGAAAAAGAAAGATAAGGAAAATATCCATTATATCTTCTATAATTTAACAGCACATAAACCTCAGTTGTTTTTGTTTTTGGTTTTTTTTTTAACTCGTAGCTTCTGTGAGGAAAATTGCTTGAATGATTTTATAAAAACTGCTTCCTGTAATTAGGATCAAGGTTTTGGGGGGGTAATGGTGTATATATTGTGGAATTGCTCCTTTCTAAAGGAATTTGATTCTTGTTTCCTGTTTATGATTTTTTAAAATGGCATTCTCTGTTCAGTGATAAATTATAACTCAAAATTTATGTGGCAGCCCAGTAGTGGAGATAATCTGGTATCTCATTATAATTTTGTAGAGTAAGCACATTTTAATAAAAACCTAAGATTAAATTATTTTTTAGCTTGAAAAGTAAACCCTGTGTGCATTCTCATTAACATGTAAAAAATATTATTCCAGCTGCGTTGGGGTAGAGGAGCACCATGCTGTTGACATTGATCTATACCATTGTCCCAACTGTGCAATTCTCCATGGACCTTCTCTAAGTAAGTATGGGTTATTCAAATTTCATCTTACACCTCAGATTGTTTTCTTCCCATATACAACTGCAAAGGAGTGTTCAGAAGAATATTCAAGATGAGTTTGATTATTTAGAAGGCACTGGTTCTGCATGACTAACTCTGAGCTGATTAAAACCCTGCAAAACAAACAAACCATCTTGAAATGTTCCCTGGTGTGGAGATGCAGATAGAATATAATATAAGGCCCAGCTATAGATTGGAGAAATCGAAGTGCACAGGGTAAGTAGAAAACAATCTGGACTTGGCAGAAAGTGAGAAAATGAAAATTAGGGAATCATAATTAAAAAAAAAAAGGAAAATACAAAAAGATGGTTTCAAAGGTCCTATATTTTAATTATCCAAATTCTGATAAATACCTAGGAAGGCAACTTGGAAAAAACGTACAAGTTAGGTGTCTTTCCTTTCTTGATGGTTGTAGGCTATATGCTACAACAGTCAAACACAACTTTTCAACAGTGACAGCAGAATATGAACATCCTGTGAATGGTGTTTGTTTGTGCTTTTTTGTTGTTTTTGATGTTATTGTTTCCCCCCATTTATGTCTTTAAAAGTTACACGGTTCCAAATCTCAGGTTTCTGATTTATAAACAAGGTTCCACCAGGGTCAAAATGAATCGCCAGAAGAGTCTGAAACAGAGTAAAAAGAGACATTTCTTGGGTTCTACTTTCAGTAGATAAATTTGCTGTAGAGATCTGCAGCGGAAAAATGGAACAGATTTTCTTTTGCTAACTACTGAAAGGATACTGCTTTATCCAACTCTTTTAGATTTTCCTCCATGTCTCCCCTTCTCAAATGGAAACAGGGTTGTAAAAAATATTTAAAAAAAAAAATTCTTTTCCAACCATGAATTAAATTCCTGTGTTCAGACCTGAAAAGTATTTATAAGCAATGTGTTATCACCCTCCAAGCACTGAGCCATGGTCATCTGTGTTTTCTAATGCGGGTTTGTTTGTAGGTTTTATTGTTTGTTGTGGTTTTGGTTTGGGGTTTTTTGGTTTTTTTTTTTGTTGTTTTTTGTTTATTTGGAGATTTTTTTTGGTTGTTTTTTGGTTTTGTTTGGTTTTCCTCTTGAAGACACCATGTAATAATGTTTTATAGTTAATGCTGACTTAAATAATATTTTCAAATCTGAAAATACGATTTACTTTACATTTAAAAATAAGTTTAAAACCACCCTCAGTGATAGTTTTGTGGACTATGAACAAAGTGATTAAGCATCAATAGCTGATATAATTAATACATGTTGCATGATATGTATCTTCTGTAATATGGTCTGTCAGCTAAAAGGTAAGATAAATGCTGGTTTATGTGCTTGTAGTTTTTAGTACTCTAGTGGTCATTTTCAGTTCAAAATCTGTTTGTCTTATAAATCAGAATACAAACAACAGCCATTTTTTTCCTTAACTTCTGTCTCTTTTTTTTTTTTTTTCCTGTGGAATAGAGGGACTCGGAAGAGGAGTAGACAAGAGATAATATCAGACTTTTCAAAATAATAAACTAGTAAATGTGAAACTTCTTTTCTTTATTAGTGAGGACTAGTCTGCTTCACCCTGATGCCTGTAAATAACCTTTCCTGTAATGTAAGTGCTGTCTCACCTGCAGCAATTAGACAGTGAGATAAGAGGGATTTTTGTTTTGGAAGTCTTTTCAAAAAGACAAGAATCTGTGGTAAAAATTATCCTTGTTATTTCATATTGCCTCCAGTGTGTAGATCATCTAGATTTAGTAGAAACTTCAGACATGTCAGTTACCAACCCAGACAGAGGTGATATAATGAAATATGTCTTCACATTGAATTTCATTAATTGTTCTCAGCTGTCAGAATCAAATCTATGGTAGTTTGTGGTTTGGGCCCTGCTTCCTTCAGTTTTTTAAAGAGACTGATAATGTCTCATGACTTCAGGTAATGCAGAAATGTTCCAGAGTACTTCAGTCATATGAAATTATGTATGTAAGTAAAAAAAAGCATTTTAATTTACAGCTTCATATTCTAAAATCACTTTGCCAAAGAGTTTTAAGATACAAAAATTCAGCTGTTGAAGAGGGCAAGCATATCTGTGGTTTCAACAGAATATGTAATCAAAGGAGGTAGTGCAAAAAAATTTATTTAAAATATACAAGAAACACATGCTTTACAGTACAAATAGGTGGCTACTTTCAGTGTCCTACAAAATGAATTGTATAAAAGTTCCAGTAATGAAAAGCAAGCTACTGCATAGTTAGATGGGAAGATGAAATTAATAAATAGATTTCTGCATGTATTCAAGAAAAAAATCCTCTTCGTGATTCAAAAGGACAATTCTAGAAGACCTTTAGCAAGCAGCCATGTATATAAAATGCTAAATAATGAATCCTAAAAACTTAAGGAATTTAAAAGAGAATTTTTTAAAAAAATAGTAATAGACAGTGCAGGGTTGGTTTTTTTTAGATTCTTTGATTAAGAATATTCATATTCATTTGTTAATTTCAGATTGTTAATTCAGTTTTCTCAGTGATTCTCAAGTCTAAAAATGCTCTATTTGCATGAATGCTGTGAGTCAGCTGTATCACCAGCTTGTGGTGTCCAGAGCTTTGAGAAAGCCCGACGTTCAGTAAATGCTAATAAGACTGTAGCTGCCAGGACATCACTTTCTTTATCTGGTTTTGCCTTCTCAGTTCTGTAACTACCCTCCAACCAGTAACTTTTTGTTTCTGGTATTAATGCCTGTGCTTGGTCTGAGCTGAGAAAGAGATGATGAACCAGGCCTTAGCAGGGTATTCTGTGATTTACTCTCTGCTCCTTAAAATCTTGCAGTATTCCTGTGCCAAGATTTCTCTTGCCTTTTTGGCCACTGGCAATCTCCAGTACCCCTTCCAGGACCTGGGGCCTCATGGTACATGTGTACACCTCTTGATGGTCTCCATTTGAAGTCTAGCAGCTGGTGATCTCTGTGGGAAGCAGTCCAGTAGTGGGAGAAGGCAGGGAGGAGTGTTTGCCTAAGTAGAGTTATTGGCCCATTGTTTTGAGTGTAGGAGGGATGTAATTAAAGAAAAAGGAAAAGTAATCTTTCTGCTTAATTTTCATGAAAACTTCCAGCACACTCTTTTTCTCACCCTCCCTGCAACTGTCTTGTGTAGTTCTTAGTGTTATCACAGCAGGTTTTACCTCAATTTTTATAAACACCAAAGGTGAACACTGACATCTTCCTTAATTTGAACATTAGGATCCGTTCAGTTAAAATGTTTTTATTTTGCAGTTGTTTCTGTAATGTCTTAAGGGGTTAAAAACTCTAGAATGAAGGGATAGGTAAGCAGAGAAGTTTTCATTACTGTTTCCTCTTCCTCAGTGTTCTCTTATGAAAGGATGATGTACATTGCCAAGTACAAGCAAAAGAATGATTTTATTTTCTGATTTGTAAGTGTTGCAAAGACAGACTTTAAAAAGTGTGTCTGTGCTATAAAATCTCTTAAGCAGCTGTATCATCTTGCAATTTTAATGAGCTGTTGTAACAGCAGTGAATTTATGGGAAACTACTCTGTTGAAAATTAGTATTAGCCACTAATTTCTTGTATTATTATTTATAACTGGAAAATAGCTTTGAAAACTTAATAAACCTGTCTTCATTATTTATGAAGTTTTACACTATTTGGATAGCTGGCTCATTAAGCAGCACTGCTTTTCAGGTTAGCAAAGATCTATAAATGTCAGTTTATTGTCTTAAAAGTCATCTAAAGGGTCCATGTTGTCATATCTGTGGGAAACAGCACACCAATAGGAATTATTCCCTCTTATGTGTAATGACTATAAATGTCCATTATTCCTGTATAACCAGCTGTTTTATTTAGAGAAGCAGCAAGTTGGGTTTTTTTTTTTGTTTTGGGTTTTTTTTTGTTTGTTTCTTTTGTTTTGGGTTTTTTTTTTTTAGAAACTATTTTGCCCTTCCTGATACATCCTCAGCTTCCTATTACAGTGAACTGTGTTTTCAGTATTGCTAGTGCTTTTTTACATTTTGGGTGCATCATGTTTTAGTGAATTTAAGAATGAGCTCTGCTATGAACTTAAAATTTGTATTAATGCAGTGGTTTTGCTGGATGTTGTATTTCAGGCTGTTTGGCAGACAACTGTAAAACACTATTTGTGTTGACAAATAACATTAGCTTTTTCCTCTTCTGAATTTCCTGAGCTTATGCAACTAAATTTCTGTTTAATATTAGTGGTTAAATTATAGATCTGGTGTCAGTAAATCTTCTTGGGGCAGTCTTCCAGTAGCAGCTGTCTAGCTGTGGAGCAGAATTTGGCTTTTTAAGGAAAAACTGAAATGCAGCCTTAAAATTACAGGACCTTTAGTGTTTGTTAGTACAGTAAGTGATAAAGGTAGGAAGTTCAGCACTCCTGGAGTTTGTTTCCCAAATGGTAAGATGGTGGTCCCTTTTGCAGAGGCATTTCTTGATAATTTAATAGGGCTTCTCAGCCTGTAGAGAGTTTGAGGATGAGAAATAGAGATTTATTTGTACAGAGGGGAAGTGCTCCAAAGAGCAGTTACTAACAAAGAGATGATAGAACCAAGGGCTTCCATTCAAGGCTGTAAGCTTGTGCTCTTTATAAATGGAGATGAAAAATGAGTGGTTGAGGAAGCCAAATCAATGAAATAACCATTATGAAATGATTTGTTATGAAATTATGAAAATTGGAAGAGAGGCAGTTGAGTTAACCACAATATCATAAGTCACTTTGTCCTCTCCTTCACTCAAGGTCAAAAAATTCAAATGGGGAGGCTACATACAGCTTACTATGTTTTATAGAATAACTTTCCAATATGTAAAGGGGGCTTGTAAGAAATAAGATGAATTTTTACTGAGGTCTTTAGTGATAGGACAATGGGTGATGGCTTTAAGCTGAAAGAGGAGAGATTTAGATTAAAGAAGATATTCTTTACTGTGAGATTGGTAAAACACTGGCACAGGTTGCCCAGAGAAGTGGTGGATGTCTCATCTTGGAAGTGTTCAAGGTCAGGTTGGATGGAGCCTTGAGCAGTCTGGGATAGTGGAAGGTGTCCCTGTTCATGCCACAATGTTGTAACTAGATCATCTTTAATGTCTCTTCCACCCCAAACCATTCTGTGATTCTGTAAAAGTACATACACTTTTTTTACACATACTTTTCTTTCATTTGCATATCTGTCATTTGTCATAGGGAGATCATCCAACAAGTTTTTATGAGAATGTCTAGTGTTTCAATTTCCTTGGCCTTTAAGTATAAGGAGCAGTTAGAAATGTAATTTTGCTACTATTGAATTGTCAGTTCCAGATTCCCAAAATTGTACTAGAACTTCATTTATCCTTTGTTTTGTATTACTATGCTGTAGCAGTGCATTAAAACTTCAAACTGTTAAGAATTTGTATGTTTTGGAGTGCAGTGCTTTTGTTACGTGTATTGTCAAGGTCACACCTGCCCAAAACAGTTTGCACACAAAACTGTAACTGTAACATAAGCACTAGAAATGGTAGTGAATAGCAGTAATATTATCAGACTGGATATGGCTGTGTTTATGGGATGTCATAGCACAGTGGGATTAAGTCTTGTAACCTTGTGTGAATATGTAAAATGAAGTCTCTGGCTTTCAAGAGGTGTGATTCTTTTGTTTATTTAAAAAAAAAGTCTGAGCTTTAAGAAATTAAAATTCGATTGTTCGTTTTAGAGCAGTCTTTTTGGATTTGTACAGCTTTCAGGCTGCACCTGTTTACTTGTGTTGGACTGGATATGGAGTCTTAAATGTGTATAGTGTGCACTGAGATTCTCACATAGAAGGAGCTATTAAAGTACAGAGTTACTGTGTCTTGCAGATGTCATTTGTTGGAAATAGGTAGAATGTCACCTGATTACTGTGATTAACAAACCTTATTTTTTTAATGTGATTGAGGCATGTCTTTGTCACTGATGGGATGACTGCTAATCTGAGCCATTTGATTTAACTAATTCCATGTTTAATCCTTCTGAAATTTGTAGTGAAGAAGAGGAGAAACTGGCACAGACATGACTACACAGAGCCAGATGATGGCTCCAAACCAGTGCAGGCTGGAACACGGACCTTTGTTAAACAGCTGCGGGCTCGCTCTTTCCCAAGGTACAGAACCTTCCTTACATACTCCAGTGGGAAAACAGTGAAATGTCATCTGAGTGTGTCTTAGAGGAAGTGACTAAAATTTCTCTGCTTCACATTGTGAAGGTTGGGGATGACTTCCTCCTTCTTCAGAATACTTCCCAGTGCATCCCTGTTTCAGATGGATACATTTGCTTTTTCATGCAGTAGCTGTTCAAGTTTTGCACTGGGATGGTCTATCTGTTGGGATTGCTGCAGGGTGGTCTGAGAGGTTTTGAATTTTGTGGTGGGTTTTTTTTTTTTTTGTTGTTTGTTTTTGGGTTTGTTTTTTGGGTATTTGTGCCCTTGGTGTCAGAATATTGCCTGTCTATTCCTTTAGTTCAGGAGTAGTTCTCAGTTTCATAGAACATTCACATGAACTGGTAGAATCTACCTATTCTTGCATGCTATAGAAAAAAGTGGAGAAACATGATTATACTTTATTCCTGAATTTGGTTGGCTATCTCACTGAAACATAATGACTTACAATTCTTTAGAGCAGCTGGTGGTTGTTGTTAGCAGAATGTACTTTAATGCCTTCTATGGGAATTCCTTTTCCCCATCCTTTTAATTTACTCTCTTTGGTCATACAGAAAGACTGCAAGTTTCCAGATGATGCATTACAGTAAAAATTTCTTTGCTTGTTGAGGTTGTTTCCTTGGTCTTTTAGTTAAATGCTTAATGAAACAATACTGTGTGTTTCTTTTTGATTCAGATGTAGCCATACCTGTCTGTCCTCCCCCAAACTGAGGCTTTTTTTATTTCAGTAGTGCTTGGTGGATGCTTTTCTTGCTAATACTCCATCCTTTCTTTCCACCAGTGCTGATGAAGTAATTTTGAAAATGCATGGAAGCCAGTTAACACAAAGATATCTGGAGAAACATGGGTTTGATGTTCCCATTATGGTTCCTAAATTAGATGGTCTGGGACTCAGACTTCCTCCACCAACTTTCTCTGTTTTAGATGTGGAACGCTATGTGGGTAAGAGTCACTCTGGAGTACTTACTAAAATGATCCTGTCTGTAAATTAAAATAAATACTTGCTAATACTAAATGATTAAATACTAAATGATTATAAGAGCTTCCAGAGTGCTAAATATTTATTCTAAATTCAAGACTAGGAGAGTGTAAAATCAACGCTGTGGTTTGGAGTGGTTTTTTCTTCCCCCTTTTTTTCTGTGTGTCTGTTTAGTAGATGTGTGATAGGACTACAGCCTTGTGTCTCAGCTTTCAAACCTGTTAATTTCAGGGGAAGCTATATGTGGAATGTTAAAGTTTTTTTCTGCTACATGTAATCCAAGGATAATGGGAATTGAATGACTCATTCTTAGGATTAATAAATTTAATCATTGGTTAGGCTATGACACAACTTCATGTTTTGGACTCAGTATATTGGCCTTCCTGAAATTTTCCTACCTTGGCATCCTTTGCCAGGAGAGGCTTCCCAAGGACCACTTGTTTCTTATCAGATCTCTCACCAGTCTGTAATTGTGCCAGCCTGATGTAAGTGTGCAGTACAGACAGAGGCTGAGGCAAGTGCAGCAGGACATTTCCTGTAACACATGGAAGTCTGAGTGTGTTCTCATGATCACCTGATCTAATGATGTGTGCTGAAAGTAGGTTTTCTGTCCATCAATATTTTACAAAGGCACCAGAATATGCAGTGTTGTCACCATTGTGAACATAAATAGAAATGTCTGTTCTGCCTCAAAGAGTAATTATCATGGTGATATTTCTGAATCTTTTTTTCTGGATTACTGCCTCTTTGGATTCAGATAGAAACTTGACTGTCTCATCCTGACCTGCCAAGTTTTCCAGTTCAGGGAAAAAAATGGAATGCCACAGATTTACCTTCCTATTATTGAAATTAAAAATAAGAAAACTGAATAAGTACTATTTCAGCTGGAACTTATCAAGATGATACAAACATACAGTTTTAAAGTGAATATGTTTATAATGTACATCTAGGCATGTTTCCAGCATTCCAAAATTGTGTCAAATTTGGCCATTGTGTAACTAAAAGGATATAAACCAATTGCTGTTACAGTGGTGATGTTAGTCCTTTCTCTTGGCTTGTCTAGTTCTCTGAATGTATCACTTCAGAACACATGGTGTGTAGCCCCCTCTCTGTTGTCATCAGAAATGAAACACACCCATGATAATTATTCAGTGAAAGTACTGTGGGCTTGCAAGTTGTGCATGTATGTAAGGAAGGTGGGGGGTTGGTGATGCTTGATAGGAAAAGTGAGGAAGAGATCTGTCCTGATAACTTTCTCCATGCTACTCTTTGCAATTGCAGCCATAAACCCATTTTTTTAAATGCAGATGCAGCCATGCTATACTACTCTTTCTTTTTGGTTAACCACAGGAAAGAGAATTTATTTTTAGAGTGTTTTCAGTTCTGTCCTTGGCTGATTATAGTAATTAAAGTTAAACCTAATAAAAAGTTGGTTTATGCTGATCTGTCTCTCTTCCAAGAGAATAATGATAGTAGTAGAGTTTTGCTGCAGAAATGTTTTGATAAAGACTGGAAAAAAGGTAATTTTCTCTTAAATTCCTGAAATATCTTTTATCTGTGATAGCCTTAAGAAGGTCATCCTGTTTTTCACAGGTGGTGACAAAGTAATAGATGTCATAGATGTAGCAAGACAAGCAGACAGTAAAATGAAGCTCCATAATTACATTAAATACTTCACAAATCCTGACCGACCCAAAGTATTGAATGTGATCAGCCTGGAATTCTCGGACACAAAGTGAGTATTGACTTCAATTCCTTGAATGTAGGAAGTGGTTTTCACTAAGCTGAACAATATGTGTAGGAATATAATGCCTGTACTGGGAAAGACAGGAGGAGGTGTATTTTATGTAGACAGCCACTGTCATGTAATGTGGGTATAAAACATATTTATTAGTTCATAAGTAATGTCTTTGTAGGAAGCTGTCATTTAAAAAGAGGTGTGCTTACTCCTGCTTATATTAACAGATTTTTTTTGTTTGTTTGTGTCTTAAAAGGATGTCTGAATTAGTGGAAGTACCAGACATTGCCAGAAAGCTTTCATGGGTGGAAAATTATTGGCCAGATGATTCTGTCTTCCCTAAGCCTTTTGTTCAGAAGTATTGCTTAATGGGTGTCCAGGACAGCTACACAGATTTTCATATTGATTTTGGAGGAACATCAGTTTGGTACCACGTTCTCTGGGTATGAATGCTGCTTGATTTACAGAATCACAGAATATGCTCTGTTGGAAGGAACCCATGAGGATCATCAAGTCCAACTCCTGGCCCTGCTTAGGACAGCCTAAGAGTCACACCATGTGCCTGAGAGCGTTGTCCAAACACTTCTTGAGCTCTGTCAGGCTTGGTGCTGTGCCCACTGCCCTGGGCAGCCGGTTCCAGTGCCCAGCCAGCCCCTGGATGTCTTTGACTATGTGAAACAAAAGTTACTCAGTGTGCAGCCTTCTGTTGTGGCATTATCACCTGCATGAAATCCTGGGCTTGCAATGCTAAGAGAGGAGGTTAAAAGTGAATTACTAATCTCTGGTGTTGCATTTTTATGCTTTTATTTTAGCATAACTTGTAGACTGTAATTGGTTGACTGATCACTTCAGTAGACCTGTGGGTGATATAGTGAGGTTTTAGCAGGAAAAAATAATTGAATGAAAATCATTGGCATACTCAATTTTTTATTCTCACAAATCTGACCATGTGTACATCATAGAAGAGGCAAAGTGGTTTCATCCATTCATTTTCTCCTTTGGTAGGTGTGTGTATATCCATGAATTGTTTATAAAAACTGGATATTTTTGTATTCCCATGAAAATTCTGATTAGTTTGTTTGCTTCCTTTGAATCACAAGACACCACCTGTTTAATATGCTGTATCTAAGCTTGGTGGATTGCATTTGTGAGACACTGCATGAACATGCCATAGTGGGAAGATGGAATACTTTACATTTAGGTCAATCTGTTACTTCATTAGGAGTGACTCTGAGGTTGTAGTGTACCGCTAGGAAAACATTCATTTATTTGTTTGGTATATTTGTTTAATAGGGTGAGAAGATATTCTATTTGATCAAGCCCACTGATGAAAATTTGGCTCTCTATGAGTCCTGGAGTTCATCTGTCACCCAGAGTGAAGTATATTTTGGGGACAAGGTTGACAAGTGTTACAAGTGTGTTGTGAAGCAAGGACACACTTTATTTGTCCCAACAGGTAAGACTTTACTCTCGGTATTAGGACTTAGCAAGTTTAATCACCAGGAATTATGAATATTGTAAAATAATTGCGTTATCGACATTTGGTATCCTCTAAAATTTTGGATAAAAGAGAATAATAAAACAATTAGAACTTTAGATTTTCAAAGCAAGTAATTAGCTTTTAAGATTGCCTGACAGTCATAACAATTATCAGGGAATGAAAGGGTATTTGTTACTCAATTAGAAGACAACAAATTAAAGTTGATTTTGATTATCAGGGACGTAGTTCCAATTAATAAACTCAGATTGTTCACTATTTGTTAAGTATTCAGACTGAATTCTTATCCTAATTTTATAATACAGTTTTATTTTTACAGATTTCAGTATTGCAAGGCCTACTAAGCCTAATTATTACAAAAACATTGCATAAACTTCTTATGCTGTAGGCTAGAGTATGAAGAATAAAAGTTGGGTGGGTTTTTTGGTTTGCTTTTGTTGTGAGAAATGTCAAAACAATTCAAAACAATTCTTTAATAAAAGAATAAAAAACAGACAAATGCTTCAAACAAAACACCTCACCCTACACAAACTACCAAATGCCATAAGCTTACAAGTCTTTAATAAATCAAACAATATTTTGCCAATAAAGTGACTGCCAGGTTTTGGTATTTTTGCTTATCCAACCTGTCTCTATAAATGCTTTTTAGTATTTTACTATTGAAAATTTGTACTGGGTCCTGCCTTCTCTTTTTTGACTGGAAAGAAAGCTTTAAATACACAGAGCAAGATAATGGTTTACAATTCTAGTTCTGGAAGAAGCGTTGAAGATCATGACCAGTACATTATTCCATCCTGTACTTTCTAGACTACTTCATTTTTCTCATAGCTCAGTTCTGTACCTGTGAGGTTCAGTGTTTACTGTTCTAGTTCACAGCTTGTGCAGAATAAGTACTACTTGATGAGGCCCTCTGTGTGCTCTTGATATTCCTGAACAGCCAGAGCTTTTAAAACCAAGTATTTCCAGTAAGAAAATTGTCCATGTATGTAAGTTGCAAAGATCTATAAACAGAGAAAGCAGAATTACAGAATCACAAACTTTATTGTGACTGACAGAAAATAGCTTTCTAAGTAATCAGCTGAATCTGAGCTATCACTGTTATATGGCCATGAAGAAAAGTATCATCAGATGATAATTTCTCACGTTTACATGTATTTCAACGTGTGTACAAATAAAAGGGTACTTCCAAATACACATGTGCGTGTATGTGTATACACACATTCATATACATATGATGGAATGCAGCAGAAAAACCCATAAATTAAAACTAGGTTTCAAGACAGGTGTTTAAAAAAAGGGGAAATTCTGTAAGACTGAGGAAAGGCTTTAAAAAAAAAAAAATCCCCTGATCTCTGGTGAAAATCACTTGCTATTTCTGCTTACACTGGTGCTAGTGGATCTCTTATTTTATAATCTTAGAAATACATTCAGAGTAGTCTTCTGATCTAGAATTTATCTTGCATGTAGGTGAATAACATCTACTGGGAGGCTCTTTAAAGTTATTTAAATATTATTCAAGATATTCTGTGTGGTCTACGCCAAATTTTCATTCCTTGTTATGTATACCTGGATCAAAAGTGCAGCATAAAAATAACAAGCAGGAATGAAAAAAATTAATGTCTTAGGTTGATGCAGGTATGCCATGAAACTGCTCATCATTAGCTGAATTAGGGCATAGATTTAATGCTGGTTTGTAATATGTAGTTGTTTGTGATTTGGTCGGATCTTTCCTCAAATTGGGAAGTTTCTTGTCCATCTTGCCTACGCTTAGTGAAAGCATGAAGCAGTCTGCAAACGTCTGGCCAGCTCATCTTGTGTCTAAGAGCATCTGTAGGCATGCAAAACCAGATCTTGACAGAGAAAGTCTCCTTGTAGTTTACTTACACTAAAGCTCCACAGTATAAATTTCACAGATAACTATTTTTAATCAGGCAGCTCCTGTAATGTGTTCTTTTGTGTGCTTAGTTGAAATTATCCCCTAGTAATTAGCTAGATCGATAGTGTAATGTTGGCCATGCTTTGCCCTGTTGAATAGTGGATTTCTTAAGGACAATATTTCAGTTATGTGACAAAGTTTATAGCGTGTCTAGACTGGGTTTTAAACTGATCATAATTTCACTTGACTTAGAATGACTGTATTTAGAATAATTTATGGGACCACTTCTGAATTCCTATTTGAGAAACTTCAGTATTGCTAAATGATTTTATTTTGTGCAAACAACCCAGTTACTGTAAGCAACATGTAAATACTGAAAGACATATAATTTTATTTTTATGACTTGGTCTTTTGTTCAGTATATTTTTCCATTCCTGAGTTGTTTATATTTGTGGATTGGAGTGAAAACTTTTGGAATTTTTGCTTGACAAGTTGTCTTTGCATCCTTACCGCCCCCTCCCAGTGATAAATGTTTTAAGCTTAATTATTTCAGAAAACTACAGTTCCATTAGATTTCTGAAAAACTGTAGTTTACATGTTGTTAAAATTACTTGTTCCTAGCACAGAATACAAATCTGTTTGCTTTTTTCTTTCAGGAACAGCATTTTTACTTAGATGTGTATTTAAGAACAGTCCTAGAATAATTCATATGTATTAAGTTTCACAATCTGTCATTTCAGGCTGGATTCATGCTGTGCTCACATCTCAGGATTGTATGGCTTTTGGAGGAAACTTTTTGCACAACCTCAACATTGGCATGCAGCTCAGGTTAGTCTCAGCTCTTCCTGTACTTGTTCCCCAGTAAGTAGGATATTCTTTTCATAGAGATTTTTCTTCTGCACTTAACCAGGATCAAAGTGGTACAGGCTCTCTAACAGACTATAGTGGCATTTTCAGTTAGAATGTATCAAGCACGTTCTCTTGTCTTACTTCTGCAAAGTTTGTTTCAAAAGCAAAATGCAAAATGATGGCTGTGCAAGAATTTAAGTGACTAAAAGGAGGAAAAAAAAAAAGAAAAAAATTCTACTTTGGAGATTAGTATAAGTGAGTAAAACAAAACTGAGCAAGCCCAGGTGTGCGACACCGAGTTGAAATGAGCATCCTCAAGTCAGCATTGCTCTAAGGGCAGCTGTATTTAGTTTTTGTCCAAGATGTAGAGCTGTCTTCTAAACATATTGTTTTTATTTATTACAGTGGAATCCCGATAAAATTCCATCTGTTAAAAGATCACACATTGGGTTTGTATCCTAGTTTTATGAAGTCCAACTTTATTCTTAGAAGTGCCGCAGTCAAACTTGATAAGGTCAGAGCCTGAATGAGACCAGAGTTCAATCTTGTCTGTGGTCTTGTTGGGGTTTTAACTATGTGGTACTTGACTTCTTTTATTTATCATGGCCATGGTTATTTTATTTCATTTTATTTTGGACATTGTGTCAATTTGAATGATTACATAGTTGAATAATGAATTTGATAATTAAAGCATTCATGTTTTGTAATATTTGCATTTATTCAGGTGTTATGAAATGGAGAAGAGGCTAAAAACCCCGGATCTTTTCAAATTTCCTTTCTTTGAAGCCATCTGTTGGTTTGTGGCCAAAAACTTACTGGAAACATTGAAAGGTAATGCACGTTTTATTTTAATAGATGCACATATACCTGCTCTTATAATTCTTTTTCTCTTAAGTGATAATGGACCATGGCATCAGTTTTTTTCTCCCAGGCTTCTTTCATATAATTTAAGATCTTTGAATATCCTTTGATAGCCTTTACTTTGAGCAAGTAGTTCTATGAAATGATCCCCCTAACTTATATCTGTGAGTTTCTTCTTGGTGGCTTCACAGCCAAACAGAGAAGTTTTCTTGCGCTTCTACAATTTTCTTTGGCCTTTCCAGTCACAGTGCCTGCTGTCCTCTGCTGCTGGCTGTGGAAGGAAAGATGTCTGTGAGGGCTTTTGTCGGAAAGATGTGTACCAGTTCCTATGGGCTGTGTTAAATCACTTACATCAGTGTTTATCCAAGAGGTGTCTCAACAGCCTTCAGCTCTTAACAGCTGCTGTTCTTCTCCAAACTTCCTCACCCATTCCTTAATTGCTGTAATTGTACCATGTATATTTGTGTTTGAGAGAGTGCCTATCTGACTTCACCTTTTTTTGCTCAAGTATCTTGCCCTCTGCCTGCTCTGTTTAATCTTAATAATGCAATGTATTTCAAAGGACAGATGTCAACCTTCAGAAGAGGCTGCTGAATTCAATTTCTGTTTTGGAATAGATCAGAATTCCATGTAACTGTTTCTAATGTGAAAACAGTACAAGTTATTGAAAATTATCTCTTCTTCTTTCAGCAAATTAAAACATTGAACAGCCCTTGATTCCTGAATGAGTATTTGAAGTCTTGCAGTGACCCCAGAGCAGCTCAGAAATTTTACCAAACAGAGCAAACTTACAGAAAACTTCTCCTTCCAAAAAGAGTATTTTTATCCTGAAAGCTTGCTTTGATTTCTCTCATTCATCCATATTTAATGCTTACAAACTCGTCAGAAGCCATAGGAACTGTGTTCCTGCTGGAAAAGCACACATATGTTTCTGTAAGATCTAGCTAACTATAAGCTGTGTCTGTTCACCCCACTCTTCCCTCTCCTTTTTTTATCCCATGACTCCTTGAGTCCATAGGCTATGAGCCTCTTGTGTCTTAGGGAAGGGCTGTGAAACTTATTCTCATGTTATGTTTAATCATTGGTTTAGCAGATGTTTTGTCACTGAACAGCATTATGACCTATAAACATCACAAAAAATAAAACCTGATGTTTCCATGGCTGAGGTGAAGTTTATATTGGATTTTGGCATCAAGACTCATGTGAATTAGGTGTTTGCTAGTCAGAATCCATTGTTTTATGAATAAAGGATGATGCCAGTTCAGTTTGTGGGGTAATGGTGATGTCCAGCTGTTAGCAGTACATTTTATGAAATTCAGGTCAGTGAGCAAAATCAGCACAACATGTCTTTCTGCTTCGTTTTATAGAATGGTAACAGGGTCACAAACATTTTGAATTTGACTTTTTGTTGCCAGAAAGTGTTTCATGATAAGTATTATTGCATTCACCTAAATATTTTTCTTAATTCTTGGGGTTTCAAAATAGGCAATGTGTGCTATAGTTCATGTATGCTGTACTCATTAATTTGAATTACTTTTAATTTATGCAGTTGTTTCTATTGCATCTAGAAGATTCAGCCTGTGGTACTGCATTGTATTCTTAAAATTTTATCAGCTAAGTCAGCTAATGGGCAGGAAGATTGCTGCTGCCAGTACCTCTCATACCCTATGATAAGTATGAGGCCTTGGAGAGAAGAACAGCTGTTTACTCACAGAACCTTCCTTTTTCTGCCAGCTTCCTAATATATAATCCATAAGAATGGTGTTTTATTAGTGTGTTCTTTTAAGGGGATAAAATGAGCCAAATGGTTCTAGTGTTGATCCATTTGCTATTGACAAGTGGAAATATTTGTCAGGAACATGAGGAGAGGTTTTAATCTACTTTTGACTGTTTATAGAGGATTTATTTTTTCCCTTCTTTTTTTTACCCCTATGAAGCAAAAGAGAGAATGAAAAAGAGTTGCAATCAGTTGGGAACGCCAACTTCCCTAAGAAGAGAAGGTTCTGAAGCCGAGTGGTTTCCACCCCCTGTCCCTTTGATTTTGGGAGTAAAAATGATGTAAACCTGGTGAGGGAGAACTGTGATAATTGGAAGGGTGACAAAAAATGTTTGGGAAGTGGAAGTATGCTAGTGTGAGCCATTTGCATATGTATGGAGATAAGCAGTGCAAATTCAAATTTAGAGATACATCCCACATCCTGCTGGTCCCCTTTGACTAAAATATTTCTCAATGAAATAAATTTCTTCAAATATGTTTTTTTTTTTTTGTTCTGTATTTTAGATCTGGATTCCTATTCCCTAAATGACCTTTAGTATTTTGTAAACTAACCCTAATTAATACAAGAATAAGTTTAAAAAAGGAAGTTTTAGGTAGAATCACTCTGGGGTTGGATTTGGTTTTTCATGGTCATTCTTGTTACAGTATGCACATAAATGCAGCATGCCGTGTTTCATTTGCTTGAACAATTTTTCCTTTACCGTGCTGTTGCACAATGGCAACTTTCTTTGCTGAAGGGTAGGTATCTTTCTATTTTCTCTCTTGATGTGTTTCTAAATTGGTTTCTGTATCCTTTTTAGAACTGAGGGAAGATGGTTTCCAGCCTCCAAGCTATTTAGTGCAAGGAGTGAAGGCTTTACTTACTGCTTTAAAATTATGGATGAAAAAAGAAGTACGTATAAGTGATTTTGTTTGCTATTTTGGTGAGCTCTGTTTTGATTTAAAACTAAGTGAAGATCTATGCCCTTTTAAAGTTTAAGATTATTTTTATCTGTTTGTTAATGAGTACTGAAAAAGTCTACAGAAAGTATATACTGCCAATTTGGGGAAGAATCATAATGAAAATTTTATATTCCATGATTAGTCACTGAACAACACTATGACCTATAAACTTCATAAAAAATAAAAACTGATGTTTCCATTGCTAGGGTGAAGTTTATATTGGATTTTGGCATCAAGACTCATCAACACTTACATTCCAATAATCATGATTCCATGATTATTCCAAGTCTATTAGGCCATTTAATAAGCTCAAGTATTATAGCTGATTGAGGTAGAACCTTGCTTTTCCTCAGGATAGGAGAAGAATGCCAGAGGATAAGGTGATAAGGTGGGGAATTTTCTAAGAAATGTGTTAATACAGTCAATTAATCCTCATCTGAAGCAGTGGAGGGATGGAATACCATAGCATTTTTCATTTTCCATTCATGTCAGTGGTGTGGAAAGCACATTTCAGCTACACCTGCTGAAGAGTCAGTTTAGATTCAGATTGAGGAATATTAACTTCAGTTGAAAACTCTCCTTGCTCAACATTGGTTGACTCTTGTAAAATCATAAGTATGCCATCAGTGCTGGCTTTGCTGGTGCTCTTTTCTCCAGGAAAGCTTGTTTTGGCACAGAGCTGGGTCTGGCCTAACTCCATGTGTTTTTTCATGTGCCTGTGCTAATAAACCCTCTTGGAAGCAGTGCTCCTGGGAAGTGCTGTTCATTGACAGGCAGTTTGGTTCTGACTGAGGGTATTAATTCTGCTTTGTTGCTGCTTGTGATACTGCCTTGTTGCAAGCCAGACTTGAACTGGCTCTTTGAGATCTCTCTGCTCTTTCTGCCCACAAATTCTACTTGTAAGAGAACTTGCCATGCAACATGTATGTATGATATTATATATGATAATTGCACAATGCTGCATCCAACAGTATGAGCTCTGTGGAACTGAACATGAGGTGCAAATGCAGAAGTGGTTTTTATGTGTGGAATGTGCTGGGGTCCAGCCTGTGTAGCATTACTGATCCCAGATGAAACTCTGCTGGCCCCCTGAGTTGGTTCTCCAGTGTCTCTTGGTCTCTGCTGTTCTGCATGAAGGCTTGTTAGCGAGCAATGTCTCAGTGTTTATGGGATGTTGGGCCTAAGCTCTTGAACCATGTGCGAATCCAAGCCATCTTTGCTTCTGTGGCATGGATAATAAGCAAGCCAAGTGATTAGGCTACTGAACTGAGATCCGACACAGCCTATATAAATCCTTACTTTGATTTGAAATTGGATTAGCATTCCTTTTTTCTAGATTGCTGTGGTGTAGTATTGTAGCGTTTGTGTACTGTCTAGTAGGTCATTGAGTGTTTTGATTCATGTGGAATGTGGTACATTCTCTCGTTCTCTGTGGAAGAAAAATCAATTGCACTTGCAGCATTCTGAATGCTTATTAATGAGACCTTTGAGTATTCCTAAACCACTGGATGAACAGACACAGCCATTGTGAGGGAAGTGCAGAGCATCAGTGATTGAGCCACAGTGTTGTCTGCTGTCATGTTTCATACCTTACATCCATCTTCTCTGGCTGCTGCTTCCTCCTTGAGCCAGTCCTGCTGTGCAGCAGACCATGTGTGTGATAGGTTTGGAGTTGTGGGCAGGTGAGGACAGGAGGAGCCTTGTGCATTGCAGTTTGAGCTGCTCATGCTGAGGATTTCAGACAGTTCCTGAAAAATGGCAAATACATGCTCCTCAAATGAGAACCCCTCTCATGAGCTTTCACATTTGTGTCATGGAGCATGTCTTTTCAACAAAGGTGAATTTTCTTAGAGAATTGTTTTGTGCCATTTTCTAGAGAATTTCAAACTCATCTTCTTTTGAGACAGTGAATGGTCCTAAAATGACCAATAACTTGATGGAAAATTTATACAGTTTACTGACAGAGCTGCTGTTTTCTCCAGGGTGAATGTGTAGAGGTGTGATACACTCAAAGAATGAACAATGGTAAATAATAGCAGCTGATCTAATCTTCCCTGTAGAATTAGGGGCACTGAAATGAATAATCATATAATGATTATATGTTGGTGTTGGGTTTTTTTGGGAGGGGGAGAAAGCATTTGTTTTAATGACTGAGAGGAAGCCAGGTTCAATGAAATGCACATACAGTATTGAATTGCTTCTAGCAATCATTTTGCTGCTGAATCTCATTTTTGAAATGTGGGTAGCTGAAAGTCTTTGGGATGTTTTTCCATTTAAGTGGTTGATTACAGGAATTCAAGGCAACCATTCTAGCCTGTATGTTAAGTGATGTTTTATCTGTTTAATTCTAAATAAAAGTGTTCTAAATGGACATCTAAACTACATACAAAATATTTTTGCTGGGTCTAACTATAGAGTGTTTGGACTTCTGTTGTGTGTGTATATATATAAAATCTGTCTCTGATATAGTTTCAGAGGATTAAAGGGAACATAGACTCTTACAACTTTCTGTATTTTTTATAAGGGTTTTTTTTTCTGAGTTGCATTTTCCAACCTGCTAGATTTTAAATAACCTAAGAAGGTAATTTTTAAGAATTGGGTGTCAGGAAGATGTCTAAAAGTCTGCATCTTGCTTACTCATGATTATTCTTGAGATTAAGTTTTTGTCTGGGTGAAATTCCCTTAGTCTTATGGTGTTTTTAAAGTCATGACTCTAATGAATGTCAAAGTATTGCTCTATACTGACCATGGTAAAGGGATAAAGGTGATTACTGTACTGAGGAAAAAAAAAAATAAAGTGGTTGTCAGTATGGCTTTCTGTTACCTTTTCTTTGGAATCTTGGAGACACTGAGGAATATCTGCTGGCTACAAAAGCTTGGACTGGAAGCTACTGCATGTGTAGATCAGTCCTGGCAGTTTGAGATCATTATTACAGAAATGAATCTGGTTCTTATTTTACTTTTATTTTTTTCCCTTGTAGTTTTGTTTATTTTGTATTATTTCTGCTTTTATCTGGAAAAAAACCCCAAAACTAAGTATCTTTTTTTTCTCCCTTTGCACACAGCTTGTAACAGAACATGCCTTTGAAATTCCAGACAACATTAGGCCTGGGCATCTCATCAAAGAGCTCTCTAAAGTGATTCGTTCTGTAGAGGTAAGAACAGAGGCAGCCCTACATAAGTCTTCAGAAAATAAATCTTTGAATCAGGCAACTCCATCAAAGTTATGCTTCTGGATGATCATATTCACTTTTTAATTTTTTACCATTCATTTAATAATAGAATATCAAGAGGAAAACTGTTTGGAATACTAAGCTATGGGTGTTTCAGATAAAGAAAATGGACAGTATTATTATTTATTATTATTATAATTAAGTACTTTTGTTGATTTTTAGATTTTAATGGTGAAATTATTTGTAGGTTAGCATTTCTAAAATGTAGTTACTTATAACAACTTAAAATTATTATTAATGTGTTATTAAAGACTTTAATTTGATATTCTGTGCTTATTCCATTCTCCTGTCTACTTGTTGGTTAGTTCTGGTCCAGTTGTCATCTCTTTTGCTCACTCCTTTGTTTTATGGCTCTGTGTAATACTCACTGGGGGAGGATTTCCTTTTTTTTTTTTTTTCTTGCTTTCCCATACCAGTGTTTTGCTCCTTTATTCTTCAGTGGTTATTGATTCTTGAAAAATTCTCACATTTCCATGTGAAGAGAATGGGTCTGAGGGGATGTGTTCTGTTGTGTACAATACATGTCTACCCTGTGCTGCCTTCCTGAATAAAACCATGTGTTTTGGTGGCACTGCTCTTGTGGGATAGCATAAAATCCTTAAATGAAAAAAGGTGCAGTAGAACTAAACTTTGTACATCAAATCCAAATGAAACATGTAGCTATTTTCTAAAATGTCTAACAATTTTCCTTACATAATTTACATTTAATTAGATGAATAAGAAGCAGTACTTAAATATGTGGATTTATTCCTCTGAGACTATTCTGAAAAGTGCTTTTAATTACAGGAGGAAAACAGCAAATTAGTTAAAACTCAGGGAATTCTTGGTGTGTCTCCAAGTTCACGATCTTCACATGAAACAGCTTCCCCTCACCACTCCAGGCGAAGGGTGAGGAAGCTGCGAGACCATGCTACCAAAACTCCTTCTAATCTGGACATCCTGGAACTTCACACTAGGGAGGTACTGAAAAGGCTGGAGATGTCACCATGGGAAGAGGCAAGTATTGAGTTGTGTGCAAGGAAAACCAAAACCAGAGTAGTTTTCTAGTCTCTGTTGAAAAGAAAATGGTTTTAAGATGCGTAAGAATACAGACCAGAACTCTTTGTCATATGAGATATGGATAGATTGTTTCAGAGTTTATGTCAAATGTAAATTGCTTTGAGCTAAGAACATTCTGCTTAAGGCAAGTTACTTTCCATTATTGATATTTTGCTGTCCTTTAAATCAGTTCTGAGATATTAATATCAGGGAGCACGTGCCCAACCCAGGAGTTGCTGTAGCAGTTCCAAGCCCAGCTTCTGGCTTGTCTTAGTGTATTGGTATTTCTCCAAAGGAAACATAAAAGGAGTATTCTAGGAAAGTTGTATTTGTTTCAGGTGCTTCAGGAGAGTATAGATGATTAAAGGAAGGAGAAGGTGCAGTCATCTTCTGAAGTTCTTTACATCCAAACATGTTTTGTCTGAGCTTTTTTCAGTTGGTTATCTGTGTGGTAACCATCCTAGTAGTGAATTTAATCTTTTATGGAATGCAGAAAAAATAATTGAGTTGATAGGAAGAAATAATAAGCAAAATTGCTTTTACTTCTTTAGGATATCACAAGCTCAAAACTGAATGGGAGGTTTAACAAGCCCTCTTCTACAGTACCTGAATGGAGAACAAAAGACAATGATCTTCGCCTTCTGCTGTCAAATGGAAGAATAATTAGGTATAAAGGATTGCTTGTGAACACTTTTTCCTGGTCATTATGGTCTGGATTATGCCAATTGTTAATATTTCTATTTGTAGAGCTCTTAAGTTCTTACCAGTAAGAGTCTGTTTAGGAATACAGAAGGAGTGTCTGTGTCTGCTGTCCCCTAGTGGAGCCACAGTTAGGAAGTGAAGAGGAAGGGATTCTTTGCATATTCCTTTGTTGCAGCATTTCGTTCACTTGCTCAGTGGGGTGTGTACTGAAGGGAATGCTTCAAAGTAGAAAAAGTTGTTTGTATCTATTTATAAGAGTGCTTCTCATTAAAAGTATTCTGGTGTTAAACTTCGTGTCTTTATGGAAATGACAGTTGTATAGGAAGTAAGTGGGAATACCTACAATTCAGAATGAAGAGATGAGCATAAGAGAATATTACTGTAACATCTTGAGAGTGTGTTGTAAATAATGGAAGGAAAATGGTTGCTTCAGGTTTTTAAGAGTAAAAACTGACTTCTTTCTTTTTTTTTTTTTGTGAGAAGAGATGAGAGGCGTCCATTTACAGATCGAAGTCTTTACACAGCAGACAGTGAAGATGAAGATGACAGGACAAGGTCAAAAAAGACAGCTGTGAAGGTAGAAGAGCAGCCCTCAGGATTTGAGGGAGAAGGGAATGCAGATGCCCAGAAACCACTGAACAGTAAGATTGTCTCAAAGTCCAGTTGAACATTTTGATGGTCTCAATGAGGGTCTAACTACCATTTGTAGTATTTCAGTCTCACTTTATCCTCACATATAGAGGATAAAGAAATAAATCAGAGCAGTAGTATTAGAAGTTACACAAAACATTTCTTAAATATTTGTCTATTGGAAAAGCTAACAGGATACAGATGAAAAGTAAAACTCACCTTTTTATGTTAGTGCTGTCTTCAATGCTATGGAGAGCATTTTTCTCAGTGGAGATTTCATTGCTGTTCTGGATGAGCATTTGTTACTCTAGGTCTGCTTCATAATGTAAGAATGCTGATTGGACTTTGCTTTTAAAACCAAAATATGCCTCATTGTGAAAAGCTCATCACATCATTTCACTGTAGAGAATGAAATGTCATAATACATAGCCAATTTTAAACCTGGCAATTTCATAGTTGATAATACAATTCTGTATGTTGTACTAATGAATTGCTTTATTCCATACAAGTGAAAAGACATAATTTAACATCAGTAAAATCGTATACATTCGACCTTTGTAATCCGCAAGGTTAGGAAAGAACTTAGGTTATCTGTAAAACACTTTCATTCCACTTTCCAGTGCTTTAAACCACCCTTCACTGGGAACTAATCTTTAGTGGTTTTTGGTAGCCTCCTGCCAAGTGTTCAGCAGTGATGATCACACAGTATATTAGTAAAGTATCAATATTGAATGCCTGTTGCCAATGCCTGTTTTTAATAGCTCCTGCCTGTGTGCAGATAGAACTAGTCCTTGACATAGCTGTTCAGCTCCCTGCTTGATTATAAGTCACATCCATTCACAGTAGAGCTTAAAAGGGCTCAGAAAGTGTCTTTTACAAAACTGAAGTCAACACTTAAAAGATGATAAGACTCACTGGAGACTTCCAGTTCTGAGTATCCTGCACAACAGACCATACCATTTGACTCTGCTGTCAGCCTGAATAAAATATTTAATTATTTTCATTAACAAGACAAACTATAATCCCTGTTGAGTGTGCTTCCATATGTCACAGAGGACAGTATTAAAAAACCTGCCCATGAGAGAAGTCTCTCTTGGGTATTCTTGAAACAGGGCAAACAGCTTGTTGAATGAAGGCTTACTGTAGTGGTTTTCAACTTCCAAAATTAAACTTAGTAAATCAAACTAAATTTTGCACTTGAATCAAAGATTAAATCATACAGAGAAATGGTAACTTTTCTTCAAAATTATTGCTCTTATTTGATACAGAATGATTATGGCAGTGAGTATCCAAATGCATTAAATTTACTTAGAACTAGAAGTGAATGTTGAGGTTGTTCTTCCAAAAATTGAGTGCTCAGGACTAATCCTAATATTTTTAATTGAATATTGAGTGTCTTCAGACTTCCCTGAATGTGTGTTATGTGTGATTATTTTACCTTAACTGAGACTCTAGAGAGAGAGGGGAAAGGCATTGTCTGCAGAGAATTCTGGCAGAGGAACTACCTGTTCCTAGAACAGCTGCCAGCTTTGGTTGTTCTTACTGGGATTGAGGCCAAGAGGAATGTCCACAGACAGATGCTTTTAAACAGATCAAACTCTATCTAGCTTTGTGTGTCATGCCAAGATCCAGGTTTTAAATGGTGACCCAGTGTTAGCAGAGGGACAGAGATCAAGTGCTGCCCTTAATTGAGCAAGATACTTGATGTGAAAGAAGGGAAAGTGGTTTGAGATCTTTCTTACTTCACAGTGTCTTAGCTTGATCTCACAGATAATGACTACTCTCACTCACCCAATTTGGGGAATATTCCTCCTTGTCTCTGGAGGCATACAGAGCAATGTAGTTTCTTGGAAAAGATAGTAGTCTAAAGGAAAGTTCTTTTGATCTCTAAAATTATGTTTTCTGTATTGTTCGTGCTCTTCCTTATCCTAGAATCTTATTTGCCTTTTTGAAATGAGCCAAAGGCATGAGTTATAGTCAGAAATCCCTTGGGTTGCTGTGAGCTGCAGTAATTAAAAGCATTAATTTATCGTTATATGTTGAGCATTACTTTATGTAGCTTAATTTCCTATACAGTGGTGTTGCTCATTGAATGTGCTTGGATATTCCTCATGGCTCTTTCTAATACTCTCTTAAGTTTAGTTAGTCTTCTCTGGCTTTTGGTCCCAGCTGTTTACTCACTTTCTGATGACAAATCTCATGTTAGCTTCCTTCTGACTCTAAAAGTAGTTATCACTGTGCAGTGTTTAGAAATCAATAATATCCCTTCAAATATATTTGATGCCTAATTGTGATCTTTGCCACAGTCTTCATTAGGAGCAAACCTCAACTAGAATTGTAGTGTATACATAGTTACAGGTACATCCTTTATGCTTGCATAATTATAGTTAGGAAGAATTGTGTTCTTTTATCTGATTTCATGTAAAACTATGCTGAAAACAAACCAACATTTCAGTTTTACTTGTCTTCATTCTAAAGTTAGTTTCTGATTTGTTCAGCTTTGCTTTCAGCATTGTTTTGTATGAAACTATAAATACTTTTAAAGTCATGTTTCTTTCTTTAGACCCTATTTTCTTGACACACAGTCATTATTTTTTTTACCCTATTTTGCTTTTCTCCAAAAAACTTACACTACCTGAACTGCACATTGTCATCTTTAACGAATTTGTACTTAATCAAAATTTTTGCCAGCAGCCCTGACCCAGGTATACATACAGCTCATTCCTGGCCTTGAGCCCTGGAATCCAAACACTTAGCAATGTGTTTCCTGCTTGTGGTTCCTTGGGACAAATGCAGTCTTTTAAGGGTACATGCTGGTGAAAACTGCTCTGACTCCAGCCTCTACAAAAAAACCCCAGACACTGCCCAAGTGCCATCTCTGAAGTGGGTAGCCTTTGGGAAAGAAGAAATATAAACTGTTTTTTCCTGTCTTCATCTGCTCAATTGCTTGAGGAGTCTGTTGGTCAGCAGTAGAAAACTCACTGTCATCCTAAGGAAACTTGTGAACCAGATCAATGTGTGCATTTGCCTTTGTTTACAGACTGTTAAAAACAAAATATGTGTTTCTTGGGTTTTGCTTCAAAAATAATTGTTAAATATTAACATAGTTAATGTTGTGTCTTATATTTTAATCCTTCTCTCTGCAGTGTTCTTTGAAAGTGTGAAATCAGAACTCAGGAATGGATCCTCAGAGTACTCTGATATTTCTGATTCAGAAGAATCTGAGCCTGATTGCACTACACAGGTACATATAAAAAAGTCTCAGAAATTAATGAAGCAATTAAATATAATTTTGCTTGCATACTTCATATTTGTCTGGTCAAAGTT
Source organism: Molothrus ater (assembly GCF_012460135.2). NCBI lineage: Eukaryota > Metazoa > Chordata > Aves > Passeriformes > Icteridae > Molothrus > Molothrus ater. The sequence continues at coordinate 58,929,407 of NC_050482.2, read as the reverse complement.
TGTGTTAAAGCAGCAATAAAAACATTTGTAGTTCTTGTTCAGATTGATATCAAACAATGTGCTGCTTCATTCTTCATTTATTCTAGTGATGAGAAAAAAAGATAAGATATGCTATCTTGCCAAATTTCATCTTCTTTGTCATTGAGGTGGGGTTGGCAGAGGATGAGCCCTGCTCTGGACCAAGCAAGGTCTGAGGGAAGTCAGGTCCTAGTTGCTTTATTTATTTCTTTAATAACAAGTCTAAATTTCATCATTCAAATTATGAGTGTCTACCACACAGTTTCCTTTTAGAGCACGGTTATAGGAAACAATCTTACAGGTATTCAGTTTTATAAGCAACCTGAAGTGGCTAAATCCTTTTCAGGGATTTTAGACTGTTGGAAATAGATGGGAGTCCTCCATTTGAGGGTCTAGATTATGGTGATTTCTTCAGAATTAAATAAAGTATAAATGCACACATATATGTAGATATTTACAAACATATTTTTTAATACAACTTCTAGAATTTAGAGATGTGTGCATGTGTCTATAAATACTTTAATTATTTTTTCATTTGCAAATTGGGTTTGTACTTAGTAATTTAAATTTTTATTGGTTAGCAGTAAGGTGAAGTGGTTACCTGACATTTTTATTTCATGCATCTGGAAGGCTAATGCCTTGGTCTTTCTTTCAGTTGTCAGCCTATTATATGACTTTACAAGAAGTCTTCATATTCCTACTTCTTCCATGGTGGTCAAGATTTTTTTTTTTTTGATACTTGCTGTCTTTGATACTTGCTGTCTTTGATCATTACCTAATCTAAATGTTGGAGTAAGTGATAGGAACCTTCATGGTGTGATTTCTTCTGGTTTCCTAAACTGCATTGCCAGCAGCTTTGGCTCAGGTTTCCTTTTCTAAGACACAGAATCAGTGGTTGCTCAGAAGTGATATATTTCATCTTTGCAGGAGAATATAGCCAGTTTTGTGTGACTTCGTAAATGAGTGAATGTTTTATATTTGTGCTGTACTTACTCTCTTAGTTTTTTCCATATTCTCCTGCTTTTTAATTTTAGGAAGCTGCTCGTGTGAATGAAACTGTTATATAAAAATACTTCTTGGTAATAAAATGCACTTCATTCATTCCAGTTCTGTTTTTGATGGTGGGGATAATAATGGTGTCAGTCCTTAAGAATTATGAATGTTCTGATCTTATGTTTTCAAAACCTCTGTTGAGTGTCACATATATTCCTTGGCTTGAGAAAAAAAAATTGTGATGTTCTCTGTACTTGTTGAAAATAGATTAGTCTGAATTACCAAGATGGAACATATGTACTGTAGCCCTTGCTTCATGTAAAGGCATATTGAGTCACATATGGTTGCTCCACCTTTGAGAAGCTCCTGCCCATACAAGCTGTAATCTCAGCAGGAGCTGAAAAGCTCTTTCATTCATGAAATGAGGCTGTGCCTCTGTAAGAGAGGCAGCAGCTGTTGTGTCTCTGTTCCTGCTGTCCTCTGGATTTACCTGAGAGCATCTGTCATTCATCACAGATAGTTCTGTTGGAAGTTACATTTTGTGAGAGCAGGAACCAGAAGCAGTTTTGTGGGGCAGAATGTGTCCTCCTGTTAAGTATAATAGGCATCAGTTCTGTCTGCTGCTTGGAACCATACTTCTGTATTTTTACCCTGTACTTTGAATATTGAAGATAAGAATAATTAATGCTCTCATGAAAGAGAATGCAGTGATTTGTGTATGGTGTAATATGTGAGGTGCTTTGTAAAAAATGGATTTTGGAGATGCCTTCTGTATCGTGGAACATGTACTTATCAGTATTGCAAAATTTGAATGTGTAGGATCTCAGCTGCTATATTCAGATTAGCTGCGTTCTAGATACTGTAAGTATAAAAACAGTTGGACCTTGAAGCTTTTGAATTCTTCACTTAGCATAAATTTAGGTAGTGCTGCCTTGTGAAGGCTGACCTAGAACAGAGGCTAGACAGAGCTAAAGGAATAAAGTAGGTGTTTATTGAAATGCCTCAATGGATCCACCTTGGGCAGCACAAGAGCCCAGCCAGGGCTACACCCAAGATGAACCCAAAATGGTCACAAAATGGTCAGCCAGTCACGAGGTCTCACACTTTGATAAGTTCTGGTCTGTTTGCATATTGGAGTTAATTGTCCAATTATTGATTTAGCTTAGGCAGTGCCATCCTTCTTGTTTTTCTCTCTTCAGTCCACATTGTTTATGCTTTTGGACCTGGAATTTGGATCATTTGTCCTTGGTCCCAAGCTAGGAAAGGAATTGTTTTGTCTCCCTACTCTGTGAAGAGAGCTCACCAACCCTTAATATGAAGCTCAGAACTACACACTAAAGTAGTACAGAATCTGAAAAATATTAAAACTGAACCCTAAGGCATCAGTAGAGTCTCCACTTAGGAGGTCTGGTGACCATTCTGCATACTGTTTCCTCTTGTTTCAGCAGAAGGATTCCTCCACAGAGGAGTCAGAAAGCTCAGGTGATGAAGAGAAGCAGGAAGTAACATCAAATTTCAAAGAGGAATCTAAGGTCACAAGAGACCTTTGTCAAAATACCCAGAAGCCATCCAGAAATGAAACTCCCAGTAAAAAGTAAGCACATTGTGAGCATTTTTTATGAACTGTTAGATCTTTTAGCATGTATTTATGGATAGCAATGTAAAAATCAGTCCTTCAGAGGTTTCTGTTTTGAACTGCTCACTACTCCCTTGATTTTCCTAGGGAATGTCCTACCTCGACAAGTACAGAAGAAGAAGCTATTCAGGGCATGCTTTCTATGGCAGGATTGCACTATACTACATGTTTACCAGGTCATACTCAAAGCACAGACTGCACAAATAAAAGAGCCTCTCTTCAGGAACACAGAAGCTACCCCAGGAGTCGGCATAAAGACAGACAGCCATCTCAGAGCCACAAACCCATGGAATGTGGTAGGTGTCTGAACTGAGGAACTGCTGCTCCCTGCTTTTGGGACACTACTCAGAATAGTCACTTAAAGTTACATTTTTAGATTTGTAGTTATTAGATTAGTAGCTTTTAAATCAATCAGGCTGACATTTAAAAAGGTGTCTTCTGTGGGTTTGCATTGTTGTTTTTTTCTATAAAAAGTATTACTTCTGAAAACTGGAGCAAACTTAGCTTATTATCAGAATACCCCTTCTAAATATTTCCATCTAAAAGTTTTGTGGTATACTTACAAGAATGGGAAAGTTGTGGCCAGAGTGAAAGTATTAAAATTTAAACTTGTTGAACTTCTCTTTAGGTAGGTCTGTGAAGGAGGAGGAAGGAGACTTGGGAACTTCAGCATGGACGAGACACCTGAATGAAGCTTCGAGGATTACCCCTCAGGTAAAGCAATACTTAGAACATATTGAACACATTTTTATAGGAGAAGAGATCATGAAATTTTAAGTACAGAAGGCATGGTGGACTGGTCTTTAAACACTGTGTATCTGACAGATACTTCTGGTAACCGGGTTATTTTTGTCATGGATTTTTTCACTGTTGTTGTTTTGGGTTTTTTTCTTTCAAATTCTTTTTTCTCATAGTGCCTAATTTAAGGTGCTCAGGGCAATATCTTGAAAAATAAAAAATACTGTATTAAAAATGTGTGAATTTATATTAATTCTAACTGGGGAAGCACTTTGTTTATTCATTGTTATTCCCAACTAGAACATCAGAACACATGGAGCATGTTGATAGTGTCTATAGTAAAAATACTTGCTTAGGAAATTGGTACTGCTAAACTGATAGCTTTCAACAGCTAGCAGGTAGGAATATTTTTGTTTTCTGATGTCCAAATGGAGTCCAGCAAGGAATGAAAGGTTTTGTGCCTTACACTCTGACAATCTGAGCTTTTCTATACTGTGAATTTTTTTAGTATTTCTGAACTTCTCTGTATTAGAAGTATTAAAATAGTTAATTTGAACAACTAAAGCTGCAAAATTACAGCCATTAACACTGTTTTTAACTGTGTGCTTTGTGGTGTTTGCTTTGTAAGAATATTTGACTGCATGGTACTCCTTTGCGGTTTGTAATTCCCAATTTAGCATTTATTCTTTCATCAGCTGAATTTTGAAAACAAATCACCTCTTAAAGTAGTCCGTGATTATGGTATGGCTTGTTATAGTGGCTGGTTTAATCAAGAACAATTGCATTTGTTTTGGTCACTGCAAACTGAAAACAAGAAGTAGAGGAATTGAGTACATTAGTATGTGTACTTAAACTGTAGCATTGCCCTTAGGTGCATGTGGAAAAGCTTGCAAAAAACTGTGTTACCTTTAAGAAGTATCTATTCTAAAAGAAATGATGGACTCCTAAAATGGCCAGATTCTGGTGGAACTGCTGAAATACCTATTTCAAAGTCACAGTAGTATAATTGGAAAAAGCAGAGTGAACCTGTAGCCAGAAGCCACTAACTTGTACATCTTTTCTTCTCATTTCCATACTAGGATGCAAATAAAACTCAAAAATATATCAAGAAGGAGGGTGCATCAGAAGCCAGTTTTAAGGTTCAGGAAAACAGAAGCATAGTCCACAGCAACAGCTTGAGTTTTCAGCATGGCAAATACCCACGAGACTCCAGCCTGATGCAAGCAGAGTGTCAGCTGAGTGATGGCAGCCTTAGCCCTGACAGGCCCTATGGGGAAACGTCCTTGTCTGTACCACTGCACCCGACGAAGAGGCCAGCATCAAATCCACCCCCCATCAGCAACCAGGCAACAAAAGGTAATGCCAGAGCGGGCATGGGGGAGGGAAGTAAAATACTAAATGCAGAAACTGAGTAAAGGGCAGGATTAGACCTTGAGGGAAAATACAAAGTGAGCATGCTGTGGACACTCAGATTTTGGCACAGAATATGAAGAGGTTGGAATTAAGAGAGGTCTAACTGGCCTGAATCAGATTAGCTTATTGAAATGAAGGTTTAGAAACTCTTAACACTTCAGAAATAGTCTGATGAGCATACTATGTAGGTTTTAGTTTCTAGTTTATATTCTGTAGTTTACTCAAGAAGAACTTGAATAAAATTCCAGAAGCTCAGTTGAAGTTCTCCCCTACTACATCCTAGAGTGGAAACATTTGTAAATATTTTTGTAAATTTGTAAATATTAAAAGTCTTAGCTGGTCCATATATATAAGCATTTAAGTAGCTTACTGGTATCAGAATGACCATTTGTGTCAGGCTTCATACAGAGCTGATAGTAATAGTACACTCATTTTATTTATGATAAATAGTTCCTGGGGGTGTTCTTTTTAACTATTCTGGTTCCCTGTTTGTTTTTCAAACTGATTCCGGTGAAAATTTTGCTCACTTCACCTTGAAAGCTGGGTTTCACCATTGTTGTACAGCGATTAAAATTTATCCTGAAATTCCTGACTGAAGTCCTTGCTTGGGTTTTTCAGGCAAACGTCCAAAGAAAGGAATGGCAACTGCTAAACAGCGCCTTGGGAAGATCCTGAAGCTGAACCGGAATGGCCATGCACGCTTCTTTGTTTAATGTAGCTGCTACCTGTACTACTGCTGTCTTTCCTACAGACCAGTATTGAGGGCAACAGAGCCTGGAGCTGCTGTTATTCCTCTGCTTGAAGCAGACTTGCATGTACCATAGAAAACACTGCCTGATGAACAAAAGAAAGAAAGAAAAAGAAAAAAAAAAAAAAGGAAAAACAAAAAAAAACCCACACAAAAAAACCCAACCCAATGCTGCATTTTCACTGTGCCACACCTGCTCAGCAATAACCATACGGGAACGGGGAAATCTTCAGAGAGACATGGACTGTGAGAAATAGTCTCTCATCAGGGCTTGAATATCATTTGTTGCTGGTAGTTTCTGACCTAAATTAATGAGGGGAAGATGATGAAGGTGGTTTATCAATAATTTATTTCTGATAGATTTTTCACAACTTTAAAATTCATTTAAGAAACTATTTATTTGGAAGACTTTTTCTGTGGGGGGTTATTAATTTAGATTTAATAATGTGAAAGTTTTAAATTGTTTTGATAATGTGTGTTTGGTGCAGTGGAGAGCCACATTAATTGTGATTAGTCTGGACTCCTAAATTTGATATTCAGGTTATAGTCTTAAATAGGGGTGAGATGCATTATTAATTATTTTTTAAATTAAGGCATAAGGAATCTTATTATTTTTTTCCTGCTTTTTGTAAGCTATTGGCTGGGCTTCTGTTGACTTGCAAGTTGCGTATTCTCTGCCAGCTTGATTATTTTTTGACCTGTCCTTTTTAATATCAGATTTATTTATTTAATGGACTAGAAGAGACTCCTAAAGACAGAAGAATTTTCTTATGTTGGTCCAGTAGCTAACTTGTTTTAAAATACACCTCTTTCCTCCAAATCTGAGTTCATATTTTCCTCCTGATGATCTGTCTGTGATGATTTTCTTGTGTAAAAAGACTCCCTGAAATTGTATTTGTACTAGTTATTTAACAGTTGGTACAAAGGAGGAAGACCCAATACATCTTTTGGAGGAACGGGGGCATCAGTTAAGATAAATGTTTCTTCAGAACAGTTGCTCTCAAGTAACTCATAAGATACACATTGCAGTTAAAAGATTTGGCATTTTCCTTAATGTAGCATGGAAGAAGCATTAAAGTGTTGTTATTGTACTTTAAACACATTTTACTGAGGAGTCATGAAAGCAGGAGAATGTGTGTTGCTTTCAAAGCTGGGCAAGACAACAAATGAGAAGTCTTAACTGGTCCATATATATAAGCATTTAAGTAGCTTACTGGTATCAGAATGACCATTTGTGTCAGGCTTCATACAGAGCTGATAGCAAATGCCAATTCTGAAGTATTGTAAATAATTTTGATTTAAAATTTGTATTTTTCTGTAATATAAAATTAAATATTTAACTTTTAAGGGTTGGGGATGAAGGCAGAAAGGGGGAATACTTTTACTTGATTCTGGAAAAAGGGCATTTTGCAGGGTCCAGCCAAAATGTAAATGTCAATATGCTAATGACAACAATATTGTTGGTTGGGGTTTATGGTTTGTTTTTTTTTTTTGATTGGTAAGAGTAAAAATACTCCTGCATAGCTGTCCAAGCTATCAAATTGATTTTAATTTTCCACACCAATTTTTCCTTCCTCCATATCCTATACTGGAATAATTTTCTCTTGTTGTTTAAAAACAAAGTCACTTTTATTTTCCGGAATATTTGTGCAGAATTATTTTTATTTAGGCTAGACTATGAATGAGTTTAGAAATTTGTGGAAATAGTTCTGATGTCAGGTGTTCTTTATTGCTGCAGGGTCAGAACCAGTTAGCAGCACTATGTTATCCTGTTTCTAAATGGAGAAACATCAAAATATAGTGCCACTGCAAAAAAAGTCAGGTAGCTTTCATAGCTTTACTTTGTCTGGAGCTTGGAAATTATAGTTTAGGAGTGTTTTTTGCAGCCCTGCTTTTATATTATGATGACTTAACTTCTTCTGTGACTTGTATAGGTGAATTTTTAAACTATTTTTTGTTTGCTAATTAATGTTTCACAAAACCAAGTTTTTAGTCTTTTAATTTTTTTTAATTTAACACAAGTTATCAACCTTTAGAATATTGGGAATGGAGGTAGTCAAGGATTTGTAAAAAGCAGAAGATAAGCTAAGTAGTATTCTACAGGTGCTGAAAATGACTATAAGGACTTGCTGTTCTCAGGTGCTATGTTTTCTAGATGGAAATAGTTAAAAGAGAATATTTTAACTATCTTCTAATATGTTCTCACCAAAGTAAGTAAAAGTATGTTGTCAATATTAGTTAAAATTATATACCCATATAAATTTTCTCTTCATTTAAACTTGAGCAAATGGGTTTAATGCCTGCCAGGCTTTGGAAACTGTTTCAGCTTTAGCATATTGAACCAAACTGTTTCCTTCCTGCTGGCTGTGCAATTTCTAATGATAGAAAATTCCAGTTTAGGGCAGCAGTCAGATTCAGAGCAGAATAAAGAATGAATTCTCTCTCCTTAAAGACAGATTTTTGTCTGAAGTAAAAGTATGCCAGAATAGAATCTGGAGTAAGGAATTTTCAAATACAGAGTATGCTTTCCTTGTACATGTGATTGGTTTATACAGAGTCTCTTTTCTGACCATCCACACTATTTATCTGTATCTTACAGTTGAAATATAGATATGGCTGGACCCATATATATTATTTCTTCTTGGTTTTATCCTTTCTATTGTTCTAATTTTCTAACTTTTTTTTTCTGAGTGGCTCTCCACTGTCATGAATTTATGTCATAGTCTCTTCACAGGCTGTCAACAGGCAGAGGTTCATTCCCATTTTCTTCAAATATCCATGCTTCCAGCAGAAGTTAAATCTGATGTTCCAACTCAGAACAAATAATTCAAAAGAAATTGCCATGTTGAGCAGTATTAAAAAAAAAAAAAAGCAAAAACAACAAACAAGAAAAAAGAAATCTCCTGGTAGCTCATGAAGAGGATGTGGTGACCTCACTTGTTTTGTGTACTTGTATGTAGAGATATATTTATTGTATTCTAGCTGAAATCACTTCTGCACCAGTCTTTCTGTAGATGGACTGAACCTTGTGTTGTTGTAGTGGAGAGAAAAAGCCCAATTTTTTTCCTTGCTGTCTCACTTGGGGTGGAAGAGGGAGGGAGTAGGGAACACTGGCTGGACAACAGCAAATGACACCTGCTATGGTAACTTTTTTCAAGGGTAATATTTTTTGAAAAGTCAGAGAACTTGCATTTGGCATAAAACTCATTTTTTAAAAAAATTGTTTTTGTAGGCAGAATAGGAAATGAAATATTGTAGGGGTTTTCCCACTCTCTTAAGTTCTCACATTCCTACAATTGCAGAAAAAGAAACAAACATGAAAATGGAAAGACCACCTAGAAACTATATCCAAGATTCTTCCAGCAACTTTCCCTTTTCTTTTCCTATTATACTTGCTAATAAACCCTGGCTACAGGGTAGCCTTTGTTGACCTCTGAGGTAGATTACCTATGCAACCTATAATACTCTACATGAATTCATTCTTAAAGAGAATTTTGGAAGGGTTAGATATTGAGAGTTAAAATTGTTGTTTTCTGATCACATGGGGGGGTTTGGGGTTTTGATTTTTTGTTTTTAATTTTTGGTGGTTGAAGTGCTTGTGTTACCTTTGGTAGAGATGTAAGAGAGCACAGTGTCACGGCCACATTTTAGACACTTTGGCTTTGCTTAAGGCATAAGCTGCCTTCACTCAAGAGACCATAAAGTTGCAAGTGTTGAAAATTTTTGCAGGATTTCAAAGCCAGAGCTGGTGGGAATCTTGCCTACCCCTTTTTTGGTAGCTGTGGAGCCTAAGCAGAGCTAGAATGACCCAGTGGCTTTGCCCTCTTCAGGCTCCACGTGCCCACCTATCCCTTCACACTCCCACCACGACCCCCAAGCCTTGTGTCTTTCCAGAGTGTCATTCACAGAATACTTCCAGACCATTAAAAGCTGTTGGTAGTTCTGGGGCTGAGTGAGCCCAGCACTACTCTTTGACAGAAGAAATACAAATGGAACCAAGGGCCTTACTGTTTATTGTTAAACAAGATGAAAAGCTGCAACATCCATTTTTCCAAAAAATAAACCCAACAAAAAACCACCCTGGTAACCCTCTTTGTGGGAGAGTATGAATGATAAGTCATGCAGTGGATGGGAAATGAAAGTAGCACTGATAAGGAGATGCATGTTCTTCATAGGCTGCATTTCTGTTTGGAAAAAAAAGGACTTTTTCTACTTTTAATATAAATTAAGCCATAAGAGTTTCATGCTGTGGGAAGGGAATGAAAGGGATCACTTTAAGAGATTATATTGATATGTATTGTCACTTCTGCTGGGAAATGTCTATTGCTGCCAATGCTTTGGTGAATCTTTTTTTTAAAAAAAACAAACATGGAATTTGAAAAAAAAAAACCAAACAAAAAACGGGGCTAGTTCTTGGCTATATTTACTAGTTTTGTAGTAATGTTTTGCTGGCCCATTTGTCTTTTCCTCCTTTTTCTACTCTCATAGTCTAATTTCTATCTTTCCTTCTTAATGTTTCTGAAAATGTTAGCTTGTCTGTTCAGTAGGGGTCGGTGTATGTGTGTCTTCCTTTTTACAGAAACGCACTACTGTGTTAAGTATTTGGCTGGGAAATGGGATGCTGCAGCTTTAAGAGCATTTTTTTCAATTCATAACAGTATTTCCCATCCTCTTTTGCCTGCAGGCAGGGAAAGTGTATGTACAGTATTTATTTTGTTTTGATTTTACTTTAAATTTGTAAGTTTCTATAAGTAGTTCACATTGATTATTCTAGGGGAGGACAAGTGGCTTTGTTTAAATTTGTATTTGATATTCATAGTTTCCACTTTCTGTACTTTAAAATACTGAAATTAAAAAATTGTATGCTTATGTTTTGATTTTAGCACTGGAAAGTGTTTAATTTCTTCAGACTTCTGCTCATTTCCTTCAGTGTAAATACAGTAAAATGTACAGAGTATCATCAGGAGAAAAAATGCTTTTCTAGGTCCCTTCTCTGTGCCCTTTGCTTGTTACATTTTAAAGAAGAAATCTGGTGGAGAAATGTGAGGGAATATTCTCATACCATTTAAAAAAATTTTTCAAAGTGCAAATTTCATTTCAATCCAAGTATATTATATGGCAACTAAATGCATTTTGTGAAGATGTGTATATTCTTTTTGAATCCTAATATAAAAGGAGGTGGAAGTGTTTGTGATTCATCATATTATCAGATCTAGATTTGTAAGAAGGGTGTCAAATGGTATTTTTGTATTCTTGCTCTTGGTTTTTGTTCAGGTTTGTCTCATGCTACTGATGACTGACTCAGCTCTTGATTTATTGGTTGGTTTGGTTTTTTCTTTTTCCTTGAAGTGTGTGCAGTTTCTGCAAGAAGAGCTTTCTCTTTCACACTTACATATGCTTAGCCATACTTGCTTTTGTCCTGGAGGACTTCCCTGCTGCTTTTTCCCTCCAGACATCATCATCTGGTTTGCAGCTGCCCATTTTGGCTCCTGTGGCAGTGCAGTGTTTGCATGTGGGTGCTTCCCTGGGGTGGTGCAAGTGTGGCTGCCCCAGCCTGCAGCTTGGTGTGCAGCCTTTTCCTGTGCCCCACTGACCTGCTGCAGTGCCCTGCTGAGGGTCAGTCAGGGCAGCCTCAGGTGAATGATGCACCAGTGGCACTGGAAGAATCAGATGGCAGAAGGGTTTGAGATCAGCATCCTGTTCAGCTGCTCAGGTTTGCTCCTTAGCCTGGCTTCTGGCTTACAGAGAATTTCTGGGTGACTCTAATGATAGGAGATCTGAATTGTGCCAGGTGCTTTACAGAAAAAGAACAAGAATGCTGAGCTCATCAAACCATGTACTGCCTAATGGGACAGTTGAAAACCAATGACAAACTGAGTTGTGTGGCCTAAAGTTTAAAACATGATAGAGTTGCAGATTTGGGGAGCAGAAACTTCTCTGCTGTTTCAAAAACAAATTTCATTTGGGTGGAGGGAAAAATAGAGTCAAGTACAGGGGTTGATGATGAAATATTTATACTCCAGATATCTGTTCCCATTGAATTTTGACATGCCTTTACATCTTTTCAATTAAAGTGTTAAAACTGATTTTAAATCTGGTTAGCCCAAGATTTGCCAAAGATCTGAAAGAGCTGTTTGTCTGTCAGAGCAACTGCATATTTTGGAAAAGTCTTAATCACTGTGATTGAATAGCAATGCTACAGCCTATGCATTTCCATCAAATACTCATCTGGATTTGTCACCCTCAGCTCACTGCTCAGACCAATGTTTTGGTCTTCAAGTGATAGACTTAAGAGAGCTCCTTAGTGGGCCACAAATACAAGCTCCATATCCATATGAAAACCTAAAGAAGGAACTTTACTATTTGCCCTTTTGTTTTTTGCCAGCTACACTTCAGAGATTTTTTTTTCCTGTCTCAGCTATTTAGTGAGACAGGATAATACACTGGAAAACGTGAAATATCTCAAGTGCTGCTTTAAATGCTGCTGGACAGCCTTCAGCAGCTGGAGCCATATTTTCATTAAAAGTCAGATCTTCTGCCTTTCTGTTTGTAGAGAATGGAGAAATAATTACCTGGATTGTTCTTTCCTGAGGGACATAAGGGTTTTAAAGATTTCAAGGCTACCAAATCCAGCAAAAGAATTGAATTTCTAAAGTCAGGGAATGAAGAAGATACCCATCTTGGTATCTGAAGACCAAAGTACTGATTTTGGTCTTTAATCAATAGTATTCTGCTGTGTTTGAGGTGAAGTACCCACTGGTAAAGTGCCTACAGACTGGCTTTCCATTTCTGTACATTTAGTGAAGTTCAGCTCTCTCCAGAGGGTTTGTCCTGACCTGCTTAAGCTGTGAAGCTTTTGTGGTGGTGGCTCATGAGGTAACATGTTCAACCAAACCTTTTCTGGTTCATTTTGTTTAGGTGGACGCTTGGATTCATGATGGAAACATGACTAATAGCATGAATATGGTAAAGTCAATCATGCTGAGTGTTAGTTTCTGTAGAAACTTAGCTTTTTCTTTATATAGAAGTATTTGTCCTGGGAGCCCTTGCAATTACACTTTTAGTGCTGGTAAGTAATGTCAGGTGTCTCAAGCCAAAAGTTAATGAGGACTGAAACTAAAACCAGAATGTTATTGTTACTCCTGATACAACCAGGATTGTTGAACTCCTTGGTTTCTACAATGGCAGTGACTGAAGTTTTTACCTGCAGAAAAAACAGCTGGTGGTCAAGACAGTGAATAAAATCTGTCAGTGCCAGAGCTTGTAGTATACCACCTAACAGCTGGCTAATAGCACAGTTTGCTCTGTCTAGACTAAGGTCTGATTTCTCAAAAGCCAATTATATTCAGTCTTTAGAATGACTACTGCAATTTTTCAAAGAATTGTGTTTGGCTTAATAGATCTATTTATCTGTACTGCTTCTGCTGTATTTGCTTTGGTCTTGGAAAAAATACTCTACTTTGGAACTTTTAAGTCAACTAAAAAAAAAACCAGTATACAAAGAGTCTGCTTGTTTGTGATGCTTTTCCCCAAAGTTTATTCCTTGTAAGAAATTTTTGCTGCAATGAGTGTGAGTAAAGTTCCCATCTGTACTTGGAGAATGTGATATCTGTCTGGAAGAAACATTTGCCCATGAATCATACACCTTGGTGGTAAGTCACAAAGAGACAAGTTGGCTTTTTGTTCTGGTTAAGCTAAAAGCCAACAAAACTCTAGAAACTGCTGCTCTGGTCTCCTCAAATAGGATGTGGGTTGTGGAAATTTTGGCTTAATTTGGCAGCAGTTTCAACCAAGCATTAATATGAAGATATTAAATCTTGTGCTTCATTCTTAGGTTGATTTCTCATTACAAAGGGTTTTCTGCTTTTTACAAAAGGTGTTTGAATTGCTTTGTCACAGTTCTGACCCAGTAGAACTTTTCCTGTGCTCAACCAGCTCTTGTAGAAAGTTTTAAATTCCATCATGATGTGGTTACTGAACAGAGCTGTTCCTATGTGTTAAAGCATTGCACCTCTTGAAGGAGAGCATTCAAAGTGTATTTCCCATGCCAGTTGTCCTAAAAGTAATGTCAGAACTTGTTGTTCAGATGAGGTTCTTCCTTGGGTGGAACCATTTTGCTTCCAAGTCTGTTTGTATTCAGCCCAGGTCTGCTGGGAGCGGGGAGAAGAAAACTCTGTGAGCTGTGCAGTGCACTACTGTGAATTGGGGTGATTGTGTTGCAGACACTGCTGGACAGCTGGGCCTGGCATTAAGCACCACAAGTGATGCTGACCTGTACTCTTGGAAGAGGGACCAAGCATCAAATCAGACATGGCATGTGAAGGCTGCCTTTTTCTCCAGCTTTGGCAGCAGGTCAGAAAAGAAGAATTGGTGAGATGCTTTGGGAAAACTCAAAACCACTGTGTAACAAACCTCTTCTGGTGCTACAGGAAGTTATTTTAGACACTGGTTCTATTAATACATTCTCTTCACTACTAGGAGGATTTCACTTTAAGAAGTAGAGTTTATACAGAACATAAAAGATACCTTGTGTTACACATCCCAGTTCCCTTGTGAATGAGGTTTGTAAGCAGAAGTGATTTGTGTTGGAACAACTGAAGTATTTGGAGAGTGGGAATTCCTGTGCAGCACTCATGGTTGTGATGCAAGACATTTCCTTCATACAAACCTCACAATACAGGGCCACTGCTATGCCCTGATAGCTTATAGACTGTTTTCAGTAATGCTGCCATTAATTTTCTGTTGCCACTGGCCTCAATTTTGAACAGTAAAAAATATTAGCTACCAAACTCTAGTAATATTAGGTATAATTAAAGGAATGTCTTCACTAATCCTTTTACTACACATTTCAATAGACACCAAAATAGTGCTGTCAATAATCTTAAAATACTTAAATTCTTTTCCCCTTGGTTGGGACATTCAGCCATTTCTGTATTTTTTTTTTCTGCACTGATGCAAACTCTCACTATATTTTACAGTTTATGGCTTGAAGAAAAAGCTGAGTTGCTATTCTGTGCTGCACTATTGTGGTTCACTGAAAAGGACTTAAAGATTGGGAACAACACAAAAAAGAAATCACTGATCTGTTAAACATTCTGTGGAGCCCATACCTCCAGTCATTAGCTGAAGCACTAGAGCACAGGTACAACTTCATATCTTAAAGATGTCATGTTGACTCATCAGATCAAAATGTACATAGTGGTAGAGAATAGAAAGGAAACCATATATATAAAATGAAGTAATTTTTTATTAATTGTATACAGGAATACTAGATTTTTCACTCTCACCTGCATGAAGGGCTTGAACTGAACAGGCTTAATACCTGGAGGACTAGGTTGATAGAAATCACTGCAAGTAACAGGGCCATAATAGGATTGGTTTCTAGCTAGAAGCACCACTGTTTGGGTTTTTTTTAAGGGAAGAATTTGCTCTGATTTGCACACCATATCTACCCTTTACTTCTAGCCAGTTCATATACTGAACATGCATATGATAATTCTGAGATTAGTATTAATGCCTCAGCTGATACAGTGGTGTATCTTTAAATACGTCCCTGTTCTTCTGAGGGTTTTCAGATGCTGCTGTGGTTTGTTCTTTTGGGATCCTTGGTCAAGATTTAGGATGATTCAGAACTCCCAGTGCTCTTCTGGAAAAAAGTGATCTTGCTTTGTCCTAGCCTGTTGTGGGCTTCTCTGCTGCCTGGGAGTTGCTTTCTCCTGTGCAGGAATTCTTTGAAGGTGAAGGCTTTGGATTGTGCTGCTGAATCGAAACTTTTGTCTTGCTAATGTGATGAGGACCACAGGGATGTACTGGTGAGGGAAGGAGTCGGAGGTCAGCAGAGCATTCCAACCCTGCCAGCCCCTGTGTGCAGAGCATGGAAAGGGTGGGACCCTGAGACACATCCCTGCCTTCCCCTTACCCGGGCTGTGAGCAGCAGCCTTGCCTGGGGCAGCTGAGAGGATGGGCAAGGGCTTTTGGTGTTCCTTCCCTTCAGTGGCCTCCTCTTGCCCTTTGCATGGATGTCAGGTCTGCAGAGGTTAAGCACATTCCTGTGATAAACATGGCAAAAACTAACCTGGAGTTATCCAAGCTGTACCTGGAATGGTGTGAGCTTTCTTATAAATGCAACCCCTGAGGTCAGCTTGGGTTTAGAGCATTTTGAAGTGTTGCTGAAGTCTTACTTATTCAAACCAGTTTTTCACTTACACTACTGTCATAATATGAAGTGAACATCTCCATTTTGCAATTTTGGAAAAAGTTCATTCTAAACAATTGTCATTTTGGTTTGTTTCATCCTTCCTTTGTTACTTTGAAACTGAGTGGAATGCAGCTTTGTCCCGTGTTCCAGTCACAGAATAATGGAGCAACTTTGCCTGGAAACTTTGCCTGAATCATCAACACTTCTGTCACTGCAGAAACAGGATGGAAGGAGGTTGAACAGACACATTTTGCTTTTGTATAAAAGCATCTAAACTAAGCATCTCTTAGTGACTTGTTTAAAAACTCTAGAACCCTCTGCTTGAATTTCTTTATTAGCTGCCAAAAAGATTAGGCTATGATAGGTCCAGATTCTGGTTAGTTTTGCAAAGGATCTGAACTGGAGGATATTTACTGACTATTTTTTTAATATATTTAATTTCTCAAGGTTTGACTTGTAAACTGTTGCAACCAAGTTTGACACAAGTGAAACATGAAAAATCTGATAAATTTTAAATGGATTACTTATATATATTTTTAGTTTTTGAAGCTGGAAGCTACAGAATCTCAATTAGTATTTTAGAGATCTATATTGATTTTTATTTCTTCTCCACTTAATTTTTTGGCTATGCTTTGCAGTATTTCTGCAGTGAAGAACTGATTCCTTCTCACTGATGTGATTCTCATATGTGTACCAAGACATCTCTGGCCTTCCCCTCTACATTTTTTAAATTCCCCAAATCTTTGAGGATGTTTCTGAGTGCAACTCTTGCTAGCTGATTTTCCTGTCTCCTCAAATGCTATTAATATTTTGAAGTGCTAATTAATGACACAGTGTGAGCCCAAAGGTTGGCATACCTGTGAACAGCTAGTAAAACTCATCAGCCCAAAGAACTTTCAAATCAACACCACCAAATCATCATCAATAACATCAATACCTGGAAAATTTAAAAAGTGTATCAGTAAAATCTAGAAAAAAGAGGGGTTTTTTCTCTTGTTGATGTCATGGCAAGAGACTTTTAGACCACTTTCAAAAATAGAACCTGCATCATTTTTATTTTGCAAGGTGTCTTAGAGATGTGCAGAAGAAAAGATGCATATTTGTGTCCATGTGAATGCAGCACATTTAATCCATGCTTTTCCCACAAGTAGGGGTTGACTTCTGAGGTAAATACAGTTGGACACCAGGCTGTGCCTCTGAGCCTTGGGGTGATCCACTTCTCTCTCTCTCTCTGTGACAGAACCTGAGCAAAATCTAGGTTTTGGAAGTCCATGGTTTGCACCTCAGATATGGAATAAGGGACAGTGATTGTGTGGAAGCAGCACAGGAAAAAAGGAAGGGATGCTGAAGATTGTGGGGGGGAATGAACCCTCCGATGTTACTTAGGTCAGCTGTTGAACAGTTCTCTGCCAAGTCATCAGAAGGGTGTCCTGGACAAAACATTTCTAAAAGGAGCCTTTCTAGTGCAATTTGCTGCATTTAATAGCTCTGATGTGAGGCATCTTGGGTGTGTACAGAAAATGGGCAGGATTAACAACAGTTTCTATTGGCACACCCTGAGGAAACTGTCCGATGTCTCCTTCTGAAATTTCCCTGTTGGTTTTTGATGGCAAGGCTGTGAGCAAAGGCAGATGTGGTGCCAAGGTTATGTTTCTACTACCTGGCTGATAGAGTGTGTATAATAAATAAATATAAATTAATTTATACATGTATTCATGTATTCATATATTTAAATGTCTTTATAAAGAAATCAGAGGGTGTTCTGCAGTGTTGTAATGTCATATGCTCATGGCCAGCCAGAAAGGGAGTGGAGACCCTTGCTAAGTGACAGTCTTTGCAAAAACTCTTATTTTGTTTTCTTTCCTCCCTCTTGTTTCACTTGGGTGTCACTGCTTGTCCTTTGTGATATATTCTTTCTGGGATGGCAGCTGTTGGATGCTGGATAATTGTGCAGTGGCTAACAAAGAGAGTCAGATACCACCTTGGGCCAGGATTAGTTACAATTCAACTGTCTGTAATATTTTTACCCATGCTATTTGAGTAGAATAGAATTTCCCATTCTATCCATTCCATTCCAATCCCAGAAGATGGTAGGGATAACTCCTTCCTCTTTCCCTCTTGTTGTCCTGCAGACTCAGCATGGAGAATGCTCCAACAGCCATAAATGTTTAGGAAGGATGTATTTCCTTGGCTGTGGGTCATGCAAGACTGGAAAGCACAGCAAATGAAATCAATTCTTCTGCTCAGAACAAAATGTGAAACTTGTGATTTTTATTCCCCAAATATGTGGGGTAAGGACGTGTTCATTCCCTTTAGCCACATGTGCAAGCAGTGAGGAATGAAAGCCTTTACATCACTCCCAGAATATGTGGCTCATTTTACATTTCCACTTTGTGTTTCTCGAGCATACAAGAGTAGCAGAAAGCTGTATTTTTATCCTTGAGCTCTCAGCACAGGGAAGTTAATCCGGCGTTCCTGACCGCCAGGAGGAGCTCAGACACAGCCTGCAGCCTCAGCCTCCTGCCTCCGAGCCTGCCAGGATTCCTCCAGAGAGGGAACTTCAATCGGAGCAATGCAGGAGCAGCCACCCCTTGATGCTGCCAGTGCTGCCATTTGACCTAGGAATGCACAGAATAAAACTACACCTGGAAAAGGTAAAACGAGCCAAACCCGAGGGCAGGTGGGACAATGTGCCATGGGGAGATGCTGGGAAGTAAGAGAATGTGGTTATCCATCATGCTGTGAATGGCTTTGTTTATACAGAGAATCCTGGCCTCAAACTTAACTTCCAAAATCTGTCTTTTCCCCCTTGGTAAAAAAAAAAAAAAAAAAAAGGCAAGGTGGCATAAACACCAGCTGGCAGCCAGAAGAGGGGGTGTTCCCATGGTACAGTGCTTTTTAAAGTTTTAGTGAAGCTCTTTATAGGCCACTCAGTAATGCCACTCTCTTCACTAATGTGAATGTTCCCAGTTATCCAGGGGCAGCAGAGAACAAATTTGTAAGTTAAAGCCTGGAAGTTTTTATTGTGGAAATGATGCTTGATTTCACAGAGCACAGAGCTTCACCTTGCAGCTGCTGATTTTCCTCTTCTATGACAAAACAGGACAGAGCCACCAGCATTGAAATTGATGAAGAAATTATTTTAACAATTTTCTGCAAAACTGCAGGATGAATGAGAAGAACCCACTGCCTGTCAGATGTGTTCTGCTCTCTATTTTTGTACTTGTTTTAAAATCTAGTATTCAACATTGCCTCAAGACTAACCCATTCCCTTTTCACTGAGGCAAGACACTGATGTCTGTAACCCAGTGACTGTGGGTACCTTTCTTCTTGCTGAAAGAAATCAGTACTGAACAGAGTCTTTTTTATCGTAGCTGAGCTCTTATCAGACCATCTCCCTTTATATTGCTTCCTTCCCCGGCCATTGTGGAAACAGACATCCTGCCCAAGGCACCGAAATCCGCAATCTGCTGCTGCTTCTGTGGAGCCTCTGGAATTTTGCCAGCAGCCCCTTGAGGTGGTCCCAGATGTGATTGCTTTTTCTGTGCTACCCTGAAAATATCCGGTGGAAACAAAGGAGAGCTACAGCTTTGGAGGCCAGCACTTCCTCTGCTCTCAGGGATGTACAGTGGGAGATGTTAGGCACAAGGTACCCCAGAGAAATCATGACTAAAATGGCAGGGTCACAGTCAAAGGGATATTCCTACAATAGAATAAAGCCAATCTTTTTATTGCATCTCTCAGCCGGTCCTCAAGTTTACCTCCAGTTCTCTTGAATTCAGGAGATGTGTATGGGATGTCTTTCCCACAGCATTCTTCTGCAGGGAAAATGCAAATTCCTTGCACCTATGTTGTATGTGAAAGGAGATTAGGTTTTAATACTGCTTTCCTTCAGTGGGAGGAGGGGGGGCAGGAAGCAAACAATTCTATTTTTATTTCAAAGTAACTTGTGCTTAAAATAGCCACTGCCTTAAAATAAAACCAATTTTTTTTTTTTTTATTCAACAGCTTTTTTTGAGGGAGAAGGCTGTGGGAGAGAGGAGGGACATGAAAATACCAACTCGTGAGAGTTTTTGTGTTTTGGATCTGTGGGGGGCTATTCTGGTAGACTTGGAGTTTTCAGTAGTCCTTTCTATCAGAAAACCAACACTGTAGTCCTGGCTGTTGCTGTAAGTGGTTGAAGATACCCATGTGAAGGCAGAGCAAATGCATCTTCCTGCTGGGTTTCCTTGTGTCATGTGTTACAGCCTTTTATTTTTTACTTGGTTCTTTGATCTTCCCTGCAGGTTTCCTGCTCCAGGTTGCCTGACAGAGTTCTCCCAGCCTGCTTCACTCTACAGGTGTTTGTGCATGCTGTAAGAGTTTCAGAAGGATTTTAGACCCATCATCAGTTTTTCGGCATTCACTCCTTGAGGAAGCATGGGTGAGAATCCAATGCCATCTTCACTGTGGGTTTATGGTTGTTGGTTCAAGTGAGTGTTGAGTGTCATAGGAAAGAAAGAAAAAGTCCAAGTATCTCTTTGTTGGGATCCATCTTGCAATCTATCTGTCATTAAAATGAAAAGATTGGAGGGAATTCAAAAGAAGAGAAGAAATAAAATATGGTTCCCAGTGAAAGCTACATATGTCAGTCTCAACAGTTCCAGAAATCCATGTGTTGTTCAGCTGGGCTGAGGAACTGTTACCCCTGAAGGCACTTTATTGCTACTTTAAAACTATGGAAAACCTCCGCTCTGCAACTTGTTTTCCACACCAAAATACTTGGAGAAAGCTGATGTTGCACTTGTCCCTTGGGTTTTGCAGTGTCTTTTGGAAGAATGTTTATGTAGACCCTGAAATTATTACAGATTTTTCAGGACTGCAATTTACTGTGTTATTCTCCCTCATGTCTCCTCACCAGTCTGCAGATAAACCCAGCCAGCTTTCTGAGATGCAGCTCTGGCTGTCCTTGGGGCCATGTGGTAAGGTTGTCATGTTGGGGATGTGAGGGCATGTCCAATATGGCCTTCAGGTTTATTTCCAGAAACAGAAGTGTATCTCTGTGGCATCTGTTCTGTTAAATATTGACTTTCTATTAGCAGTGTTAGAGGTAAGGAACCTCCCTGGAAAAAATCAGCTCATGGGGATCTGCATGGCGTTTCTATGACTGGAGCACAAGTTTTTTAGTTTGTTTTTTAATTTCTTTATTTTTTTAAGTTGGGACAGAGAGGTGTTTTGAAGCATCTTCTCATACAAGGCAGGAACATCAAAAAACAAAGCACAGGGTACTCAGTCCTTTGCAAGCAAGACTGATAAAGGAGAGCACCTTAGTGACTGAAGGTCTGAGATGCATTTTAAACAATGCCTGCCTATTTGTTGTTACTTTTCAGAAAACGCCCTGACCTTGCAGGCTTACAGATGGGTTTTTCTTAACACTGGGTGCAATGCCAGCTCCAGCCAGAAACACAGCACCCCCTGTAAGCAAACAGCCTGAAATAAAGGGTCAGAGGTGGTTGTGAAGAGTCAGAGAGCTTGAGCCCAAAGCATGATGAAAACTTCTACATGAGAGGAAGATGCAAGAGCTAAATCTGATGGTCCATGGTGATACACATACTGAATTTGCAGCCAAGGAGGAGGTAAGTTCATTTGTGCATTTGCAAGCACACAACGCCAGTCTACAATTGTTGCATGTGGCACAGTCTTGGCTCTTTGCATCAGAAGGGGCACTGTAAAATGCTGTGAGGTGAGCTCTGTGCCTGTCCCTCTGCCTGTGGTGTGAGCTGACTACTAGTCAAGGAGAGCCCATGCCAGCTGATGGGAAGGGTGCATTTCCAAGGGCTGATGCACCACTGTACCCATTTATTCCAGAGCACTTCTGCCAAGGCTTCCATGAGGAATGTGTGGGTGGGAGCTCTTGCCCCATCTCATACACGAGTCTCACCCAAACCACAGCAAAGGAGAGACACAGAAGCAATGCTGTGCTGAAGACACCAAAAGAAGCTGACTGCAGAGCAGGGACCTTTGCTGCCCCCCCTGGGTCCCCAGCCTGGCAACCTGAGAGTTGACTGTAGCTATTTCATTTCCAGGAAAGAGGCTGATGCTATTGACCCTGAGCATTATTTGCTTAATGAAATACAGGGAACTGAGGGGTGGGGGCTAGATGTGAGCATCTGCAGCTTGCTGGTTTTCCTCCCTCTCCTTCCCTAGACGTGTTTTGCAAGAATGCCTCAGCACTGCCAGAACACTGATGGCTGATAGAGACATCCCTGCTCCTGGGGTGTCATATGCTGGAATGCTCTGCATTGCTGCCTGCAGCCCTTACAGATGCAAACCACGTGGCTGGAGCTGTCCTGCCTGATGAGGAGCCACAGTCTTAGTACTGCCAGGACCTTGCAGCAGGACAGGGTTTTGCCAGATGCCCTTAGCCCTCAATGGCTCTAGAGAGCCCCTCGTGTCTGGGCCCTGCCTGTGACACTGAGCCTGGCTGTCACCTTGTCCCTGTGGCCCAAGCAGAGCAGGGACTTGGCTGTGAGAGCAGACTGGCCTCAGCCTGAGCTGCTGGACCAGCTGGGCTCTGCCAGGGCTGCTCGTTCCAGCAGCTTTGCCACTGAAAGCAGAGGGGGAGGCAGGTCATGTATCAAGCTGACTTCTGGATAGTGTGGCATCTTTGTTTGCTAGAAAGCCCAAATGGATTTGCAGATCCAAAGAAAATGCCATCTGCCTCATTACTGAGCTGCATTCTGTTCCTGCTCTACCCCCCAGTTATATTTCCCAACAGGGATTTATTGTTCCTTTTCAATCTGATGTTTTAATCTCCAATTCCCCTGTTAATTCCCTTTCCAGAGCTGCTGCTTTCACTCGAGTCTCCCCTGCCTTTGCCTTTGGAGTGGGACACTTGAGAGGTGAGACACTTGCTTCCCTCAGAAGCAGCTTTACCTGCCCACTCCTGCAGTCTGCCACAGGAGAGGAGCTGCTCTGGAAACACAGCAAATGAAAATACAGCCACAAAGTTGTACAGGTCCTGCCTTTCCCACCCTGTTCCTGTGAGCCAGATATTAAACACCTGAGCTGGCATGCTGGGGCTCTGGGCTTTTCAGGAGACACCAAACCAGGCTGGGGGGTGGCATTGTGTCTGTGCTTGCCCTGAGTCCTTTGCAGGACAACTCTTTCCAAAGTGAAATAAGGAAGGAGAATGTACACATAAGCATTGCTGGCCTGCACAGAGCTTGGCTAAGGTCTGTGCTGCCTTCATGCTCAACTCCTTGCTCTGAAGAACCTACAGCAAAGCAGGAAGAAAAATGGCCCTGGCTGCTTGCTTAGCAGAGATGAACAGTTGGTGGCAGCTGAAAATGAGACTTTTAGTGACAAGGTTGTCTTTCCCTGCAGGTGGAAGCTGTCTGGGAGGAAGGACCAAGGCATTCTGCATTTGAGGAGCTTCCAGAAAAGCCTGACAATTGCATATTTCAGAACATGTACTCTCAGATGAATAACCAAAATATTTAAGGCTAAGTCAGCCAGTGATGTGGCACAGCAGGGACACAGCGTTTGCACTCGGGTGCCAAATCCACACCCCTCCTCTGTGTCCCACTGTCTACGGCGTGTGCTGTACAACAAGTCTCTTCTGTCCCACAAAGGGCTGTGTTTCCTGTGGTTTGTCCTGTGGTGCCTATTTCTCAGCTTTTCCTGCTGACAGGATGCAAGAGGATGCCATGGCTGGACCGGGTGGGCGGCAGCGGCAGGATCGTCCCTGCTGGCTCGTGCCAGACCCTGTGCAGCTGCAGGGCTCAGTGCCAGGGGCAGGGGCTCTGCCTGTGCTGCAGAAAGCCTGGTTCAGCAGCAAAACCCTCAAGCTGTCTCCAAGGCCTCCTAGAAAAACCATCTGCAGGCATTGCACTTGGGTGGGAGCAGTCACTGCTGGATGTGCTTGCTGGCTCGTTCATCCATGAGATGCATGAATGTCTTCCATTCTCTCCTCATGGCATGGGGACAGGGCACCCCCAAAGGCTTCACCTCAAGGATCCCAGGCTCCTCACTGCTTTGAGGGTGTGATCAAAGTGCAAGGGTTTGTGTTTTCTTTCCTTCCTTACCCTGGAGGTCTTTAGCTGAAGCTTGCTGAAACCTGTGGGAAGACTTGTTGGCTTCTCCATGGACTGAAATGATGGCTTGCTTCTCCATCAGCTACATGTCTGTGGCATTCTGCTGGTGCCTTTTTAGGTTACATTTCTCAGGATAAAACAAAAAGTGTGTAGGGGAGGAAAGGGAAAAAACCCCAAGAAACATTTTCCTTAATCTTTCCTTTGCCTAAAAGAGCATTAGGTGGCTGGAGAGGGATGAGAGAGTTACAGGGATTGCCAGAACTTAGTGATTTGGTACCCTCTGTACCTGCTGCTGAGCAGCCACCTGTTAAATAGAAACAGTTGGATGCATGTGGAATAATCTCTTAATACTGCTCCTACTGTCTTGTCTCCACTGATATGCAGGATATGTCGCATCTTCTTTCTGGATATACTTTATGAGAGTACAGCAGGAGGCTAGATGTGTTTTCCATGTGAGTACAGTTACATAATGCATGACCCATTGACCTGGGGCTTGGATCTGGGCTGTTTGAGCTGGAATGGTAACTTTTCCCACCAAACTGGTACTGGGATGCCTGTTGGGGGCACCAAAAGAGACACTGGGAAAGGAGAGGGTGATTGTTTGACAACCTTGGCCATGTTGGTGAGTCCAGGAAGCAACACTGACCATGACCTCCCTCTTTGTTGGTCCCTGAATCTCTCCAGAGCTCAGCACCAAAGGGCCAGGTCAGCTGTTATCAGAGGCTGCAGTGGGATGGAAAGTGGCTGGCAGGGACAGGCAGCTCCTGGTAGTGGTGGTGAAGTCTGGGGATGCTCAGCATCTGCTGATTGAAAGCACTCTTGGTGGTCTAGAGGTCCAATTCTGAACAGGACTGAGGAGTATTCCTGACATCTGTTTAACTCATCCCAGCTGATTATGTTCCAGTCCCAAGCTTTGACAAGTGCAGAAGCCCACAAACCAGCGGCCTTGTGCCCCTGAAAACTCATCTTTGTGTGGCAATAGAGACCCACATGGTCCACCAGCACTGTGACAAGGAACAAGGGCTTGGCCCCAGCTGGGTAGTTGCTCCCCTTGGAAGTTTTTCCATTTCTGGAAGGAGAGCCTCAGCTGGTGCAGCCTGTGCTGGTCCCAGTGACATGTGGAGGCTGTTACATGCTTACATCAATCACAGCATGCTAGTTTATTTTCTTTCTCCTTGGATGTTTTGTAATGCCTTCTCAATTCAATGGCTAATACTTTTCATAATTACATTTCAGTGGCTGCATCAATCTGGAATTTGTACAGATGTCCTGAATTTTGCAACGTTCTCACTTGCATGAGGCACCTCTCACAAAGCACTGATGCCACGGAGAGGGTGTCCCATGAGGCAGCCACACTGCTGAGAGTGCTGCAGCCCCTGCCAGAGCAGTGAACTTCCTCAGGCTAATGGTCTCCTTGTCCTGCCTCTACCTGGGGAGCAGCAGGTGCCCTGAGCAGCCCCCTTGTTCTCCTTGTCTCACATGGCAAGTCAGCTGGGGACAGAAACAAGCAGAGGTTTGAGCTGCTGGTGCCTGCACAGCAAGGACTCTCAAGATGGAGCCACGTGGAGATGCCAGGAGCTAGGGATACACTGGCTGGGATTGTTTTAAGGCATCCAGGAGAGCAGCTGAATTCAGATCTTCCATATTCAGGATGGTGACTCCTTGGCACTGGCCACAGTGACCCCAGATCCAAGGGCCTCACAGGGCTGCAGCTGAGTCCTGTGAGGGAAAGTCCTCCCTTCCTCTCTCCATGCGTATTCTGCATCTGTGCTGAGCTACAAGGGAAAGAAAGCACATGGTATTTTTTCCTTTGTGCAGCCTGCAGTGGAGCCTTGCTGGGCTGCCCTAGCTCAGTGCTATGTGCAAAGGAAATCTCCTCCTGAGACGCCCCGCAGGGCTCGGATTTGCTTCTGAAGCAGGAGATGGAGTGACCTCTGTTTCAACATGAACAATCCTGGTTTAGTTCCTGCCCCTCCACTGATGCAGGTCTTTATTAGAGCTGACTGAGTCCATAACCTCTGCTGGCTGCAGGCTCTCCCTGCTGCTGGTGCTGTGTGAAGTGCTGTTTGTACTTCCTTCCATTCCTGCTGACCTTACCTGCCAGGAATGATGCAATCAGGCCGACAAGATCATAGGGAGGTTCAAAGTCCAGGATGGAAAAAGGAGAGGGGAGGGGGGGGAAAAAAGCACCAAAAATAGAGTTTTCAAGGCTGAAGGTTATTTCAGTGTGTGGCTCAGGGGACATCAGAGGCATGCTGGAGCCTCCAGATTGGGGAGGAACATCCATTTGGTGCCTTTCATTTCCTGTAGCTCTCTGTACTTAAGCAATCACAACTTGCAGCAGTGTTGAGTCCACAGACTTCAGGGAAACCCAAAGAGAAGTGAATCTCTGTGGGCTGGTGGAGCCCTGGCTGCTGGAGAGGGAGGGGTGGCAAGGACCATCAGCAAAGGCTGCTATGAGCTGCTCTGTGAGGGGAGCTCCTGGAGGCCTCGGGAGGGACATGGCTGTGGGGAACAGCCACAAGCAGTGGTTGGGATGTTCTGAGTGGCCTTTGGGAGAAGCTTCTCCACAGGATGGTGCAGCACTGGAACAGGTTACCAGGAGAGGTCAGGGACTCCAGAGGGGTTTAAGACTTGGCTAGACAAAGTAAGGGATGATCTGAGCAAGTGTTGGCAACAATCCTGCTTCTTATGGGAGACAGGGCCAGAGGCACCCAGAGATCCTCCCCAGCAGATATTTCCATGACTGTACTTATATTAAAATTGAATAAACACGCCCTTGTGTTGACTTAACCTTCCCAGTGAGCATGTTGATCTGGTTTTGTTGACATGCTTGTTCCTAGAATCCGATTCTCACTAAATACAGGTTAAAATGGGGGGTGGCCTGTATGTTACCTGAAAAAAAATAGGAGTTAGGTGTTTGATTAGTTTCTGGTGCCATCCCTCTGGCTCTGGGGAGCCTGGCAGGCGCTGCACTGCCTGAGATGATATGGTGCCATGTTATATAAAAAGACACATGCTGTCCTTACAAGTCACTGCTCCCTGTTAGCCAGGACAGACCAGGAATGTATGTTCCTGTGCTGTCCCATGGGGGGTGAGGTAGAGGTCAGAGAAAACCCTTCTTGTTCCCCTTCCTTCCATCAGAGGCCTGGAAAATGGTAAGGAATTAATCTGAAATTTTGTGTAGTAAAATATAAATCCCCATTGCCTGCAAATTGCTGGATAAGAGCCAAAAAGGCCTAACAAGGAAACATGTTCCTTCCAGCATAATTGTATATTTGGCTTATATTTTATTAAATGAGTAACAGCTGAGCAGAAAGGCCAAAAGGAGAGACTCCCCCCACCCTGGGGTATGTTCAAGGCAGAGGCTGGGCTGTGTGTGAGTCAGGTGCCAAAAAGGGTGATTTAGCATAAAACACTGAGATTTAACTGTGGATTAGACTGTGTAGCAACCAGAGTGAGTGACTAATGCAGGTGCAAAGGGTTGTTGTTTTTTAATGTTTAAATTTCATTTTGAATTCCTTGAAGGTGGGAAGAGAAGGAGCAAAACCAGGCTCTGAGGTCAAGTCTGAGGGGAACTGGAGGCCTGAGGTGATAAATCATCAGCACTGCAGTGGGATTGAGGGGGAAACTAATGTAATATATGAAGCAATACAGAAAGAGGAATTTTATTACTTCAGTCAGCTCTCAAAGGATTCCACTCCAGATGGTTAAAGCTGGGTAGATCAGGAACCCCCATTGGTGGGGCCCACCATCTGACAACAGCAAAAGCAGCAGAGGGTTTCTTCTGAGTCCAGCAGGAGTTTCACCAGGAGAGACCTGTCTCTACAGCAGGATAAGATAGCTGGTATTAGTGAGAAATTACCTCTTGGTGAGGAAAGCTGGTCATGAGCGTGGCCATTTTGGCATTTTCCCCCATCCAGGAAATGTGTCTTGTTCTCGCAAAACATTTATGGAGAGGCTTAGGGATCAGTCTGCAGCTCCAAAGCACTGCCTGGGTCTGGATGATGGTGCCATTGGCCTATTGCTGATGGGAATCCTGGCTTTGATGAAGAGCCCACCACAGCAGCCCTGCAGAGCAGCAGCCCCAGGGATGAGTAACATCTCCCATGGAGCAGCCTGAGTCTCTCAAACTTGTTTTTTCCCAAGTCACCAAGCAGTGGCTAGGAAGCAGTGTCCTTTATAGCCCTCAGCCAAGGCCTGAGGTAAAAAACAAAGGCCTGGTTCATGGAGGAATTTCTCCTGCAGGAGTGAGAACTGTTGAGCATTGGCACTGCCCAATCTCAGTTCAAAGGCAGACAAACCCCAGACCCCAGCACTGATGCAGTGCCACAAACCATTGGAATGAGAAGAGATGTTTCTCTCTATGGATTTTTTTTTTTTTTTAATTTGAAGTGCATGAGAAGAATTCTCATTCAGGGAAAGTTTGGTTGTACTTTGCTACAACATTAGACTTCTCTGTTGGGTGTCTTCTGCTAGAAACATTTAGATTTATTTTTGTTTGTGTTCTGTCTTACGCAGCTAAGAAAACAGTTTTGAATAGGACAAATTGTCTTGTTCCAGGGAGGAGGTCTGATCTGGAGAGTGAAAACAGCTTGCTACTTGGAGGACTGTCCACAAAAGAACAAAGCTCTGAGGACACTTCCCTGCACTGTGCCCCACTAGAGATAATGTAGAGCCAAGATATTGGCCTCGGGAAACACAGCTATGTGAGACAGTCTCTTGTTAAGTGTTTTGTTTCCTTCTTTTCCTAGGATTCATGTGCTCCAGTGCCTGATACTCTGGGTTTTGTTGCTCCTTTGGATCTGATGGGCTGGGAGGCAAGGGCTTTGGGCATTCTCTGCTCCTGCTTGTAAGAAAGAGGAATCGTGTTAGTTCATCTTACAGGGATGCTGGTGCACTTTCCTGACAGTCTGTAAGAGCTGGTGCTGTGGAAGAAGACTGGAGTCTTTGTTAACCAGGTGTGCATCTCTCCAGATTTGTGTTTTGCATGTCACTGGCAACATGTGAAGAAGAAATACTAATGAAAGGGCCAATGCTCCTGCACAACAACATTAATGGGAAATCAGTTCTGGATACACAGAAGTGCAAGTTCCTTGTGGCAGCTGAATGGAGAGTAATGGATGCATAGAAAAGTGAGATGATGGTGTATGATCCATGCATCCTGGAAATCAGTCAGCACTGTGGTTATAAAACATCTCCATTTGTCTGCTTTGGCAGACTGGTCGTAATGAAGAATTTTAAAGTTGGTGTAGAATATAAATCCTGGTAGCAAGGAACTCTCAAGCCAACAGGAATTTAGCTGCTTAAAAACCTTGGTCTTGGTTTAGTCCAATTTTTAGCCAAAGTGTGGATTCAATGCTTTTAACTTCTCAGTTAAAAGGTCATCCTCCTATCATCAAGCAGTCCAGACTCACCGTACCATCAGCCTGTTTTCCAGAAAAATCACCCCTGTTGGAAGGACAACTGGAAATGCCTAAATGAGATGACAGAAATTCTGTGATCTGAGCCAAAAGCAATTTTGCTGTCAAGGCAAAAAAAATTTTTCATTTAGACAGAAATGTTAGGAAATAGTAGTCTTTTGATAGACAGTTCACAAGATGATATTTGTGAAACTCTGTAGAAAGAGAAACCAATGGAAATTATTTTTACATTTACACCTAAGGCAATTGCATGGATTTATTACTACATCTGGGGCTGCAAGCCTGAGCCTGATTTATTAACTACTGTCCCTTTTGGTTTCTTATCCAGGGTGGCAAACCAGCTGTAGAATGCTGAAAAGAAGTTGAGCTGCATGTCTTGTCCTTTCAGCCTGTTTCTTGTATTCATTTTGGTCTATAAACAAACATCTCTCAGGTCTCCTAAATAAATTTTCTGATTGAGTTCCCAGAACAGACCACCACCAGCCTCATTAAAGCTTATTTATGTTACTTTCATGCATGAATAAAAAAGCTCCCATTCACTGCTGATTTTATTTAGTTAGATTCTGTGCCTTGTGGTAGACATTGAATTGGAGTGACATTTTTGGCACCAAAAAAGAAAAAAAATAGTGAGACTGCAAGGAATAGTTTGACACCTGCATCTTTTGCAGTACAAAAAGGAAGGGGTTAACCTGTTCTTGGCAATATGATATTGATTGAGGATGCAAAGAAAATACAGCTGTAAATATTTAGGAGGATTCCCTAGTAGCTGGGGTGGATTTTAGGGGGTAGGTCATAGTCTGTCTTCCCAGGGATGCCACCCGGTCCCTGCGTGATAGGAAGAGAAAGGTCACTCGTTGTTCTAGGTCTCAGCTCCCAGCTGAGAATGGTGCTGTCTCCCTCCTCTCCTTTTCCAGCTTGCTTGTTTATCTCACTAGCTTTTCATCAGAGTAATATCCACTCTGCCTCTGTGCTGAGCACAGTGGGTCCTGCTCTTGGCTGGGGCTTCCAGACACCACTACAAGTAACAGGCATGATTCTCTCTTTACGCTTGTCTCCACCTTCTCCGTCCATGCTCCAGTGCTTGTGAGGTAAGATTAACAGCTAAAAAAAACCCCAAACTAACAATAAAATCAGTGTAAATGAAGAACAAGGAAGGAAAGATCCAGTATATGTGATAAGTTGTGCAATAGCTTTGAGTGGTGTTTTTCTGCAGCCCTGTTGACTGATGATCTCTCTCGTGTAAAGGTACCGCATTTTGGGACAAGAGGGATCTGAGCCTGTCCTTTAAGTCAGAGGGGTGAACAAAAAGCAGCTTTGCCTCTTTCCTTTGCACTAAGCACATTGTGAATATTCTTAAGCTTTGCCACAAGGATTAACATCCCTGAATTTTAATGTGCCTGGTGCTGGAATGTAGCTGGAAAGCAGAGCAGGCAGGAATGGTCTCTCTGGGCTGTGGGCTCTGCTAGGTGACTCTTTGAAGCTCTATTCAATAGGTTTCTGTTACTCTTTACATTTCTTTCCCTTTTCCGCTTTTTTTCCTCCTCCTTCAACCACTTCTTGAACAAGTACTGATATATTTCATGTTTCTCAAATTTACTGGACTGGATTGTTTTATCTCCACATACTTTTGCATGGCAGTAGTAGTTAAATAAAAAATAATAAAGAAAAAAAAAAAGCATGGGGACAGAAGTACAGTTTAGTGTTTATTTTGGATCATTAACCTGGTCTGTAAATTTGATTTGATCTCTCCTTTTTTTTTGTTCCTCCCCTGCTCTCTCTGTGTAATTTCAGAGCCTGCAAAGAGACGCTGTCTTCAGTGGCTTCAGGATCCCAGCAAGAAATGGGAATCTGATGGATTGTAAATGCACCTGCTTTGTTTAAAACCCAGCCAAACAGATAAGTGCACTTTTAATTCTCTCCGAACGGTGCTTTAGACATAGCTCTGCACAGCATCTCTCTTCAGTTCCAGTTTGGTGAGGCTCTGTGTTCCACCCCTGCAAATGAATGCTGTGTGGGTCTCACTTCAGCTGAGAAATACCAGACAATATTTGTATTTCACACTAAGGTAATTAATTGGTGTCTGAGGGAACTGCAGCTGAGGGGCTGGGAGGATCCCTGGGGTCTATCCCAGCTCTTCCAGAGCCACTGTCTCCAGCAGCCCTGTGAGGTTTTGGGACTCTGAGGAGCAGCTCTGTGGGACCAGACGAGGCTGATGTGACCCATCTGAGCCTTAAAGAGTCCTATGGGACTCATTAGAGGTTTAATAACTAAACTTGGCTGGTTTGATTGAGAAGATGCTTGTGCAGGCTTGGTACAATCTCAGAGAAACCAGCTCATGCTGCTGGCAGGAAAAAGGGCATTCTGCATGTGCTTGTCATATGTGTGCAGAGAAAGTGATAATCCTGCTTCCTCCCACCAGCTTCCAGGTGGGAAAAAAGCTGGGGATGGGGGAGAAAAGACCTTGGATACACTGAGTCTACCCAGGGCATGCAAAGAAGTATTGTGGGTGAATGGTGACAAGAATTGACCCCTCAAAGTTAGGGGAACATTTTTATCTCTCTACCAAGGAAGCAATTTCTGGCTACTTAGGTCTGGCTTCTAGAGGTGACCACTGTCTCCTTGTGGACACACCATTGCAATTACTAAATTATTCAAGAAACCCATAAAATAGGGTCTCATGTAAAATGTAACTTTGCAATAACATACAGCCATGGGGCTGGGGCAAATATTCACCATAATGCACTTTGCTGTGTTAGAATAATGAAAAGAAAATCACTGAAGCTGAGTGTGTAAGCATTGTTTGGGATGTGTGGCAGGAGGCTGGACAAGAGCCAAATTATCTACTCCAGTCTTGTCTTGCCTGCTCTTCCAGGGATAATTACTAGTATAAAACATCTACCTTGCTATTAGGAAAACTACAACTAGGTTTGCTACAGCAAATTAGGCTGTAGTAACTGACCTGAATACTTACCTACCTAAGCAGAAGGTGAGTTTCTTGGTGAAGTTGCCAATTTAGGGGTGATAGAGGGAGACAGGAGAGAGGAGGAGGGGAAGTGGGAGGTTGCTGCAGTTTGTGAGAACTAAATCTGGATCAACTCATGATCCCTGAAGTTCCTTCTGTTCTAGGAAAAACTTCACTGCTGCTGTTATTACCAAGGAATTTTTTATATTAATAGAAGAAATGGCACGTCTGTTAGTAATGACTAAGCTCTGTTTTACAACTCTAAACAGTATTTATTCCTGACTCTGCAGTACTTTGACAGCAAAAAAGCTTGACACCATATTAAGAAACACTGATTAAATGGAGCTCTAGTGAGAAAATCAGGGCTAGTTCATTCAGCCAGGGTGGATAGAAAGTTAAAAAAGCTTAAATCCTCTCTGTGCAGCAACTAATGCAGCTTAATGTTTTTCTCATCTCAGATACTCCCAAGGCATTGATTGTTAGGTTGGCAACTTTAAATCTCTTTTCTGCAAGTGAGTTGAAATCAATGTATCCCCCTATTAGATCCCATTAAATTAACCCCAAACTGGCCAATTCCAGTCTGGCCAATCTGACATTACTCAAAATCAAATTTGGGAATCATCCTGAGGCGTGGCTGGCATGCAACATGTAACAACACTCTGTGCTGCCTGGAAGAAGAAGCAGAAAACACTTGAAGTGTCTCTTGGGAGCTGTACTGATGAGATAGATGATACCAAGGGTGTTCTACTCACCTGTGGTTTGGCTGGTACTTCCTGCAGCCGAGGAGAACAGATTCAACAGCTCTTGTCCAGTTACTGAAAAGAAGATCCCGAAAAGAAGATCCTTGAATCCCTAACTCCTTGTCTTACAGGTGAACCTTGAGGACACTTGGGAGGCTGTAGCTCCTGAATGTGGGACCTTCCCCTGTGATTAGAAGAAAGCCATGGGGAAAGACAAGAAAGAAGAGGCCATCTTCCTGAGGAAGAAGATCACTTTGCTGCGGGCTTTCTCGCTGCTCATCGGCAGCATGGTTGGCAGTGGCATCTTCATCTCCCCCAAAGGAGTCCTGAAAAACTCCGGCAGCGTGGGCTTCTCCCTGCTCGTCTGGTTTTCCTGTGGGCTTCTCTCCATGTTTGGTGAGTGCTGAGCTTTGGCAGCCCTTGCTGAAGCACCTGGAAAGTGAGGGGAGCCTGCACATTTTTATGTTTAGAAAGTTGGGAGATGAATAAACCCAAAATTTCTGGTTCCTGCTGCAACGCAGGTTTAAGAAGTCGGGGGATGGTCACTAGGAGTTTTTAGTTCAAATTATTTCCCTGGGGTAATGGACAAAGTTCCAGCTCTTATGGTCTGTGAACATCAATTCATGTACAAGTCCAGGGCTGGGGGGGACAGTGACTGCGAGTGGAGACAGCATGGTCTCATCCAGGAGAGCTGGGAGAGAATGAGGGGACTCCTTCTGTAAGGCAGAGAGGAGATGGAGGCCCCTAAAAGGGAACCTGAGGGCTGTGCTGTGCTCTTCACAGGCACTGTGAAGAGAGCAGGAAGGGAGAGTCCCAATATGCCCCATGGGACCCCCTTTCTGTCAGAGAGAATGGCTGGAGCAGAATGCCTGGGATGCACCAACCCAGGGTGGGTGTTGGGTGTCTGTAAGAAATGGTGTGGGGATGTCTGCTGCTGCCCCACTTTCTGTGTGTTACTATTGGCTTGATTTCTGTCATTTACTACCAGTCTTTTCTCATAGAGGTTGTCTTTTTGATGATAGTTTCATTCTAGTTCTTTTGAAATAATGTAGCTCTTCTAAGTTACAGTGGATAAAACACATGGCTTTTAGTTTCTTTCATTAACTGTAAAAATCACCATCTCAGAGACTCTCTAAAGGTGCTATTAGGACAACTGCAAGTTCTCCCAGCCCAGGAGAGAAATCTGATGCTTATTATAGTGGGTGACTTTAACATTCTTCTTCTGTTGTAGCTTACTAAAAAAAATAATCCACCCAAAAAAAACAAAAAACAAGAAATGAGAAATACTCCATTTGAAAAAAAAAAAAAAGCAAAGTGAGTGTCACTCACTTCGACACTCTGGCATGTACATGCAAGTTTTGAAATTGAGACATTTGATTGTTAATAGGGCAACAAGTTGTTCCTGCTCTTAGCATATGTGTACCAGTATTTCACATTGCAACTGTGAGTGGCTGTTTGGTGAATTATACACTTCTGCTTAAAGAAAAGCTGACAGTATAATGTGGGCATGGTGTTTCTTTTAACCAAGCAGAGCAGTAAATGAGAATGTGTGTGTGCAATGTATGTGTAATCACATAGCCAAGCTCTGCACTTGTAAAGGTTTTTCTCTGTACAGCATCCTTTGATACACTCTCCTGGAAGGGCCTGGGGAGCCTCTTTACCAAGTGATTGCATTTTGTTGCTGGATTTGTCAGGTTGTTCTTCTCCTTTATCAGCTTGATGACCTCCCCTGATCATTTCTCTGACACTTTTTTGGAGTATATTTAAAAGACCTGCTTTCTTTTGTGCTTTTTTTTCTTTCAAGTGGGGTATATATACAAGTCCCATTCCATGAGTTCAGCAACATACTTATAATACATGAATGCTTGAATGCTTAAATACTTGAAGCATTTAAAGGGAACCACTGGAATAAACTAGATGGGCTCTCTGCCTATATTTGATGCTTTGAACAGGAGTTCTGCACGAATTTTCCAACAGGGAGGCAGGAAACATTGAGGTTGTCACCATCCTGCGTGACCTGAATATGCCACGATTGCCGTGGGACTTGGAGGCATGGCCATGTCACCACTGGCTTCAAAGGAGGGAAGGGATTTATGTGAAGAGGCAAGATAAGGACACAAGAATGTGGCCTGGGATCAAAAAACATGATTTAAATGACCACTTCAGCCAGGGCTTGTGGCTGAGCTGCTGTAGTTGCTTTGTAAGCACCATTTCATCAGTCTAACAGTGAGGAGAAGCAAGAATCCAGGGTATCTTTCAAAGGAAACCCATTGTAGCTCTGTGCAGCATTTCTATCACACACTCTTCTTCAGAGCTTCCATGGAAATGTAACATTACCACAAAATAGAGAATTTCTTTCCACCTGACAGGTAAGTCAATTACTTCAAAACTTACTTCAAACCACAGTAGTGCACAAATATAGAGAAAAGTGGTTCTATTAAACCTCTTTTTCTTCCTCTCATTCACTATTTATTTTAAATGGATTTGTTCAATCCCTGAAAAATCACACAGAAAAGGGAAAATCCCTGGGATTATTTACTTGATGCACTTCTACCTGAACATTTCCAGGTGCCTTGTGTTATGCAGAGCTTGGAACAAGAATCACCAAGTCTGGAGGACATTATATCTACATTTTGGAGACACTAGGGCCTCTGCCAAGCTTCTTATTCCTGTGGGCAGAGTTTTTTGCTATCAGGTAAGAGATTTTATTTGCTTACCTCTTCCTGGATGCAGTGATAATTTAAAATACCAAAAGTTATGGTGCCGGGTAACAGTCCAGGCAGTTTGTAAAGGAAAGAGTTGAATGATTTTTAAAGATTTTTCAGTGATAAAAGGAAGAAGACACAATGTGGAAGTAGTTACAAATGTTGAATGTGTTCTGTACTTGAATAATATATCTTTTCTCCCCTGGCAGCTCCTATCCCCCAAGAGCTGCGGTATATTTCAGAGACTGACAAGAGATGCCAGGTTTATTTCAGATCTTCTGTTTTCAGTGTGAAACTTTTTTGGTTTCTTCAGATTCAGAAAGTGGAGACAACTTCCTGGCGTATCCCCAAGTTAAATAATTTATAAAATTGTGAACTACTTCTTTTTTTAACATTAAAAAGGAAGTCCTCACCTCTCAATAACCTGTATCCTTCATGTAAGCTTAGATGAGGCAGAACATATGAACTACACTTGCATTGCTCAATATGATTAATCTCAACTTGTGCTTTCAAGTTGGAAATTAATTTTGCAGCAAGAGGTTTTTAACCCATGAGAAAAACCTATGAGAAAAACTCGATGGGAATTCACCATCTGCATGGGTGAGAGGATTAAGCCAGGTGGGGAAACTTGCTCCCCTTCCTAAGTTTTGTGCAGTTTTACCTCATGCCATTTTCCAACCATGCTCAGAGCAGTTTGTGCTTTGTTCCCCCCACACTCCCCTCTCCAGGCCTGCCAACAGTGCTGTGGTTTCCCTGGCATTTGGGCGCTACATGCTGGAGCCGTTCTTCGCCCCCTGTGCTGCCCCTGTCCCTGCAGTGAAGCTTGTGTCTCTCCTGGGCTACTGTAAGTACTGACATTTATGGGATTGTCCATCCTGGCCTCTCTACCCTAGACTAGGAGCACTCAGAGGTGTTATTTCCTGGACAGCTGTGGGATAAGGGTCCTGTCTTACCTCCTCAGCTAACTAAAATGTTCCGATTCAAGGTGATGGTGTTGGGCCACTATATTCTCTAGGAAGTGGAATGGGCCTCCCTGTTGACCAGCTGGAGCCCTAGGGTAGGGGGATTTTGCCAGGTGCGGGAGAAGAAACTCTCCATGTGTAATTGTGCAAAAGCCACAGGAGTTGTGGGTGTAAGGCTTGAGGTTTTGGACTCCTCTCCTGGTGCATCCAGCTTGTGAAGCTGTCTTGCCTGCTCCAGACTGGTGTGGACTGGCACAGGGAGTGCTGTGAAGTGAGCTGCTGAGATGTCCCACACCTTTCCCCCAGGCAGGTGTGGATCACCCAGCAGCAACCAGGTTCCTGCTCCCTTTTAGGAGTGTAAGTCAGCTCCCTCTTTAAACACTGTATGCTGCACCAATGTTTCCTGACATCTCTCATCCCAGGCATCCTCTCTAAGGCATAAAGATGCAACCTTCCCTCAGCATCCCTAGGGCAGGGAGAGGTGCTGTATTTTTTCCTGTGTGTGTTGAGCTCAGGCTGCAGCTGTAGCAGTGGTGTTTCCTCTCCAGACACGGTCCTGACCCTCAATTCCTGGAGCGTCACCTGGAGCGCACGGCTGCAGACGGCTCTCTCCGTCATCAAACTCCTGGCCCTTGCACTCATCATCGTGCCAGGGATGATGCTGCTGGCCCAGGGTAGGTGTTGCTGCTCCTATGGCTGAGGAGGGTGCTTGATGTGCCCCCTGTCATGGCTTTTATCAGTGCCAAGTGACAAGTGTGGTGCTCACTCAGCTGGCAGGAGCTTTCTCTGTCCATGTGCCAGATGTGAATTAGCTGGGAGCTGAGACCGGCACAGCTGGCACAAGCTGCATCATTGCACTGGGCTGATGCACCTGGCTGGGGGGTGCTTTCTCCAAAATTTAGTGGGTCTTAGTGCCAGAGGATATGTGAGCCTACCCAGGTCACCCTAACCTTCCTCTGGAGTTAGACTTGCCTATTTCCAGAATAGCTCAAAATCTTTTTCCAAAGCAGCACGTATTAAATGGACATTTGGGATATGTGACAGCATCCCCTGTGTCGATCACAGCTGTATAATGAGTTACCAGCCCTCAGCTGGGCCCTGGTAATGGCATCTCTAACCCTTCTGTGGCACAAGCTAATGTTTTTTACCTCCAGATTGAGATGGGTGGTAATTCAGTGAATTTACAATGAACTTGGTACAGGATTTCATGCCCGTATGCAGAGTGGGGGAGAAAAACCCTACCAGTAGGATCTTCTGTGAACCATACAAGAGTATTGGCTTTAATCCAAGCCTCAGTTTATAGAAAAGCCCAAGGCATTCCCACTCAAGGGATGAAGCCTGCTCCCTCTTCATGCTATTACCTTCTTCTGCAGAGAAAACACCACAGGCAATGGGCTCCGTGTTCATGTTTCTTTCTGATGTCTTTGAACATGCAAAGCTCCTTTGAACATGCAAAGCTCCCCTTGGGCTGGCTTCTGAACTAAAGGACTGCCCTGCAGCTAGGAATCCCCAGCCATTATTGTTAGGAATGCCTTCAAATGACAATCTGGAGCCCTGGCACCCATCCTCTGGTGGGGAGGATAAATGCAGGTGACATCTGGAGGGAGAATTCACCAAGAGACTCCAGTATGACAGGTTGTATTTAATGTGACTCACGGGGGACTGTAAATTGCTCATTAATGCATTGAAGGCAATAAATCCTTTTCATGCACCATCACTTACCAGCCATCATTTTGGAACGTAAAAAAAGTACCCCAATAGACCCACTCCTATATTTTGGGTTAGTTTTCTTCAAACCTATTTTCAAATTGACTTCCTTTTTTGTTTTTGTGCTTAAAAACCAGTTTTGCACTTTTAAATATTTTTGCCTGATTCCTATGCCTTGTGCTGCCTTTTTTTTATTGCAATTCTGTCCTTTCCTTTGCCATTACCTTCTCTTTGGCTCAGGCTTATGTTAGAGACTTGCTGGGCCAGCGTTTCAAACCCATGTGCCCAAATCTCATCACTGAACTCCTTGCAGAAGCGCCTCCACAGAAGTGGCCTGACTTTCTCCATGTGCTCCATGCCATGTCACACCTCGCCTGGTAAAGCCCCACTAGGAAAGCTTCTCACCTCTTAAAGAGAGTTTGTTATGAAAATTGAACATAGATGTGGTAACAAACCTGGGGTTACCTGGATTTGAAAATGTTGGGAATGCAATTCTTTTTGACTATGTTTGAATGAGAGGCCATTCAGAACTGCTCTCTTCCCTAAATCCTTTTGTTTTGATTTAGAGAAAATCTTGACTTTGATTTTTTTTTTGTTAAGTTTTGCTTCGTTGTTTCAAGCAGAGAACTTGAAGGAAAATTAGGGGAGTTGGTAAATATCTGAGACACCTTTACTTTGGACATGTTATCTGCTTTGCCCTCTGTCCTTTCCTGTGGGTGAGTGGTGGTGGGTCAGACTGGCAGGTGTTGCTCCCATCCCCTCCTCCAGCCTGGTTCCCATGCTCTGGCCAGCACAGGGCTGGGGTCAGTGCTCCAGCAGCAGGAACAGGAGGGAGCACAGTGAGAGCTGAGTTAGCTGCCTCGCTGGCTGCACCACATCAAAGGGGAGTGTGTCTCCAGCTGCTGAGGGGGCTGGGGACTGAACATGGGGGTCAATCCAACAACTTAATTTTGGGACTGAAGGAAGGAAAGGACAGCATGGATCTGCTCATCTCCATGATCTCCTGTTCCCACATCAGGGTCTGTTGGAAACAGCTAGCTATTGTTGTTGCCCCTCCTGAAATGCCTACCCTAGCTGGACAAGGGATAGATTTTTTTTTTGCTTTTTAATGTCACTGTAGGAAAGTAAACATATCAGCAACAACACTGAAGTTAAAGCAATGAAATGAATTTGAATACCCTTCTCCAAGGAAATCACAAACACTCTTCCCAGGTCTGGGCAAGAGGTACAAGGGATGTTATCCAACAGGGAAGGAAGCCTGTCTCTGCGTTTTCCTGCTCTGTCTCCGTTGTTTATCTCCTCTGCAGGCCACACCGAGAACTTCCAGGATGCTTTTGACAGGCAGTCGCTGGTTCTGGATAAGCTCCCCCTGGCTTTCTATGCAGGCATGTTCGCATACTCCGGCTGGTAGGTGCGATGGGAGGGCACGTCCCGGGCAGCACGCAGGTGCCCTCAGCGTGAATCAGACTCTCACCCTGTCTCTTCCCATCGTGCAGGTTTCAGACCGGCTTTGTGCGCGAAGAGTTGGTCAAACCTGAACGGTAAGGCTGGGAGGAAGCTGTCCTGGGTTACCAGCCTCGGGGCTCCCACACCTTTCCCAAGTGCAGTGCAGGAGGAATAAGTTTGTGGGTTCACCTGACTGCAATCAATTGTACCACCAGATAAAATCTGCAGTAATACTGTGCATAACAAGGGATAGCAGCTTGTTCTTTGTGTGTGTGTGTTCCCCTTCCTTGCAGAAATATCCCCCTGGCTGTCATCGTGTCTGTGATCACAGTAATTGTGGGATACATGCTCACCAACGTCTCCTATTACACAGTCCTGGGAACAGAAGATGTTCTGGCTTCTCCTGCTGTGGCTGTGGTGAGTTGTTATTGCTATTGTTATCTCCCCAGTGTGGCCAGCTTGTGCTGTGGTCATGGCAAGCATTTCAGAGATGATTTTCCTATAAAATGCTTTATTGCTTTGTAATTTCTCTGGAATACTGGGCAACAGTAAATTCTTCTTGTTGTGGTGCCTAAAAGATAATGAAAAGTAACCTGCAGATGACAGTAGAAAAGGTGAAATTTATGACTTCTATATTACTCCTTCAATGGAAGAAGTCTCCTTTTTTTGACCCTGATGTCACCTAGAGATCACCACATATTCCCTAAAGTCATGTTTGCTCTTTCTCCAGAGCTTTGTGCAGCGAGCCTTCAAAAGCCTGATCTCCGTGGTCCCTGTCCTTGTCGCACTGTCCTGCTTTGGAACCATGAATGGAGGAATCTTCACGTTTTCAAGGTCCCATCCCTAAGGGTCTATTATGCTTTTGGCTCACTGAATCAGAGGGAAGCATCACCAACCTATGCAACTACCCATCCACACAGTGGCATTTTAGCCACTCTTGTGAGAAAAATAAGGCTTTTGACTCCCAGGTTGTCAGCTACAGGATGGTCCCTTTTGGCTAAGAGACTACCTTTTCTATTTCTTACCAGGTCCAGACCTTGGTACCCAGCACCGGTCACAAACAAAGACTTTTATCTTCTCCCCTACCCTTCAGTTTAAATCCCCAGTTTTAAAGTGAAATGTCAGTGTTTCTGGTGAACTAAAGGCTTTGTTGATGTTGGCAGCTGTTCAGTGAGACTGAGTCTTCTTCCACTCGGTTCACCCAGCTGTGCTGCTGGGGGGCATAGGGTCCCTCTGTTGGGAGGCTCTCTAGGCAAACTCTCCCTTGAGAACTTTGCTTTGAAGTCAGTGAAATGTCATTGGGATGGGCTATTCCTAAAGCAATAGTCAAGGTTCAAGAAGTCTTGTTATAGCAGTAAGAAAAGCTTTGTCCCATGGAAAATAAACTTGCCAGCTTCACCGTCTGCCACACTCCATGTCCTTATGGGAGCCTTGAAATTGGAGAGGAGGGCAGGCCTTATGAGCAACATACTTAGGTTGTGCTGGTCCTGTGGAGCTGAGCAAACTCTCTGCAGTGGGTTTTGCTTCACAGCTTTGTTTGCAAAGGGAAAAATCAGTTGAGCTGAAAGGAATGTCTCATAGCCTGAAAGTGAATGAATTATCTGATCCACTACTCTGAAGTCCAATATTAAATACAGGTGTGGACGATCCTTCCCATTAGCTGCTCCAGATAGTGGTTTTCTTTGAGGATGAGAAGTCTCTGGACAACACAGAGGTTCTCAGTGTCCCCTACTGACCTTCTCTCCCCCATCCTGGCATCATTAACATAATCACTGCAGAAAGCCCATATAAACACTGCTAGGGCCTCCCTGGCTGCCTGCCAGCCACACCCCTGCAAAGCCACAGAGACAGCAATAAAACCAGTTGTACACTTGTGCCCCAGCTGCTTGGGGCCCTGCTTCAGCCCAGCTGATGCTCTGGCATGGTTTGTTTGAGGATATTAAATTTCTAAAATTGGATGTGATTGTCTTCTCCCTAATTGCTCTCTCACGAGTCAAAGGAGGGATGCAAACAAGGAACTCTCTGCTCTCATTTTGTAGCTGTTCTTGTGTGTAGCTGGTCTCTTGGCAGTATGACAAACTGTATTTTCCAACATCTGACCAGAGGATTGGAAATAATCTGTCATTTGAGGAGATTGCACTTTATTTTTTCTATATATGTACATATACGAATATAGGCTTCAAAGCTGACAATCCCCTTTCATAAACTCACCAGTTTCTCTTATAAAGAATTGAAGTTTGTGACCCCCTCCACTTCCTTTTCACTGGAAAGATTAATTCCTTTTTGGATGGCAAGAGACTTTCTTACTCCTGTTTCCAGTCTTGAGTTCATTCTTGGTCACTTTGGATTGCCCCAAGGTCTCTGCAGATGAGCACCCAAGGAGACACTGCCAGTGGTTCTGATGGAGGGCTCTGAACTGCACTGAACTGGTCTTGGCAGAGCTGTGGGAACTCAGCCTTGGTTTTCTTCCCAATGCCCCCAAAGTGGAGCTCTGAGCAACTTGGTCTAGTGGAAGCTGTCCCTGTCCATGGCGGGGGGGGGGGGGAGGTTCCAACCTAACCCAAACTTTCTCTGAAAGTGCAGCTAGAGGCAAAACTGTGGCCTTGAATAGCAGCAGACTTGTGCTAGGGGAAGGGAGCAGATGCCTTGATGCCTCAGGTCAGTCCAGTGACTCATCTCATTTCTAATGTGGATGTAGAATGTTAATGTACAGGGCTCCCTGTCTTTTCCTAGGACTCTGTTTGTGGCTTCCAGGGAAGGGCAGTGGCCTCCTCTCTTCTCCATGATCCACATTCGAAGGCATACCCCCCTTCCTGCTGTCATGTTAATGGTAAGGAGATCTGGCTGTGTGTGACACGCTCTGTTCTTTTGCTCTCTTGGCTTTCTTGCAAGGACTGGATAAACTGAGGAGTTTTAGAGGGTGTTGGGACATTAAATTTCTCCCTGAAAAATAAAGAAGGCAGGATACAGGAAATGGCTGCAAAGTATTAAATCCCCTTGAGCCAGCAGTGGTATCCAAATGTACAACCTTGAAGTCCCTGCTTTATAACATTACACACCTTTTTAAAAAGTACAGTCCCTACCATCTGCCACAGGTGCTGCTTGATATTGCCCTATGAAAATAGCTCTGCCAGGCTTTGGCTATCTGGAAATTTAAAATTCCCAGGTGTGGTGGAAATGCAGAGAATGAGCATTTGTAGAGATGGTCTGGTCTTGTGTTTTGGTTTCTTCAGGGTTTTTTTTTGTGGCAATGGTCTAGCTCCATCCCAGCTGTACTGTAGCGCCTGTTGCAGCTTGGCTGAGCTGCTAAAACCTTAGCAGATGTCATTGTAGATAGCCTGTGTACCAGCAGTACAGGCTTTTGGATCATGCATGTTTTAATTGCCCTGGCTTGGACATGAAGCATCGAAGATGCTGCTGATCTTGGAATGATCACTCTTTTCTGCAGCACTACAGATGAGTGCCTTTAATCTTTTGCCTTCAGTCTGTGACACTATTTTGTAAAGTTCTCTGACCTCCAAAATGCTGGGGCTGTGAAGTAGCTGCAGGGGGGTTGGAGGAGGTGATCCATGGCTGTAATGACTGCATTTCATGTCCAAAACACTCAGTTCCCTTTGGTCACTGCCATGGTGTGCATTGGAGACATCTACCACCTACTGAACTTCTTCAGCTTTTCCCGATGGCTGTTCATAGGATTGGCCACCCTGGGGCTCATCGTCCATCGCTGCCGTCACCCGGAGCTGCACAGCCCCTTCCAGGTAACGCACAGCACGGACCTGGCAGCCAGGAACCTGCAGCCCTGCCATCCCTCTCCTTGATTTGCTCATAATTACAGCATCACATGGCCATGGTTGCCTTTAGGCTCCAAGGGGTTTCAGTCTCTGATGCTTGGTAATGTCTGTGGGGAGCTCCTGAAAGTGGTTGGTGTGCCCAAACAGCCAGATGTGATAAATCCTATAAAGCCAGTTCTACATGGGCTCACCAGATGCATCTGTCAGAATACTGCTTGCTACAAGGGACAAAGTTTCAGGCTAGGAACTGGGAGAAGTACAGAGAGAAGTTCTCTGGCTTATCTCTTGGGGCCTACAAGAAGGGATTCTTGCCTGGATGTTATTTCAGTGGCAGATAAGTCTCAGCTCTAGCTGAGAAGCAGGAAGGTGTCAGGCTTGGGGGGAAAGGAGCATGGGTGGAGGGGTCCTGGGAGCAAACCTGACTTGGGGAGGAATCATCTGCTGGTGTAGAAATACTGTCTCATGTAAAGCAGTGGGTCACTCCTGTGGCCTTTCTCACTCCGCTGGGTGCTGGGATCCCCCCTCATGTCAGCAGGGGATGCTGGGCACCTTTCCCACTGCTGGATAATGTGCAGAAGGCATTGGGTTGGGGCGGTGCTTGAGGCGGGTGCAGTTTGCTCCTGATCTGGTCGCCCCTGCGTGGTACCTGCTGGCAGCAGCTCCCGGGAACAGAGAGGACCTCTGGGGCTGTGGGCACTGGGCAGTGAGGAGCTCGGGGGACAGAAACGCCTCCTGCAGCTCGCAGGGGTCCTCTCTGAGCTGGGTGCATCCTCCTGCAAAGTTTGGGGTCATTTTTCTTCTCGGTCTTTGCATTCAGCAGAGACCTTGAGGCTTCCCAGTTTGTTGGTTGGCTGCACTTGCATACTCCCCCAGAACCAAACGGAATAAGTTTAGTTTAGTTTTTCTTTCAAACCAATCTTCTGAGGGGAGATTTATTAGTGGCTGGCACTGCTGATGGTTTCAGATGCTGAGATTTTGCCCTGGTTTTCAGACTCCTAGCGGCTCCTAAATGCTGATTAAACGAGGGTGGGAAACACTGGCCCTCGGGTCAGCTCGGCTGGTTTCCCCCGCCTTTTCCCTGGTTTTCATCAGCTCTGTGCAAGGGCTGCGCGCAGGTGGCGCGGGCCCGTGCTGCGCTCTAGTGGCCGCCCGCGGGCTGTCGCCTGCCGCTGCCCGGGGGACAGCAAAGCGTGGCTCGCGTGTGACAGCGCTGGTACTCGCTCTCTCTGTAGCATTCTGAGTTAAAAACGGTGGGAAAACACCCGAAAGAGGAGGGAGCAGTCCGCTCTCACACCTCTCAAGTAGATGTGCAGCGTGTGTGCATGTCGGAGTGGCTGGCAGAGGATGCTCTGGCTGGAAAGACAAGAGTACCTAAGTTTGATGGCTGGATGGCTGCCATACCTAGAGCAACTGTTCTC
Source organism: Molothrus ater (assembly GCF_012460135.2). Lineage (NCBI taxonomy): Eukaryota > Metazoa > Chordata > Aves > Passeriformes > Icteridae > Molothrus > Molothrus ater. Next base: position 58,884,434 of record NC_050482.2, on the reverse strand, counting down.
TTCCAACTTGGCATGTTGAGTATCCAAAATACAATCTTTATTACTGGTAAAGATTGTCACCTTATATGAGAGCAGCTCCTTCATTCCACCAGCCATGGCAAGGAGTTGCTTGGCAGAGTTTGGATCCAGAGACAGAAGGAGTGTTTCACAGTTTTATTATTTATTGCAGTCTTCCTATTTGCTCTCCAAATAACCCAGATGAATTGGCTCATCCAATAAGGTACAGCTGAAGTGCTGAGTGCTGCTTTTATTTTCACCATGGTGTCACTGAAGCTGAAATTCTTGGTGCAGGTACTACAGAGATAGGGATAGGCAGTCTGGTTTGTCTTGGTTTAATCAGCATAAGTCTCAGGCAAACTGGAGGCAGTCAACATGAGTCATGGGTTTATAAGCAAAGATCAGTTTGATTCAAAGTGTCACTTCTTTCTTGGCTTCAGATATTCCCTCAGTGGTTGCCTTAGGGGGCACGCAGGTATGTGTGTGCCTGGGCATGCACAGGTGCAGGACATTCACAGAGCTGTGGGCTGTAGGCCGCTTCTCCCCCTGCTTGGCTTCCAGTTGCAAGTGAGGTTTCGATTTTGGTGCACATGAATATAGGAGGCATGCACCTCACAGGGCATACTGGGCTCTGAAGCTGATGCAGTTTTTTGCAGTCTGACAGTACAGAAGCATTCTGCAGGACAGGATATGATTATTCTAATTTTCTTTAGGCGGAGAAATGGATAGAGCGTGTGCTGGCATGAACAGAGTCTGATCTGCTATGGCCACCAGTTTTCCCTGATAGTCTCCTGTGCTCTTTTCCTCAGGTTCCCTTGTTTGTTCCTGTCTCTTTTACCATCATCTGCCTCTTCACAGTGGCAATGTCTTTCTACTCAGACCCTGTGAACATCAGCATTGGATGCACCATAGTTCTGAGTGGTTTTCCAGTCTACTACCTCATCATTCACAGGCAGATGTCCGATCGCTGCCGCAACCTGTTTTGTAAGTATGCATTTCACTTTCAGTATTGTGGACCTAAACGTGCCCAAGGGTCAGGGTGCTGGTTTGTTGCCAGGGCTCACCTCTGATGCAAATTGCTCCTTGACCAACAGACCTCATGAAACCTAAATCATGACTGCTGGCATCACTCTGGTGTCTTTCCCACAGGCACAGCCTCCACAGGCAAATTTGTTTTAACAAAGACAAGGCTGAGGTCTACCAACAGGGGGAACAGAGAGGGTCGCTTTCCCACGCCAGCCCTAGTACCTACTAAACTTTATCATGTCTTCGGGATCACCAGCTCTGGGTGAAATTTGTCTGACATGGAGCAGAAAGACAAAAAGTTAGGATGGAGGGGCTACAGGTAGATGCTGTAACCCCATGCACAAACTTGCTTGCTGAAAGGTTGGGGAGAGGACTGCTAGGAGAAGAGTACTGCCAGAGGTCTGTGTGCTTGGTGAAGAGGCCAGGATGGTTTGGGTACAAATTTAGCCATGGAAATGAAGTACATCTCCACTCCAGGCAGTGTGTAGTACAGATTTCCTTTGGATGTAGGCATGGTGGCAGAAGGGTTTTTTTCAGAAATGAGAGCCTGGGTTTGAGTTTAAATTGTTGTTTCTGTTCCAAGTCTTATTTTCTTTTGATTTGATGTTGGATGGAGGTGCATCACTAACCACTCAATAGAAGACAACATGTAGCAAGAAAGGAAACAGATACAGTGATCTGCCAACATAAAGTGCTCCAGCCATCAGTGCTGATGCTCTGATTTTCAGCCATGTCTCAGGATTGCCTCTGCACTAAGCTTCCTTCCTTTTTTTCCACCTTTTCAGATTATCTTACACACAAACTACAGTTACTGCTGGAAGTTGTCCAACAAGAAATCAAGACTTACTGAGAAAACCATGAAAACCCACAGAAGACAATAAAAATCTACTTACACCATTTTTGACACCTTTGATCCTACCAAAAGCAGTCCATGCTTTTATTCTTTTCAGTCAGTGCAACTGAGGATGACTGAGCCAAAACCTTGTTGCAAGTGTTCCTAAGCTTGCCAACTGGGATCTGTTCCTGCCCTTTTATTTTTTTCAGAAGAGCAAACTAGTTCTCTGAAATGAGCTTGCTTTGCCTGCAGAGTGTCTTTGAAACCAAGATCCTAATTTTGCAGCCTAGCCCAATCCTGAGAAAAATTGTGTGTGTGTGTGTACAGAGACAGTATTTTGTTTTCCTGGCTTGGCAAACAGAGGAAGTGGGCATGTTGCAGAACTTAGAATCCAATACATGGAAGCCAAATGCAAGTTTCAAACAGAACCACTACAGCAGTCTTGTTGGGGAGAGCTAATGAGAGATAAGGCAGATGAACTGGAAAGGGGAATACAGGGGGACAAAATTTTGTCCACCAGAAACTGCAGATTGAGATAATGAGAAGATATTTGAAATTCAAGTACTAACAAAGTAAAGTCAGAATGTTTTGCTTTGATTTTTGTATAAGCAGAATGAGTTTTTTAGCCTTGAAATAATCTTTCAACTTGTAATTTCAGAAAACTAAAATTCAATTTTTAAATGTGCAAATGCATTTTTAAAATCATCAGTTTAATGTCAACTAGAATATGGCAGGAGAGAACCTGGTCCCTCCCCCAGCTTCCCAGACCCACTCCTTACCAGTGAAGTTGAAAACTCAGAATTTGGCCTAGCTCCAGTGAAATACAATTCCTCCTTTAATTGGACAGGACCACTGATGAGACTTGGGCAGATTCCTGAATAAATGCATCTTCTGGTGCTGTAGGAAGACATGAGTGACTTCACATCCAGGCTTTAACTTGCGCATGACTTGCTGATTTAATCCATAAATGCTCATTTGAACTAATGGCATAAGAAAGCTTTCCATTATTGGATTACTTTGGTTTACATTATTACATTATTAATGTGGCAATGTTATGTCCAGATAATACAGCAATTACCTATTTACAATCACGTAATTGTTAATTGGTTCCTAAAAGATGGGAAGTAGCATGCTGAGGCTCCTCTAATGACTGCTGGAAAGAGGAACAGCAGAATGTTGAGCATTTTTAAATCCTTTGTATCTAACATTTATGTACTTAAAATAAAAACAAAGTACCATTTATAAATCCGATGTAACCTACTAAAACATGTAAAATTTTGGAACTAAAGTTGGGTTGTTTTCAAAACAATTGAGAATTATTATTCTTGTAGTGATTACTTCCTGTTCCTGTGCTGAATTAAGCTGGGACAGCAGCAGTGTGGTTGCAGGGCTTGTTTCCCCACTACCCTCCAAGAATTTAATTTTCAAGCCGCTGGACATTGTCCAACAGGAAATACAGTCTCACTGGGAAAATCCTCACAGCAGAAACCATCACACCCTATAGGAGAAGTTTCTGGCTTTAAATGATAGAATGGATTCAAGTGAGATCTGGAAATGCTTCCAGGATCCCAGACAAGAGCCAATCCCTCCTCGTGCCAGGCTTTCCTGAAGCTGAACCACCTGGCACACCTTCCCACAGCACCCAGTGGTGCACCAGGACCCAGTATGGGTGGCTGGGGGACCAACCTGCAGAAGACCTTGCAGAACCAGGTGAACTCAATCACCCCAATATTTCCTGGGTCCACCCACTTTGGTTTGAGGGATTTTACACATCTTAAGGTAAAAGCATGAGGTACTGCCAGCCTGGTCCCAGGCTGCAATACCCATGTGAGCACAGTGCGCATGTGTTGTAGCATCAGGACTCCCACACCAAACCTTGGAGTAGTCTGAAATTACAACGGAGCTGCTGCATGTCACAGAGGCACAGAAAAAGGGTGAAAAGTCCCTTCTTTGTCCATTTCCTCTGAAGAGAAAAAGCAAACAAGAATTGAAATTCCTGGGAGGAACCAAGTAATGCTTCATGCTGGACCATGGTTTCTTTATAAACGATAAGTCATTTGACATATGCTGGGAAGCCACCCTTGGTTACCTCTGCTGACTGTGCAGGAATATGATCTTGCACGGGCTATACATAGGAAGACTGCTCTGAGACCTGTTCCATTCCCACATACTGGGAATGCAGACAGATATAGTACCATGTCTGAGAAATCAGAGGTTCAACAGCTCCACAGATGACATTGGAATTGAAAGGGATAAAAATAAAAAATACGATGTTCAGAAGACAGCAGTTTACAGTGAGCTCAAGTTTCCAGCTTGCAGAGAGGTGTTTGCTTTTAGAGAGGATGATGTGCTGCTCTCAGCAAAGATATGTAAACATTTTCTACCAAGGCAGAATGCTCTTCCTAAAGCTCCTGTCTCATGTCTACTGAAGCACTTAGGCCTCAGTGGGTCTAAGAGCTTTAAGGATGGCCGGAAATGAAAGAAAGTGAGTTCATAATCACATTTGTGGTGTTGTTTTTTTTGTTTTGGTTTGGTTTTTTGCCTGTGTGTGCTGGGGTTTTGTTGTTGTTGAGTTGGTTTGTTTGTTTTAATGCTATGTCTATAGAATGCACTCAGAGTGTAACCCTTTCTGGAAACTCAGAGATTTATGTGTTTCAGCCACTACTGATCTGGTGTGACTGGAACACCAGCAAAGAAAAATGTTCTGGGCAGTTCAACTGAACACAATCTGAGATTTAAAAAAAAGTCAAAGAAATGCTTTTGGCTTAACAAGTTTGCATCTTAAGACTACTTGACATGCTGTTAAGCTTTATGCCTCAGAGCTCTGCTGGGAAATGTTGTCAGCTTCTGAAAGGCTGGAGGTCAGACTGGAAAGCTCCTAAGCCTTGTCTGATTAGTGTGGGGAAGAGCAGAGAGGAGGTTCAGACTTCAAGGTGCAGGAACACAAACACCTGGGACGGCGCAGAGCTCCGAGGGCTGAGCGAGCCTGTCTCGCAGGGCTCTGCACTCAGCACACACAGGTTTGTGAGGCTCAGTGTGGCTCTGCTTGCTGCAAACCCCCCAGCAGTGCCCACACAACCCTGGGGAGAGCTGGATGAACAAAACCCACTTCCTGCACTGAGATTTCGGGAGCCACTTTGCAAGGCAACAGCCAGCTGTTGGCTTTCCAAGAATGATGTTCAAGAGAAGCTGCTCCTTATAGAAAGGAGAAGGTGCTGAATATCCCCAGCCACTGGAAGGCTGAGAAGAATTGGCTCTAGGTAAGTACGATAACAGGAACCCAAAAGCAGGGGTAAACTCTGCTGGTTTGCTGTGATGTTGATTTTGCAGCTGTATCTGCCAAAGCCCTGGGCTGTGCTTGGCAGATGCGCATGCGTCTGTCGCAACCAGCAGAAGGAAATGTTACTCAGCCCCACTTCCTTAAGGGTGTGTGGCAGAGAAGCACCCGTGCTCCACGGAGAGGCTGCGAGGGAGACAGCGAGGTACAGATGTGCTGTGGGCAGTTCACAGGGAGCTCTCACAGCTCTGCTCACCCTTACAGCCAGCTCTGGCTCACTTTCGAAGGTGTTGCTGCACCTGGGGCACCTTTGCCATGCAGAGCAAGGGTTAAGTAGGTTCATCCAGCCTGGCAAGCACAAGGCTGACGCCCTCAGCTCCTGAGGGTGGTGACTGGGCAGCCCAAGGACAGAACTGTGCCAGGGAAGTGGCACATGCTGGGCTCTGACAGCTGTCCCAGGATGCGGCTGAGAGGGAAGGGTTGGACACACAGGAAGTTCAGGTTTTCATAGCTTGTGGGCTTGGCTTTCAGGTCTGCTGGAGGGTTACCTGCTTGCACTTTGTCATACTGTAAGTGTTTGTATCTTCATTCATTCATCTTTTTTTCTTGTGTAAGGGAAAAGGTGGCGTGAAGCTGCTTTTTAAGTATAAATTTTTCTCTGTATAAAGTTATTCCTGTTAAGATATAAAAAGCAAATGCAGAGTTGCACAAGACCATGTAGCGAAATCTTCAGCAAAATGTGAAGGACACTGCCTCCCTTGCTGGCAAAACATTTCTGTCTGCTTTTGACATGTTTCACCTGTGTTTATTTCTAGTTGGGGTTAGTTGATTAGTGGAGAATCCCAGCATGGAGCAGAAATGCTGGAATGTGAAAAGGAAAGAATGTCACAAGGGGACAGATTTGCAAGCTCATGTGAATAAGGGCAGACTGGGAGCCCCAAGTCTTGGCAGGGGAGCTGGCAGGGATTAGCAGGGGTTATCTGGACTGGGGATAGAGGGAAGAGAGAGTTGGGCAGCAGTGAAAAAAAGCTGCCTGGAAACATCATCCCACCCCACTTCCTGCTTTCCATTTCCCCGCTCCCCACCTCCCTCCTCAAATTCCACTCTTCAAATCTGCCAACTTCAAATTCTTCAGCCATGCCAATAGCAGCAGCATCATTGTGCTGTGCAGAGGGGGAAAAAAAGGGACAGCCATGTCCAAAAAATCTCCTGGTAGTGCTGGATCTCTTGAACGCCCTGCAGTGGGAGAGAAGAATAGTTTGGAGCATTTTTCTAGGAACAGGTCTGGCTGGTGTTGCTGTGTACACAGGCAGCGCTGGAACGAGGTCTGTCTGTGAAGGAGACCCAGGCTCTTCCTTGCTCTTTGTTCTGGCAGTGTGGGGCTGCCAAGCCTTTGTTTTGGGGACCTTTGCACTGTAAACAACTCCATGAGGGAGCTGCTCCTGTAATGATTTCTCCTCATTGGCCTGCTCTGAATACCCTTGATCCGTGCCAAAGTACAAAGGGCGTCAGAGCTGGATACATGATCATTTCCAGTTTCTGTTTCGATATCGTGTTCAGATTCTTCAGGCAGCTCAGAGTAGCTCTGTCACGGACCCTTGGAAGATCAACAGTTGGCAGCTTTTGGCTATGGATATGTGATCCATGATGGATAGGTAATGTTTTAGGGGCAGTAAATTGGTGAGATACATTTAAAAATGTTGTCTGGGTCCAAAACTGGGAGATTAAATGAAGGGTGAAGCACAGCAGGCAGCAAAGTAAAATCCCATGAGTTGGAATTATTGGTGGCTATCTGTTTAATTTTCTTCTCTTTGTAGGTGCTGTGTCTAGGATAGAGTGCAGAGCGGAGACTTTGCTGGTAAGTAATGGTATCCCCTCCTGCAAATGAGAGCTGCTTTCTCACTTCCTGTCCTCAACAGGACAGCAGGGAGAAAATAAGATTCATGAACTGAGATAAAGCCAAGGCGAACATTGGGCAAGACAGACTTCACTTGGGGGAAGTTAATTTATTGCCAATTAAAATAGATTTAAATTGTGAGAAAAGAAAATTAGATCACTTATTCCCCCCTCCATGGAGTCCCAGGTTCAACTTCACTCCTTCATTCCTGAATTTTCTGCCCCCTCCTACCAAAGCAACACAGAAGGGAAGGGAAATGGATGTTGTCCTCAGTCTGAAAGACTTGCCATCTACTCCTCCATCATTCTCAACAATTTCCCATGCTTCAGCAGGGTTCATTTCCCATGGGCTGCAGTCCTTCAGGATAAACGTGCTCTCGCATGGGTTCTTCTCCACGGACTGCAGCTTCCTTCGGAGCCTGTCCACATGCTGCAGCATGGCCTTCTCATGGGCTGCTGTGTGGATCTCTGCTCTGTAGTCCTCCAAAGGCTGCAGGGGCACAGCTGTCTCACCATGGCCTTCTCTGTGGGCCGCAGGGGAATCTCCGTGTCTATTGGAATATTAATCCCAATATTACCAGGTGGAACGTGCCTGGGCTCATCTGACCCTTGCTGCTGGACCAAAGGTGGCAGCTGTGGTGTTCCCCCTCAGAGACACCTTTGTCTGGCTGGAAGTTGCAGTTAGGCACTCAGAACAAGTCCAGGCATGGTAGAAACTCAGTTTACCTCTGGTGGAAAGGCTCCAGGCTAGGTGAAGAAGAAAAGGAGATGGATTCTGCAGAGGGTTTAATCCAGAGTTTATTCCAAAGTCACATATGTCTGAATCGTGGTAACAGCTCCACAGAATGCCTGACTGCATGGTCTCTGTGTCTTTTAAGCCCGGGGGTGGGGGGAGGGAAGGGACAGGTGAGCCACCAACCAGGTGGGAGGGGGGGAAGGCTCAGGGGACAATGACACTTGGATGAGCCAATGACCCCAGGGCTGAGGGGCATCTTTTGAACTTTTGCCAATCACACAAGGTCCCTGCTGGAATGATAAGATTGACTGACAGCACTTAACAAGGAGGCAAGGGGGGAAGGGAGAAGGTATTGCCACACCTGGGAAACTACTGGGATAGCTGAAACAGGAAATGGCATCACACTGCAGGTGTCAAGTGTATTTTCTTAAAAAGTGTTTTTAGGAAGATACATTTTTGAGAAAATCAGTAGCACAGGTCCAAGCCAGAGAGGTCAGGGTAATTTCTGAGGTGCTTACCATGCCCCATAAACATCCAAACACCAATTCCTCAGTTCTGGGGCAAACCTGCACTTTCCAGCTGAAAGGGGTCTCCCTTTTTAAGAAGTGAATAGATTTCTGATCAGACCAGGGATACTGCACAATTTGACAGTTTTGGAAAAGACCCCTACTTTGATTTGGATTTCTTTTCCAATGCAGGGCAGAGCAAGCAGCCAGGTGCCCATCAGCTCTTCTGCACTTGTGTTGTCTCCTGACTCATCTGTCTGCTCCTGAAAATGGAGTATGTCTGGTATTGGCTCGATGATTCCAACCAGTGGATTGAATATGGGAAAGAGGTGAAATTCATCTGCTGTTCATGCCAAAAGCTTTTGTTAAGCCATCTTTGGAGAGTTCTTTAGAGCGTGTTGTTCTGCAGCTGGTGTGTTCTACACGCACTGCTGGGTGCCCCTGCAGTGCTGCTCCAATGCCTGGGTGGAATTGTCTTCTTAATTGTCCCTCAAAGCAGGACTGGAACTCTGTGAAAGCTTTCAAGGGACTGGCTTGGGAAGCGGGTGCATTTTCCAGAGCTGTCAAACATCATTTGGCTGGAGCTGACCACACAGGCTGTGGGGTTCTTTGTTGCTGCTGTTAGAAGTAGCTGCGCTCCATGGGGTACCCCTCCATCTCTGGAGAACAAAATGCTTGAAGCCACAGAGACTTCAAAACATTCTCCTGCTATAGGGGCCTGGGGGAAACATTGATATTTCCCCACAGTGGCACCCAAACCAAAAGGTGGTTTCTAACACATATAATTTCCTTGTTCTTTCTGCAGCACCCAGATCACGCCACTGCCACTGTAACATCTGCATTTCTGGAGAATGAATATCAAGCTGACAAGAATGGTATTATTTTCTTCAGGGCTGGTTCTCAGCAGTATCAGCTAGACTTTGCAGGTGAAGTATCTCCTTGTTTTAATTTCAGTTCATAGTGCAGCTGGCTTGAAGGTTTTCACATTATGTCTGCATCTCTTTGAACAGCTTTTCTTCCTTCTGCAAGTTTTCTCCAAGCAGAAATTGAGCAGTAGGTAAATTTCTCTAAACTTTTGACATGCCCCACTTGAGCTTCTACACTAGGGCATCTCTAGTCAAAAAAACCACACCTGACAATATTGTACATTCAGAAGAAGAGTTGAGAGTAAATGGCACCTTGGCTTATACATTTGTGTTTATACACCTGAAAAAGAAGAATGAGAAATCAGGGAAAAAAAAACGCACTGAAAAGTCAAAAGGTGAAGAAGTGAGCCTATACTGAACATCTTGGAAGCTTCTTACAGGGAGAGAAAGCACAGTGCAGCAAACAAAAATTTAGGGCTGGTTGCATAGAGAGAGAAATGGGAAAATGAAAAATGCTTTTCTGTTTCTAATTTATTTACCCATCTTAAAACTCCTGTTAGCTTTCCAAACTTTAAATGTTTCCTGGCATGAGTAAAGAGTAGTGTTTAAAGGAGGAAACAATGGATAATTAGCCATGTCACACAGCATGTGCTCTGTGATATTGTTACAGGACCAAGAAGGGAGGGCAGGCTTTGCTTTTAGCACCATGGAGCAGCCCTGTGCTGCCAGGAAAGCCAGGTTTGTGGCCCCCATTGCACTGAAAACTCTTTCCTGCTACAGGCCTGCCATCAGATGTGGTTTTCTCTGGCCAGCAGCCTGGATGTGAATACCAGTGCAGGTGCAGTTGGTGCTTGGTTGCCTTCAAGTTTCACAGCCTCAGGTGCGAGTAGCAGTGTGCTGACCTTGCTGATCTCCAAGTAGGAGCAGTGCAAGTGGGACATGAAATTTGCACTGGGGTGGGTGCAGCATAGAGAGGGCACCACAATGCAATATTCAGGGCTACCTCCTCTTTCATTTTTACTTAACATGGATGAGCCTGTCACCTAGACAATTAATTATCTTATCATTGAGTTAGTGAGTGTGTGTTTTTCTTTCAAGACATGGTCCAAACAAATGTGCTCTTTAAAACTCAAAGAAGTGTTACTCGACTGCCTAAAGAATCTCAAGATGGACAAGATGGAAGGTAATACACATTCATTGTTTAACAGTGTCTCTAGAGGACAGCACCTTTCTGCTAAGTTCCTCCTACCTGCCTAGAATGCAATTTTATATTTCTTAAATTAATTTTTAGATACCTTTTCCTGACTGGTTTAACAGTACATTTTGCAGTGACAGTATTTGTAAATTATGCAACGTTTCTGTAAAACTCTCTGGAGGGATGTTTGCTGGCAGTCTCTGGCAGCTGTGACAGACCACTAGAGCAGATCTGCTCTCTCTGTGAGAGGCAAGGCCACATAGGGCTGACACAACTGTGCCAGGAAGTTTTATTCCTTGATTTATGCCCCAACACTAATAAATAAACTGTGCAGCAATTAGGAGCGAGGGACTGCCAATCCCAAGAGCTGTGGTGCATGTGGATGTCATCTCTGGGAAGACTGAGGATAAACTAAAACTCAGAACAGGCAAATCCATTGAAATAAAGTGAATTAGAGGCACTTACTTGAGATACCCTATCTTATGTAGCTTTTTCTAAAATAAGTTCAGCTTAATTTAAACACATCTGCTATAAATGTTATTTGTGCTACTGATTTCTTTTAGTAAGAGCTGTCTCTGCTTTAGCAACTCACCAGCAGAGAGTGTATGTGAAGCTGAGGGTTCAATTAAAGTGTTGGTTCAACCTAAGGTGTGTTCATTCAAAAAGAAAACAAACTATAGCTTGTGAATGGATGCCTGAAGGCTGCTTTAGAGCCCGTGGTTAGATTCACCACAAGGGGGATTTGGTTAGGAGTATCACCAGCTGACTGGTTCCTTTTTCTATTCTGTAGCCAAAACATGACTCTATCACATCCTGTCTATCCTCCACAGTGGGACCAAACTGCACTGCCTGATATTGGGTACAAGGTAGGACTTTTCAGCTCTACAGTGGGTGGGGAGAGCTCTCTCCTGTACTGTTTTTTTTTTCCAAGACCATAATTCAAGGCAATTGAGATATTACCAGCTTTTAAATAAAATAGTGTGTCTTGTAAAATAAGCAGCTATGATGTGAAACAAGACTGACAGTTCATATTCAGAACAGATGTGCATTTCCTGGGAGGCTCTCTGAGAATGAAGTGGTATCATCTCCCCTATAATATCACACAGGGTAAGAAAGGCCATTGCTGCTCATACCTGTCCTTTGCACTCTCCCAGGGCACTTCATCCCCTGATAAACCAGATTAATTGTATCTTAAGGTGGTATTTCCTCTGTCAGTTTGGGGCAGGATGTTATTTGCTGTGGTAAACTGCAGCTTAGCCCTGTAGGGCAGAATAGACTAGTGTGTCAGATTAAGGGGAAACTTTCACTCTGCTTCAGCCTGAATGCTGCTGTGCATTTTAACTTTAGGTTACTCTGAGCTAAAGATAGTCCTGATATGAAGGTGCACCCTCAAAAGGAAGTTGTGTGGGGGTGCACTGGTTTCCCTCAGTTGGTGCCTGTGCTTCCACATGGGGACTGATGGTAAAAGAGGGTTGATAGGAAAAGCAGAAGCAGCTTGTGATTTTTGTGGAAGGGCTTTTCAGCAGATGTGAGAAGGTTGAGGAGTCCTTTGAAAGGACTGGGAGTTGTTATTCTCAGTAATACCTTATTTTTAGTGCTTTAAAAATATTCAGTTGATACAGCTCAGCACTGATTCCCAAGAATATATAAAAATCAAGAGGCTGTTTGAGAAGACAATGAAAGGTTACTGCATCAACAAACTGCAGAGGATTCAGAACCCAACACTTTGGGACATCTTTCAGTGGTTTGTATCTATTTTATTTCATTATCCTTACTGTATGAGAAGACTGGTAGTTCCTGATCTCCTGTCCTCCATAGTCTACATTTGGAACTGCCAAATTCAGCAGTTCAGCAGAGGTGAGGCTGCCACATATCTCTCTGCCCAGGTCTGGCTGGTGGCCCAGACTTATGACTGTCCCAAAACCTGGCTCCCTGAGCCTGAGGCTTCCCTGGGGCAGTCCTGAAGGGGACTGGGGCTCCTCTCTCTGTTACTGAGTTGTTATCTGTATTCTTTTGTGTGTGCCGAAATTAGCCTTTTATCCCTAGCAAGATATCTGTGTGATTCTTGCTAGTGTTATTCAAAAAGTAAATTATTTTCCTTCATCATAACTGGGCTTTGGTGTTTCAGGTTTATTCTTTTGGTTTTAGCCTCTTCCACATAGGAGTTAGGAAAAAAAAAAAAGGAGGAGACTTTTTTTGGTGATAAGGGCAGAGATTATACAATCTTCGCTGTAGCTTTACACAGCTCTGTTTTATAATCATATTTATGTATTCAGGATTTATATAACATGGGAACTGACCAATTCCTAGTCAGAGATGTTTGTCTCTTTACTCTCTCATGTGGTATGAAGTTGTGGGAGACACAGTCCATAGTGCTGCAGAGAACTTTTTGTTTTGCTGGCAGGAGCCAGCCGTGTGGCAGGGTACCAGCAGAAGTGCAAAGCAGGCAGTAACCCCACTGAGAGTGGTTTGTGTCACTGTTCCTCCATGACCCAGAAGTAGGAGGAGTTGAGTTGGGAAATTTTCCTTGTTTGAACCAGGAAAACAAGTAGGGGTTTGTTGGTTTGTTTGGGTTTTTTTGTTTGTTTTTGGTTTTTTTTGTTTGTTTTTGTTGTTTTTTTTTGTTATGTTGGGGGGGTTGTTTGTTTTTGGTGTGTGTGGTTTTTTTGTTGTTGTTGTTGGTTTGGTTTGTTATTTTTTTTTTTTTTTTTTTGGTTGGTTTTTTTTGTTGTTGTTGTCTCTAGGCAAAAAGAAAAGATGAAGAAGCTCCATAAATTGAAAGGGGTGAACGAGAGGCTCCTGTTCCATGGCACAAGTCCATCCCATGTGTCTGCCATCTGTGAGCAGAACTTTGACTGGAGACTCTGTGGGACTCATGGGACAATGTATGGAAAAGGTACAAGTGCAGAAGGGTGTAGGGGCTGTGGCAGCAGGGACTGCAGACCCCAGCCAGGCTGGGGGATGTGGGTGCAAAGTGACTGATGGTTCCTGACCCACGTACTCCTGCCTTTAGGGCACGGTCACCTGTGCACATCTGCATTGCTTTAGGTAGCACCCACAGCAGCAATCCCATTCCAGGAAGGCCTAAAAACACCTCTCTTTGCCTCAGGTGCCTGCTCTTGGACAGGTGGGACTGGGAAGCTAATGATGAAATGTGGACTGGAGTTGGTTGGTACTTTACAATAAGCCAGTGTGGCAGCACCTGGCAAGAATGTTCCCACACGTTGTAGGGCTAGCTGGGCTTGTTGGATTGCTGGCTGCCAAGGTGCTGTTGGCACGTGCTTGTCCCTAGGCTGGTGTGTTGTCTCACCTGTGGCCTTTTCTGCTCCCTAGGAAGCTACTTTGCCAGAGATGCCAGCTATTCCCATGAGTACTGCTCCTCTCTCGGTGGGCGCTACCACATGTTCGTAGCTCAGGTTCTTGCTGGAGACTTTGTGCGGGGGAACCCTGAGTACTGCCGCCCTCCACCCAGAGACAAAAACTCAAACAGACTTTATGACAGCTGCGTGGATGACCCCACAGACCCTTCCATCTTTGTCATCTTTGAGAAGCAACAAATTTACCCTGCCTATATCTTGGAGTACAGCCTTGAGACCAGCTGTGTGGTCCTGTAATGAATGGTGGAACATCTTTTGAATTCACACTGAATAAATTACTCTTCAGTACATTTTTTAAAATGTTTGTTCAATTTTAGTTGTAGCTTTAGAACTCTTTGTAGTGCACTGAACCAGTATCAATCCTCTGATTGTTTTGGGGGGCATAGTTTTTTGTCAGGGATTATTCTTTCCCCAGGAACAGTGCCAAGCTTTAGCATTCAGCATATCTCTAGCCTGGAATGGGGATGTACCTGCTTTGCATACCATGATGCAGCGACACCTGCTGAGTTGAAATGACCTTGATCCACTGATATGGTCACCTTGGTTTGATTCCTGCCTGTGATGGTGCTGATATGCCAAAGGGAGGCTGGGCAGGGAGTGTGGAAGAAGGAAAAGTGAAAGTACCTACATCATGGTGCTCAAAAGAGGAATCATGGCCTGTCTTTGAAGTAAATGGTAGGAAGCTCCTGCATCCTGAAGGCTTTGTAATTAATGCTGGTAAAGAACTTGACTTTGTTTCCTGGTCACATTGCTGACATTTCTTCTTACCTTGTTCTGCTGTGTCAAGTCTGCATGTCTCTGTGACACCCTGTCCTTCCTCTGTTCCCACTGGATTCGGGTCAAGAAAAGCAGGGATATGGCAGCTGCTGAAGTTAGATCCCCACCATGCCATGACACCAGTCTGTGCTGAGCTGAATAATGGCCCACAGCAGTGTCCCACCAGGGCTGTGGAGCCAGTTCCTGCAGCAGTGAGGGGTGAGACACAGGGGCTTTGTGAGGCATGGCCGCCTCCTTGCCACCCTGCAGGCTGGCACTGGTGGTGGCTGCTCTGGATTACCCTGATGCTGCTGCCTGGCACTTCTCTGGGGGATGGAGAAGTGCCCAGTGGTGTGTGCTCCAGCTAGGATGGATGGTGGGGAAAGCTTGAATTGTGGTCATAGTACTTGAAACTTGGTGGATAATGGGATAACATTTGGGATGAGTGATAGCATGGAAACAAAAATTAATGATTTATTTTAAAACAGTGGTGAAGTATAAGTTGTAATTCAGCAGAGGAATCACAAGTAGTTCAACTGTGTGTGCCATAGCTGGGAGGAACCAAGAGGAGGACTGTGTTTAGGATCTCATCAGCTTTCCTAAAGCTGCTATCTTCAGGCACAATCAGTGTCTTTAGAAAATTTTGAAAGACAGGTGACTGCAGTAAGTCCCTAAGCTGCACTAATTCATGCAATTCCATGTCTCACTGCTTTTGCATAAGCCTAAAGGTTGCTCTTTAGCAAATTGGTGATCTAGTCTTGTCAGTCACAGGTGAGCAGAGAACTTTCCACACAGTCAGGAAGTAAAAATGAAAGTCACTTAAAGTGACTTAAAGTGGATAGGAAGGGACTGAACAGTGACCATTTTCAGCTGTCACCCTACATTGGTCCCTGCAACATTCCATAGATTTCTTCCATGGTTTCATCAGCTTAAGGAGGCTTGGACGTGCAGCCTTTGGGCACGACAGGGGCTGGGAGATGGAGGGTTTGGGAAGAGTTTTGCTATTATACAAAATACTCCGTGGAATGATGCCTGTGTATAAATCATCTTCCCCCATTCTTCTCCTCCATGACAGAAGAAACCACCCATCATGTGGGAGAAAGTTATTTCCAGCAAGGTGGGCTTCAGAGTATGATTGCCAAATTCATCAGAGGCTGGAGATCTGGAAGGAAGAGCCTGCTGAGAAGCAGGCCAGCCACAGGAAAAGGGGGGGGTTGTTGATCTGAAAAAGAGGAAACCAGGCAGAGACCAGAGGACATGTGCAAACATGCACAGTTTGGAAGAAAAATAAGATTTTCCAGTAAGTCAAAACTATTTCTGACTACAGGGAGAGTTTCTCACAGCCTCCAGCTGCCTCCAGAATTAGGTGCTGGGTGTTCTATCAAGAAGATCAGGCAGGATCTGGTGTGAGCAGATGTAACAGTGTGCAGTGGTGTGGCACTGCTGGGGCTCTGCAGGTGCTGGAGTACCAGATCTGACATGGAAGTTCTCCTTGAGGAGCTCTTTCAGGGTCACCCTCTGCAACTCTCCCTTTGTGCTACTGCTCAAAGGAGCACTCCCCCCTCCAGGTGGGTGCTGCTGCTGTTTCCCCCATACCTGGATGGGGGCAGTAGATTCAGGGAATTCACCTGCTTGAAAACTGACCTAGCCAAAACCCCCACAAAACCCAAACCCAAAATACGGTGTTCAGCATGAGCAGTTTCCAGTTCTGCTTGTGTCAACACCAACAGAGAGCTGAGCAGGCTGCAGCATGATTTTTAATTGGCATGAGATGATCCTGAACCCCTAGCCCAAGCAGATCTGGGAATCTAAAGCTAAGACTCAGGAATATTTCAGCCAGTGAGGCGCTGACAGCAGAAGCTGCTAGTAAAACTGAAAAGCAACTTAATCTATGAATACTTTTTCATGGGACTTTTGTTCAGGATCATAAATTTGCTAAATCTTCTTCCCAACCTGAACCTCTGGCTGCCTCTGGAGTACCTGGGTGCCTTCAAAGTACTAAACAGAAAGCATTCCTCAGCACCCTTTTAGATCAGAAATGCTTGCAAACCATCAGCAATCTGTGTGCTAGTTGGCAGGCACCAAGCACGGATCTGTTGACTTTTCATTCACTTTTTGTTTCCCATGAAAAAAATTAAGACCTGTTGAGAAAGGGTTAAATTGTTTCTGACTCATGCATATGATTGACAGTTCACAGTCACCAAGATGGTGGTGGGACAGGTCTGGCCTGAGGAACACTGATTTCTGAGGGGTTTGCTTCTTCCTCCCTCAGCCAGCCTGACACAGGATGGGCAGTGCTGCAGGGGGCTTGTTCTGCAGCAGCAGCCTCTCTTTGTCATCTCCTGGACAGGCTGCTGTGGGCATCAGCAGCTTCTCCAGTCATTTCTTTAGCAATTGCTTTTCAGGAACCAGCAACTATTCATAAGGATCAATGGATGCATTTTGTACTCATATAAATAATGTATTTTTTCTATGTGTTCATATGTACTGTCTTTGCCTGCAAGGATGTTAGCTCAAGTGATCTTTTCATCACAATGTATTTCTAATTGATTTTATTGTGGTTCTCTTAGGGCTTCACAGCGTGCCTAGCTTTAACATAGTTGGTTACATATTCATGCAACTGGTGTAGGCTTTCTATTAAATAACACCTCAGCAAGTTTTCAGGCTTTCTTTTCATTTACTGGTGCCGAGTTTGACTTCTCAGTATTTTTAAGAAACCTTTTAACAATTTTGACAGAATTTATTACAGGATGATTAAACTGCAGAAACCTAATGCTTGATTGAATGTGCTGAATGACATATTATTTTCCAAAACATTCAAACTGTTAAAAATCAACCTGAGCCCCATAACCTGGCATGACCACTGTATGGGTGCCAGGTGAAGAAAACACAGTTATTGTTCTTGGCATGACATGCTCAACAATTGCATTATTTAACAAGGCTGTTTCTAGATTGAGGGAATAATGAACCCAGATCACTGTGGTAATGATGGGGGCTGACGGTTTGGGGAAAGGCAGGAGTCTTTAGTTAGGGGCCTGTAGGAGACAAATCCCAGGCAACAGCTTTTTCTGGTTGTTCCTGTTCTTTTTCAGTGCCTCTTGTCTGGCATGTTGAGTCCTAGGCATGATTTCCCAGAGCAACTCAAACTGTCTTTACAAGTTTACTTTTACATCTAGCTTACAAATAGGAGCAATAGGGAAGGCTGACCTCGTTCTTATCCATCTGTTCTTAATAAGCTTAGATTTCCCTTCCAGATGGTTTCCAGCGATGTCAGAGGGCCCATTAATTGGTGTGCCTGTGTTCAACTTAGAAATGCTTGGGAAATGTCTCCACGTGATATCCCCACCACTGGAGGAAGCTTTGTCTTTACTCACTCCCAAGGAGAAGTTTTATTTCAGTGTGTGTCCTGTAAAAAATTTTTCTTGGTCTGTACCTTCAACTTTGGTCTCCTTAACTGAATTTTATTTTCGATATCATTTTCCATTTAGTAAGTCCAAAGCAGGTGTTGGAAGTCACATTGGTCTCTGGTTAAACAATTTGCGTACCCTTTCATTCTTGCTTCTTGTGGGCTCTTTCTGACTGCATTTTGCAGATAGATCCTTGCAACTTCCAGTTTGCTTTTCTGTTAAAAATTCCTGCAGGTTTATCGGGCTTTTTTACTATGTTCTGCAGCATCCATCTCAAGCTGTGATCCATTCTGCTTCCTGAAAGCCAGCTGACCTTTGTTTTGTCTCTCAGCTCAAGCAAGTTCTTCTAAGAGTCTTTTTTTATATCCTTTTTCCTCTTAGATCCTCATACAATATGACCTCCTTTTACCAGTGACACAACCTCTGCCTTCACATAACTTATTTGATTGAAGGTCCTCACATCAATCCTAATGTCGTTAAAAATCCCTTTTTTGTTTGTTTGGTTTTTTTGTGGGGTTTTCTGGTCGGTTGGTTGGTTTGGTTGGGTTTTTTTCACTAAGCAAGTCAAATTCCTTACTAACAGACTGTCCTCTGTGCATTTCCTTAGAAATGTGATTAGTTTCACTGTAGGCTACTAACGAAACCTAAACTTTGAGACAGTGCTATCAAAATACAGTTTTCCTATCAGGATCTTCTCCACCTGCTGCTATGCCTGAACTCTGAGTAACTCAATGACATGCCTTGATCACTGGCTTTTCTTTTCCTTCCCAGATTGATCTTGGGATTGTTTTTCTTTTCTTCCCCTCAACTTTCAATTCTACTTGTTCCTGTTAACATGTGGCATCTAGGCAGTTTCCCAAGCTGAAACATAATTAATGACATTCATAAGTAAAATATCTGCATTACATAACTGGGAAGACAACTTGCAGGACTCTTCTCTATCTAAATGCCATCAAGCAACATAAAAATTAACATAATCCTCTAATGACTGTTAATTCAAGATGATTGTGAAAGTTGTTGTTCATCAAGAGAAGCAGCTCTTTGCAGTGGCATGAGCTACATGGATTGGATAGCCAGGTGATCTATTCCCACAATTGTGGATGTTTTATTGGGGAACTTATAAATAAAAACTTGCCTTTTCATTAGGCAATTCAGAAGTATTGACTTCTACAGGTAAAACATGGATAACAACCAAATAATACTATTGTTAACTAACCAAGCTCAGGTGTCTGCTCAGTGCCTGTTCTGTGGGCTGGCACACTCAGAGGGCAGAAAATGGCATGCCTGGGGTTGAGCACAGGCAAAAAGAAAATCCAAACCTTTTAGGACTTGTTTTCTTCCCTGAGGATTTGGAGGCTGGACAGAGTTTGGGTTTCCCTCTCAAGACTACCGTTAAGCAAATTGCCAGAAGCTGATAAGCTTTTTCTTCTCACTCCCTGTCTGTGTGCTCTCTGCATGTCTTGTGCCTTGACTCAGAGTCTCCCCACATGCATTTTGATGTATTCTGCAGCATCTCATAGTTGTACTTAGATCTCTCATGAGGGGACCTTCAGAGGCTGAGGCCTGAATGTTATTTTCTTAACCAAACCAGAGCTTTCCAACATTTCTTTTATTATTATTTTTTTTAATATGTTGTGCGGGCATCTATGAGGAGAGTGCTCTTCCCTTTTGCAAATCCTAACTTACAGCAGAAAATGGTGCCAGAAAGCTCCCCCATGTGCTGACAATTGGATCATTTCGAGACCATTTTGAGAGCTATGGTGATGTTCTCTAACCCTCTCTGGAAGGGCTGAGGAGAAAGCAGCAAGCAGCACGGATGGTAGAGATGGATGGGACTCTGGGGAGGCACCACCCCACCAGTCCCCAACCATGTGTGCTGTGATGGGAGGTGGGGTTGAGCTGGAATGCACTGGGAAACTCCAAGTTGTAGGCAATTACATCTGGTTAGCAAATAAAATGCTGTTCTGCAGGTCTTTTAAGCCAATTGTTTTTCTGATGGATAATTCCTTTTTTTCCCCCCCCCTAAGTCTCCAAACTACTGTGCTCGTGCTTTAACCTCTACACAGTCAGAGAAGGCAATTCAGGCTGACCAGACTGGCACTCTCCAGTTTCAAGCAAATTATTGGAAGTATGAAATCAACTTCAAAGGTGAAGCATCTGTTTGCTTGATCTCTGATGCAGGTGGGATGCGACTAGTGCTGCAACATAGCATGTCCTGCACGGCAAGGCTTGGAGGCCAGGACAAAAGAGGTGTGAAAAGCTCTTCACTGATTCCAAGCAGTCAGTGCTACAGCAGCATAGAGGGGAGTGTGGAAAGAAGGGGATTCTCTGCTAAGCAGGCACAAGGATAAATGCAGATGTTGGTGCAAGGAAGGATACAGCCCAAGCAGAGGGAGATGTTCAGGATGCGAGCTGAGGGTGGTTTTGGGAAGCCCCCGAACGTGGCTGCAGGACTAACTGGGCCGGGCCCCTTGATCTTTTGGTCTGGGTATCCCCAAGAAGCAAACTGCTCCTTGAAACAGGGCAAAACAAGGCCACTATCTGTTCTTCGGCTGTCACATAGGTCTTGATGTGCGCGTTCAGAGTCAGCGCGATCGACACTGAAAGTGGAGATGGCACATGACAAAAGGAGAATACAAGTTAAGCGTGCCCCAAAAAGGTGAGCCGAATTTCCCTGCGTTTCCGCCGGTGCCGGGCGGAGAAGGAGTCCCTGGAGCGCTGTCGGGACGTTTCCCGGAGCCCTGTCCCTGTCCCTAGGTGGCGGTGCCCGCCCAGCCCGGAGCCGCCGCCGGGCGGGCAGGCCGGAGGATCCGGCCCAGCTCCGGCGCCCTGTGGCGGGGCCGGCTGAGGGCGAACTGGCAGCAGCGCAACATTTTCGGGGTCCCGTCCCTCATGGGCATCTGCACCGCAGGCAGGTGGGTGCCCCCTCCCCGGAAAGTCCCGCTTTAATCGCTGCTGCTGAGCACCAGGTGCGGATTAGTGCGGAGCGGAGCCCCCAGCGGGCAGAGCTGCCGGAGGGTCTGTGAGGCAGGGCGCGCTGCAGAGCGCACCGGAGGGCTGCAGGGTTACTGCCAAGGCTTTTGGCACTGCCAGAACAGCATCTGCCTCTGTCATTGCCCGTGTCCATCGTTCTGCACTATCTGCCCATCACTGACGGCCCTCTGTGTGGGCAGGATGGAAAGCTGCCCGATGGGCACAGCCGCTGTGTTGAATACAGAGAGCAAGTGAACATCTCCCTCTGACGCCCAGCACCCACTCCCTTCCTTCTCTCCTTACCCCACAAGGTAGGAAATACTGTCTCATATCGGGACAAGAGGTATACCAGAGTCTGTCCCTATCACTGAATGATAGAGGTGCCCGAACAAAATTAGAAGCTCAAGGCAGACTTGTAACAATCCTTTCCAAACTGGTCTGCCTGCCTGAGGCAAATTTTGGCTTGAAGATCTCCTGCACCAGAATTGGTATCTATATATGTAATAACCCTGGATGTGTCTTTGTTTCAGTAATTATTCCATCACTTTTTAAATTGGTATAAAATTTTACCTTCCACAACATCTTGTAGCAAATATTCCCACAGCTGAATGGGATATTGCTTGAGGGAGCCTCTCCTTTGCCTTGCTTTGAACTTAGCACCTGCCAGCTTTGTTTAATAAAAGGGGTGCAGATATTCTCCCAATGCTTTCTTCATCATATCACACATTTTTGCATTTTTTTTTCCTCAATGCTCCCAGGAAGCACAGCTCTGAGAACAGGCTGCCTTTACAGATGGCTTGGGAATTTGTTGAAAACTCATTTTAATTTGAAAGTTCTGGTGTGTGAGAAGAGCTCACTTTCTGCATACTTCTGCTGAAAAGCAAATCCCAGAAAATCACCTGCTTTTCCCATCAAAACTATCAAACCAGGAGCCATCGCCATCTATAAGCTCACTTGGAAATAGCTCCAGAGCCAGGATTTGCACTTTCTTCTTCTGGGGAGCCTCTATTCCACCTCTGAGAGCAGTCAGAGGAGTGTGAAGGGCATCAGGGAGCAAGGAGGCTGGCACTGCAGGGGTGAAGGGAGGTGACATGTATGAGTAATCAGATGGCACTGCAGCCACCAGGGGTCCTTGGTTGGGGGACACAAAGAGAAGAGATGGACATGAGAGAGACCCTCCAACCTGCTTTAAACTGAAAGAGGGTAAGCCAAAATTAGATGTTAGTAAGAGACTCTTTACTATGACAGTGGGAATGCACTGGCACAGGTTGCCCAGGGAAACTGTGGACGCCCCATCCCTGGAAGTGTTTAAGGCCAGATTGAAGCAGTCTGTGGAAGGTGTTTCTGCTCATGGAACTAGATGATCTTTATGGTCCCTTCCAACCCAAACAATTCTAAAATAGTTTCTGAAATTCTATTCTATTCTAAATATTTCTAAAATTCCATGAAACACATAAGAGGAACCCTGACACAGCTCAAAGACAAACTCATGATCTGACTGATTTAAATCACTGGTTCTCCCTGTAACTTGTGCAGATGCTAAATCCAAGATGCTGTCTATGACACCTGAGTGGCCCAAAGCCAACTGCTAACAAATATCTCTCTTCTTTGTCCAGAACAAGGTGCTGTCCCTATAACTTCTGCAGATGTGGTGCCATGGTTTCAGATTCATATGCACACTTTTGAATTTCAAGTGGATTCACAGAAATATTAGAGAGACTTCAAAGGTAAAAAAATCTGTGTACTTACCTCTTGACAAACTTATGGGAGAACTAACTTTTGTGCAGCTTCTTTTCCAAAATGCCATTGAAAATCTTTTTGTGCTTGAATGTGAAAGCAATGAGGGAACATTTAATGGAGTACAGGCAGCATCTATTAACACTGGAAGAAGGGAAGCAAAACATAAAGAGAATGGAAGCAGTTTTTGTGAACCACTCAAAACTGGTGGCTCTGGTCTAAGTAGAGACTTTTTAAAGTAATGTCTCTGTCTCTTTTGTAATATCAGCTCCTCTGATATTATGGCGTGCTCAGCTAAGATTGTAAATATGGGAACTTTCCTTATATGTTTGTAATTAGGAAATAAAGGGCTGAAATAAGGATACAAGTATGTTGAAGGGAATGAAACTGGATAATCCAAGATGGATACAGTGTCCCATTTGTGCACACACATTGTGGGTGGTTGTTGGGTCTGCTGTAATTTGACTTTCTATATGAATTCATTTTATCCTGGTGCACAGTGAGCATGACATGCTGGTGACTCTGCTTTCCCTTGGGTGTGACTGTATGGTGCAGATAGGCCTTTTCCAAGCAGAAACCTTCTCTTCTTCTCCCCCCACCCCAATCTGCTGTGACCATTGACTTCAGGGAGAGGAAAGGGAAGGAAAAATGTCAGGGGCATAGTAGCTTAAGCCAATTATGAACTGTATTTGAGTTTCTCTGGTACATACACATCCTGTGCAGAGGTTAAAAAGAAGTTGTGTGCAGTGATGGTTGCTCATGGTATATTTGAAGGAGGCTGTAAGCTGTGGAAGCCAGCCTTGATTAAAACATTAAAAAGTGTGTATGTCATTCACATCTAGAGGAGATGGTGTGCATTGCCCTGTAGTATCTTCCAAAACTAGTCCAAGGGAGCAAGAGGTAGGTAGGATGTCTCTTCCTCAGGTCTGGAGCTAGAAGAAGCATGTGGCTTCTCTGGTGGCTTTGTTCAGGAGCTGGAAATAAAAAGAAGTTTATTACAGCAAGTGAGCTGTAAGCAGACCAGGGAATCAATGCTCAGACAGTGACCAAGCCCTACCTCAGAAGCTCCTCCTGGCTTTTATCTTCTCATAGCTCTGCTCCATCACTGTGTTCTTGTACATGAGTGTGTGGAGTTCTTATCCTTACATCTTCCCTGGTGATAAAGATGAGCCTGAGTCATCCAGCATAATCTGGGCACATCACTGTATGGGAGCTAGTGAGTCTGGCATTCACCGGAGAGACTGCCAGGCCTCTGCAGGCTCTGGGCTTCCCCAGCCTCTGAGGCATCATCTGGTGCTGCTGTCTGGTGGGCAGCACCAGCTGCCAGGTTGTGAGGAGAGGCAGGAATTTTCTTGAGCATCTTTGGCAAGCAGCAAAACATTGAGAGCACCTGGGAGGGGGATTGAAACACGAGGTGCTATGTCACATCAGTGGAAAACAGAAAAGATGTAGTGTGAGTAAGGCAGAGTCTAGAGGCCTGGAGAAGGGTTCTGCAGCTCAGAGAGGTCTGGTTTTGTTACACCACTGTAAAGGGATCCAAATGTTTGCTCTGTATCACCACTTGGAGTGAGGCACAGTTAAAAAGATGCCCACAATCCTCCCCCAAACTTTCACAGGCAGCACTTCAGGTAGCCAGTGAGTGTTTTTTCCTGTGCTATCATCACAAGATCACAGAAGAGAGGTTCTCTTCTTTCAACACTGCTAGAAGAGCTTGTGCTGGTTGGAAGTCAGGTCAGAAACCCTGTAAGGCTTGGTGACTTTGGAGACAGATTCTATATGAAGGGAAGAAAACATGAATTTGGGATAATCAGCTCCTCAGGCAGTCAGCACAGTAGGAAAAGGCTGCACAGATACCTCCATACTGACTGAAGCAGGAGCAGCAGGGAACAGAGGAGGGCTGGATGTAGGAGCAGCACAGGAGGCTAATCCCCCTGTGTTTCACAGTGACATCTGCTCCCCTGGGAAGCATTCCCAGGAAACAAAAACCTCCTTTCTCATTCATAGTGCATTTATCTTCTCTTTCAAAATATGGTCCAGAGACACCTGAATCTTCATTCTGTGATGAAAATCTGCAGAAGTCCTTGTACTGCAGTAAGCGGCAGTAGGAAACAGAACAAGAAAAGGTATGGGGTGTTATGCTCATTATTTTCCTGACTGTGGAAAATAATGTCTGTTTATTGAGTCCTCTCCTGCTCCAGGGTGACTCATTGATCTGCTGATGTAGACTGGGTGCAGGTAGGCTGGGTGGTGGGTTTGACAGCGTTGGCAGGCTGTCACTGTGGCAGGCATGCTGTGAGGGGAGTGCACTGAGGAGACATCCCAGCGGCCTGGGGACTGCCAGGGCAGCTTCCCACTTTCTGCTGATGACAAGTTACGTGGCTAGGGTTGTTCAAAAAAGTCGGCTGGAGATGGAAAAACACCATAATGGCATTTCTAGAGTTGTATTTTATATTCTTCTGTTAAGGCTGGTACTGGTGACAAGGTGGAATGGCAGGTCCAGCTGAGGCAGCCTGCTGGTGAGCTGGGAAGATCAGGGAACAAGGCTGACATCCTGTTTTTTGAATGCTGTAGCCTAGAGCAAGCAGAAGAGTGGGACTGGAAAAGCAGACATATCAGTAAGGGGGAATTTGTGCAGTGTTGTTGGAACAGGAAGAGTCAAGAAAAGTAAAAGAGAAGAAAATGAGTCTTCCGGTGGGAGCAAAAGCAGATGTTGACAATCTGTTGTGGTTTAGGTGATCTTTTCCTTCTCTGATTCCTCTCCCACTTCAGGAAAGGGATAGTTCTAATAATTTCTTAGGGTCTCAGCAGGCATTGTGTGAACAATTTCTGCCACAACATTTTCTTTTTAATTTTTTGGCCTGAAGAGGCCAGTATGGCCTGACTGTGGTTAGGGGAGGTAATGCAGGGATCATGCTTGAAGAGCTGTTGGTAATTTCTTTAGATAGGTCTAGGTTATGATATTGTTAGGCATGTTTAAAAGCACATAGCCAAGCAAGGAAGGAAAAGCTGACACTTAGCTGAAAGCCCAATGTGATGCCTCTTGCTGCAGAGCTGCACTATAACAATGGACATTTACCTGTAGCTTGTAAAAGAGAACAGTTTATACAGAATATAAAGACAGAAGTTTTCTGAGGCAGTCCCTGAAACATAACCAGGAGGCTCTCTTGTGGAAATCCCTTGAGTTTGTTAGTCTTGGTCAAACTTGTTTCAAACAGTCAATCAGATGCTCTTTCACACACATGCTTCCTTCAGACTGGGACCATCCAGCACTGCCTGAAATAGGATATGAGGTACATAAATATCTCTTCACATCTGCACACTAGGTTGGGAAAAGTTGTAGTCTGTAACAGCTTGCATCAAGTGAATTTAAAATACATGTCTGAGTCCAGGAACTGGTTTTGTTAGTTTGCAAACCTGTTACTCCAAAATCTGCAGCTACAAGAGGGACAAGGATGGTTGAGCAGAAGATCTTTGTAGGGGACACAGTTTTGTCCATTCACACCATGGTACTGTGTATCTAAACAGCCAGGGCACAGAAGTTTTGTTTATCCATTGTACCTTTAGTTTGACCTAAATGACAGCTGATGATCTGATCTGAAGGTTAAGCCTCTGTGCTCACTATTCTCAGGACTGTTTCTCCTTTAAAACTCTGTCATGCTCTTGAATTTAAAATCAAAGCATGAGCTTTGGGAGACCATCAACTCATTCAGTATTGCTATAATAAGGTTTAGGTCTTGTGTGTTTTTGAAACATCAGGCAGAGTGATTATAAATAAAGTTGCTTTGATGACTCACTACAGTAACACCAGGGCTTGTCTATGAGGATGAGTCAGTGCACAAGAAAGATAAATGCGCATTTGATAAAGAACAACAATTTCACCTTCTCTTTTCCAGCTGGACACCTGTTCTTAAATCCCAGTGTCATAGCACAGCTTTGCTTCAGGTTACTCAGGATTGTAGATGTTCTCTGGGCAGAAGAAATGTGCTCCTCAGAATCCAACAGCTCCTTCGTATTAATGGACAAGCTCTCAGAGGAGGAGTTTAGAGCATGCTGGGACAGGAGGCAAGGTCCATGAAAAAGTGAAGGAGGGCTCTGAAAAATCCCAGGCCACGATTGCAGCCCCAGTGGGTGTTGGCCAAGTCCTTTGGGAGTGACCAGGGAGGTACAACCAAAAGTGTTGTAACACCTTGGTCTGTGTTGCATCAAGTTTTCTTTTCCCAGCCAGTAGCAAATAGAGGCAAATTGAAGCCCTGCTTCAGCAGACAAGGATTACAGAATCCGCAGGCTCTGGAGGACTCGAAGCCTGACACTTTGGCAACATTTCCAGCTGTTTGTGTCCACTTTACTTCATTCCCCTGGGTGGCAGCGGAGCCATTCGGATGCTGGCTGGGCCCCCATGCCGTTCCTGCAGCGTGTGGGTGGTTCCCCCTTGGCAGAAGGCAAACCCTCCTCGGCGCAGCCCCGATCCCAGGCGCATTCCTCGGGAGCCGGCCGCTCCGATTCCCTGATTTACGATGGAAAGAAAAAGAACCAAATCCAAAAGTGGGAGGGGACATGAAGTAAAAGGGTTGGGGCCCTGTGGAATTACATCTCAGTTTATAGAAAATTTATGTTTTAATTAGGAAAACCCAGCAACTGGGAAGATTTTTATTATAACGATGGCTATTATAAACCTGGGGTTTATACTTGGGGTGCATTCAAATTTTGTTTTGTAAGTCTGGTTTTATATAAGCTGTTTTTAAAACTATCAGATTCTGTGACCTTTTTTAGGAAAAAACCAGCAAACCACTTTAAGTTCAAGTTGTACATACGCTCCTTGTTGGTAGAACAACATGAGTTGGGGGAATGTTTTCTTTACTGTTTGGCTTCTTGCAACTGTAATGTTCTCATTCACAATGGTGAGGGCCAATTTTTTTTTTTTTTTCATGAAATCTGAGAGGTTGATTAACCACAACCAGAGGGAGTGAGTGGACTGTTTCCCTAGGGTATGGAAGACCTAGATTTAATCCTGTCCTTGAACTGAACCTAAAGCTGCTTGTTTTGGGTACCTACCACTATCAATTCACAAACGGAGAGAAAACAGGACAGGATCACTTGAGCTCAAGGGAAGTAACCAGAGATGCCAGTCCAGATATGAAGTTTTGCAAGGAACAAAACAGCACCAAAACGGAATGTTCCTGGAAAAAAATAAGTGGTTCCAGTTGGCATGAGCATGTTCTACAAATTCAGAAAAAGCATTTAGTCAAATTCAGAAAAAGCATTTAGTCAAAACCCTGGTGGGTTAGCTCTTTGTTTTAAAGGTGTAATGTGTAGTTTACACATTTCCTTGTGTCTAACTTGGTCACAATTGAACAGAGCATGAAAAATTAGTAGATAGGTTTGATTTAAAGGCCAGTGATGGGATGGGTATAACTGATTAAATTAATTTTACCCCTCTGATAGAGAGGAACTGAAAATGTTTCAATGCATCTAAACAAGTGACCCCTTCAGTTCTTCTCTGAAAACAGATATACTGCATTTGTAGAAAATGTGGTCTGCTTGCTGGCCAGTGTTTTGTCATAAAAACTGCAGTCTGAGACCAAACCTTAGTGTTATTGCTATTGAGACTTAAAATTCAGGGCTGCAGAAGAGTATGAGAGAGCAGTATTTGACCTGTGATCTATTTTCTTTATCCCTGGATGAGATGTGACTAGCATCTTGCATATTCTTTTAATTCTCTTCTACATCAAGACAATCTTGTATTTCTGCATTAGGTCCTATTGTACTAGCAAAGTTTCTTTTAAATCTATTTGAAGCACAGTGTTTTCATGTAGGTAGAAAGAGCACATGGAAAAGAGAAGCCTGGGCAGGAGGTGAATGAGTGCTTCCTGTTCCACAGTATGAGTCCATCTGATATGCCTGCTGTCTGTAAGCAGAATTTTGACTGAAGGATCTCTGTGAGACTCATGGGAGACTATGGAAAAGCTACAAGGGTGTGGGATGTGTTTGCGTCAAAATTCCTGGGGGGTTTCCAGAATGCAGGGAAAATGCTGTGCGTCCTACTGTGTGGGTCTGATCCTAGATCTTTTGTAAGCAATAAAGCAACAAAAATCAATGATGAAAGCTGCTAGATCAGCTCCATGTGTTGATGCCTTAAAACAAACTCAACCAGAAACACCTGGCAAGACTGGTTTTGGAGCTACCTGGGAAGGAAAGAGAAGAAGGTGCTTGTGGAGGAGCTGGCTGCCAAAAGGCTGATAATGGATATTTGTTGCTTTAGTTAGGCGCTTTCTTACCCACGTTTTGAAATGATTCTTGGGAAGCTGCTTTGCTAGAGATGCCACTTGCTCACATCAATGCTGTCCATCCAGCATAGACCACCACAGCATGTTTGTAAGTGAAGTTCTTGTTGAAGATTTTGTTCAGGGAAACCATGACAACTATTGCCTTCCAACCAGATCTGAAATTTCAGACTTTTGAACAGCTGTGTAGATAATGAAAGAAATCCTTCCATCTTTGTCATCTTTGAGAAGCACCAGATTTGCCTGGCATATATCTTGGAGGATACACGTTCATCCTGATAAAGATGATGCCATAGGTAACAATGTCTTGCCTAAAAATAACACTTCAAGGTTCACATTTTTTTGAACTCCGTTGCATGTAAGAACCTCATCTCTGACATTCAGCTATACTGCAGCTGTTTCACTTACAGGAGGGAAACTTAAGTATAACTTAGGGAATAGCTGGGTCTACTATGAGAGTTGTTTTCCTTCTAAACAGGCTGGTAGCAGTTAAATCATAATAAATAATATAACCATCACAACGTGGTGACGATTTGGATACAAGTGCAATATAAATTTAAATGTGCCTTGTGGTTAATTTCTAAAACTAATTGCTTCCATGTAAGGTATGGTACATAAGTAGATGTTTTTTAGGACATACTTGGGGAAATTAATATAGAAATGGGGGAAATAGAGTACAAAAAGCATGTTTGAGGGGTGACTCTCTGGACTTGTTTTTCCATGGAGAGAAGATCATCAGCATTTGTCAGTGTAAGAAAAGTAGACAATAGGCTCTGAGCTGTTTTTGTCCTGTGGTTTGGCTGCCTTGAATTTTGTGGCAAGAAAAGGCTTTTAGATTATATCCTAAAGGACTGTTACATCATGTTTCCCTAATTTCTCTGCTGGTCCCATTTGGTTATCTTGCAATAAGAATCATAAGGGCTTCAATTCAGATGGAAAAAACAATTATTCCTGGATAACAAAGAAGCAAATGACTTGTTGGTCTTCCTCAGTTTACCTTGGCTATTGATCATGTCCTGAAGCCAGAATGATGAGACCCATCTTCACATAACACGTCTGAGAGAACAGGGAGATGCCACAGACTGTACTGCAGTCCAGTCATACCACAAATCAAAACAACAGTCATTGCTACTCTTCTAGGAAAGAGTTGAAGTTGTTATTTTGAGCTGTCAGTGCCCTCCTGATCTGCAGGCTGGGCTGGGATCTTACCTTAAGGTGTTTAGACAACCTCCCTCTCAAAATTTGAAGAATGAGTGTAAAACCTTCCTTGAATTCACAGCAGAATATTCAAGGGGAGTTCTGTCTGGTGTTGCCACACAGGTGTGCAGCAGCCAGCTGTGTGCCTGGCCCTCCCATGCAGTGGGCAGTGTTGGGATGTTAAACTGGATCTGCTGGGGAGCAGGGGGGTGCCATTGCAGGCAACTGTAGCTCAGCTTTTGCTGACAGTGAGGGAAGAGGAAATAATTTAGGACTGAGGTAACAGGGTGCTCTCCTGTACTTGCCTGGTCATGGGCCAGTTGGAAGCAGCTCCCTAAAGGTCTGCCCTGGTGCCAGCCTGCACTCAGCCATCCCCCAAGGGCAGCCCTGGCCCCTGTGGATATAGGAGCACTTCAGCAGGACACCACAGCTGCTTTGAGTCATGTTCACTCTGCTGGGAATGAGGTCTCCCACTCTTGCCCAGAGCTGAGTTTGGGGTCAAAATGTTGGAAACACCTGAGTGTTGGTGACCCCATCATGACTGGCCACTGGGAAGCACTGAGGAGTTCTGCAGCCTCTGCTGGTGGGAAATCCTGGGAATATAGGATATTGATACTAGAAGACATCATGGGAAGTCCATAACTAATGCTGGGGATGGAGTTTGCTTTGTTTTCTGATTGCTCTCAGGACTTCTCACCCTGTTTTTCTGTATGAAGTCTGCCTTGTTCCACTGGTAATGCTCAGTCCCAGACCAGAGCTTCCCTGGGCTTAGATCAAGAAAAGCAGGGATATGGCAGCTGCTGAAGTTAGATCCCCACCATGCCTTTTGGGAAGTCTGAGCTGAGCTGAATAATGGCCCACAGCAGTGTCCCACCAGGGCTGTGGAGCCAG
This sequence comes from Molothrus ater, assembly GCF_012460135.2. NCBI lineage: Eukaryota > Metazoa > Chordata > Aves > Passeriformes > Icteridae > Molothrus > Molothrus ater. The sequence continues at coordinate 58,853,481 of NC_050482.2, read as the reverse complement.
TTCCTGCAGCAGTGAGGCATGAGACACAGGGGCTTTGTGAGGGCATGGCCACCTCCTTGCCACCCTGCAGGCTGGCACTGGTGGTGGCTGCTCTGGATTACCCTGATGCTGCTGCCTGGCACTTCTCTGGGGGATGGAGAAGTGCCCAGTGGTGTGGGCTGCAACTGGAATGGATGAGAGGTTTTTCTGCCGTCTGAACTTTCAGATCTCTTTTCATGTTTTCTGTAGGAAATCCCCAAAGTCAGTTAGCCCCTGGACTGCACTGTTGCATTTGATTTAATTCCACTGTCTTATATTTTTGAGGGGAGTTGGGGGATTTGAGCAAAACCTGAAGGTTTTTCTTGTGCAAACTTTTGTGAGCTCATTAGGAGCTGTGTGGGCATAATGGCTGTGGATCTTGTTTGCCATGCTTAAGGACAGGGCTTTTTTGAAATCAGTAGGTAAAGATGCATTGGAAGGGGTGATATTTAACTAGATAACTCTTCCAATTATTGGTAAGATTGTTCTTTTAACTTTCCAATAGTCATCATGCCAAATCCAAATCAGTTCTAGCCCACCTGTCCTGCTTGGTGATGTTGGGGTTTGCTGGGGTGTAGGTGCTCTGTGTTGCACTGTTATCAAACCTGCTGTTCCTCCCCATGAAGTGCTCCTGTCTGTTTAGCTGGCCAGGATTTCAGTTCTGTGCTGTGACAGCCTGAGGACCCCGTTTCACTGAGCAGTTTCTGACCGAGGGCTGGAGCTGCCTGTGTGGGTGTCTGAGATGGACTCATGCCATTACTGGGTACAAATATTTTCTCTGCAACACAGAACATCCCTAAGGGTTTTAGCTAACTGCTTCCTGTCACTGACTGTGCACACACACACACACGGGAGTCTGCTGGTAAGTTTTTTATGGAAGTCACTTTTTGGATTCCCAGTTTAACAAAAACACCCAGCTTTGACAGGCTTGTAACAGAGCAAACACTGTTAGTGAAAGCACATGCATGCAAACAACTCCCTTCCTTTCTGCTCTGTTGTTAAACCTGGGAACTCAAAATCCAGCCACCTCATTTCATGCTTTTCTGAAGGTGAGGAGGGAGGTGACTGTACTTTAATTTCCCAAAATGCTGTTGTGTAGAGCATTTTGCATCTTTGAATGTTTGAACACTTCTTTGCTAATGAAGTGCTGGAAGATTGAATGTAATATCTTGCTGTTTTCATCTTCCTTGCTGTCTGACAAACTTTCACATCAGGGGTATCACACCACTAGAGCACACTGTCCTTTCACATGGTCAAGTCCCAAAGGCACTATTATAAATTCACTGTTATGTATTGATTCAATTATTGTGTGACAAAGATTAAAAGTGACTTCTGTTCTTTGTGGTGGAGAAGGAAGTGAAGGAGGTAGACATGGACCATTAGAGGGGAATGAATACCTGCTGGGCATGCATAGATGGCACAGCTGGCTGCAGTGTATTTACTGAGAGAGGATTTGGTGTCTGACAAGTAGGTAAGATGTTGTTTAACTACCAGGAAAGCTCCATGTGTCTTACAATGATTACTTATTTACCCACCCCACAAATAACTCACTGTGTCCCTATACAAAAAGAAATTACTGTGATAAATGTAACTGTTTTCACTGCATGGGATTTATAACTCTCATGGGAAAAAATAAATTTTGGTTCCTGTAGGTCTAGGTAAGCTTTCTGCAGGTTTAGGTAAGGTTCATAGAAAATGCTCCAGTTTAGTATTGGGGTCTCATATCATGATGCCCCTTTTCTGGCACCAAGTAGGGGTTGGAAATTCAAAAAACACCTTTGAACAATTAAAATTCCCCTTGAAATATTTCTGGGAAAAAAAAAAATAGAAGAAAAGAAAGATACTTAAGGAACCAGAAAGCAAAGCAGAAAGAGAAAGAAAACCAGTGGCCTTTATGTGGATTTCAGAATCCCCTTTTCACTCTTCGAATTGTCTTAATTTTTTTTTTCTAAAGCATGCCTTGATCTCAAAGCCACACAATCAACAGTCCTCCAGTCATCTTTTATAGTGAAGTGTCAGTCATAGCAAGATTAAGGTAGTTTATATTATCGCTTTTTAATTTAATCACTATTCATTATCAAATATTCTGCTGTTTAAAACAGAATGGCATCTCTGATCCGTATTTTTCTCTTGAACGGGATTAACTGTTCAGGGTGAAATTAAGCTCCACCAGTTAAGTTTTGTACTTTACATTACAACAGGAAAGAGGAACACTAACACTAATCCCCTCAAACTTTTGCCCTCTCAAAATTGCTAGCAGGTTAGAAAGCTGACTCAAATGTTGAGTTTGATCCAGAAAGCTGACTCAGGTGGAATTGCTGAAGGTCAAAGTCTTTGCCAGGATGCCACCTGCATGAACAGCACCAATTAGATGTTCTGTCTTGTGTGAATTACTCAACTCATTTGCTGGTATTAAAATGTAGATGTGGAGATGGCTATCACTGATACCACCAGCGTGGGAAGTTCATTGAGTATAAAGGCTGGATCTGCAAAATTGGAATTTACAGCAGCAAATTTTAGATTTCCAACAACCCTCCCTAGTTTTCAGGAAATAAGGAATCAAGTTTTTTAAAGCTGAAATTGAATAGGAAAAATGTTCTCATGAAGCAGCCAGAAGCATTTATTTGTGTGGCTCCTTGACACTTATTATTTACAGCTGGTCCCCTCCAAAGCAGCTTGGAGACAGCAGATACCTAAATGTGAGCTGGACTCTGAGGTACATCAAGCACATTCATAATTATGTCATTGTGGCTGTTTTATATGAGTTTGCTTTGCCATCAGGTACTGTAATATGATCACAAAACACCACTTATTTTCAGAAGGTACAGGGTGTGTAAAGGCAAGCACCTAAGATAAGCAAGACAATCTAAATGTCAATATTTAGAAAATGCATCTCCATCAAATACACCAACATAATATTGTTCTTTAAAGTGGACCCCTCAGTCTCTATTGTTGTTCAGGTTGGTTCATTGTTCAGAAATCCTTGAATATTCCATAGACCAGAGGCTGAGATTCAACTGACCATTGCACAGAAAGGAGTGCAGGATCTAAATAAATCTCAAATGCTTTTAATATAGCAAGGAACTAATCATGCTTTCTTTTCTTTAGTACATACTGGAAATTTTCTTTCCCATCTCACTGGTTCCAATAATCCTCTCCGTTCTTGGTGTGAATATTCTCTGTACCCTGTTTATTTCTTTACACAACTTTTACTGCATCAGAGTTATTATGAGAAGGAAAGGGAAGGATATTTCAACACACACTAAAATAAGTGTTGGGTTTTTTTTCAAATTTGAACATATTGCAAAGACACTGCAATTTACTAAATTACTATGAGTTAATTCTAAAAAATTTTTATTTGAAGAAATTCTAGAACTACTTTAGTTTTATAGTAGCATACTATGAACACTAAGTACATAAGCATTTGAAATTTTTCAGCCCTGACAGGACAACCCTTTTAGCTGAAGAAATTGATCATTCAATTTTTAATTTTTTCCCCATTCTTCTTACTAAGCATTTAACAACATGCAGACCTTAATAAATAACAGAGACAAACATCTGTCCTTAAATAGCAGCAATTTCTTCTGCCAGTAAAATTGGTTTTCTTCCCCTACATTGAGCCATGAGTTGGCAACACAAGGGCTGGGCAAGCAGAAGACAGCACACAGAGAGACCCCCATTTATTTAGGCTGGGGATTACCATCTGTTTTTCTGCTCCTGCTACAAAATGAGTCCTAATAATAGTAGGGGTGGGGTGGGGGGTGTGCTCAAAACACAGAAAGAACACAATGTCCTTTCTCTAGCTGATCAGGTCTTGTAATTTTTTTTAAACAGTATTTTAAAATACTCAGTCCCTTTTTAGGAGGATGTATGTTCTTTGCCTCTTTAATTGCTCTTACTTTGCAAAACTGAGTGAGAACAAGTCCTATGGCTTAGGTCACACTCATCTGGATATTATTTCCTAATGCTTCTTACAAAAAATTAGGGAGTGCCCCCCTAGTGAAAGAATTAATGAGGATTCCCAGTTCACTATGCATTTATTGAATTAATGGCTAGGTTTGGTTTGGGTTTCTTAGTTTGGACAAGGCTTCCAAAGTGGTACTACTGATCTGAATTCTATGTACCATTGAAATGATGGCTCTGGCCACTTCACTTGCCAGTTGTTTCAGCTGCTTAGCAACTGTGACCATGGTCCATTAGATCCTTGGTGTCTCTGAAGGGTTTTGAAAACTTAGTGGTTCCTGCCTGTCAGCCATACCAGACATGCTTTAGTACCTGCTGGTCTTTCTAGTTGCAATATCCTTTAAAAGAAAACAAGAGGTTATCTTTGTGTTTCCAAAAGCCTTGCCTGTAGTGCACCTACTCTGTCTTCCATAGGCATGTTTTGGATTTTAGCATCTTAGTACAGAACTCTTCCTTTTATTTTAGCTCCTCTTTAATCTCTAGAATTGGGCACTTTCTTACCTCTTGTCCTCCCTTGCTTCCACTCACTGTTTTATTTTCTATATTTTATGACCATTAAAAATGTCAATTTTATTAGATTAATTCTAAGACTTTGTATGCAATGATAGGTACTTTTCTTTTGAACAATTTTGAGTAAACTTGTATTAGGTAAGTACACATATGATGTGAATGTTAGTATATATTAACACAAACTTTTCTCCAAATGAAGCCTGATCAATTTTGATTTGAAGTTTTATTAGTGAAAAATACATTTACTGATAGACTGTTAGGATTTTACCTTTCTGTGTGAATGAACCTGAGAGTACATTAGAAATTAGGATAAATCTTGAGATACAGGCGTAAGTAAGAGCATATTTTCTTTAAAGCCTAGAAGGGGTGGATGAATATCCTAACATGAGTAAGGGGACTGAGGCATACTTGGCCTGGTTTGGGAAACAGGTGGTTTTTGCTTATAGCTCAGGATCATCAAAAACATATTTTCCACCCAAGCCTTCCTTGTGCTCCATCATCTTTCCCAGAGAATGGTGGGGGAAGAAATTTGCAATTGTAACTGGGGACCAGCTCCCACAGTGCAGCCACATCATCTAATTTTCTTGATCAGAGCCAGAGCCAAACCCATTGCTCTCTTCCTCAGTGGGGCAGGAACTCTGTTTGCTGCCATCCCTATCCATAGCAGTCTGGTAGTAGCAACATTTTTCTGGGGAAAACTCTGTGATGCAAGCAGGGCTTTCCAAGTGGAAACAAGGCTTCCCAGCCATGAGCTGTGGAGCTGGGTGCAGGGAACCAACCCTTCAGGCCTGGGGGCTGTATTAATGAAATAGCCAAGGAGGGCATACAGAAAACACCTTCCTCAGTGCTTCTTTCTGTACAGGCCCCCCACTACCTCCCCAGGGTTGGCATCCTGGAAGCAGCAGAAAAGAGTACACCAAGGAATTGTCCTGCTGTAGTGTATTTTGTAGGAAAAGAAGGATAAGACAAAACAGACTACAATAATTGCAAAATATCCTCACTCTAAAATGAGGCCAAGTGCCAGAGAGCTCTTATGAAAAAAAAAAAAAAAAAAAAAAAAAAAATCTGGAGATTCAGCTGTCCCACATAAACAGCTTCCTTTCAAAGTCAGAGTCCAGGCTGAACAGGCACACAATTCATATACATTCTGCTCCCTGCTGCTCTTGCCCAGCAGCCTTTAGAAATCAATTATGTGCCACTCAATCAGTGTCAACATCATTTCTATCATAACCACCACCAAACAGTGCAAGCTTGAAGTTTAGCAGAATTCAGCACAATCTGTTTGCTTTGAGTAATTAGTTACTCTTCCCTGGTTCTGTCTTCCCATGCAGGAGGAAAGGAATTGTTATCAGAAGGTGATGCTTGCCAGAACACAGGGTGCCCTCTGACAAGCAGGACTTCAGCTCCATTAAACATCCCCACACCCTCTGAACAGAAAACTCAGTGTTCTGTATTCTTATGGCTTGGAACAAGTAAATATTTCCTCACAAGCAAATATTTCCTCCTGTACATTTCTAAAGTGATCTCTCTTGCACAACAGCAGTATGCATTCAGGCAGTTCACTCTAATTATCGCTTTGTAACATTTTGCATCTGCTTCTGTTAAGTGACTGAAGTTGCTAGTATGTTTTCTTGAGTTTTTTTAATTTTTAAACAACTTGTTTCTGTGTCTGTCTGTCAACAGCTGCACTCTTCATTTTATGCACTTTGAATGCATTCATTTTCTACAGTGTGTCTTGATACTGCAGCTCAGCTCCGAGCTGGAACCCACAGCAATCCTTTGACAGGCTGTCTCTTAGGCTTTCAGGTCATCCCTAATTTCAGGTTTTCTTCCAGACTCATCGATTTTGTTGTTGAATAACAAATAATACAATTTAAGCTGTCACAGAAGTGTAAGAACTGCTAGTTCTATTCTCTCCAGCTGCAGCCAGAAGCAGGCTGGAACACATGGGTGAGATGTTTGGATCCTTGGAGTTAGCTGCGTCACCCACTCCATCAAGGTGGGGGTCAGTCTCTTTTCCCAGGTAATAAGCAATAGCACAAGAGAAAAGGACCACAAGTTGTACCAGGGGAGGTTTAAATTGGATATTAGGAAAAATTTCTTCACTGAGAGGGTGGTCAAGCACTGCAACAGGCTGCCTGGGGAAGTGGAGGCATTTAAGAGTTGTGAAGATGTGGCACTTAGGGACATGGTTTAGAAGTAGACTTAGCACTGCTGCTTTAACAGTTGGACTCAGTGGTCTCAGAGGTTGTTTCCAACCTTAATGATTCTATTGTGGGTTCCATCCCATTTGTAGTAAAATAGTGGAATTCCAAAAAAACTGCAAAATAAAAGTATAGTACTTTAAAAAGTGTATTTTAAGTTTGTTTTTATAGTTCCAAATTAAATGCATTTTCTGTGGAATGTTTCAGTCACTTTTAAAAATAACAGATTTGTATCCAATGGAAAAACTGTTGTCTAATATAACTCTGAGGCAATCTCTCTTGGAAACAGTCTACTGCAAAATTTTGAATGTTTGTGTTCATAGATCTCATCCCGATTTCTTTCTTTCTGTGGTTCATCGGTGCATTTTCTTAAGTGTGAATTTGTCAGATTTAGTGAGTTCTTTCCTTTCTAAGTTGAACCAGTAATAATCTCAGATGGTGCTACACTGCCACAAACCCAGGCAGACTGGCATGCAGTAGCAGTGGCGTGCTGAGACTGGTTGAGGTGCTCAAACGGATGAGGACACCTGTACGCTCCATTATTCTTCTCTTGTTGTTTGAGAACATTCAAGTCACCAATTAAGCAATTAGATGCATATCAGTGTTTGCTTGGCCTTATCTTCCTCATAAAGTACCTGGGCACTACCAGTTTGGACAGAACTCAGCGATTAAGTAGCTCAGGTGAAAAAGCTGAAGTTGGTATAACTGAGGCAGTGACATTCTTTCAGGTTGTTCTGTGTGACTGTGTTATTGCTGATAGCAGCAGCCAGCACTGTTACTGTGCTCTAAGCAGCAAGGCACTCTAAGCAAAACTTCAGTGATGTTACTGTGCTTCATAATTTTCTGCCACAAGCAGGACACACCTTAATTTTAAGATTGAGCTTTGGTAAAGTATGACTTTGAGACTGCTAAACAGCAAAGGTGCGAGTTGCCTTGTATTGGTGGGATTCCATACTCTTCATGACCAGGGAGTGACAAAGCCTGCCCTGTCCCTGACAGGTGGTGTGCCCAGGCCGTGTCTCTGGGACAGAGAGGGTTAAACCACTTTGAACAAAGGCTTGATTCATGTCTTTCCTTCCTCGAAGGGAATGAGAGAAAGAAACAAAAGTAAGATAGAGAAAAAGCTGTTGTGAAACAAGCCCATTGCTGTTCTCTGAAAAACAAGTATGCGAGGATTCATTTTTAGAGGCGTGCTGAAGCAGCAGGGCACTGGAGGGTGGCCACAGCCACTCTTCCTCCAGGGGCTGTCACTGCCCTGCCAGTGCCAAGGAATAAAATTGTCTGGCTTGTTACAAGAGGACGTGGTCCCGACTGTGTGCCACAAAAAAATGTCTGCTGTACAAAACCACAAGCTATTTCCCACTCCAAAGCAAAATGTTTAATCGTAGCTGTTGCTGCTGTAGTTGGGGGATGGCTGCTGTGTGAAGAGGACTCCTTTCTGTCAGCATATCAAGGGGCTGGGAGGTGTCTGCCATCTCACACAGGTGTTTGTCTGTGTAAATGAACATTCTTTTCATGGCCAACTGAAAGGTCAATTTTCAGCTGACAATTGAAAAGTTTAAATAAGCACACGCATCTAGGGAAAACAGCTAATTCTATGGTTCATAGCAGTGTTGGCAAATTTTACCACAGAAAATGAGTCTATTGATTCTGCACTCCTTGACCATCAAGAAAGTAGTTATTACAGAAATTTTTTGGCATTGATTTATTAAGGGATGGTTATTTAGTATTTGGACATCCAGAAAAACAAGGGACTGCACTCCCTGAAGCTGGAGGAATGGTATGAAACTGCAGTGTATGGCTCTCACATGGTTGCCAGTATGTGCATCGTAGCAGACAGCTCCAACAGTTTATTGTAAGTGCACCAGAATGTGCTGCTAAATGGAAGTGTAGAAATAGTAATTACAGATTTCAAATAGTCCCAGGTAAGACCACTAAAAAGAATTTGGAACATAGGGAGCTCTGGACTTTTACATTTCCTTGTATGTAGATATATATATATGTCTTTTGAAAACTATTAAATGAAATCACACTCCATAGGCAAATTCTCTGAGAATACAGAGGAATATATATGTCTTTGAAAAAATGTGTTTGTGAGCTTGCTACATCACAGCTTTTTAAATTACTTTTATTCTGAAAGTGCTAAACCCCATAAACTTTAAATGAGACTTTTCAAAACAGGATTCAACCTTTCCAATCCAATTGCAACGTGTTTTATTTGAATACAGAAACTGAAACATAAAATGATGACAACAATTATTCCTGGAAGGTATTAAAAAGTTGATCTGTATGCATAAATTGAATTATGGCTCTGGCAAATGTGCTCTATAAGCAAACAGACACAGTATAAACACTTCATACTCCTCTAACATCTACTGCCAAGGTCCTCTAATAATTTTAAATCAGTTCAGACTGTTGCTTTGAGATAGCCTGCCTGTACTCAATTACATATGCACAAAAATAGGAAGATTAAAGAAAATATCAAGGGGACAAAAGAAATTTCCTGAAAAACTTAGGGAGGGAAGGCCAGGAGTAAAGGTAGTGAAGATGGCACCAGCTGCAGTCTCGAGGACTGGCTGTTCAAATTCCTGAGAGACACAGAGAAACCATAGGGGAGCCCAGCTGCCAAGAACTCTAAAGGCATTTCAACAGCACATTTGTGAAGTGCAATTTTGCAAAAGACTTATAAACTGACCACACTGGGCAGGTTTTCCTGGGATTAGGAAAAGACATGGTCTTGCCATGAAAACCACTGCTCTGCCAGACCTGATGTTCTGCTACAAAGTGTAGTTTTCCTCATGGAATTGATGTTATAGTGTTCCTTGGATATTAGTGTTGTTAAATAACAACAATAACCACAAGGAAACAGCTCTCCTACATGGAAAATTTCAATATTTGCTCAGAGCAAGGCTTGCTGCATTGAAAATCAGTGTTAGAATACCAGGGATGAAGCAACCCAGCAATAGTGTGTGTTGTGTCCTCCAGCCACCCCAGGGACAGAGGAGTATGTGTTTTGTTGCTATGCCAGCTAAAAGTCAGCCCTGACAACTCATTGCCCATCCACAGCTGTGTTCTTCTAGTAAGTAACAACAATTTAAGAAACTAATGGGAAGGTGTATCATAAAGTGGGGTTGCTGTTTTGACCCAGATGAATGCTCTGGGGATAAATGCATTCAAGATTTGGAGATGCATCCATCTTGCAGTAATGAGGAACCACCCAACCTAATGGCCTGGACTGTTAAAGCCTCTTTGCTTCTGTAAAAGTTACTGTGTCATGTAACTTGGTGTTGATCTTGTTTCTGGACTCCAGGACTTGATCAGAAAATAGGGAATATTGCCCAGACATTGAATTTTAATAACGTGATGGTGAGTTTGTTAAGAATAAGGCAAATGACCTAACACAACTTTTCACCTTCAGTCTGTATGAGGTTTGCCCAGGGTCCATATGTTGGCAGCAAATGTAGGATGCACTGTGAAGGTCCTGAGCTGGGGAAGAGGTTTTAGCTCCATTTTCTCCTATGTCTTTGGAGGCTTTCTCTCTAGGACATCTTCCACAAACCCTGTCCAGAGTGCTTGCTATATGTAAAAGAAGGGAGATCCTTGGAAACCGTGTTCAGATGGCCTGAACCAAGCTAAAAGTGCAGAGAAAGAACAGACAGCCTAGGTAGGTGATGAAGCATATGTTCTACAAATCCAGACTGCCTTAAGCTAAAGCAAACAAAGCAAGCTGGGGAAAGTTATAATGGTTTAGATTTCCTAAGTACAACAATTTTTATTTTATTTTGAAACAATTTTCCCTTAAGGAATGTCCTTTCATTTTAAGTTGGAGAAGGTTGACAACTCATCCTATGATTTTTTTTCCTTTTGCTGGAAAGAATTAATTTTTTTTGGCTAATCCAAAACATTATTTTCCCCCCTCATGTTCATCACCCACCTTTCAGTATGACTCCCTCACCATTTCAGTCCAGTACTCGCTGGTTATCTAGAAAAAAAGTAGATTTTCCATAATTGTTCTCTTATTGTTTTTGCTAAATAACCTGATCTAATGTGGCAGTTTGTATGCTTTAGAATTACAGCTTTCTCAAGTGCTCAGATGACATGAAATGGAAATGATGCCTAACTCAAGCTGCTCAGTGCCAAAACATGGTGCTGGAAGGAGAATGTGCATCTCCTTGAGACCCAACCCCCCCTGTGCTAGTAAGCTGTAAATGTCCAGTTCAAAAATCTGCACTCAAACAGCTCAGAAAGTTTCCCAATGGCTCCAAGAAAACCTGGAGGTCTGTGATAAAAGACCTGGCACCTTTGTGTGTTATTTGTTCGGAAGAGGAGAGAGTGAGTGTATCCTGACTCAGAGGGTTGTGTCCCTGTTGGTCAGAGCAAGAGGCAGAGACTGTGATGGGCAGTAAAAGAAGATTTGCTTTTCACTTAGGTAAAATGTTTTGCACCAAGAAGGACAATTCAGCCCTGCTACAGATTGCTGGGGAGTGAGGATCCCATTCAGAAAAGTCTTTATGAATACCTGTCAAAATGGTATGGCTGCTTCATCGTGGGGTTGGACATCTTTCTCTGGTCCTGTCCAGATTCTTCTCTGTATTTTTTCTATGATTCATAAAATATTTGTTAGCTGTTTTGTTCTCTTCTGCCATGACTTATCTGCAGTGGTAAAATTCAGATTCACTTCTGAAGCAATTTTCCACTATTTCTTTGGAAACAGCATTCCCTGCCTGTTAGCACTCTAAGCCCCTAATTAGAGGAAAAAATAACAGCTGGAAAATTACCTATCTAAGGTCATATCCACAGGCAGAGGAAATCCTCAGAAGTAATAAGTACCCTGGGGATCTCCTGGAACTATGGCTTTCAAAGAGTTTAGCAGGACCATGCCTTCACACCTCATCTTTGTAACCATCCCAAATTAGCCTATGTGCCACCGTTTCCATTTCTGGGAGCACATCTGTTCCAGCCATGCTCAAACCTATCCCACTATCAACACAAGAGTCTCCAAAACCTTCCATTGATTAGCAATTCTCATGATGCTGGAAACTCCTTGTGATGCTCGATCCAGGAGTTTGCTGGTGAGCATAAGGTCCAATGCACAGGGACTCATGAGTGCCAATGACACAGAAGTGACTCCAAGAGGATTTAGACATCCACACGGTGGTGGAGGTCAGTGCAGGCAGGGCAACAACATTGGCTGCAGCTCTGAGAGGGACATTAGAGTATTTTGCTCTTCTGACACCTGCAAAATGAATCACTGTGGTAAAGTTTGAGATCCATTTGTGCCTATTGCTGGGAACAGGAAGAAGAGCAAGTAAATAAGACTGCATGTGTTATGGCTAGCTGTCTTCCATTCTGTTTGATCATTTGAAAAGACAGATGACTGCTTACTTTAGGCTATTAGCCATGTTTGTTATACATGAGGATTCATGGACTTTCAGCTATGCTTTTTTTAAAAAAAACTTGCTACAATTACAGAGTATTAATTAAATTTCTGTGACTGTTCTGGATGAAGATAGCAGTAAGTATCGAGGCACTGGGTAAATGCACTGCTCTCTATATTGTGCTAGTATAATGTTTCCTTAAAATTCACAGAGGGGAAATATGGGTAAATAACATGTTAATCAGTGACAAATTTGAGCATAGACACATACATAAATTAAATTTCATAACTTTATGATGATTTATTACCAAAGCCAAAATATTTCCAGAGGAGTAGTTTTCCACTGGAGGAGAAAATTCTGTGAAGCTGTAGCAACATAGTGACAACTTCTACATATTGTTTGGAAGAGGAAAATTTTATTAAAACATCAAAGGCCAAGTAATTTTATTTTATGAATTACTAGAAATCCAGAAAACAATTAACTGTGGGCAAATCCTAAGGAATTACTTGTCTCTGAACTTGTTGAAAGAAATTGATTCACAGACAGTTCACATTGAACATCACACTCAATAACCAGCAAAATACATTTTTTAATGGTGATCACTTATGCCATAGAAAAAGAAACCAGTAAAAAAAAAAAGAAAAAAGGATGTTGCTGTGCAAAATCTGTTTTGTGTAGCTCCTTCTGTCAAAACCTTTGCGGGTGGACTGATCCCAGCAGGAAAGCAATCTTCTGGAAATTACAGCAAAGTGGAGTGTTTCCTAGATGGGTGGAAAGTTCCATCTTAATGCATAATAGTAGCTCCAAATAGGTGAGAGCCATGCTTGTGGGATCCTGGGAGTGTTCTTGGGGTCTCCTGCTATAAACAGTAGGCATTAAAGACAAGCAAAGTTTAACTTTCCTCATAAACTGAAGGCTGCAAGAGTTCTCTGGCAGAGGCTGTTGTCATTTTTCTGAACTGTATAAAGTGAAAAAGCTGTGAAAGCACTGGTTTAACAGAGCTCCTGAAACCTTGTGCTAGGACACCTCCTCCAAAAATGTCAAGGAGAGCGGATATTTTAAGTTTAAAAAAGGGTGGAAACAGAGATGTTCTACAGTCTTTCTTAATGCTCTGCTCTGCTTATTGACTGGAGAAATGATTTGGTTAAAAGGTGGTGGAATTTCTTTTTGTTCTTCTCACTGAGTTTCTGAAAGGCCAAATACTTAGCCTGTGGATTTTTAGAGGGAAAACTTTAATGTTTTTCTCAAGAAGCAAAGTAAATTGGAAATAGGAGCCTTCCTACAACCAAAACATGAATGTTTAATTCACTCTGAAAGTAGTCTGAGCCTTACAGCTCTCTGAACTTTCTTCTGACAGCTGTGCCCTTTGGGGACTCTCTGAGGTCCTGCTGCCCACTACAGTCCCAGATGCAAGCTTAGAGTCACAAAACCTGTGGGGTCAAATGTCAGCCCTGCAATGGTTGGTCCTACAACATCCAAGGCCCTCACCCTGCAAATAGAGATTGTAACAGATCTCCTTCCACCTACTGATCTCTTGCACTGGGGAGGTTAACTCACAAAATTGTATGTGAACAGCCCAGTGCAGAGCATGGATTTAAGCCCCCTGGGACCCACATGTAGGAGGAATTTGGAGTGTTAAATGTCATTTATCTCAAGCTTCTCTTTTTGCTTTTTCTTGCCTGCCTGATTTAATTTTCAGGGTGTGAGGAAACTGCATATATAGACATCCCAGCCCAGAGGCAGGGGATCTGTGTGAGGTGCTCCTGTACTGTGCAGCCCTTACAGGATGAATTCTCCCACTGTCTCCTGGCTCAGTGTGGACATATCCAGGCCCTTGCCCAGATGTTGGGGGTGCCACTGCCCATGAGCACGAGCTGCTCCCAAAGGCAGGGGCAGCAGAGTTGTGCACAGGTTGCTTTCCTGCAAAGCTGCCTTGGTGAACCAGTCCCTGACCCGGGCACACTCACAGCTATGAGCTCCAGCTTCCTCTGCTTGGGAAATACAGGGAAGGCAAGGGGGGAGGCAGTTACTTCACAGCAATTCCTGCAAAGACTGTGATTCAGTTATTTGTTCTTCTACGAACGCCCTAGCCAGATGACTAAGGCAGATCTGCAGGCTGATGACCCAGAAACAGTCGAGCTAGATTTCACATGTGGTGGAAAGGCAAAGTAAGTTAAAAGCCATATACAGACTGTTATCTTCCTACTTTCAGTGGTTTACCTCCCAGTACAAGCCCTGGCCTACACCAAAGATATAGCACAGAAATTTGCTCAGGGGCTTTTCTCTTTTTTTCTACCTCTTCCTCATCTCAGAAATCTGGGCTATCTGAGGTTACCTACACCTGTGATTTTTGAATTAGCAGCACATAAGCTCACCACAGCTGTTGGGTCTCTCAGATGGGAGTGTTGGGGTGGCCTATTTCCTTTTTTGTTGAATTCAAGCTGCTGGGATGGAGGCTGCTGGGTTTACTGCACCTTTTCTTTCCCTTAGGTAAGACATTTTTTCATTGCAGGGCAGGTGGAAAGGAAAAGGAAGAGTATTAAGTGTAATAAATCTGTTCTGGTAGCTTGGGCTGCTGAGCTCCTGCTGGGGAGGCAGGAACCTGTCTCTGCCTTATCAGATCATGGGTCTGTGAGATTTCTGAAGGAATTGAAGATAGACAGGATAAATGTAGGGGGAAAGGTGCTTCCTGTTGTTGCTTCAGGTGCTTGTGAAAGAACTTTCTGTAAACAGAAAGCATCAAGCTACTCTGCAAAGTGGGTGTGAAACAATCTACTGCAGACAAACTGGTTAAACCATGCCTAATATCAACCTGGTGCTAAGATAATGCAAAGGGCTTCAGTATTTTGTTTGAATTTTTACATTTCTTTTGACTGCAGTGATATTCCCTGGGAGGTTGCCTCTGGTGCCACTGCTGCGTTTGGGCTGCTGGGTTGCTCTCAACCTGTGATTCCTTAGTACCAGTGAAGTGTTGTACTTCTTGGGGTGCTCTGGGTACCTATGGAGCCTGATGTGCCTCATCCCAGCACCTGCTTGTAGGAACATGTGGCAGGACTCTGTAGAGGCAGGATTCCCAACCTGTGTGTGTGTGCATAACTGTAGGAGCCTGCAATCATAAATACACTCAAACTCTTGGCTGAAAATCTCCAAATATCTCTGTTTTCTGGTCTTCCTTTTGGAACACTAGCTTTTTTTTTTTAAAGGTGCTTTAATAAAATACAACTTGAAAGTATTAAGCCCCAAGCAGCACATGACACTAGCACTGCAGAAATCCTTTAGAGTCCTCAGTCGTGTAATCCTGTGTGCAGCATGCAGGGCAAGATGGGAAAGTTCTTCTCTTGTCATCACGTTCCTCTATCTGGGTGACTAAGCAGTATCTGACATGGAGGTGTTGTGCACTGGCCATTACAGGAGCCACTACCTTCAAACCCCAATACCCTTTAATAAGTGTAGCCATGATTTCCAGAAAGTGGCCCTGCATGGTTAAAAATTCATTCAAAAGATGAATATTTATGAAAATATTATTATCTTTGATTTCTTCAAATTTTTTGAATATTTCCTCAAATGTATTAATATTTTCTCATTCCTGTACCATGATATAGGCTATAAATGTAGAGGCTAGTGCAGCTCCCTTATTATATGGTTTGCAATAGGAGAATATTTGTGGCTGTCCATATTACATTAAACAGGTAAGTCTCCATAGTCCATCAGCTGGCTTCCTCACCACCATTTTTACCCTTTTCCAGTCTTGATTCTGCCAGAGAATGAATTCTGTTGGGCATGTCAGACCTTTATTCCACACAAAGTTCATAAACCTTCACAGGGTCAAAATTACTAAAAAGTAGCCTTTTCCATGTGTTTCCTAGTGCTTTTTCTCTCCTAATTACTTTTGGTTTGTAATTTCTCATGGTTAGCACAGCATATCCACCCTTCCATCATCAATGCTACCGGAAAGATGTACTTCACACTCAATACTGTTTTTAAATGCTGGGTTTTCCCAGACCTGGGAAATACCTTAGGTGAGTAACCTTTCCCTGGAGGTGGGCCATGTCAAGGCCTCTTTCTTCAATGAACAGGAAGAATCCAGAAAAATGAAGGCAAGCATCCGAGTAATCTTTGCAGGGAGAGTGTGTGAAGGGAGCCCTCACTCAGCAGCCAAGTTTGATTTAGTTGTTCATTCATGTGGTAAAAAGAAACTTGTGAGAGGGGAGAGAACAAGAATGGATGTGTTTAGCTGCAAAGAGGGTCAAGGAATAAGATTTTGAGGAGGCAAAGAAAGTCGCAGAAGGTGATGATGTCTGTGAAGTGCTGGAGCTATTGGGTGAGAAAGAGGTGCAAATCAATTCAGTTGTTTCTGTAGTATATCTGCAGCCTGCTAGGGCATGTGTTTGCTTGAGGGATGCTGCAGTGCTTGCTGTCACTGTAGTAATAAATGCCAGAAAATTTGCAGTGAAATTCACATTTACTCATATTGTGATGGAATTGATACTTATTTCATCCTTTCCAACTCAGAGGATCCTCTCTGATGACATAACTGGTGTTGAGTCCAAAAGAAACAGTGAAGAGAGCAACTTGCATAGCAGTGGGATGAGCCATAGTACAAAGGGGGAGAGGTTTGGTCCTGTCCTGTGTTTTCCCATCACCAGTGACCAGGGTGAGGTCTGGACTGTGAGTGCCCTTCTTCCCAAGAAAGTACATTATGTTTCTCAGCTATTTCCCCCTTTTACCCTGATGAGTGGCTCATGCAAAGTTGAAAAGTTCAGTGTAGATGGAGCCAGATGCCCTCCATGAGACTGTAGGGCTTGGTAACTGAGGTGAGGTATGTTGGTTAAAACCCCCGTAAAGATTTGAACTGACTTCCTGTGCCACTTCTTGGTGTTCTGAGTGCTGAGGAAAGGGAGCTACAGTGCCCCCCTTCCTCCTACCATGCACTCTGAAATTGCTCTTATGGCCTCAAACTCTTGCACACTCAAAGACCAATTCTGGAAACACAGGTCTGTGAGCCAAGTAACTTGGTGGGCTTGGGCCTGGAGAGGTGTAGATTGCCAAGGAAATTCATGACTCCTGGTGTGCTCTAAATGCCATGACTAGAAAAAAACTAGTAGAAATCCTAAATCAGTGCTTAACTTTTTTGCTTTTCTCTCCCACTCTGTTCTGGAAGGACTGTACTTCACAGGGGACCAGAGAGATAGCATGTTGAATGTAGGTGTGGATTTCTGATCCACAGAGAAGAACCTTTCTGAATGTTGGAGGTTCCTCTTTGAAGTGCCTCAAGCACACATCAATATGGCTAACACCATGTAAAGGCAATCTCCTCATAATCCTGTAGAAAAAAAAGCAGGACTGCAGTCCCACCACAGTGGAAAAGCAGGGATTGACTGCAAGGGATGCTGCCACATAGCTGGTTTGGGCTGTTCTGCACTGTCTGGATCCGTCACTGCTGAACATGTGGGATGGTGGGATCACTTTTGTGGGAAACCTCCCTGTTTCGGACACAGGGCAGGGTGTCACCCTGTAGGTGGAAGCTGAGGTAGTGGCATGAGGAGCAAAATAGTTTTCTGAGGAGATCACAAAGCAAAGTACTGTTGGCTAGCTTTCCCAAGGGTCTGTCCTGGCTTGGCAGAACAACCCTGGTCTGGTTAATTGGGGGAAGAGAAAACTTGGGGTGAGTTTCCTTGCAGCGAGGGCATGGGGCCTCTGGTTTGTGCATCTGTACCTTGTGTCAGCAGAGTCACTCCTGATCTTGATGTGCTGCAATGTCAGCAGGATCCTACCCAATGTCCTCAGCACCCTGCCCTCGCACAGACTTTTGTTATGTGCAGGGGTTCTCTGAGGCATATTCTGGGTCAGCATGAGCTCTCATTTATCTTCAATTGAGTATACGTTTGTCCTGATGCAAAATTTTGTCTTTGCTGCATTGAGTGATCTTGGACTGATCTGAGACCTCCACCCAGGTAGCTTTGCAGTCTACAGAGCAGAAATTGAGCAGCTTCCTGCAGTGGTGCCCCTGGTGTCCATGTGTAAGTGTTTATACACACGTGTTGTCTTTCTTTCCAGCTCCTTCTTTCTGTCCTCTTTTTCCATTTGGTTCTACTTTGCATTTTATTTGCAATGTGTTGTCCTGTTGTGAGTATTGCTCATGCATGTTGAGTTAGGGTTCCCCAAGGAGTCTGTCTGGCATTGGAAAATTAAGTTTTTTTGGCTTTTGCACTCTCAAAGCCCTTTATTATAAGCTGGGGGTTTTGCTCCGGGGTAGTAGGATGTTGGGAAGAGCTGAAATATGGCACTGCTGAGAATCAATTAGTGTAAAAACTGCTCTAGTACCCAACTACGTGCTGATTACTCTGCCCCCAAAGGCAAATGTGTTTGCAGTTTAGGTCACAAGTGAAATAAGCCTGCTGAATCTCATTCTAACATGTCACTCTCTTATGGACTTTCTTTTCCACCCCAGTGCTTACCTCTAGACATGTGAATTTTCTTGTTGAGAGCTGGGAAAAATGTTCTGGAACAGCAGATCCCTTCCTTCCTCTCCCCCCATAAAATAAGGAAATCATCTTGCAAATACGAAACTGATTTATTTCAAAGTGTTTTGGTCTGGCAGATAGCAACAAGGAAACACTGGTTTTACTCAGAGTAGAAAGGTTGTCATCTCATCTTAAATCTTCAAATTTGACTTGCTCTACACAAGGGATGTGAGTTTGTCCTCACTGCTTGCTGTGGAGATTTGACATATGTCTTGCACATCCCAGGCATGTGATTTCTTTTCCTTTAAGAGTCCTTGTAACACTGGCTTTGCTTCCACACTTAATTCACACACCAAATTGATGCATCAACTCTGATTCTAATTCCAAGATGATCTTAATTAGTTAAGGAATGTACCAGCCTCTCTGCTGTTGAATACCTTTGCCCTTCCCAAGAAAGTGGTAATGGTTCAATATTCTGCCAGTCGGGAGGTGAGCAGCTTTTGGGCTTTGTTTGATACCAGAAAAGAATGAAATGAAGTGTCATTAAATGAGGACCCTGCTGCATGCAGCCAAAGGCATTGCCTTTTGTGGTCACCCATCCTCTCTGACTGTTTGCAAAACTCACTATCTGCCCTCAGTTATCATTACACTTTGAGGAGGAGAAGAGATCTCATTTTTGCACCCAGGCCTTACTGGCAGGCAACAGGTGAAAAAATACAGTACTACAGACACTTCCTTCCTTTACCTGTGTCCATTTCTGTCTACCCAAAATTGCATCCTAATTGTGGTTGATGGCTTGATATGGCCATTTTCATTTTCCTCCACACTCTTGTAAGTCTCTTGGCAGCTTTGTGGTACGAAAATGTGATATAAATCCAAGAGGCATTCTTCAGTGTAAGACTGTCAAAATGTACGGTGCCCATCCCACTTTGCCTCTTACTATTTTCCCTATTTCTCTTGCACAACTTTAGGGAAAATTGGATGCATGTCCTTTCTGAAACAGACTCCTATTCTACATGCTTAGTCTTGGGGGAGAGAAAGCTCTGCCTGCCCGTGGGGGAACAAATTCCTGTCCCCATGCAGTGCAGGGTGGGGTGGCTGCACGATAGCTGTGCCAGTGCTTTCCTGTTGCTTCACCTGCTGAACGTGAGCGTGCACATGCTGCATCCACTGCCCTGTGCTCTGCCCTGAGCTTGTGTAACAGCAGGGAATGCCAGGTAAGCCCGGGCTCATATCAACTGCTGTGGCAGCTGCTATGCTGCTAGGGATGTTAGCATATCACCTGGCTTTCTGCTGACCACACCAGCTCTTAGTCTGCTGAAAGTCTGAAGTGCTGCATAGTTTGTTCTCTTTGCTGTAAAGTAACTTGTGCGTAGCTGATGCAAATATCTTTTGGTTTTCAGTTTGCTTTGCAGCTACAAACAATTCAGGTTATTTACCATAAAAGTGAGTAAATTTTCCAGTACATGATTTGATCTATTCTTGTCATGTGTCAGTCCTGTCAGAGCAAGAGGAGCTGAAGGCCTCTCTGTCCACTGCTGGACCCTTCCAGCTGGAGCAGGGCTGTACGTGACCATTCCAAGTGATGTGTTTCACATCAGGCAGTGAGGCCAGTAAGACTCTAGAATGTGCTAGATGGAAGCAAATCATACTTGGAGGTGCAGTTTGGGCTTTTCTCTCTCCTTGTCCAGCTGCTGGTAGAATGGGTTTCCCAAGCTCCCACCTGCAGGCCCATTTATATTCCCCATCTAAACCTTTGTTGGGCAAGTTGGGGAGCAATGGTCTGGAACTGAGCAGAGTTGGGGGGAAAAGTAGGCTATATGTCAGTAGCAGTTTCATAACTGATGGAAACTAGTATGGGAGCATTTGCCCCTGGGAAGAGGCTGAATCTTTTTTCATCAGATACACATGAGGCACTGCAAAGGAGGAGGAGGAGGATTCTATTAAAATTAGAGGGGGGAGGAATTTGATGGCATGACTTGGGCAGGATGAACTCTCACAATCTGTCCTGCGTTATTTAATCAGTATAGGTTGAATATTTATTATATGGTATCCCCTGTTAGAGAGGTTTCACTGTATTGTCTTCCTTACTCACAAAGTGTACAAGGTCACCTGCTTAATTAGAATCTCCAGTGCTGCCTGACCTCAGGGAGGAGGATGCCTGGAAAGAGCAGTGAGCTGTAAAAGGGACTGGTGTGAGCATTTAAGCTAAGCACTAGTTGACATTTGCAGTTGTAGACAACAAGAGCTTTGCCAAACCTGGCCTGAATGTTGGCTGTGATTGGAGAATGGCACCTGGTCAAGTTACAGTGCAAAAATTTGTACAGTGCTACTGTTAAGCAGTTGAGCCTTGTGAGCTCTATTTAGGGCTTGTACTTATGAAGCAACTGCAATAACATGTTGGGTATGGTGGTAACTCCTCCTCTCTGGCACTTGAATTTAGACTTGGATTTTATTCAGTTTTTTGACCAGGACCTCAGCTGTTTGCAAAGGGGCAAAGCAGGACTTGTGACAGTGGTTCTGAACACTCCTGGGTGCAGAGTTCCACCTGACCTTTGGGTTGTCCTTAGATCTCCACCAGGAGACTTCTAATGTATCTGAGGAGAAAGAAGAGACATCTGCCCCACTTTTGTTTTTTATATCTCCCTCTGGTCTAAGTGGGTAATAGAATAAAATGGGAATTGCCCTTGGGTAACTGCCAGGAAGCAGAATTCTTCTTTGTTGGCATAGATTTATGAATGGATTTATAAATGCTACGTGAAGGCCACCCCTGCTGAAGGGGCCTGACTTCTCCAGTGGTGCCCACTGAGTTCATCCAGGGATGCATTTGCGCTTGACCCTGTTGGGAGCCTTCCCTGCTGCTCCTGTGAAGTGGTCATCCCTGTCCCTCTTTGTCTCAGCTCTAAGGAGCACACCATGATCATACAGAAGAGTTTCCGTGAACTGTACGCTCTGGCATTTTCCTGCTCCAGTCACTCCAGGGATAACAAATAGCAATGGTAATGAATAAAAGCAGATGCTATAGACTGAAGCTTATGTATGACACATTTTCCAATGTACGTACATTCTGGTACATGAAGTACTCTCTCTCTATGAGTGTATGGTTTCGTTTCTTCTCTGATACCTCTCCAGTGTACTCCTTCAGTGGCCGAAAATTGGGGTTCTTGGGCTCAGGAGGGAGGCAAAGCAGCCTTCTGCAGGTGTGTGTATGGGCAGGTGCACCTATGGGCTGCAAACAAGTAATCTGAAAAAGAAGTTCATGCTGAAGGAGTCTGTCTTCCTTCCCCAGTGTACATACTTGTGCCTTCATGCTTATAAGAATTTTTAAATGAACAGAAGTTTTCTTGGTTTAATATCAGTAAGTGGAGCATGGAAGAAATTTAAGGGATTTTTAATCTCATGAGATGAGGACCTCCCTAGTTGTAGCTGAGGTTATGTATGCAATGCTAGCTAATGCCACCCTTGAATAACTAATACAATGTAATACAAGTGTCGTACACTGTCTTGTGTTTTACTGAGGTCCTCAGCTGAGGGGGGTGTGTGTGGGAATATGAACCTGCTTGTAATGCTTTAGGGCTTGAACTAGGTTCCATGTGGAGCCAGCTAGGATGTACCTATGGAATAAAGGTCATGTGTGCAGCTGCAGAACACTCTGGTCAGAGTTAAAGGGGTTTCATTGCATGAAGCAGTGCTCATATCTAGTCCATGACAGCAAAAATATGTGCATATGTATCAGATTCGGTTAGTTCACCACTCTTGACTTTCTCTTACTCAAGCTGCAAGAGAAAGTGGTACTGGTTTGGACCACGTGACCCCGCTGTGGCCTCTTCAAACTTTGCCCATTCTGTGATTCTGATTCTGCCTCACACCTACTGAAGTGGAAGGTTTTGTTTCAGATTAAGTGAAGAATATTCCATTAAGTGAAACTGATTTGGCTTGAACTAGTGAGGTTGTTTTTAGGAGAAATCTTCAGTTTTATCAGCAGTCGGTCTTGAATGTTCTGTGTTCAGCATTAAAGCCTGATATGCCAAAACCAGAAATTCAATGAATTAAACAGATTTGGTCACCAATAACAAGAAGAGACTGACAAGACAAAAAGAAATAAATGTCATGTTTTTAATGCTGGTTTGAACAGCCTTACATGAAGACAAAGCACCAAACGTTGAGTGTCTCTCAGCAAAGCCTAACAGCATTGGCTGGCTGTCCAGAGCAACCTCTTTTTCAGTATTCATCATTGAAGGGGTACTCTGGATGGTCACGCCACCTGTGGAAAGGTCAGATTGGACAAGTGAGTTCCTTGGGTGAAGCAAGATGTCAAATCACTGCAATCGACCTGTACCCAGCAAACCTCTTCCTTGCAATATATGGGTGGCCTTCATGGAAGGCTCTCCTACTTATCCACAAGCTGTTCTGCTCTGAATGACTGACCCTGCGGAGTTGGAAGCAAGCCTGTGTATTTAAGGAGAGGACAGTGAAGGACCATTTTTCAGGCCTACAGACTGCATATCTTAAGGGGAGATGAGGGAAATCAACAGGACTCTGGATGTCAACTATTCTCACTATTTAACTCAGGTGAGTAGAAGTGTTTTAGAAAAGGGGGATGGCTTCACCATGTGTGCTGTACTGTGGAAGGGGAAATCTTTGTTCAGATGTCTAGAAAGACACCTAGAAATAAGGGCTATGTGTGAAGAAGAGGTAGAGACACCAGACTGTTCTACTTTGCCTTATGACCTTAGAGCTGGCATGAACAGATCTGGGTCTAGGGTGGTGCTTTCCCCAAGCAGCTGCCATACCTAAACTAGGTCTGGCTGTCCTCTAGCTCAGCCTACACATAGATATTCTGCCAGTATCTACTGTGGCAGAGAATTTACAAATAAGCTTTGGCATGACCCTGTTCAGGGTAGAAAGGGATGGTTGTGGGTGCCCCCTAACAAAGAGATATTTCAGGCTTTGTTTTAGAAACTGCATGCTCAGGGAAGATGCACAATTCAGGATCATTATAAAAGGCAAGAAGAAAATTCCCAGGGTCAACTTCAGGTGAAAAAAATAACACTGTGTTTGCCCATTATTGGCAGACTTGAGAGAGAGGTAGCTGTTTTCTGTTGTGGGTTTTCTTGTTTGTTTGAGAAGCTGATGCTAAATCACAAGCCCTGGCTTGACAACCACTTTCCATTAGCTAAATGAAAAATTTCTGAAGAGCATTCTCAGGTGCACCATGGCAGCTGGCTGCCTTGCCTTACAGCACAGCACAACAAATACTGGCATTTACCCAGCTGTGAATCGTTCCAGTCTGGGAAGGACACATTTCACAATATTGAAGGTAACTAACTGGAAGGCATCAAACATTTTGAATTGGTTGTGTCAAAACATTTCATTCCAATATTCAGCCAAGATCAAGTGTTCACACATTAACAGATTGAGTTGGTTGAAAAAAAGTCCCAAAAAACAAAACAAGCCACAACACTTTGGCTTGTTTGACTTCAGTATAATTTAATGATGTCTGAGTTGCCAGTGTCATTATCTCTACTTTTCATCTATTGAGCATGCTTGCTAATCAGATCTCACATACTCAAAAGTCTGAGTCCTTTGAGTGAAAATTATTCACTTGGAGGAGTCAGTGCAGCTTGGCATAGCTGGTAAGGAAAAACATCCACAGCAGAGAATGGGAGCATAAGATAAATCAAGCAGATACATTAATGTAAAACTTGCCCTGCACAGTGCTTCCAGATTTCTCCAAGAGGTGAAGAAACAACTTCAGATTAAGATTTCCCGAAGTACTCATGTTTTTATAAAACCTCCATTTTCTTCTCAGATGCTTAACTTGTTAATTCATTCCACTGATTGCGTTATCCTGTTTGCATGGGCTTACTCATACCATGGGAACAACAGGTTTGCACACAGTACCCTTTATGGTAGCTGATAAGGGGAAGAACCAGAGAAAAGCTGGATTTTTCCATTCCTGCTGGCATGTGTATCACAGCAGTCAAAGGTTTTGCATGAAGTTGACTAACCAAAAGTCTTTCTGTAGCGTGGTTTGACTTTTTCAGCTACAGATTGCTGGATGAAATAAGAAATGTATTTAGGCTGGTAATTTGTCTGATGCAGTGTCAATTCCAGACACTTCAGCGTGGTAACGCAGAGTAGGCATATATATCTATATATATAAATCTATATATCTGCTCCTTACGTGACAACATCACTTTTCCAATAAGGCTTTTTTCATAGCTGAGATCAGATTGTACTTAAACATTTTTCCCCAAACACGGAGCTCTTGTGAAAACTAGAGCTGCAATGCCCCTCCTATGCATCCTGTTTTCCTTATATCCTCGGTGGCCTCCTATGACCAAATTCAGTCTAATAAAGCAAAGCATTTTTTTTTTAGATTGGTAGCTTAGAAAGTTCTTCCCCTGTGGGCATTTGCAGCCTTTGACTTTGATTCTGGGAAAGGCTCTTGAGTTTGCACCAAGGTTACATTTTGTGTATGTAATCTTCAAAATTTAAATGATGCCATAACTCAATTTTACTATATAAAACCAAACTGTGTCAGATACCAAAACACACTTAAGAATCTCCGAGGCCATTTGCGAGAAGCCTTCTGGAACTAAGTACTGCTAATTGATGGAAGGCTATTTTAAGTTTTAAGAAACAAAAGCTTCAGAGCACCTGGCTGAGCTTAAATGTGAAAAATGAACTCCATTATGATGCTTTTAACTTAGTGCATATTTTTGATCGTATTTATGCAGCACAGTAAGTGGTTTGTTTGTTTCCTTGCAAAATTTCCCTGTATCTTTTGAGCAGTGGTCAACATTTTAGAGTGCTATTGATGCTGTTATCAATGCTTTTCATTTGACGCTACAATATAGCAGGACACAGATAATCTAAGGTAAAAGGAGAAATGCTTGGAAATTAATCTCTAGCATTTGGCTACTTACTGAGTGCCCTGAAAAGGGGAAAACAAAGTTTGGCCATAAGCTGTAGATGCTTTTGAGGTGAAGGATAAACAAACAGCCTTATCCTCTGGAAGAGAGGGGGTTTTGGCTAGGTCAGAGCTTTCAGATGAAGCAAAACTATACTGGGTGGTAAGCTTTAGGTGACAAGCAGCAAGAGATCAAGCCTGGATAGGTCTCAGAAGAGATAATTAGGAAGTGGTCTAGCAGCCAAACAAGCTTTCTGTTCTTCTGTTTTTCTTAGAAGAAGGTACGATTCAATTTTATTTGAATTTCAGCTCCAATATCTACACCTCTAGACAGGGATGATGCTATGCCTTATCAGTGTCTGAGACCGCCATTCACCACATAGCAGAAGGAGTTTAAAGAAATGGAAGAGAGATGGAATAGCAAGATACACTCACTTTCTACTGGGTGGGCTTTGAGAACCTGTGCTGCAGGCAAATATTGTACACTTATTTTTGCAATGGGTCCAGGAGCATATTCAGGCTGCATTAAAAGTCTCTCGTATTCAAGGCTCACCTCAGAATAGGGTTGTTTATGAAAAAGTTAATATTAAACAGAAGTGATTTTTTTTTTTTATAATTCTCTGAAAGAACAGGAATGCCCTATGAGGATCTAGGATTTCTCCTGTACTTACATTAACAGTTCCACATAACGAACGTTTTTGTTCAGGGCTTCAATTTCTTTCATCTCTTGCTCAGTGAGGGAGAAGTCAAAGATCTAATGGAAGAGATGTTAGGAATGAGTTAGCATTTCTTGTCATAATCAACCTTCATATGTTCCAGATTCCAGAAATACAATCCCTCCTTCTCCCTGTATCTCTCCCACAAACCTATGCTTACTTGCATTTGCAGGAGTCTCGAGGACATGAATAAGCCCAGTCACATTTGCCTACACCTTTTTTGCAAGAAGTGGAAGGTAGTCTGGAAATACTGAGACACCAGCTTTGAAAGCAATGTATTTCCAGGGGAAGTAGGGAGCAGTGTGAGTACTGAGTGCTGCAAGGGATGCAAGAACAAAATAATCTTATTTTTGGGTTGTAGTCAAACCAAATGTTTTCTGGTGGCGTGGTTGTGAACCTTTCTGTCACACTTGTGTGGAGCAACCCTTCTCTAGCGGAGCTGTCCCATGCCTGAAGACAGGGCAGAACAATCAGTCCTTCCTGAGCTCCTGCAGCCTTGGGCTGCTGACCTACTGAGTTACCTCATCTCGCTTGTCCTGCTCACTGCAGCAGCAACTGCTCTGGGACATACCACCAGCTGGAGCTTTAGCTGCTCCAGGGAGTTAAAAGACACCAAAATTTCCTTTATGCACTGTTATTGTCATACCTTGTTACCATTTGGTGGTGGGGACAAGAAGAAGCACCAAATGTGGCAAAGTTTGCCACTGGTCAAGCCTTACATAGGTCTACAGAAAAAATGGGGAAATTACCTTCTATAGTGGCTAAGCCAATGTAAGTGGATTTGTCCATGTACTACTGGGGTATGAATTTACCTGGAAATTCTCTCTGATGCGTTGTGGATTGAAACTTTTTGGGATCACCACCACCCCTCGCTGGACGTTGAAACGCAAAGCAATCTGTGCCGCAGTCTTGTTGTACTTCTTGCCAATGGCATTCAGCACAGGATCCTTCAGTAAAGGAGGGGAGGACACATTTACCCTGGAAAAAAAGTGGGGAAAAAAAGAACAAAAAACCTCCTCATCTTTAATGTCAAAACATAGGGGCATCTACTTGTTTGTGGACTGAACACTGCACCTTTTGACAAGTAGGGTGAAAGGCGGGAGAAAAGCTTTGGCTCTTAGGTTGGCAAATTGTCAGAGGCAACTTCCTGTGTGATGTCCTAACGTTGACTTCGTTTCTCCTTCCTTACCTAAGCCCCACACGTTCCCCATTCCAAGCACTTGCCTGCTGTTGGAGGAGACCTAAGGCAACCTCCTATGCAGACACCTAGCATTCTTTGATGACAGCATGCAGCAGGAGTGTTGAAAGTTTACACTCACAACAGTAATATTTAGACACTGAGGTTCAAAACCACTTTAAAAAATGGGGCCAGAGGTATTTTGCACGGAGACCCAGCAGTGGAGAACTATGTTTCCCTGGATATTGTCCTTCTATTTGAAAGTAACATGGGCACTTACCATGATTCATCCCTTGAGGTTCCCAGTGGGCTGTACCCAACAATAACGATGTCATGTTGTCTGCAAAATTCTAGGAGTTTGGGTTGGGTGAAGTAGGGATGGCATTCTACCTGTAAGAGTAGCACAGAAAGGATGACTAATCAACAGGACCAGACACAGAGGCAGATATCCCAATATTTGTGAGAGCTACAGACCAGGTAATGCTTTCAGGAAAGGATAGATGTAAATTAAGGAATAGGGAGAAACACCATCTGTGGTTACTATTCTAATTGTACATTGCTAGGTGATTGATTTTTTTATTAATTATTCTTTTTTTTGATGGACAGCAGATTAACATCTGCAACCATAGTTTAGCTGCAGGGAACTTTTATTGGCCTGCAGTGGAAAGGTGGCAATAAGTGGGGATTATAGATGTGAGGCAAGCTCACTAGACAAGTACACTGAGAAGAAAACCCATCTTATGTGGGTCAGCTCTCCATTTCTCTGCCTCTTGCATTCAGGATGACTAATCTGATGTTGTTTTTAGGGAAGTGTTGGCATAAACTGTCCCAGTTAGAAAAGGGGGGGGGGGGGGGTATTCAAAAGGTGAGATTATGACCTTGTTGCGAGCTGTGCCCTCCCACGTTGCAAACCCTGTTCCCTCACAGGCATGGATATTCTGGCTGTGATCTCAGACTCTGGGAAATGGATGTCTCAAAGGTGACAGAGCAACCACTGTTTGCAGTGGTTGCTATCTGGCAAGTCTGAAGCTATCTGGCACTTCTGTGCTTGCTGGCCAGCTGCCCTAAGCTGAGTTGAATCTTTTGCCTGGTTTTCCTTGACCCCAGGAAGCATCAGCAATGCTCAGTGCAGTCTTAGGGGCACGCCAGAAACAGCAATTGCATTTTGCACCTGCTGGGCATGTTAATACCAGGGAAGGGTGCTGGAATTTCCCATTCTCACGGGCAGCCTTTCCTCCAGCCAAGTACAGAAATGAAAGCTGTGGCCAGCCTACTTGCCCTGCCTCATGGCCATTCCAGCCCTCCAGGCCACGCGCTGGGAGTGGGAAGTTAGTCCCAGTTGGTCCCTGGCCTCATCTCTATTACTGCTAATGTGGATATTTGTGCCAGACGAGTCAGAAGGGCTTCCCAGAGATTTCTAGGAAATGCAGAGACCTGCCAAATGCGAGAGCCAAAGGTACTGGGCACTCAGATGGGTCGCTGCCACTTGTCACCTTCTCAGAGCCCTGCTGCTGTAATTTAACTCGGATGTGCCTGTCATCTCCATGGGATTGTTCCACTAGGGCCAGTCACGTAACAGGGTCTCCTTTAATTGAACGTTTCCTCCATCTCTTACAAATGTCTTAGAGGAAAAGTACAAGAGAGGCAAGTACGGGAAATTCAGGAGTTGCTTCTAATGGCTTTTACCCTTGAGAAACCTGGAGTGACTCAGGGTCTGTAGGGTTGTGCTGGTGTTAACTAAGGTAGACATGGCTTCATTGAGTGCTGGTTAGCTCTGAATGGCTTTCTTGGGAATTTTTGGACTTGAAGTAAGGTACATGGCAGAAATCTAAGATCTGCTTTGACTCAGCATTCAATCTTGTTATGGAGCTTTGGCACAGAGGCACCGGTTTTATAGTCCTGGAGCAGAAACTGAGGAAAGCGATTGCTCCAGAGCCTTCAAATATTCATCTTTAGCCTAGATAGGAGGAGTAATATTTTCAGGGTAGAAATGGAAGCATGGAGGGCAGCATCTGTGGCAAAGTACACATCACCTTTGTGTACATGGCGGCTTAGGCTGTGTGTTTGCATTCCCCAAAGGGCAGTGGCACCATGGCAGGCACTGCCCTTGGCTTGCAGTCATACCTGGTTGCTGACAGGTTTGTACTTAAGTCCTGGCTTGTTCATGATCATCTCCAGTTGCCTGCGGTTGAAATTGGATACTCCAATAGACTTTGCCAAGCCAGCATCTTTGCATGCCTCCAGAGCCTGCAAAGAAAGCAAAGACAAGAGGAATCCCACAGGTTGGCTTTTCTTGGAGCATGCATTTTAGAGAGAGATGGAAGATAAACCATTATTGAGAACCTTTGCTGCAGCAGAGCTAACAGCTCTATTAGCATGAAGGCTGGTGTTGTCCAGACAAACCAAACTCTATTCCTGTGTCGACCTGCTTTCCAGACCAAGCCCTAATGTTTTTACCGCCTGTGAGGGTAGAAATTGTCTGGAGAGCAGGAAGATTTACCCTGAGATATGGATACTTAAGTGCCAGGCAACCCCTTTTAGAGAGTTTTGCTTACTTTGTACTGCTTTAGCAGTGCCTCAAAGCTGGAGAAGGCAAAGTGAACAAAACAGATTGCTTTTCTGATAAGTTAATTCATTCCTTTTGATTGTAAGACAGTTCTTCATATGAAGTCTTTATCCAGTGAAATCCCCTAAATATCTAGCAAGGCACATCACTAAACCTGCACAGAAAACTTCAGTACAATGTGAAGCAGAAAAAAAAATGTGGATGGGAGAGAGGCATTCTAGATATTTTGTGCTTTAGACAAATCCTAGTAGCTGAGAAACTCTTATGAATACTGGACATGAATATATTCCCTGGTCTTCATTTGCTTCATCTGCTGGGTTGTTAAGGGGAAAGGGGGTCCTTTCCTATAGTCTTCCCCTTCTCTGCCTGAAACTCTGCACACAAATAATTCAGTGACTGTTTGAGGCAGAGCAGACCCCACCATGGAGCTGGATGCCCTTCCAGGTTTTGTTATTCTTTCTGTCTTATAGGAGCTGAAAGCAGGGAGGTAAGAGGCACTGTGTTTGATGACCTCTAGTTGGCCTCACATGCCTTCTATCACTCAGTGACAAGTCAGCAAATACAGTCATTTGAATTAATTTTTGCCAGCTAGCTTAATTTCACTGAGAGAGTGAAATTATCTGGATTGAGTTGAGCCATTTTAATTCAGATTAATGCTGCTATTTGCAGGCGCTCCCCACCACCTATTTTTCTGTTGGCTTATTAGCTGAAGAGTGGCCTGCTATAGAATAACCTTTACATTAAACACCAGCTCAAAGATAAAAATATATGAGTGTGGGGTGAGCTATTGCTTTTAATATCTGAGCAACCATTCTGTGAAAAGAGGGGAATTAACTGCATCAGCCAAATTCAAATATAACATAAACAGCTAACATGGAAGTCCCCCTTCCCTCTGAGACCCAGCCTGGATGGTTCAGCTGCCAAGGGAAAGTTCAGGCCCCCTCTGGGCTCTCTCCCCCTTCAAAATTTCACTCAGAATTTCACCATTCTTCATCTTTATCTGCTGTACCTCAAGTAGAGCTAAACTGGGACATGACTATCCAGATCTGGACACTGCAAGCTGAAGTGGAGCACGTAGTAGCACCTCTTATCTCTCTTGGTGTGAACTGGATGTAATTAGTGATGCTATTTCATCAGGCCTGGTGCAGAGGGAGAGCTGAGAACTAAAGAGGTGTCCATGGCTTTGAGAGGCAGAAATGTGAGGAGATTGCTAGTCTCATTTTCTCTCTCACCCAAGATCCTGAAGCCAAGTGACACTAGGCTTAGTGAGACATCTGCCTAAAGGGCTAGAGCACATCACAAACAAATGTAGGGTGCAATCTTTCAGGCAAATGCTACTTTCCTCCAAGTTTTTTTACCAGAAAAATCTTGTGTTCCCATCTGATAAGTAAATTTAGAAGTGAGTGAACTTGTTCTAATGGCAAGTGATGGCAAGGTCTTGGGCTTTGTTTTTGAGTGGGGGGGCGGTTTGAGTGGGGAGGTGTTCTTTTTTTTTTTTAATAGTGTTTGTTTTTTTATGGTGAGCTTTAGGGCAAAATCTGTTTTTTCCTGCAAATGAAAAAGATTTTATTTTTTTCAAGATGACCTAGTCTCTTCTGAAGGCACCAACTTTCTCTTTCTGTGAAGATCTGATAAAGGGGAAGGATTGGTAAAAACCTAATGATAAAAGCTTCAAGTAGTGAATGTAGAGTGCACTTTCTTGAAGAGGGAATGTGGATGTCTGATGTTTCAACAGTGTTTTGTTATAAAAATAATTAAATGACAGCAAAAAGAAACATGCCTAAAGAATACTTAAGGATAGAAGTAGAATTTATCCACAGAGCTAGTAGAATTCAATCCATTTGCCCTGACAATTTGCTTCAGTTATGTTTATGAAAACCGCAAGTAAAAATGAGAATGAATATCTGTGGGTTTAAAGCATATATGGATGGATGTTGTGTTTGCTTACCTCCCAAGTGGCACATAAGTCTGTCTCATGGTAGATAAATTTTCCATTTTCATCTTTTGGGTAGAGTGCATCTCCAGGCTGAAAAGTAAAACCATACTGCTGTGCTTTAAAGAAAAAATTTCAGTCCTTAGAGCAAAATCTTTTTCATGGACTCTGTTTCTACTAGTAAACAACAAAAAAAATTTGCCTAGTTTTCTGAAACACCCCAAGTTCAGCAGGTCATTCATGCTGGGCTTACCACATCCTCGTCTGCTAGATCGTCCTTGGACACACTCCTGAACTGTCACATGAGAGTACACTCAGGAGTTCCTGGATGGCCTTGTTTTTCAGCAAACTTTTGACCTTTATGTTATGGCATAAAGAAGACTCATCTCCTTCCAAAGGGCTGGGTTAGAGTACCAGCCTGTGTTCTCTTGTACTTCTTTCCTCTTCGTTTTGGCCCTTCCCTTGCCTCCTGCTTGTGTCCTAGCACTTGGGAACTGGACTGAGCTGGTATTCTCCCCAACAGCTGGAGGGTCCAGGAGCTACTGGCAAGAATGGGCTATTGGCATAGCTAACCTTTTAGTGCATTATCCACCTTTCTTTAGGCACTAGAAACTCTTTCCTCCAATCTCTGTACTCTGTAGGATTCAGAGATGATTTATGAGCTGATATCTCACAAGCACAGCTTTCTCTTATTTGCTGGTTATTTCACGGCTGTTGCAGGCAATGCATTAACACCTCCCTCCCTTGTGTCTGATCACAATTTCACTTTTGTGTTTTGCTGGAGTTTGGTTTTTCTTTTTTCTGAGCAAAAACCCTTCACTGATGTTTGACATTTGATCTGACTTCAAACCGCTACATTTCAAAGGCCTGGGTACAAGATGTTGAAGTGGTAACTCCTTGGGAACATGCAGCTGTGACTAATATGATCAGTAACTATCACCTCCCAATTCAGTTGGGTTCAAATCCAAGGCATTTAATGGGAAAAGTGAGCCTAAGGAAAACACAGAGTCAGGTTTCAGAGGGCCAAGGTCTCAGTTACAGGCATAAGCCTCTCTCCTCCAAATGTGCTGATTTTCCTCAGAGAATTCCACAAAGACAACTTGTTGCTTTTGTTGCTCTGTCTTGCTGGAAAAAGAGAATACCTTGACTAGAAGGAGGTAGATGGCTGTTGGGTACATTTTTTTTCTATTAGAAAGCCAAGTGAGGTGGAAAAACTTAATTTGCAAAACCAACCCATGGTATTTTGGAACAAACCATTCATCCCATGATACCCCAGCACACTTTCCAAGGACTGCAAGTTCAACATATCAAACAGTTGGACCTGTTTAATTTTAGTACATGAGTCTGAATTCAGGACCTTTTTACTCTGTCCCACTTTTAATTCACTCACTTCTGTTTGACTTTTTTTTATAGTAGTCAATAGGCACCAATTATATCAGCTAATTTACCATCCTCCTATTTCCCTCTATCACTTGTGTTTTAAAAATGAACCAAGTCAGGATGAATGGTGCTTGAAGATTAACTTCTCTTGACTGAGATGTGGTGTGAACTACTGTGGATTTCTACAGTGATCAATTCCTCCTCCTACATGCAGAGAATTCTGCAAGGTGTTGAAGTGCAGTTGTCTCTGCTCAATAGTTTCCAGGCAAAACTCTCTCTGCCAAGCTATCTTTTTATGAAAGGGAATTTCTGAATGGAAGAACTGCCTGCAGATGGATAAACTGCTGAGAGAAAGACAGTGTTTTGATGGTGACAGGGTGACAAGGTCTTTCAGAAGTTGGTCACGTGTTTTAGCTCTGGGTTCTCATGAACTACACCGCACCAGTGATCCTAGAAATGCTGATGTCTTCTCTTGCAGTTCTCTTGGAGATAGCTTTGTGTTTTACACTGGATAAAAGGTATGCTTCATGCTGCTGCATGAGCACTGAAATTAATGTGGCAACACTGTACAGTCACTGCCATTGTGTGGGATCACACCTTTTTATGTCATGTCCCAAGTCTGGAGGCACTCCAAATGATACCGGACACCTTACTTCCTAGTTTAAAACCCAGTAACTCTTAAACACTGAGAGGAAAAGTCCTGCTCCCATTATAATTTTATCACCAACACACATGCAGAAAGACAATTCTGCACATCCCCTTGCTTTCATAAAATGGTCTTTGACAAGCAGGCTTTCTCAAGAAAGCAATTTTAACAACCTGTGAATGCCTGTCCTATAAACAGAAGGGCAACAGGAAGTCAAATAGTGATGCCAATGGTCTGTTTTGAGTTATTATTTTAAAATTACAAGATACTTAGATGAGACTTGTTCAGTGTAACACTAAAATATCTGCTTTCCTATCAGATGACAGAATCATTAGTTTGGGAGAGATTTGCAGATCATTTAGTGCACAAGTTGATGCTTACTGATGAATCAGTCATCTGAGAAGAGTCCCCCAAAAACCTGCTGGTTTTTCACCCCTAAAATACCTGTAGGGTATGAGCTCCCCAAACAGAGAGAAGGCCCACGGTGGCCTGGAAGAGACCTGTTTCTGCTGGTTACTCCCTTGCTAGGGTGGAGGGGCTGAACAACACTGCATGGGGCTAAAGGCAGGAAGGACAAAAGTCCTGGATGGGGAATCTATGTGGGGAAAAAATACAGGGAGGTATAGGCTAATGTTGGTAGGTCAATGAATAATTGCACCCCATGTGGTGGCTATTCATGAGCTCTTGAAAAGCAGAGGGGCTTTGCTGAGTGGTGCCCTCTGAAACCATAGTCCTCTTGCTCTGCCTGAAAGCCCTGTGACAAATTGCTGCCTGGGCTCTGCAGGGGCATGTTTCTTACTGTTTTCAGGGTGGTACTGTAAGTTCTGTCTTAAGTACATCACTGCTTCCAACCGGAGACTGCTTTTGCTAGACTTTTGGGGAGGAAAGCACCAATGCTTGCAGACTAGGGTGGAGTAGATCTTAGAGTTAGACCTGCATGCTCTTCATCAAAGGCAAGCATCACAGGCAGGATGGGTGTATTTGTGAGAGAGAGAAAGCAAAGAAAGGAAACCTGTCACCACTGCAAAAGGATGGGTTTTTTTCATTTTGTATTTGACATAGAAAATTGTATATTTTTCAGGAAGAAAGTGACTTATTTTTTTCTCTCCTCTCATGAGAAACATGAATGAATCTCTAGGTCTGCTACTCCTTTAACTACTCAAGATTGTTGATACAAGCCTCAGGGAGTCAGATGTATATTACTTTAAAGCCAGCTGTCTATATCTTTATATTGTGAGACAATGACCTTCACTATGTGGGAGAATGAACTAGTAAAGAATACAAACACAAGAAAAGGGAAACAGGAAATTGCTAGTGGTGGGAAATTTTCAGAAATGTACCCAAAAAGATTCCATACGTGTGACTGTATAAATAAAATTTTAATATCAGAGTCTGGTTACTCCTATACAGGTCTTAATAGGATATGGCCTCCTCAGGGGGAGAAAAAGGACTGCAAGTGTAATGTGATAGCCTCATTGGTAAATTGCTTCCTATCTGATAGTTCTTGTAATTTGGAGTCTGCAGCAAAATATTATTTTAATAATCAGACATCTACCTTTCTTGCAAAAAGAGGCCAGTTTAGAGCTCAAACCTTGTTCAGAAGCAATTAACCAACTAATTGCCTGACCCTATTCTCTCTCAGAAGAAAGATTTAATTAGTTCAAAACCACTTAAATGCTTTGAATATAATTCTCTTCATTTCATTTGCCTTTGTATCATGTACTTGTAGAGGAAAATTGTAGAGCAAGGTACAAACAGCTGTGAAAGCAGAAAGTTTGTGGACTTGCAAGAGGGAGGCATGCAACTGTGATGTGAGCTCTGTGCAGTAAAAGGTTTTGCCTACAAGTTGCCCAGAGCCAGCAGGATGATGGAATATCAGACTCTACGCTGGCATTTAAGAATGAGAGATGGACAACCCATGTTTGGCACCACTTGTGATCTAGTGAAGCTGAGTGCTGCAGTTACAGAGATTAAGATCATAACCACAATTTTCCCAGCAGCTTTAATTTAGCACAGAATAAGGAAACCAAACTTGGTGACTTTTTACCTTTCCCTCTCCCTCTCTGAACTTTGCCCCTGGCCTGTTGCTGCTTTGTATGAGCTCTTTCCTCCAGTGACTCTCTCCTCATGGCTCAGAGGGGATTCAGACACATGTACTGCCCAGCTGTGCAATTTTTCAGAGTGGGAACTGCTCGACCACAGTTGGGAGACCTGTCCTTCCAGCAGAAACACTCCAAGCAACATCTCTCCTGGCCTGTTCTCACACCACCTGATAAATGCCTCTCTTTGGGTAGGCAGTGCACAGAAATACATGTATGCAGTATATATCAAAATGTATATGTTATCTGCTCAAAATGCTATTGACAACCTAGGCTGGAAGCTGCAAGGAATATACTAGATGGAGGTCTTGGTTCAAGTTAAGTTCATGCACTTTTTCCAAGCAATTTTTCTTTTTACCTTGAAAGCCATTGGCAGCTCAATAATGTAGAGGTCAACATAGTCCAGCTGCAGGATCTTCAGGGTCTTCTCCAGCGTGGGACGCACCAGCTCCGGGGGGTGGCAGGTATTCCACAGCTGGGGAGGCAAGCACAGGCTTTCTTTGGGTGCCAGGAGGAACAGAGAGCCAGCTGAAGACCCCCAGCACACACTCCCTCCCTCTTGTCCTTCTGGCAGAGCCCACTATGCAGAGTGCAAAGACATCGTGGTCTCCATCCCTGCAAGGCAGAAGTGAGTGCCTTACCTTGCCTTCTGGCAGAGGTTAAGACAGGAGCTCTTGCCCAGGACTGATGAAGTGTTGACCCAGTAAAGCCATTACGTATTTTTTTATTACAAAACAGGTTATTCGGAGCTGAGTATGTTACAAACTCTTGCTCAATGAACTTAGATTCCTTTTGTTTTCCAAGCATCTGCTTTCACTGAAAAACTTTGTTCCCACAAGGAATCTGTGGTCAGTTTTATGCTTGAAGGCAGAAGCTTGGATCATGTGAGTTAGCTATTGAGCGGCCAAGCATCCAGCACTAAGAGAATCTTCTGGTTTTTCTCCTGTGGTTGGGGAGCCTGAGAGACTGCCTGACCTAGGCAAGTTTTCTCTTATTCCCCAGTCCTCAAGGGAAAATGTGTTTCTCTTTAGTCACTGTAGTGCAGGTGTGAGTAGTTACAGCAAAGTCTTTGGTACCTCTTTAATGCAAACTGCTTCCTTTCAGGGTTATGCCCCGAGGTTGCTATGGAGTGTGCTCAGCTGGTGAGTGTTCAGCACTATCTCTAACTGAACTGTGCTGATGCAAGTCTCTTGCAAGGATAAAACCATAGCATGGTAATTAGTAACCAAGAGCTCTTTGTAAACTGATTGAGTTTTGTCGATTTTAACTGCAGCAGAATTAACACACAATAGAAGGTTTTAAGTACCATTTGAATGCACACAATAAGTTGGGCTATTTTCTTTTTTTTTTTTTCAACTTACAAAACTAACGTGTGGAGTCACATTTAGGTTTTTGTCACTTTTGCTGGTTGGAAAAACCTGCTGTTTGCTGGTATGGTCATTGTCTAGTCAGTTCTGCCTCCAAAGCTGACAGCCACCGCATGCAGAGGTATAGAATAAATTTGTTCTACAGACAAAAAACTTGAATTGTGATTTATAGGAGAAGAGGTTGGTTATAGGTGTTAAAGGGCAAATCCTGTGTAAGTTTTAAGTTATTTTAGACACTTGGTTTTTTTTAAACTATGTTATAGTTATTCCCGTGGAAAACAATCTGCTCAGTTCTGCCCACAGAAGCAAGGACATGTTAAGCTGTACTGACAGTAGGACATCTGACCCTGCCCTAAGGTGACAAACCAAAACACCTGGAAATTCATACTAGGTCTTTCTCAGCTGTATGCTGCAAGATGCGAAGAGTTTATGAGCAGCAGACAGTGGTAAGAGGCTAAGGTGTACTACAGTAAGGGACCAAGGTCCTGTTCTCAAGAGTTTAAGTTGTTCCACTGGATTTACTGAAAACCTCTGGTCTATGTGTTTTTTAAGCATTTTACCTGCAAAATGAGCTTAACTTATATTTAAGTAAGGAAATGACTTTGTAGACCCTTCATGTCCAGGTTGTTACTGTGTTTTAGAAATTTGGTGACCTGTGATATATTGCCTAGAAGTAGTTTTTCTGAGTGCCCTTTCGAGCCCAGTTCTATTGAGCTCAGTATTTGCCAGTGAATATACTTCCCTCTAAAAACTGCAGAGGTTCTGAAGAACCAGCCTTTAAAAACAGCTGTACTATGTTTAAAAACATTTGTACTATGTCAATACATCGATGCCATGGAAACTTGAGAGTTTTATAACTGTTCTCATGATTTGTACAAGTTATTGTATTATCTACCTAAGTAGAACCCATGTTTGAGCAGTCAAAGCTGCCAGCTGGCTTTGGCATTTTAGGACACCACATTTCCTGGAAATGTTACTTCTAGTTTAATGAAAGAAATATCCTGGGATGAAAGAGGAGACCAAAAAGGTCTTGCTGTATAAGCCAAGTGAGATGTTGGCAGTTGATATAAAACCTCTAAAATTTCTGGATGCTGAGCTGCTCTGCCTGATCAGGCAGCCAGCAGCCAGAGCCAAGTGCAAGTGCTGATGATTTCAACTGGCAGATGCAGCGCGATCACACCAGGTCACTGTTCCAGCAACACTGCCACTCAGCAGGGCTGCTCTCGTCAGTCCCTGCTGATGGATCAGCCTTCCATCTGCAGCATCTTTGCTTCAGGAAAGATCTGCACGAGGGGCTTGAGTCTGAAGGCTCTTGGGAATTCCCAGTGCTTCTGATGTCAGTAAGGAAGAAAACATAACTAACTTCTGTAGTGCCTGGTGCTTCCAAGAATGGTCTGTGTATCTACCGTAGAAGATGCAACAGTTCATATCAATCAGTTACTGATCAATGCCCAAAGTATCTACTGGGTTGAGATTTGCCTGTAGTTTGTAAGCTATCTAAGTTTGTGAGATGCATTAAACTAAAGATACATAAGGCAAGGGAGATCCCCTCCCACTCCTTCTGGGAAGTTCAGAGCTGCTGTGAGACCTTTGAGTGAAACCTGTGAAAAGCCTTGATTGTGATGGATTGAATTAGTTGCAGAGTATTTTCCATTTCTGCCTTTAAACTCTCTTAAAGGTCATAGAAATGTTATAGTAGACTATCACCCTGAGCAGCTGACGTTTTGTCAAGCACAAACAGTACACGACTGTAAGAGAAATCCATGTGTGTGTCATGTCACAGACACACAGCAGGCTGGGAGCACAGGCATTGGCTGTTGTGGTACCCTGTGTTGCAGTCCTGTGGCTTGCAGGAGCTGCAGTTTTCCAAATGACTCAGTGTTTAAGTAGTGATTATCGACTAGGAAAATCATCTGGTGATGAGATCAGACAACTGAATACAGAAAGGCTTAATGAATAAAGGAAGTTTGGAAATTTTACCAGGAGATCTGCTTTCATAGAGCCTAAAGGTTGATATGGGCAAATAAACTGCAGGGGAAGCAGTTGAGAAAGTTAAAATACTCAGAATTGTTAGGACATCTGGTTCTAACCTTTTGGCACAACTTGGTAGTTTTGATTTGTAATATTACTGATAATTTGCAGTAATGAAACTATAAAACTGTTGAAACCAAATATTTTCACTGATCCAAATCAACATATTTGGCATATAAGAGACTGAGAAATTCCCTGATAAAGGCAGAGAATTTGAGAATGTGAGGCTTTCCTCAGAATGGCAAGGTTGTTATCAGTAGGACCAAGCAGGAAACTTGGAAAAGAGGTGCATATTTTACAGATTGGAACTTGCTGTGCTTGGAAATTGGTCTATAGCTGCTGAAAATCCGCTTGGTCTGCAAACAATCCAATATGAAGCTTAATTTCCCCAGATCACAGAGCTTCGCTAAATTGCTCACAGTGAACCAGACCTCTCATCCCATGGGATTTTTCACTCTAGGAACAGTGGTGTTTATTTGCAAGTCTGTTGAGTAATTGTGGATTACGTCTTATTTGGGAAAGGAGAAAGGGAAAATATTAGGCTTATGTGTTCAAAGAAGCACTGCAGAAAGGACTATTTGAGGCCATAAACTCCCTTAGAAACTGGACAGGCACCGTTGCACTACAATGTGCAATGACCTCTCTTACACCTGGGTTATTCATCATTGTTGTCACAGCTTCTGTCAGACACTTCATTCGACAAGGGATTTCATTATTTTAGAAGAGAGTCAAGTCATAGAGTTAAGACTTGAATTTATAAAATAGCTCATGCATTACTCTAGCCTCATTGCTCTAGAACAGAAGTGTAATGACATCTTCTGTCCAAGTACGTTGATTCATCATCCTAGAACTTTTTAATTACAAGTGATACAGTAACTAAGGGTGTAGCTTGATGAGTAATTTTCTGGCAGTAGTACCAATGTAGGCACTTGCTGTTCTTCCATACACAGACACTGGCATGCACGTGCTTGCTCCCACCCCTTTCATTGTGCAACCTCATGGCAAACCTGTGCAGGGAATTGCTCTAACAGATAATAGCTCAGTTGCAGGATCATTGTCCAGCTGGGGCTCTGTGTGTGACAACACAATGTGTGGCACAGTAACAGGTTAGGCAGCACTTTAGGTTGAACTTAGCCATGGTCTTCACTTGCAGGTGCCTACAATACTAAGCAGAAGGAATGTTTCATGGTTCCCACTGCTATCAGAGATTTACACAGAGAACAGTGATTCCTCAGTGCCTCACAGCAAACCTGTTCATAAAGATCTGCAGCATTCTGGTAATGCTAGGAAAGAAAAATAAAGGATGTTGGATCTGGAAGGAAACATTCCAGATGTTGACTGCGGGTGCTCTTAAGAAAGACCATTCACAGAAATCCTGGATTTAGTGTAAATAATCTGAGTGCAGGTTCTCACCTTGCCACAGTAAAATATGTCCTCTCGCTTGATCTTCCCTTCAGCAATCTTCTCGCGGATGGCTTGTCCCACTTCGTGCTCATTGAAGTAGACAAAGGCCCCGTCGATGTGGCGGTAACCAGCATCGATGGCAATCTTCACTGCCTCCAGACAGGAACCTTTGGGTGTCTGGTGGGAGAAGGAAAAGGATGAACATAGTGTCAGCCTACTGCTTACCCCTCCTTCAGTGCTGGAGGGTCCCTGAGATATGCGTGAGATTCGTGGTGTAATTCATCCCGAGTGACCATCCCTTTCCTCCCAGGCAACCACGATCCAACTTCCAAATAAGAGAGGGCTGTGCAGTTTTTCTCAAAACTGTTGAACATGTGGGATTAGACGGGGAAAAGGCAGCAAAGCAAAAAATTGTCTATCTCCATGAAAGAGAAAATACTAGTGTCCTCAGGATGTAGAATCAAATGCATTTGATATGAAAATAATTTCAGAATTTCTTATCTAGCAAGCAAGGGCTTACCTACAACACCCATTTGATAAAATGGCTTACTCAAGGGGAAGATGACTTTTTGGTTGAGCAGAACTGGTCAACCACCTGCTGATCAGAGGCTCTTTGAATAGCTTGGACCTTTCAGGAGTGCAGGAATTTGGATTTGACTGCTTTCTCCTCAAGTTAACTTATAGTTGTTGGTATCATAATCTGAAGGTCAGGACTATCTACTGGTATTCCCAGTTCTGAACAGCTGCTTTACTATGTGGTTAAAAAACAGTAGTTGCTTTAGCGTATATTTATATATATTTTACTGCTTCAGTTTAAGATGATCCCAAGAAACCTCCTAATAAGTGACATTTTTGTACTGTTTGCTCATCATTGCCAAAATTCAGAGTAAGCTTGTTTTTTCAGAACAGTCATATTTTCCATATTTTCCATAAGCCAATATGGCAAGCAAAATTACACGTAGGCCAAACTAAGCAAAAAAGCACAAAACTGGTTACTGAAATTATTTGTCTGGTCACTAAAATTGTACTGAAAACAACTTATAGTTCCTACGCTTTTTATAATGAGAGAGCAGCCCTAAGTCGTGGTGGCCAAGGGTGTGCAGAAATGCTATTCTCCCATCCTTTTCATGGACATTGTTTGGCTGCAACAGGGATATCTGATTCACTTTAAGATAAACTGAAGTAGGGCAAGTCAAACTGCTCTGCTGTGCTGCTGTCTGTCAACAACAAATGGCGAGAGTTGGATTCGGCTATCTGCAAGTGCAGGGCCAAGACCACACTCCTTCTCCTGTGAAGAAAACAGATGCCAGAGGCATCTGGAAATGAGGTAGTATGAAGAGAGGATGTCAGATTTGTTGATTTTGACAATGCCAAAGAAAGAAGAGAAGCAGGACTGGCATTTTACACCATAGCAATAGCTCTCCTTCCTCTCTTTCCTAGCTATCCTTTT
This sequence comes from Molothrus ater, assembly GCF_012460135.2. Taxonomy (NCBI): domain Eukaryota; kingdom Metazoa; phylum Chordata; class Aves; order Passeriformes; family Icteridae; genus Molothrus; species Molothrus ater. Next base: position 58,811,259 of record NC_050482.2, on the reverse strand, counting down.
ACAGCTGGCACTGGCCTGGCTGTCCATGAGTTTGTCATGAAAGAAACAGCTTCTCTTCCACCACATGCTGAACTAGAAGGTGTGAAACTCATAGCTGCTATAGGATGCTTCAATGATTAAGGACATTGGTCTTCCCTTCCATGCATATGAAAGAAAAGTCTTTGAAGGACTGCTGAAGACACTTGGGGATGTCTTCATCCCTGCCTTTCAGCCCCAGAGCTGTGGGCTGGTGGCAGATCATTCTGGCATAATGGGACCATATTCTAGCCTGCTTGCTCAGTGCCCCATCTTGGATGACTCTGGGGGGCACAAAATGGACCAACTTCTGTTTGGGCTTGGGAGGAACTTTCTGCTCCAGCATGCAGTGCCCAAAGGTTACTTAAAATACAAAAGTGCTCACACGTGCCCTGATTTATTACAGACCGGAATGAGGGCCTAGAAGCAAAACGGCACAATTTGGCACTCCAGAGTATTTACAGCAGTGATGGTGCAATACTGTGTGCTTAATTGAGGAATACAATGTAGCACTTGTTTCAATGTTTTGCGGCTTTCATTGTGGAAGCCTCCCAAAAGCACGCTCAGCCCCTGGCAGGGCCCTTTCCTGGTTGTTAGTGGGATATAACAAAGACCACGGCAGCTACCAGCTTTTCGGGCACACTCAATGGCTGCTTTTCACTTGGGGCATACCGGGCAGCGTTACAGAAGTGCGAGGCATGGAGCAATGACAACCTCCAACATGTTCTCTGCTTTGTCCCTGCCTGAACCTGCAGGATGGGATTTGAGAGAGGCATCAGGATGAAAGCTCTGACACGAGTATTACAAGCCTGTGGTGACTGATGACAGTAACCTCGGACCTCTGCCCCAGCAATGAGCCGCTGCACGAGGTTGGAGCCGCTGTTGCAAAGCTCAGGTTGACTGGCACAGAGCAACAGGGCTTAGCTGAATGGTCTGGGGAGCTCAAGCCTAAGTGATTATTAGTTATCTGAAAGACAAGTATATTTCCAAAAGTGTTATCAGTGTTTTTTCTCTCTGAAATGTGATTTTGTAAACAATGTGTATTCTAGATTTCTTCAGCCTGTTTGACTTTTGCCATTCAAGTGTATGAAACCAGAGCATTTAGAGGACAGTGATGCATTACCATAATATAGATTTTGAGAAAAAAATTATTTTTTTTTTTACTTTTTCCATTTGTTGAAGAGACTGAAAATGGGATGTGAACCCAGTACTAGAATTTCCCCTCTTCACACTCTTGAGAGATTGCACAAACACAGCTCTTTATTGTTTCCTGATGCTGTAAACTAAACTCTACCAGGCAAGGAGATTTTGATTATTGGGTTGTGTCTTCTCTCAGTCACCAGGGCCAGTTTGATCAGTAAGAAAAGCAGAAGGAATAGGTGAGGAAAGGTAGAGTCTCACAGGTAAGGGAACAGCACAGTTTCAGACATGGAAGGAGGGTAGGACTGAGGAAAATGCTTGCAGTTACTGCATCTGCTTTTGGCTGAATCAGTTGACTCCTGTTAGAGCTGAACTTCTGTGTATTTCTTAATTTTTTTATATGGGACTTACATCTGTACAAATAATCTTCTGAAAAACTCCTCCATCTCAAGGAATAACCTTATTCTTTAGGGGCTCAGGGTGGCTTTTTTTGGATCAGGTCTTGATTACCAATAGCCGGAGATGGGTTTACATTATATATGTATGTTTTTATTGCACTAGTCCATTTCATCTGATGTGGTATATTAGTTCTGACAGATTCTGGTCTAAGGTGCTTCATATAAAAATGCAAAGCAATCTAGGGAATAGTTTTTGGAAAATATTGCCTCTATTGAACCATCCCAGCTGAAGGTGTGAGACATCTGTGAGTCTGGAAACTTTATACCATATGTTTATTTTCATTCTAATGGATAAACTATCATTTCTGGCATTTCATATATTTAATCCTTCCAAATCCTGCAGTAATGGGCTGTGGTAAGCTGTGCTGATGAGTTGCACAGGCTAGTCATGTTGTGGTATTGCCACTTTTTAGAAGTGTTGCTTTAGGTGTTGTATCTTATTCCATTGTTTCCTGACAGACCGTACCAAAGTTGGGTGACTCAAACCACCACTGCTCATCTATCTTTCCATCAGAGAAAGCACAAACCTGGATCTTTCCCCTCTACTTCGCTGCTCAGCCTGAGGTATTTCAATCTCTTCTGTCTTTCATAGGTTTTCAGTAGTGACCAGATCAAAGGTTACTGACTGAAAACCAGCTTTTATTTAAGTGTAGATAGAAATTTGTGATACATCTTTGTTGTATAAGGGTTGGCACCACTAATCACAGCAGCTGATGGAACAGCACTTCCCAGGCTGTTTGGCCATGGGCAACCACCTTATCCTACTCAGACCCCCAGACCTCTTATCCCTCCTTCCTGTAGGTTATACTCACTTAGTACATTACCTAAAATGCAGCTGCCTGTGCTGCCTGCTCACTCCAGACAGGGCTTTATTCTTGCACCATTCCTGAATGAGCAGGGTTCACTTTTAGAGTAGTACAACTATTAAATGAGGTACTGAAATGTCTCTATGTCATAAACCTTTGTGCTTTGTTAGTAGTAATTCAGGACTCTCTAGCTTTGGCCTTAAGACAAATCTTGCTTCTTTATTACTTCTTATTTAAGCATAGATGAGAGGTTTCTTGATCCTTCACCATATTAATGTTTCAGTTTCTAATCAGCATGCCTTGGAACTGTGCTACTTTGATCAAAGTCTTGTTTTAGAACAGGAGTTTATAACCACTTGTGCACTGTAAGTCAGATATTTATCTTCAGTGCTTTTGCAGACAGTCACTAATTTGTGCCAAAGAACTATATTAAATTTATTGCACATTTTATGATGAAAGAATAACTGGTTGACTAGGAGGACTTGCTCAATCACTCATAAATTTCTTCAATAGCATCTGTGTTATTGTTACGATCATAAACTTTAAGGAAACAAGAGACACAATTATTCCCTCTATCAATCTATAGCTTGTAAACCAGCTGATTTACCATCATGCCTGACAGATTTAACTGGTATCTGTTTCCTTCAGGCTCCATGATAAATAAATCCAGCAGAAGGGCTGGGAGAGCAGACTCAGATATGCACCTTCACTGAAAGAAAGGAAGCAGCAATTTGGCCCCTTCTCCACAGATGAAGTAGCCAACTGGCCAGTTACCACTTTCTGTGAGTCTGAAAAAGCAATGTGCTTCATCAATTCTGTCTGTCTGAAAGGGTCTGCTCTCTTTTTCCTCTGAGGCCATAAACTTCCCTAATTTTTAATGTTTATTCCAGACACCTTCTGTCACATCCCATTTTGTCAAAAACTATTCTCCCTACCATAGCAAATGGTTCAGCTTCAATTTCTTTTGTGAGTGCACATGACCAAGCCACAGGAGAATATTTTTGTGCAGGCATACCCATGAGTTTTTCTCTTCCCACTCAAATAGTACAGTATTTGCTCAGCAGTGTTAGTGGTTGTCTGACTTATTACTGTTATTTAGTGTCACAGTTCATCTGCCCTCCAATTCTTTTGCTTTTTCTATAGCATCTCTCTCTAGTCAGCAATTTCCATTGGTTTTCCAGCTGATTAAGAGGGTTATCTCCAAAGACAAAGCTAACAGGACACTCTGCCAGTTGATTATAATCTTGCAAAACCATGTGAACTGCTACTCTGGTCGTTGCTTTTATGTCTTAACACCAGTATCATCATTTATTCTTTATTAGTGCGATGGTAAAGGAAAACAGTCTGACTCAGGCTCCCAGATTCTGCTCTGCCCTGTTTTACAGGAGCAGCTCTACAGAGTTGCACCAGTATCAGCAGCACATGAGAGCAGAGGGAGCAGCACTTCAGGGAAGAAGCCCCTTACCTTAGTCCTGAGCATCTAACCTGATTAGTGAATTGCTTTGCAGTCTCTTAGCTGGGAATAATGATCCTGGGGGAAAAAGCCTGAAGTGTTAGGAGACACAGGGCCATCTTCTGGAAAAATCTGAGTTTAGCTGCAGCAGAATTACACAAGATATCCAAGCCATGGGCCAAGTGCTCCAGTCCAAACCTGTAATTTAGGATGTGGAGCCGCTGTTTAGGAATCTTAGTCAGCTAAATACAGGAAGGAGAAAGTAGGTACATTCCTGGGCTCAGAGCCTCCTTCATCAGAGCTCAGCACTCACACACAGATTCTTATGCGAGTTTCTAGAAGCCCAGTTGCTTATTTCCATTTGCCTGTTTTCTGGACAAACTGGCAAAAAGGATTGGCTTAAGATGTTAGGAACAGAGCATAGAAAGCATGTGTACTGAAGGCCCTGCAGGAAAGCACAGGTTGAGTTTACAAAGCCAGAGGATATGAGCCACACAAGGGTACATTCTTAGAATTGTTTAATCTTGTAAAAGAGAAGCTGTACTGTACACCTCTTTCTTGGAAAATGCAACCGCCAGCACATCCCTCTCTCTTGTACACAGGAAAATCTGGCTTTCATCCCCCGGAAGCATTGGCAGCCACCATCCAGGAAGCAAAACCCAGCAAAGGGTGCTCTGCAAAAGCAGGTAGAGCTGGGAATGGAGGCAGAGAACACAGATAAGAGCCACAGGCTGCTGTGCCAGCCCGGAACTTCGCTTTATGTCATGCACTGTGTTGCCTCGAGAGGTGGAGGACAGCAAATAAGCACAGAGAAGATGGGGAGAATGGTGTCACTTGTGTCCTTGTGTCACACCATGAATGAAGGTGGAAAAGGGGTGCCTTTCTCCTCTAACTCGATGCTCTATCAGTGGCCTGAAGCGTGGGGTTTGTCCATACAACAGACATTAGATTGCATAACTGCAGATTTAGCATTTCTAGAATTCCTGTGACATTGTTATTCTAGGATTTAGCCAAAGCTGTCTTCAGGAAAACCTTATTATTGTAGCTGGCAGAGGTGCTGGAGTTATTTTTAACACTTGATGGCAGAATCCTCAGTTTTAGGAACTCTGCAACTTTTCACTCGACACAAGGTCAGTTAATGCAAGGTGAAGCTGAAGAACTGCCATACCTTTCTGCTGGCAGCTAGAGGATTAAAGCAAACCAAGAACATGATGTGCACACCTGGGTCCCTGTGCTCACAGAGGTAGGGGGGTGGACTGGGAAAGTTTCCTGAAGAGCTGGAGGACACAGCAGCCAGCTGGCTGGCCCTGGGAAGCATGGATCTATCTGGGAGGGTGGGTGCTATCAAAATACCCTTCAGACAAGCAATGCAATCAAAGGGATGCGCGAGGTACAAGTGGAAGATAAAGCAGCAGCTTGTGCAATAAAGGAGAAGAAAAGGTTGCCAGTAGCTCTTCTGCTTCATTCCCTAGAGTTAAAGGGGAGAGGTTTCTGGCGCCAGTTCGAAGAAGTGTTTGCAAAGGCAAATGTAAAACTTGGGGAATTCCACCACCTAGTTAGCTGAACCAACATGAGTTGGCTTCCAAGCCTAGAGAGGCATTTTCTGCACAGTGCTTTCAAGTTTCGACAAATCTGGCCTCCTAGGTCAACCAAAGAGACAATCCAGATGTTAGCTTCCCACATGAGCTGCAAGAACATGCTTACACTGTTTTTTGGAGAACTGTGGGGAATCAGGGGCGCATAGGAGTGCACAGCCATGTTTAGCGTATGGAGTCGGTCAGGGATATTTTAAAAATGGAGCTTTGCCTGGAAAATTGGGCTCTAAATGTTCTTGCCAAAAAGCGTATCTTTCAGTTGTGGTAATCCCGATTACTCACTCGTAGGGGTTCAGTTTTTCCCCTCTTCAACAATGCCAGTGATTCCCTGTCTCATCTTCTGTAAAACAATCTTCTTAACTTTTATTTAGATAGATAGGCTTTCCCTGTGGCTTTTGAGCAGGCTTTTAAAAACCCCAGCATATTTAGAAAGCCATAGGAAAAGAGAAGAATAAAAGTACTATTTTTTGGGTGTCAATATTTGGCTTAGTATTATTGCACTGGTAACAGCTAACTTTGTAATTTTTGGAAGAGGGGTATATTGAAACAGCTAGAGCTTGTCACTGCAGCACGCAGCTATGGAATGGAAAAGGTCTGTTTTCTGTTTGGTTACTTTTCAAAGAAGAATCCCTGGTGACTGGTTCTGAGTAGTGCTACTGTCCTAAAAGCTTATCTGGATTAACCCTCTATTAGTTTTGGAACTGGACTGATTAAACACGATTCTACCCTGTGTTATAGACAGACGCGTCATTTGGTGGGTCATGCTGGTACCTGATATCCACCATTCAAAAGTTGTCCTGACTCCCAGACAAAGTTGTCACCTTCTAAAGGCCCCCTTGTTCCGGGAGCATTTTCCTGTGGAGCGCTCCTGCCGTGTCCAAGTCTGCACGTGTTGGTACAGTCTTTGGGAGCCAAATGACACGGTGCCAGGGTGGCTGCAAGAGCCAGCCCCGCTGCTTGATGAGGCTGGCATCACTGCACAAAGCCAGGCAATTATCTGGCTATCGATGGATTCATTAGTGTAAGTCCTCGCCTCTCATTTTAAGAAGAAGGGTTTTTGTTTTAGGCATGCTGGAGTGGCCAGGGAGAGGGGAAGAAGTTGTTCTGACCACAGTCTGCTCCTTATAGCAAACTAAAAAATTCAGCGTTTTCCAGGACCAGCAATTTTGTGTCCATTTTACTCAGAAGTCTCCCTTGGTTAATGAACTTTGTAGCTAGAAAGTTAGTCTTTCATTCACACTCATCTACAAGGCTGGGCTCTTTCTCATTAGGAATTTTACATGTTGACCACTTCAGTAAACACTTTTACTTTTTGTAGCTTTTAATCTGCTACACATGATAGACACTAATTGTGTTCACAACTGGAAACAGAAGCCATTAGCACAAAGTAACTATCAATTTGTTTTTTATTAAACTTCAGGTTTCATGGAAATGAAGAACCAGAGAGATTTCATCAGCAAAGATACATGGAGGTAAAAGAGCATTTTGCAAATTCAGCAGTGTCTTAGAACCATGGGTTTGGTGCAAATCAAAGTATTAGGAGCAAAGCTCGTGTCTCCAAAAAAGTTGCATGCAAGAATCTTTCCTCCAGATTGACAGAGTGTGTAAGTCATTTTATCAAATCCAAATTTTAAATCTGGTTTAAATTCAGTTCTTATACAAAAGCTAGGACTTTCTGAGTCTGCCACATTTCAGGAAAAAAAACATCTACCTCTTCTAATTACGTGATTTTTCTAATTATATGACTTAGGTTTCCTTTCTTAATGAGATAAAGATGGAATCTTGCATTTATGAAAGCCAAAAATGCTCTGTTGTATAACACAAGATTACAGGGAGCTAGCAGGAACTGAGGCATCTAGAGGCAGAAGCAGGCAGAGGAGGAGAGGTCAAGGCTAAACATGAAGAAGGAAATGTTAAAGACAAAGAAATGGAGGAAGACTGCTCCAGTGGCAAAACAGAAAAGTTGTACAGTTGAGGAAAAAAGGAGAACGCAAGATAAATCAGAGGTAATAAACCTGCCACTTAAGCATATAAAAAGGGAATTTTAAAATGTGTCACACAACAGTAAGCTTTTAGCAAAAGTCATCAATGAAATCAGAACTTGTTCTGAGACCCTTTTGATTTAGTTTAACCTTCTAGTGTGTACCCTCACCTCTTTATTATAGGGAGCTTGATCTGTGAAAGCACTCTTTCATGTGTGAAACCACTTATTCCCTGGAATATTTGCCACCTCTGTAGCAAACAGCAAGGTTGAATTAAGGCAATACTGGAGCCCAATCACTGCAGCTTCTTAACTCCTCACACAAGCTCTTGCCCAAGAGTCAAGTTGGTCTGTTGCCTGCTAAAAGCTGATGCCCACTGCTGCACCTCCTCAAGGCATCTGGGCACCAAATATCAAGAAATCCTGCCTTTATCTGCTCTTGGCAACTGGGTCTTGCCAGTAACTGGCTTAGTTAAGGAATAAAATCTGAGCAATTAATCAATGGGGGCATCACTCAACACCAGGATACCAGCCACTGAAGGAAAGGCATGCCATCTGCAGTCTGTGTAAGCAGAACTGCCTCAGTATGGCTTAGTCCTTCAAGCACGAGACTGAGTCACAACTCCGTGAGCGATCCGGCTGCAGATATTGGGTTTCAGGATAAATATTGTTCAGTGTGGAGGCTCGGCTAAGAGTTTACTAACAGGCAGGCAAGGAGCCCTCCAGCACATGTAGCAGATCAGGCACAGTTGTCTTTCTGGGCTGCAGTCATGTGTCTCCTTCCTTTAACCCCTACTCAAGTGTACGAATCTCCACTTGGACTATGATTTTAGGATATCCTCAGAGACCGAGGGAGCGTGGGGCTGCCCTCTGAAACACCTCAGAAATCCCAACCCTGAGAGACCTCATGTTGCTACGTGTCGACCAACTGTGGCTGTGCCGCTCCAAAGCGCTCCCTGAAGACAAGAGGAACTAGTGCTGCATGAAGTAATGCTGCTGCTTAAAAAGTAAAGAGCTTGAGAAAGCTCTTGGTAGTTACCAAAAGGGAATATGAAGGGACACAATATCTTTTGGAAATGCTGGTTAGGAGATAAAACCCAATAACCTTTAAAAATTCATTTTGTTTCAGGAATTTTATTTTCTTCTTAAATTCAAGGCATAAATAAGAGGTTTTGTAACCAAATATCCCAGCTGATTCCCCCAGCTCTGTTCAAATCAGGTTCCCAATATTTTACATCTGAAAAAAATAATTCCCTGGTAATTTCATGTAGGTTCGTAAAGATCACTTCATTAGAGAGCTAACTTCATACTCAATACTTGCTGAGTTCAAGCACATAATCATGTGTAATTTACTTTAAAAGGACCGAGGTATTTTCTTTACATATTTAATAGCATGTCATGGGAAATAAGATAAAGCTGTAACAACACTTGGATGTTAGAATAGTTCCTGCTCTTGTCACTGCCTCTCTCATCTCTTTCAAGAAAAAAAATCCAGAAGCCAAGTTTACCTCAAGAGGAAGACAGTTGTCTGAGTCAGGGTAAATTTACAGGTAAGAAATCAAGAAGCTGAAGCCTTTAAGCTCAACAGTGTCTTCAGTGTTACTTCACCCAGGAAGGTTCAATAGATGATTCATTTTGTAGCTTTGGGTCAGGCCAGGTGACTTTCTTTACAAGTCACCTGAAATCATTGCTGTCTCCAGACAATCCTGTTTCAGGAGCCAGTGGTGGCTTTCTAGGAGGAAAACAGGGGGATTAAGTTGTGTGTAATTCCTCCCTTACTGCAGCTCAGAGATCCAGATCCCATCATGGGCACAAATCACTTATTACCTCTTTTGACTTAATAGCAGCCTATGACAGCTCCAAAGACAGGCAGCCTGCAGCAGGGGTGCAGCCAGCACCGTTCAGAGTGATTGAAAAAGTTTGTGCCTGCACATCCTTGTGCAAGGAACTTGGCATAAATGATCCTATGAGAGCATTAGAAGCTGTTAGACCTGTACAATGAAAAATTACTCTGTTCAGCTTCTAGCTTGGGTGTAAAAAGTAATTCAGAGTGCCAAAACAGTGTTTTTACTTATCCAAACCAGATTTTTTTAAACTTGGTCACTCAGACTGGATCTGGGAGCCCTGGATGAACTTTTCCTCTCCCTGATTCAAACCAGCAATTTCTTCTTAAACAAAACCCAGACTGTCTGGGCATTCACAAGGGTTACTTTGTGGTAGTTAAAGATTTGGGGAAATGGGTCTCTCTTCCTCCTGGCTGGATGCCATACCAAGTTCTTCAGCATCCAGTGCTGTGGGGCTGGTGGGCAGTGCACTTTCCCATGGGCAGGGTGCTCCTCCTGCTCCAGCCTGTGCTTGTTTCTTCTTGCCTCTCTCTAGCTATCACCTACCCCACAATCACGTTATTTCCCTGAGCTGTCTGATATGAGCTTAATCCCCAGAGGCTGAGAGGAGGACTGAATCTGGTTTCCCACCGCCCATGTGGATTGCCTTACCAGCGGGCTATTCAGGGAAAGGCAACTGCTACCTCCAAGTGCTTTAATAATTCTTTGATTCCTCAGCTTGTACTGCCAGTGCCCAAAATGAAATGCTTTGCCATTTGTTTTGCCTGAAACTATTCCACAAAACTGCTTCCAATTTATGAATGGATTTGGCTACCTCAGAACCTCATTTTTAGCTAAGTTGCAACTTGCCAACAGCCCTCACCCAGTGCTATTCTTGAACACTTTGCCCAATCTTATGTTTCAGAAGCAGCGCCTGTGTACAGTGCGGTTGCTACAACCTTCTCTCCAAGCCCTGTCCTCCCTCAGTCAAAACAGGAAGGCAGGAGAGGAGCTGTGGCCAAGGCCCCTTGACCTTCCAGGGAAACAGCAAGTATTTATGTGGAGACACTGGACTGATGATCTTAGCTGTGTTGACAGGGATGAGTTATAAAGTGAAGCAGGCGTAAGTGCAGTTTTAACGAGGCATAGGATTTCCAGGATTTAGGAGTGTTTTTAGCACCTTTCCCCTCTAAGACTGCTCATCCCCACACTTCATCTGCTTCCAGATGGGTACTAGTACCACTCAATGGCCTGTGCTGGAAGCTAAGAATCAGTGCTGGGAGGCAGTGGGAGCTTGCCATGGACTGGTCTGGTTCTGCTGTAGCACAGGGCAATGCCAGGGGCTCACCCAGGGGCCTGTTCTGTCTACCACCCTCATCTGTGGGACTGCCCTCTCCCTCCTCCCACCCATCTATTTAATACCCTGGAGAATTGGGTCAACGGCTTGGGGGCCCTCAGGGAGGGGGAGCTGGACACGGGGCATCGGCTGGAGCCTTGGCAGAGCCACTCCTGCGCTCGCAGGGCTTTGCCAGAAGGATCCACAGAGCCAAACAGAGGTAGAATTGGCCTCAAATTTTAAAGCTGTCTGGAGTGCACTGGTAGTCCTGATTCACAGTTCCCACTGTGGTTCCCACCCAAACTCATGAGGAGAAGGAATATTTGGGGAAGGGAAGAAAGAGCAGTGGAAGGAGTCAGTGACTGAGATTTCCACTTTTTCACTTGTGTCCATCCTTTGGTAGGATAAACAGCCTAATTTTTTTATGTAGGTAAGAATCTAATACAAATAATACATTTCCTTCCTTGCATGAAGGAGAATGCAAAACCAACTTCAACACACTGAAATCTGCCTGCAAAAGAAAATTAAGCTTCATAGTTATGCAATTATTGCATTCCTTTATTTTCAAATAAGAACAGGAAACATGGATTAAACCTGTAAATTTTTTTATGCACTTCTCTTGATAAATAACCCAAGTTTATGACTAATTCTATTCTGTGACCCAGTGAAGACTCCTTCCTGTTAGCAGATGAACTGATAGCCAATGGATTCATTGTACTTTCTTGCTGTGGTAGGAGAGTAAAATGAAAAGAAACCCCCAACGTTACACTTTTCAGCCTCAAAGAATTAGCTGAATTGTTATCCCAACCTCTACCCAGTCAGAAGAAAGGCTCTCTTACATCCATGGGGAAAGAGCATTCAATTAAAATTAGTCTGATTATCAAACAGACCTTTTCCACAGTGGTCCAGCTCTGCTCCTGTTGAGTGATGTACTACTTTGAGTCAGTAAACTTGTATAGGGGGGCTTTCTGTCAATAGATGTATTTTTTTGTTGAGTATTTCACAACCAGAGAAGCATGATTTATCTCCCAAAGTTGTCTTTGGGAGAACAATTAAGTTATTTAAGATGAGCAAGGCAAGCTGCTGACACATTTCAGTTTTGAAGGCACTGCTGATAAGTTTATGCAGACAAAGCCTGAAATGTGAAAGCTGCCTCCTGCCTTTGTTTTCTTCTAACCGACTGCTGGAGAAGCAGATTTCCCTGTTCCATGGCTAACTAGATCTGCCTGATTGGCTTAACCAGCGAGCACATTCCTGCACTTCAGGAAGAACACTCCGGGCTCATTACGAGCTACTGGGCTACAGCCTGACACTAAGAAAACAGATTTGTTTTGGACAAGCTGCTCTGACATGGAGGTGCCAGGGTGAATAACCTTTGGGGGAAAAAAAAATCAAAGCAAACCAGCTTAAATCAAAAACCTGCCTCCAAGAGCAAGATGAATAATCTGACAAATGAATGGCTCTGTATTTTATATCAAAGCACAAAATAGCTAGAAGTTGCAGGGATCTGACTCATGAGCAGAAATAGAGTGCTGGGGCTGGCTTGAGCTGTTGCTGCCACCAGCTGCCTGCCCCCACCGCTGGAGAACGGGTGGCTCAGATGCTGCTTCTTAAGCAATTCAGCCACAAAAGGCTACAGCTAAGCATTTTAAGGGAAACGTGTCAGCGCTAGTTTATAGCCTCACTCCTCAAGATAAACCTTGGAACGGTCCTGGGTTGCCACAAAGCCTTTCAGCTGTTGAGGCAGGAGGAACGGGACAGATACCTCGCCAGGGATGCCGTTGGAAGTTGCAACAGGCACAGCTCAGCACTCGGCAAAGCAGCTTGTCCCAGCCAAGCAGCACTCTGCTGCCACAGCAAGGAGTTGACAGAAGCCCCCACTCCCCACCCCCCTTATCAGCAAAGCAGCCTTTTTGAAACGGGCAAATTTTAAGCCGTGACCTATTTAAACATCCTGCCCCATCACCGACCGGCAGCACAATTCTGCAACAAATCCCAGAGCACGCTGCTGCCGCTGCGTTTCCCCAGCTGCTCTCTGTGACAAGTTCTTCGACTCAAATAGCAGTCCTAATCCTAGCGTAAAGCCCCAGCCCAGCTCCGCCAGATAAACACACATTGTTTCACCTGGTCTTCTGTGAAAATGAGACTGTGGCAAGTGCCTTATCACTGCTATTTTCTCTACCTCTCCTCAGTTCCTCCTCCCACCCGTAACTTTCTAACGTGTTTATCGTGCAGAAGGAGAAAGCTCAGAAAATCAAACTCCTACAAACGCAGGGGGAAGGAGAAAGGGTGGTTGGATATATGCACCCATCCCCACTGAGGGTACAGTTACACAGCGGCTTCGATCGCTCTAAATTGGAGTTGCCGTAGCAATGCCTGCCCTGCCTGCATTATCCTGTCCTCCTTACCTTCTGTTAGCAGAAAACAAGGGACATATATGCAAAAAGCCACTACCTGGGGCTGATTCTGCTGAAAACCAGCCCTCCCTAAAAATGGTTCATTTTGGCTCATTGAACTCCATGCAAAGGGTCGCTGTACACCTCAAACCACGGGAGGGCAAACAAAGGAAGGAACCGTCAGGATTTTGCAGGACGGGGGGAGAAGAAGCAGATCTGTTGCTCTGTTGATTTTGGGACAGCTGAATTCCTGCAGAATGAATTCTTAGCAGGGTAACAGCAGTGCTGAGAAGCTGCCTCTGGCAAAGGGAATCCCATCCAGCTCCCCACTCAGCTCTGTCAGGTTACTTGCCACTCTGGACTCCCTGCCTGATTCCATTGTATTGGGCCACGGCTTGTCCAGGCTGCAGGCAGGAAGTGCAGCAAGGTAGGAGCTCTTGTGCTGGCAGCTGCATTTTTCTTAAAACTAGGGCAAAAATTGCAACTTGAGGGTTGGGGGCATGATGTACACGTCTGGAAAAAGATGCTTCAAGTTCACTCAGAGCTCTTTTTTCACTGAATTATGCAACATTCTGCTTTGCTATATCAAAATTCCTGTTAGAGACCTTAATTTTGTTTCACTAACCATTATTCAAAGAATGCACTAGCTGAAAATATCTCCTGAAAGTTTAGAGATGTGGGGGACGATGCCCGGGCTCTGAAGTCATGAATTCCTATTGATTCTCCCTATGTAAACCAGCATCGTTAACCAGTGAGAACTGCAGTCCTGGGGAAGCCTTACACCCTTTCTGCATCACTCATGCATTGCCTGCAGCAGTGTTTGTTGAAAATTCGACACCGTTATTGGTGCACCGTGGTACATTTAGTGCTTGGTAAATGGCTTTAATCAAGAGTTTTCTTGACAAAGGTACCTTTAAATACCTTGTGATATGTGGAGTCATACACACACATTGCATCGCAGCTATTACACAAGAAGGGTTCTGGCCACGATGCCTCTTTTCCAACTCTTCAAACAAACAAAAAAGAGAACTGATGAAAGATCAGGCAGTTTAGGAGAGCTTTAAAAGGCAGTGGCTACTGAATTGCCTTTGCGCTCCCAGGTCCGCAGAGGGAAGAAGCATCAGGTGTGCTTCCCCGTCCTCCACGGGTGCAGCCGATCGGCACGGTCAGGCGGGATGCCTGCCCGGCGCAGAACCGAAGGATGCAGAATATTTGAGAGTGGTTTGGCCACTGGCAGTCAGCTGTGGGAACCGCAGGAATCAGGATGCAGGATTTTGGGTCTTTGTTTCAGGAACATTACTTGGAAAGTATTGGGGGCAGCCGCAAGGCGGTCCGAAATCCCTCATTTTATCTACGCTCGTCGCAGGGGGCTAGGCAGGGGAGATGACGGCACCGTCCCTCCTGACTCCGGGAGGCCGAGGGCTCCCGGCTGCCTTGCCGGGGGTCCCATCCCTTCCCGACCCGGGCATTGCACGGCACCGTCCCGACTCCAGGTCCCCCGCGCCCCTGCCCGTCCGCCCAGCGGCGCGGGGCTGTGGGCGACAGTGGCAGCCGCCGCACACCGCAAGCTGGGCGGGATTTTTTTTCTTGTTTCTTCCCACCTTTCCTCATCTGCGGGCCGCGCACTGCCCGCACTGCTCATAGTAGAGCTGGGTCTAACTTCGCACGGGGAAAGGAGCAAAGAGAGAAGTAGCCGGGACGGGAGGAGAGGAGGAGGGTAGCCGCGGCTCGGGGGGCTGCAGCGAGGGCAGCCGGCACTTGCCATCGCCCGCGGCGCGGGGCGTCCCGGCGCCCCCGGACTTACTTTCTGCGGGTCGGCGTAGGTGCCCAGCCCCAAGAGAGGGATGCTGTTGCCGTCGCTCAGCGGAATGCGGTGGCTCTCGGCGGTGAGGTTCATCGTGCCGGCAGGTAGGGCCGCCCCGGACCTGGGGCTGATTCCGCAGGGGGCGGGAGCCGCCGCTTCGCAGCCAACACAGCGGTCCCTGGCACCGGCACCCACCGACGGCTGGACGGAGCGGACCGGCGGTGGCTCTGGGGGGACCGAGGGACGGACTGCCCTCTCCCGCCGCCGGGGAGCGCCTTTTTGGGGGGCTGAGCCACGTGTGCCCGCGGCTGCCCTGCACCGCGCCCCGCCGCGCACCGCCCCGGCCCCGCCCCGGCCCCGCGGCCACCGGCTCCCCGCGCACCGCCCCGCGCCGTGACGGCCCCGCCGCGACCCCCGCGGGGGGCTCCGGCCGGGGCTGCGCGAAAGGGAAAGGCTGCTCCGAGCTGGCCTCAGGGCGGGCCCGTGGGCCAGCAGCACCTTGGGGCGTTGCTGCCCTGTGGCCAGGGAGCCCTCGCGGACTGCCCTACCCGGAGCTGCCGGCAGCAGGGCACCGGCTTCCCGTCATTTGGGGGGTAGGTCTTGGAAGTTTCCCCAGAGAGGTGTAGAACAGTTTCCACCTCTCCACTCCAGTGGTTGAAACCCACTACTGTAGAGGCAAGGAGGGAAGGAAGGAAATCCCAGACTGGTGAGCAGTTTCTCTGCCTCAGTGTGAGTCCTGAATTACGGTGAATGAACTCCAGTTCCTCACGGTCTTGTATGTATTTCCTAACGCTGATAGCCCAGAAGGAGACAATATCCTTTATAAATTCATCACGTAGCTCTTGCTTGTCTTTTCTAGTCCTCAGAAAACACTTGGGGCCATGCTTTTACACCATTCTGAGCCACCTGCTTTGTGACAACTACGCTAAGTTCTCCCCATTTGATCTGGAAGTGCATGGTCTTTTATGCCTTCCTAGATCAACCTGTAAATAAGCCCTCAGGGAACATTATTCCTGAGCCATAACAATGGTCTTTGCCTGGTAGTTTATCTCCTCTAATACCCTACTTGGCTTTCTGTGCATGGTTATAGTTCATTAGGTTATGCAATTTCAAGAGGGGTTAATGGATCCATCATGATAAGATATCTCTGCAGTTCTTGAAATCAACAGGTGTGCACTAGTTTGCATTTGGGAAAGGGTGAGTTGCTGCTAGGGCTGGAAAACTACCTGGACAATACCCTACCACGAGACCCTTTCAGTGGTTAGATACCTGCAAGGGTCTCCTGAGAAGATGGGAAAAGTGCCACTTCCACATTTAGGAATGTTCCAAGAAGTTCAGGACTAAGTGCAAGCCAACTAGATCACAACCCAAAAATTTCTAGTTAGGATGTCCTGCAGGACAAAGGTGGTGTCTGTAAAACGCTCCTTGAGAAGTGGACAAAGTGTGACTGGGGTTTTCTGGGAGCCTGTGCTTTACGTGGACAGCACAGTGCAAAGAGCGACCTCTAAGGTGGCTGGGTTCCATCTCAAGGGGGGAAGCTGAGGCAGACTGCAGCCTGACTGTAGTTGTTGTGGACAGGCTCATCCTGCTAGACCCTGTCTGTGTGTTGCTGGGAGCTGTGGGTACTTGCAGGAGGAAGGAAAACCAGAGACCACCTCCACGCTCCCCTGTTGTTCTCATGTAACTGATTGCCTCTTTCTTGCTACAGGAGCAGCTCCAATCTCCTCTCTCTGTGCCAGGCACACTCTGTAGGAGGACAAGTCGATGCCAGCTGCATGTCTAAGCTATAGCCATCATTCTGTTGTATTTCCAACAGAGGAGCAAACACATGGAGAGATGGAAATGGGGTGAGTAGAGAAGAGTCTGATGTGGCAGGGGACATTCAGAGACCTACTTGTTTCCAGTCCCATACTAGCATTCCATGGAGAGGCTCTGCTGCCCAGTGGCTGATTCCTATCCCTTATGCTCCAAGTCCACTCCACAACATGCTTTTCCATAATTCCTCTTAATCCAACATGTTTTGGGGAGTTTTAAGGCACAGTTTTGGTTCATTGGCTTTGGGCTCAGAGCACATCCAGTTTACTCCTGTGCTCTGGCAAGAGAGCAACACGTGCCCAGAGCTGCGCGTGATCCCGAGCTAAGCAAAGGCTGTGCCTGTCCTAGGGAGAAGAGCAAGTGCAAGGAGCCTCCCTGGCAGGAGTACACGAGCCTGATATGTGATAGCCTTCAACAGCAACTGTGAAAGAAGGATTGATGGATTTGTCATAATTCACAGAATGGGGGAGCTTGGGCAGGAGAAGGACTTGTGCTTCTAGGAGCAGGCAGGCACATAGTCCATCACTGGTGAGGCAAGCCAGCCACACCAGGCACTCCTGCCCTGCCACAGGCACGAACCCCCAGCACTCATCAGGGTAACAGGCAAAAGTCACCTCACTTCCAGCTTCACTGCTAGACTGGTCCTTACAAGACTAGCCAATGTGCTTGCCCCAGAAATTGGAGAGAGGCAGACGGTTTTACAAGTCCTTCCCTCCACTCCTACACCATACTGACAGTAAATAGTGTGAACACCTCTTACACATGAGACTTTTAAAGTCCCATAGCTACTCTGGCTCCCTACCCTATTCCAGTGCCTTTGCAGATATTATATGAAACCACAGAAAACAGATAAGAAAATGCATATTTCCCCCTTTACATCCAAGTTACTAACTCAAAAAACGCTTATTTCATAGAAGCTAGAAACACTAGCAGGTTTTCAGTTGATAATAAATATCCTTTAAAGAACAAAGGAAGCCAAATAATGGAGCCTGGAGCCTGTCACATGTAATTCTTGTTAGTAAAAATTTCTGTTAGCTGCTCAGGGAAGCACAGTTCTCAATTTCAGAGCACAAATGACTTAACCAGACTTTTTACGAGGACACGGTATCTAGCAACTCTGACTGCAAAACAATGTAAGTTTCTAGAAGCAAAGCATTGGCTGCTGGTTGTTGTCGATCAGTAACAATTCAGGAGCTTTTATAAAATGCAGATGTGATCTCAGTTCTTTCTCTAGGAAACAAAAACAATGAAGTTTCAGCCTGGCTGACAACAAGTAATGAGTGCTGCCATCCTATCAACACAAGTTTGCCTTCTCTAGTGAAGCTCTTAAATCACACAAAAACACCTTCAGAAAGCAACTAAGGTAGGTTTGTGATTCACGTCTTGGTGGTGCAGGATTTTAGAATTGCATTAGTCATCTCAGACCTAAGTAAAGAGCAGGGATTTCAAAAGCAACATCTTATATGTGTTCTGTTCCCCACCCCCTGAATCTCCACACAAATAAGGTAGATTAAAAAAATAAAAAGAAAAATTAGATCTATGTTTTTTGCAGGAAAAGTAGGTCAGACATTTGAGGATTCTTGCTGTTAAAAACTTGCTGAAATCTCAGGTAAAGAAAGTACTTAACGGCCTCCTTACCTGGGCAAAACTGGTAAGGGATCTTTTAAAGAAGTAAAGAGGTCACCTTTTTACTCATTTTATCTCAAATTGCTAAGTATCCTGGGAACAGGAGAAAATGTGTGAAGCCTTTAAATATAGAATCCCCAGTTCTTGGAAGGAAGGAGAAAGAGTCATTGATTGAGAAGGACTGGCCTTGTCATCATTCAGATTTCATGTTTCCTTGGACATTCATGGGTTGCCCCCCTCTCCCCTTTTTTTTTTTTTTTGTTTTCCACAAGAGAACATGTTAAAAATAGAATTCTCCTGAATCGTCTTGATCTAGGTGTGTTACACATTGTAGATTAGATGAGTGAGATTCTAGAGGTGGGTGACCTGTACTGCCTAAAAATGAACTTTTTTTAAAAAGGAAAATTGAAAGTACCTTTATAACACTTGTATTTGTTCGATAAAAAGTGCATATTGCTACAGTTTCTATTTTCTCTATGAGTCGTGCTCCACTCTGTGTAATTATCTGCTAGAATGCATACTCTGCATGTGTTTTTAGTTAAAATTTCTTAAAACACGGTCTTAAAGTCTGCATATTTTCAGCCTAGTCCTTTAATAACTCACATAAAATAGCATGTGTCCATCCTGCATGTGGAATATCTACTGATGTATTTTCAACTATTTAGCTTAGAGATTTTGATGGCATGTGTCAAGACTAATATTTATTTTCTATTTTGCCATTACCTGAAATAAACTAACACATATAAAGGAAAACTTCTATTTTAAACTCTAAGAAATAAGGTCTGTGTATGCTTAGTAGAGGGCCTATACCTGAAGTGAGATTGCTTTTTTAGTTCTTGCTACTTCTGCCACAAGTGATATAAGCTGACCTGGAGAACACTTCTCTGGTTTAAAAAAAATCTTGCAGAATCTTTTTATTCTGTTTTCACAGATTATCACAATAATCATCACATATATCCCAATATACTTCTCGAGGGCACCTGGTGAGTGGTGCTTTATACTGCCTGTGTGATTCCTTCATTTAGTGACCAAGGGATTCCTCATATGGAAGCATTTGTGATCTTTTCCCTTTGGTGATGTTTGTTGCACAATGAGACTGATCACTGCCAGGATAACAGCCTGGGCTTTGTTGGGAAGTGTGATGTAATGGGCATTCCTAGCAGTTTTTATGCAAACACCTTTTTTTCCCTAGCTCCCACTGGTCCATATAAACTTCTCAGCAAACAATGAAACACTTAAGTGAAGCGTTCTTTTTTTTATTTCAATAACTATTATGTCTGCTAAGGACATTCTTGGTAAATTCTTCTTTGAAAGACCAAAGATTGCTTTCAAATTTTCAAGACTTACAGCTTGGCAGTGATAGGAATATATGTACACTTTTAGTGAAACTCTTCACTGCAAGTTCTGCAAAGCAGTATCTGTCCTCCAAAGACCTCACCTGACCTGACTTTTCCAGCACTGGTACAGCACTTCTATTGGATCCCTAAGGAGATCATGAGGACAGGGAGAAAATGTGCCTACCACTTGTGCCTGTGGAGAGATTTAGGAAAATACTTGATGGCTGGGTCACTTATCCCTTCTGCTTCCTATAAATGCTCTGTGGCTACAGCTGTGATAAAAGGGAAATTCCGATGTATCCTTGATGCTGTTCCATTGCATCTAGTAACACTGGAAAAGTGAAGCCACTGCAAGCCTTTGATCGCTCCTGGGGTACAAGAAGAATGCCAGCAGCTGCTCCATATTATGCTCTCACCACTCCTGTGGCTGTGGGGATGTGCTTACACTGCACCAAGGCACAGGGGCTTCCCCAGGGACCAGCCTCCTGTGGCCATCCAGGTCTGTCCCTGTGCCTGTGCCACCTTGGGACAGGTGCAGGGCGCCAGGCTGTGGCCTCCCCTGGAATGCCACTGCCACAGCCCTTGTGCTGGGTGCTATGGGGTGCTCCTCCAAGGGGGCTGGCTGTGCAAATAGCCAGAGCCTGCTCAGCAGTTGAACCTCCCTCTGGTTTGGGTTTTGGTCCCTGAGTGAAGCTGTGGAAGATGCTGTACCAGAAGCAGCAGCCACGCAGACAGTAGAGGAAGCAAAATCTCACAACACAGGAGCCAAATTAGTCAGGCTGTTTATACACCACCACCATGTTTCCCATGGCACAGCAGGAGAGGGGCCAGCACTAGCAGTACAACCCCTAAAATGCACCTTTTACCCTTTTGGTGTCCGCTTCAGGAGCTTGAGTCGTTCCATTAGCATCCAGGGAGTGATACTTATGGGCTGAAAATCCCTGTGGAGGATGAGGAACTCCTTTGAAGGATCAGAAACTGCTGGGAAAGGGAAAGAGATGCTCAGTTTGAAAAGGTAATCCTCCTAATCCTTTGGAAAGGTAATGCTCTACTCCTTTGCCAGTGTCATTTATACAGGCACTCTCTCATGAGCTTGCTCTCTTTTGTCTTCATGGTCGAGTTTGGTGTTAGCAGGGCTTGTGGCAAACTGAGCCAGAAGCCAACTTTATTTCCTCCCCCTGACACTCTGTTTACTGGTTTATCACTTTCTTCTAGCACCAGTGTCTTAGTTTTTGCTCCTGACTGTCTGCTCGGGCACATGGGAGCTGGTGAGCCCTGCCTCTCAGATCCCCAGCCAAAGGTCAGTAGCTGCATGGTGGCCTCTGGATTCCTTGGATACTGACCCTTGTCATGTGGGGAGGCATTAACCTTTGGCCCTGAGTAAGTGTCCTCATATCTCACCTCAATTAGTCTGGCCTGCTAGTTGATCCTGCCCAGTATAAACCCCTTTTCTTTGGCATCCTGCAAATCTAAACTCTGTCTTGATGATTTCCATTCACCTGATGCTGGTGGGAGATAGCCTGTGTGTTGCACCCAGGGCTGAGTAATCAGTGGCATAAGGGGCAGCTCAGAAAGAGCTGATTGTCTGTTCAACAGCCCCTCCTGCATCCCAAAGGAGCAGTGGTGGTGGCTACCTCTGTTCAACCTCTCTTTCTCATCCAGAGTAGGGATAGCTACTGTGGGAGGATACTGCCTGTATCATGCAACTGAGGTGTTTTGAAAGTTTGAGCTTTGGAGGTTTTTTAACTCCTGATTCCTAGGGAGGGAGTCACTGAGAGTGTCTTACTTCGAATCAGGCTCTTGGGCCAGAATCACACTCATCACCAGATCTTAGCATGTTCCAAAAATGTGAGCTTTCTCTTGCATCTTTTTAATGCAGAACTTGGTCAGGAGTTCACCTCAGTGCACCACCACTATTCCTGCCAACTCCCATGATTACTTGACATGTAACCTCACACAGCTCCCTTGAGTCCACCTTGGGGCTGTACAGGCATTCTTAGTTCAGCTCTGATGAATGATCATTTTACCTGCTCGCACTTGGTAAACAGCTGTTTTCCATGTTACCTGCTTTAGGAGCCTCACAGGCACGTTGTTTCTTTCCTTGCCTCCAGCAACAAGCAGACACAAATGACTAATTGCAGCAGGGCTGCACCAGCACCTTCTTGCAGTCAGGACAGCATGAAAAATACACATCATTTTCATACAGCACACCACATGTCAATTGGCTGCAAGATGAAATAACAGGGAGCAGGCACTTGCAAGCCTCTTTTCTGTATCTTTTACTAGTCAAAAGAATAAAAGCAACACAGGCTTGGAGATGAGGGTCCCAAAGTGGCCAGTCCTCTTTGGTCTCAGCACTTCCAGCTTCAAGTCCCTACTGAGGAATCTCTCCCTTTGAAGTACATCTCACTTGGGCAGGAGCCAATGTCAGGAGGAGGAAGCTATTAGCTTGTAAAGAGAACCCCACAGGTGAAGTCTGACCTCCTGCTGGTTTCTTTGCTTGCAGGTATTTCCTGTGGATGCTTTAAAAACAGATGGTATTGTGGGTTTTGCTGGTGCCACCTGCTAGTGGGCAATGCTCTGTGTCAAAAGGAACAGGGAATTTAGAAGAGTAGGCTTTAAAACATCACATTGATTTGTTTTAGCCTGCTTGCATACTTTTAAAATTGTGCCAGAGTGTTTTAAAAGGCCAGATAAGCTCATCTTTGTATGGGTTAGTCCTTGTCCTGGAGCTGGCAGCCCAGGAGGAGGGCAGTGATGGTGGGAGCAGAGTGATGCTGCCAAGGATGTGAAGCCTCACTTGAGCACCCTTGCTTTATGAGCAGAGGATATATCAGGGCTGGTGGGATTTACAGCTGTGTGCAGCTCTTCATTCCACATTTCCTACCAAGGTGCTGCATGCAGACCACAGGGCACGTTTTTCCTCTCATTAGGTTCTCAGTTTTGCAGTGGCCATTTCTTTTGTCTGCTTTGCAGACAGAATTTTTTTTCCATCTTCTTCTTTTCTTTTCCAAATTGCCACTGAATTTTTGATGTTTGTATGTACTTTGGCAGATTGAGAAATCTCCTTGTGTGTTGTGAGATGTCTTTATCATATTCTGCCAAGCCTATCACTTCCATATCACCTTCCCTGCCACCTTCTTTTGCAACTTCATTGTAAGGTCTACTCAAGCCTGTTCCCAAATATCTACATTTTATGAAAACCTCATCCTTCTGCCCTACCACTTTTCCATGCCTTTTGTCATCTTGTGCAATGAGGCTACATGATGTTAACCTCCTCTCTCCAAGGCATTGTGTAGCATCTCTGCAAATCAAATGGTGGTGATCCAGTTTGGGATTAGGAAAAAGAAAGAAGTGAACAATTCCTTGTTTGCATAAGACTGGAAGAACTGTTGGGGCAGAGCTGGGGCTAGAACCCAGAATAAGCCATGGGACTGCCTGTCATAACAAGAAAGGGAACTTGCAACAGCTTCTTTTTCTGAGAAGATTTGTTAAATCTCCTGTAATTGGTTTAGTAAACACTAAAAGATGGGAAACAAAACAGAATGTTCTCTTCCAGCTTTCGTAGGCTGCGTGGTATCTCTCACAGCCATATGGGATTAATGGTGGCTGTAGGGTAGGATTGTATCATAAAACTTTTATTAAATGTTTTAAAGCCAATTAAAGAGACACTGCCAATTTGAGCTTTCTAAGATTCTACAAAGTAAATTTTTTTCCATTGTTGTAGTAAAAGTGCCTTTGAAGTGCTAGATCCTGAAATTTTTAACCATTTAAGAATTAAATTGCTATATACTCTCTGCTGATGCTGAGCCTATTCAACTAGTTATGCACAGTAATGTTGTGGGCAGACAAGGAATAAAATGCTCCTAAGCAGAAATTCATTTTTCCTATCTTCCTTCATTTACAGAAGTATTTTAAATCTTAATTGAAGCCTCATTAAGTGACATTTTGGACAGGAAGGTTTGGGTTCTCCTACCAATTTGAGGATGTGTCTTTCAGATAAGCCTTTCTTAAAACCTTCAAGTCTCCAAACAGAGAAGTGAGACCTTTTCTGAGTGTTATACCGATTATTAGAAAATCCATATGTCTGAATTCTTGAATTTCATTGAAAACCAAGCTTCCATTTCAGGTGTATAGTTCCCCTTATCATAAGGTGTAAAATGTCCTTTTTTTTCCAATGGAGAGCATTCAGCCTACATTTCAAGGAGCAAGCAGCCCATGACAGGAAAAGGATCTGCAGGGCTCAGTGCCCAGGGTAGAAAGGAGATGGGTGAATGTAGATGCAGTCACAGTTTGCTTTCCTAGGTAGCGTTGTACTTGCATTCATGTGAGAAATTTGAATCTTTTGATGGAACTCAGGATGCGCTTGGGTTTCTGGGCTGCAAGCTCACACTGCTGGGTCATGTCCATCCTTTCATCCTTCAGTATCCCGAAGTCCTCCTCAGGGCTGCTCCCTATCCCTTCATCCATCAGCCTTTGTTCATACCAGGAGCAATTCCTTTTCAGTTGTTACTATGATTAAAACTCCAGAACCCTAGATCTCTAGGTGAGCCTGTTAGGGCACCTCTTGGCCCATTGTAGCATCCTCCGAGAGACAAAAGCATCTCTTTGTTACCTTTGTGCCTTGGATGTGGTCTGCCTCTGTCTGTGAGAGGGCAGCAGAGGCTGGGACAGCAACACCTTCCCCTCCTGCCCGATCCATTTACAGGGTGCTCTCGGTGCACATCCTGAGCTCTGTGTGTTGCAGAAGGCTGGCACGTCCCTGCAGCGTGCCTGCTGATTTCCTGCACCCTTGCCGGGCTGATGTGTGAGCCTTGGGGAGCCCGTCGGGGCTGGAGGTGAGGGGAGCTTGGCACAATGTCACCTTCCTGGTCTCACAGCTCATTGCTCACCCGCAGCTGGGACCTGACAGGCTTTTTTTGTCTCTGTTTTGTATAAATCTTCGTCACTGTAGCACTTCATCTGATGTGACTAACACGCATGGTTTTTCTCTGCTCTCTCCCCTGAGGAAGGTGGGGGGAGAATTAGTGTGGGCAGTGCAGTATTTCTGCTTCGGTCTGGTTATTTTAGAAACAAACTTAAAAACATATGTTCATTTCAGTTCGTTTTTATGTGACAGAGACAAGGTCGAAGAGATATGCCTGGAAAGTGTAGCTGAAACCTCCCTAAGAGCTGGGCTGTGTGCAGGGATCACGTTACACGGAGTTTATTGCAGGCTGGTATTTAAATTCACTGTAGCCTGCCCCATCATTGCATTTTAAAGGTCCCTTTCTTTTACCAATTTCTTCATTTTGTCTCCTTCTCCTATTTGTACTTTTCCATTTATTGTTCTTTTCAGGGCAATTTAATTTTTTGAAATATTCTCTGCAGGAATCATCATCTGTACTATAGAAACCCATTTGTATAAATCTTCATAGCCCAAATTTTCTCCTCACCTAGATCCTCATGGTATTGCATGTTGTGTCCTTGCTCCACAATTCCTACATATATTTCCAGTACTGGTGAGACAGACTGTACCCTTGAAACACTTGCTTGTTAATAAGGCAACAATTGGAATTGGCAGGACATGGTGATGGAAGATTTCCTCATGAAAAAGTGAGGATTGGCAAGTCTGGTTTTCATTTTTCATCAAAGCAAAAGCAGAGTTTTGTAAATGATGGTGGGAAGAAACCCGAGGAGGGGAGATTTCAGGAGATGAAAGCCTGTCTGCTGGGGAGGGAGGTGAGGGGGCAACTGACTTCAAGCCTCAGCTCAGCTGGACCTGGATGTAGACCTGAAGCCCCTGCCTCTGTGAGATTGCTGGCTGCTGCTCCCTTCCTGACCAGTGTTTAAAGATGTAGAAAGTGAGAAGAAAAATGAAAAAACAAATGGTGATTAACTTAATCATGGGAGGAGAGCACCTGAATGTGATGTAGGAGACAGAAGTTCAAGCCTTTGCTGAAATCTGTGACAAAAAGTAATTAAGCTGTCTCTTTCATGTTCTCCTCCAGTGCTGTAATCCCTGTGACTGCCAAAGCTCATCCTGCTTCTCACCAGCCAGACTTTCCTTGGGGCTGGGAACTTGCCACTACTCAAGTCCTTCTTCTGGGAAAAAGGTCCCATAAAGTGCATCCCAACACTTACAAGAATGCAAATAGGATTTGAAGAAGATGGTTCTCATTTGATCATACCTCTAAGCAACATCTTCTGGTCTTTTGCACAAGTATAGTTCAAAGTTTTTAATAAAAATGGAGGGTGGGGGGGAGAAGGCAAATTGGGATTTTTGGAGGGATTTTGGTAAAGTCTTGCACTTTGTTACTGTGGTGATACCATGGAAACTAGATTTGTGAGTCCAGGGAGAATCTAAGTTGTGAAGGAAAAAAGCTGAGATTTTTGGTAGGAACACATAGTTTTGAGCACTCCTTTTGACTTTTCCTCCTAGTGATATTGGTGGGGATGTGGTTAATTTTAGTGGGAACAGGATCAGTGTATAAACCATGATAAGCCTTCACTAAATGAAAACTGGAACATGTCTGCTGAACTGCTTTTGAAATGTCTGGATGTAAGTAAAAGGGATCAGAGGCCTGTTTGTAGCTCAGAGAATATATTTGACTCTGGACTAATAAATTTTCCCAAATTTTCTTTAAGTTAGTTAACTGAAAGGTCAGTCCCATTTGTAAACAAAGCTGTCTGAATTTATTGTTAAGTAAAAGCATCAGGGGCTTTTGCAGTGCTTTCCTCTGTGGCTGAGTGCCGGCACAGTTGCTTTTTAGAAAGCTTAGTGCATATGATTCTTTTTTATTAGAAAATAAACAGAAAAGACATGCCAATCAGTAGCTTCAAAAGGTCCTTGCTGCAATATCAGTGTAAGAACTGTGCAAGAGCCTCCTGATGAAATGGGAAAGCAGACAAGTTGTTTTCAGGCACTGTGGTAGAGAATTGAAGCTCTGGCCAGCTTAGTGAAAAGTTTATGGACCTTCTGGGGAGCCTCTGCTACATTTGTTTGGCCTACACTGATTTTTTTTTCACTGATTCTTTGGAACCAGGTGAAAATCAGTAGTTTGAGCATTCAGACCAAACAGAAAAGAGGAGAGAAGGACCCTGAGTATGTGAAATCTTGTACAGACACCTGCAAAAACCAAAACAGCTGTTTGCTGTGTTGCACTGGCAGGAGTGCTGTGCAGAGCAGGAGGAGTGGTTGCCTCACATATTTTTGGATAAGGACATCCTACTCACTCTCCCCCTACCCTGTGGCTGATGTTGACAGTGCTTCCTAGTTCTGTTCTCATTATCTGCCCAAACTAGAGGTCTATGAGGCATGTGAGCACCCTGCAATACAGCAGGAGAGATCAGCTCTGCATAGGGACCCAGGCTGCATGAGCTCAGCACCTGCAGAAGTGGGATTGCCTCTCCAGCTATCCATAATTATTTTTCTGTGCCAGTGCCAAGTTCAGCATGGGCTAAGATTCTGCTTTTTGGGCAGTGGTCACATAATTTAAGTCTAGTGTCTGAAGTGCTTTGTATCCCATGCCTGTGCCTCCTTCACTTTTTATATAATGTGGCTTGTGCATGGTGTCGTTTTACTAGAACAACGCTCCTTAGGCACTGCTGTAACCAGAGATACCCTGACCTTACTGTCACATGCTGGATGTTTCTTGTGCCAAAACAAAAAGGTGAGAAAATAGAAACTAAAGGGATAGAGCAATTGCCATGCATGTATTTGCATTTCTCTCTCCTGAGCCCGTAAATAATCTAGTTTGTGGCAGTGTTTCTGTTTGGGGTTTCTGCCTCATTTCTGCTTGGCAAATGGCTTTGGAGATGCTTGGGAGGTTTTATTTGCTTTTTCAAGGGAGAGAGAAAAAAGATAAGGGGGGTTTGACTGAGGCTGTTGGGAGGTCAGTGAAGCTGCAGCACACCAGCTGGGAGCATGGCTCACTCTTCACGTGTGCTTGGGGAGGCAGCCAGGTTCCCAGACAGGATGGACAACTAGCTGAGAGGAAAATGACAGCTCAAAAGGTCATGTGGTCACATGGCTAGGTTTTCCTTGGGCTGGCCTTCAACCACTGTCCCCATCACCATTCCTAGACAAGGCTGTCTCTTGAGGCTTGTGTAAAAAAAGAGCTGCACCCTTTTAATTGAAGCTGTGTGTTTAAGCAGGTTACCAGTAAACTAGTGCACGTGCCTGGACTCTTATTTCAGCATGAAGTGGGGGCTTTTTGTGTTTTGGTTTGTTTTTGCTTTGTTTTGTTTGACTTTTGTGTTATTTTAGCTTAAGAAAAGCAATTAAGAGAAGACTGCAATTAATATACCATTTTCATGCCTCCTCCAAAAAACATGCGATACAGTGTTTAAATTTATAGAAAATTATGGTAGACAAAGCTTGATAAACTTTGGTTCCTTTCCAGAAAGGTGAAGAGGAAAAGATTTTTCCTGGACCTGTTTTTTCAAAGTGAACTCCAGGCAATCTTTGCTGTGCCTCACTGAACCCAGGCTCCTTCCTATTGTATCAGTGTGTGGTGCCTTACAGCAGGCTCCCAAGACTTTAGCCTGTGACCTCTTAAAGAGCAAATGCATGCTTCTCTGTAGAGAAACTCAAGGATAAGAGCACGAAAATTTCTGGCATTTGAAATTTTATTTCAGTGTTCAACTTTTAGAAATGTGTTTCTATTAAGTAAGTAAGAGTTTGTTGACACTGAGTGAAAATCACAGGAACATTAGGTTGTTGTATGGGAGAGCGACTTCTTGTGTGTCCTACCAGATGAGGAGACCTCATAATAGCCCAAAAGCTCCTCTGGAATCCCCAGTTGAAGGGACACAACTTTTGTGATGGGCACATCTTGGCTCTTAGAGAGCTCATTTATCTGAAAGGCAGAGCCTCTTTCTTGCCCACTTTGAACTAAGAAGCATGAAGCCTCGGGGATGCTGTATGACTTCCTGAGTTTTGTGTTGTGCATGGATGGTTGAGCATTGCTCATGCTGAGCGTTCAGATAAGAGGGGAGACTTTGCACGCGGTGCGTCCCCTCTGAATTGTCCCACAGCCGCCCGTCCCACCGGACCACCTCGACAGCTGAATGAACAGCAGCTGTTCATTAACAGGGAACAGAGATCCGGTGCTGGCCATAGGAAGTAAAAGCCCTAGAGCACACTGCAGTAGCCTTGTTCTCCCTTTACAAAGCTGCTCTCTGTTAAACTGCAGTATCAACCCTCACTGGCGTACAAATGCCCTTCGTTAGGGTTTGCACGCTGTGTTATATGAGTCCGCAGTTAAAAAGCAAACGAACAAAACCTGCTTGTGGTAATTTACTGTAATGGCACTGGAAGTCAGTTTAATCAGCGAAAAAGAAATGATTGAGGGGATTATGCTCAACTGTAGTGCTGGAAGGAGCAGGACAGCCGGGCGCTGAGGTGGTGACTTCACCGGGGACTGTGGAGGAGATGGATTATTTGCAAAATCTCAGCCTGACATGGCTCTCCCAGAATGCAGCCTGCTCCTAAGACACACATCCGTATATGTTTAATAAGGTGTTAGAACAGAACCTGAAATGTTCGTTCACATTCCCCTGTTGTGGATCGTTTCAGTGACCATCTGGTGCCCCTCTTATTTTTTTTTAAGACTCTCTTGCATCCTGCACATTACTTTCTGTTTACCCTTTGGGGCCCTGCTTGGCAGAGTGCCATGGAATGTGCTTGGTGTCCTGTCCTTTCCTAACTCAGCACAACAGCGAAGACAGTGCGTAACGATGAGCCGTCGTGTTTCCGCTCCCACCTCACCAGGAGAGCCTCATCTTACCAGCTGCGAGAGCAGCCTTTGCTTGGAAGGTGGGAGAAGGATGTGAGAGTTTGTACAAACAGTACTTTTATTCCCAGGGAGATTTTTAATGCTTGTTTTGGTGGCTTGCTCAGATTTGCATACTTGAGTAGAGACAGCAGCCTGGTATCCAAGTAGTAGGAGAGAGATCTGGTGAAAGGAAAAAAAGAATTCCTTCATGAATCCTTTCATGGATCCAAGAGTTACTCTGACACCACAAGCTGAAAGGCTTCCCAGCTGAGCCACTGTTTTCCATGTGTTAGTGCTACAATTGCAAACTTACCTGGGGTTTATAGTGTGCAAATTCAGTTAATTTGCTTAGCTGGAGGAAAAGCAGTAACTCTACTCTTTCTGAGCTGACCAGCATGGAAGTCTGTATTTTAACCTTAAGAAGAGCTAGCAGCCTTGAGGAATGCCACTAGGAAGTGGAACTCAAGCAATCACACTGAACAAACATTGAATTGCATATATTTCAAGTGTGTCTGTTTGCATTCTAGTGTGTCTGATTGAGAGAGGGGGAGGAAGAGGAAGGATGGACCTGACACAAGCCATATTCAATTTAGGAGGGAATGCAGAGGAGACCATGGTTACAGACTGATTTAGGAGTTCATTGAGTCCATTGAAGGAACCTGGTGTAAGTGGCTGTGGGCTGATGTTTTTCATGTGGCAGCAGCCCAGCTGTGCTGTGCTGTGGGCACATTAAGCCAGCAAAGCTGCATCACCTCCAAGAGACACAGGCTGAAACAGCTGAGCCCATTTCCACCAACACCACTGCATCTCTGCCCCATCTTCTGCCAGGAGAGGTAATTTGTTGAGGGGATTGGGCTAAGATGATTCGCAGGCAGGTCAGGCCTTGCTCTGCTGGCACAACACTGCTCTATGAATCCTCTGACAAGATAGAAGAGCTGAACTGTTTTACGTTTATTTGTTTAAGTGGCCTTTTGCAGTGGCGTGAGTACACTGAACATTTTAGTTGTCCTTCTCTGGATATCTTTTGCTTTGTCATGCTGATGATGTTCTTACTCAATTTATTTAGCCAACACATTTTGGCTAACACTATGTTGAACTCTGCTCCAGGTGGCCTCTTTGGTTCAGGTGCCTCCACAGCTTCTCTAGGAAACAAGTCAGGATTTTTCTGGTCAACAGAAATGCATTTGCATTTGTTCACTGTTGCTCCTCTTCCCTTATCTCTGTTTGTATTACGTTACAACTCAGGGTGTTCCTGCACTCTTCCCATGTTGGTTTGGTGCCCAAAAGCTGACACTTCTGTAAGCTTGTAGTCTGTGTGTGGTACAAAAAGTACCAGAGAGAGTGGCTAGGGATTGCTATAAAAATCTCAATGTTGTATTTTGTTCTCCTAAATGAAATTCCTGCTGTAGATCCTCCTACATGCCGAAGTAAGGAATCTGTGCGAAAGTGTCTTCACTCCATGTGTGTTTATTGTCAAAGTCCTTCAGGCTTTGTTTGACTATTTTGATGTGTCCAGTTTCTTATCTGATGCTTTCTAGTTACCTTTCCAATTCAGGGACAAAGTCCAAAGAGAGATTGGCATATGCTCATGGAGGGTGGAGTTGGCAGAGAAATAGTTTAGCTCTGCCCCCTGTTTGATTGGAAAGTTGTCCTTGTAAAATAACTCCAGCTGGGGTCTGAAAGAGAGTGAGTTTCTGCATCTTCCTGAAGTGCTACTGTCACAGTACCCAGAGGAATATATCTCATTTTAAATTCAGGGAGCATGAATGTTCCCTCTGTGACATTTAGGTATCACAGACAGGTGATGGGGCTGGGGCATGTGTTCAGAAGGAGAATCAGCTGCAGGCAGATGTCTCTCATGACTGTTTTCATGACCTGTCCTCAAGGATATCCAGGGTTCAAGGTGCCACACCACCCCCAGGTTCTCTGCTTCATCATCCCTACTGCTGGAAAGCAGACCCTTACACCCCTTCTGAACCTCTCTTCCCGTGGTTTAAAGATTATTACTTTTTGCTCTAACCCCCCAAAACTCTATTGTGTATACTTTATATATGCTCTAATGTAGAATGTTTGAATTCCTGAGAGAGCACAGAAGAAAGCCAACTCATGCCTCAGAAGGTGACTCAGAGATCTTTCTGGCCAAAGACAAAAATCTCTGCTCTTACCATACCAGGACAGATTAGAAGCACCTAAGAATGTCCTGACTGATGGTATTTAATAGGTGGCAAGGCTTGGACACTGTGTGAGAATGGAAGGAATCTGAGAAGGTTTATTACAAACAAATTGTGTTTTCTTAATGGGTGCTTGTGATCTGCCATCCATCCAGAGCAGGAGCAGCAGTGATTCTGCAGCCTCACTCAGGTCAGGGTGAGCAATTATGGGTGTGGACCAGAGTCAACCATGAAATACCTGAAGACAACAAGACAGCAGGAGATCTTGTGGTGGTTATTAATGGAATATTTGTAACTGTGTCCAGGCAATTTACATGATGAGTAATGTAAACATAGAGGTTATTGAGTGGGGAGTGAAAACGATCAGGCAGGAGGTTAATGGCTGTTGCTTTAACTGGGGACCAGAAAGAAAATCCTCCCTGGGGTCATTAACTATATTCTCCTGACAATCTACTAAAGCAGAAGTTACCTCAGCTCTCAGCTGTCCTTCTATCTCAGCTTGAAATGCCTGAAGTGATGATGATTTTGTTCTGTGAGCTATGACATAAGCTGCAAGTGGGTGTCAGTCTCAGAAGATGACTGCATTTCTCAGGGAAGTTTCCTTGAGAACCTTTGCTGGTAGCTGATCAACCCACTTCAAGCTGATTTTTCCGTTTCACCAAAGTTGCAGAAAAATCAGTGGTTTTGTACAGTGTTCCACAGCCATTGCTTTGATTTTTGAAAATTGATTAAGAAGAACAATGACAACAACAATTAAA
The DNA here is from genome assembly GCF_012460135.2 of Molothrus ater. NCBI lineage: Eukaryota > Metazoa > Chordata > Aves > Passeriformes > Icteridae > Molothrus > Molothrus ater. The sequence continues at coordinate 58,778,987 of NC_050482.2, read as the reverse complement.
AAAAAATCATTCTAGTGAGCTGAATAAAGCTGAACTGGCAAATCCCAGATACCCAGAAGAAACAGTGTCCTGTTTATAAGGAAAGAGTGTGGTTACTGTGGTCAGACAGCTGGGCTACAGGCCAGGCCATGCCTCCTAAACATATTTTATCTAACCTCATGTCACAGGCAGGATGTGGGGAATGTAAGATTTTCTCTTCTGAAAGGTGAGGGCCATTCACAGAGAGCATACACTCTCCCTTGCTCCCTTGACAGCTGCTTTGCCTTGTACCCATTGAACCTCTACTCCTTCATTAGGGTATCAGAGGAAATTTCTAGACCTGCTGGAATCAGGATTGGGGCAGATCCATCTTGCTGGCTTTCTCCAGGCAGTCAAAAAGGCAAAAACAGTCTTCAACCAGGCCTGAATGGACCCATTCTCCTCAGCCAGCTGTGAACACTTGAGGTATGTCTCACCTAAGCACGGGGTGTGATTGTAGCACATAAATAATAGGTGCAGCTAATGTGGTCCAGAAACCATAAAATTGTAAAGTTCCTGTAGAGTTCTTGCTCCTTCCCTGGCTGCTGGTGTTGCATAGGGTGGCTGGAAGAAGCCATCAGGGCTACAGGAGCACCTCTGCTTGGTTGGCTGAAGCTAAGGGGACGTCTAGTGGTGGTATTTTAGGATCCAGGTTTCCCTGTAACTAGAGGCATCTAGTTTTTCCACTAAGAAAACTGATGCAGCTTCCTTGAAAGTGATGGGCAGAGTCAGAAATGAGGTTAAAGGCATCTTGTGCCATTTTTCCCTTGTGAAACAAACTGCCAAATTTTATTACTGGTTACAGGCAAAGTCATCTCAGTCTGTACAGCAAACCCTGTGATGGTAGATAGGCTTCAGCAGACAAAACTGGTGTGAAACTGATGCAGTTTCAGTCTGCCTCTCTCTCTGCAAGTGGAGACCCCAGAAAATAACCACAAGGAATGTAAGCCTTGTTGTTTGAATTTTTTTATGTGAATACCAAGAACATGTGAAGCATTCATGGCTTAGACAATACTGTGTGACACAGACATGCAGAGGTCAGCTGCTGGTTTCTCAATGCAGTGCACTGATTTTTGCAGTAATATATCACCTCCCCTCAGACATAACTGGGGTCTTGGTGTCAGGTAAAACTAAAAGAGACAAAACTATATCACCTTTATCTAGGTGCTCATATGCTGCTGTGACTAAGGAGAATGTATATAACTCTAGGTAGCAGTGTGAGACAACCCAGTAAATAAGCACTGAAGGGAGATTAAAGGAGGATCATTAATATCATCCTATTTTCTTTTAGAACTTACAAAATACTAAAAATTATATGGTTGGTGGTAAGCTTGCTCTGTGAGGGAATGTACTCACACAAAGACAACTATCTGGCAAAATTATCTTTGAAGCTGTGCCAATAGCAGGTGGAGAAAGTCAGGTGCAGCTCCCAAAGGGCTGCTCCTCCCTGATGAGGATCATTGCAACAGGCACACATGGTAATGCATTGCTAAACTGCCTCCTTTTATTTTCCTCTCTAGGAAATGCATAGTTTTCCCAATATAAAGGAAATAATTTCTTATTTTTCAGGCTTTTAAACCAAATGCAGTGTGTACATGCCCCTCTGGAATGTGCTCTGGAATTGCTGCTGCTGTAATCACAGCAGGGAAGGATTTTGCTGCTCCTGTTGTCAAGTTTTTCTTGTGGCACAGTATTAGACAAAGCTGTTTCTTGTTCTTGGATGGTTTTTTTAAATGCACTGGGAAACTTCTGCTCTAGCACCTTTGCCAATTTTCTTTTTGGAAATCCAGATTAATTTATTTGAATGTTCTTTGCTATTTCTCAACAATTCTTTATCTTCTTTGTGTCTTTCTCTCTTTCCTATCATGAAGTCTTTTTCCCCTCCTCAAACCAGTGACCAGTAGAAAGACCAAGAACATCTTGCCCTTAACCATCTAATCCATTTAGACCAGACTTTTCTCTGCCTGCCTGTCTTGTGTGTTCAAGGTCCATCATAACCTTGATTTCAGAGCGACCCTCAGTGATGAAATAGTTCTGGTGCTGAGCAGGGAACTCAGGCAGAGCTCAGACACCTACCCTTTCTTCAGGCAAGCTTTCATGCTCCTGCACTTGGAGATGGATGAAATTCCCAGTGTGAAGTACTGAAGTGGTTTCCTTTTCCATGGATTCACAATGAAATGTGGTTGGGTTTGTTTTAGTTTGGTTTTTTAAGTTCCTTTCTTCTCACCTCCCAGATGTTTCCAACTGATTATCTTTTCATGTCTTCAAATTTAACTTGTTCCTATTTAATTCTTTACATATTCTTCATTATTTAACATTTTTGCTAAGACATGTACTACATGTACTGAAATCCAAGAGGAGCAGTTCTGTGGATGGAGGCAGTATTTTTCCCCAGTGAGATTCGCCCCTCCCTGCCATACAGGTGTGAGTAGTTTAATTGCCTTTTTTGTTTGGTTGCTCAATTGGTGGTTTTTTGTTTAGTTTGGTTTGGTTTTGGAAGGAGGCAGGGGGAGCAGGTAAGGTAGTTTTAAAGCCACAAGACTTAATTTTACGTTTTGATGTTCTGTGACTTTTCCAAGGCTTGTGAGGTACTGAAGGGCTGTGTGATGGGGAAAATCACCAAAAGCCTTTTTCTTCATATGAGCATGTTCTGCAAGGACTGTGTTTTCATTGTGACATCCCCTCTTTTGGCCTTGTCTCACTCATCTACACCACCTGTCACTACTGTGGGCAGTGCTGCAAACTGCAAACCCCTGGAGGAGAGGGAATAGAAGGCGGCTTCTATTTTCTGGTCTTGCAGTGAGTTTGGAAGTATGTTGTTGCTTTTGTGAAGGACTTTGTCATTGGCTGCTTTGTGACATCTCAGTCTGGATTTCCCAGCTCTTTCACAGTGCAGCGCTGCTTTCCCAGCTGCCCTGGCCAACAGGTTACACTGAGATTCGCACTTGCAGTGTCTGAGCCAGCGAGGGTGGTGTTTGTATGCACGATGGAAATCTTTCCTCCTTTCTTGTGACATGCCCGCACAGAGCGTGTGCCCCACGTGGGCGTGCTCATGTGCGGGCGGCGTGTGCCATGACTGTGTCTGCGGGTGATGCTCCTCGGGACATCTGTCCCTGGGCAGCGCTCCCCGTGCTGCTGCCCATCCCTCCTGCGGTGGAGCAACAGTGCCAACTGCTGGCTGCTGCGCCTGGCCTGCCGTCCCCGAAGCTTCATTCTGAGCGCCGCCTAAAACACACCCGCGTCCCCTCTGCTGACCGTCTGGCTACTTAGCAATAATATCTCAGTTTGTTAGTCCTTTTTTCCATACCGAAATAATATTCTGTTGAGCGCGGTAAGCCTCAGGTTACCTTTGCTGGTGACATTTCTAATTGTTTCATGTTGGTTTAAAGCGGTGTGTCTCTCCTGATCTCTCAGGGCTGGCTGCTTGAAGAGGGGAGGAGGTTTCTGCTCTGAGCAGTGGAGTGCCATGAACTGCTGCCTGAAAGTTTTTTAATCATTCAGTTGTGGCAGCAATTTGCCAGCTATGTATTTGGGACACTCTTATTGTTATAGCCACAATGGACTCTGGGGAAAACAGGATGGTGATTTACATATTTCTGCACAGAGTACATGCAGCACTTTTACTCAGTAAAGAAAAAAAAATTAAGAAAAGGGGAGGGTAAGAAAAAGGACATAATCTACTGCTGTACATATAAGTGTAGTTTTATTTGAATTTCAGTGAAATACTTTAATAGAAAAAAATAGTTTGTGTTTTTTCTTTTCCCAAGAGGAATAGCAAATGGAAAAGACAAGTTTGTTTCTTTAAATGTTCCCTGTGAGAAAGGGGTTAAAATGTTTGCAGGAGGTGACGGCAGAGGGGACACATATATGGGGAGCAGGAAACCAGGGAAGAAAAAAAAGCATAAAAGGAAACAATTAAAAGAGCTTTTCAGAAGAAGGAGAAGGACAGTGAATGGGTAAAGCAATAAACCTGGCAGAGATGATCAGGGAAATTTTGCAGAGGAAAAAAAAAGGGAGGGATAGGAGGCAGCCAAACAAACTAAAAGTGAGTTTGATGAGTCAGGGTTTCTGTGGGTTTCTTGCATCTCCCAAAAGGCCAGTTTTTTACTTCCTCTCAGCCACAAATGTTCTTCATTATTTTTGGAACAGAACACGAAAGGAAAACTAATAAATCAGCTATTCTTAAACATATGTGACAAGTCCGGGCTGAGGCACAGGTGGACCACAACCACAGGAGGTCTCTTAAATCAAAGTCGCAGAACTTTGGATAGCCAGCAGGCTTAGCACTGCTTCCAGCCCTCTGTTACTCTTTCAATCATGTAGTGTTTTGGGGTTTGGATAGAGAAATCTAAACCAGGCAAAAAGAATAAATAAATAAATAAATAAATAAATAAATAAATAAAAGCATTTTGATGCTGCCTTGAAAGACAGGACCATCAAAACTCCTCCCGTGCAACTGAAACATCAGTAAAGAATTTCTTCTTATCTAATCTAAACCCACATCTTTCAGTATGTACTGGTCTGTTCCAATGACAATGTCTTGACTTTTTATTACTGATGTAATTACTTAAGCTGGATGTAATGCCATTATTTACTTTTTTTTTAATTAAAAAACCAATTTTTTCCCAGGAGACGTGGTTGCAATTTTCAAGATTCCTAATTTTCAAGAGTCTTATTCTAACCATGCAGTGATTTGTTTTACTTTCACACAGAGAGGTATTCTTCTGAAGCAGTTTGTTTCTCTGAATAAAAGGAGCAGGCTCCATGCTTTCTTATCCACAGCAGGCCTTTGTCACTGAGATAACCAGCCTCTTACTGAAAATAAATTGTTATATGTATAATATATGATTGTGTTATTAGGGAAAATTAATGGGAGCAGGGCTGCAAAAGCTGGGCAGAGCTGATGGAGAGAGGAGGATGCACAGGAGTGTAGCTCTGCACACAGAGGTGGGATGTGAGGCTGGGGCAGGCAGAGGGCTGTCACTCCCTGTACCAGCCGCGGGTTTTGCCCTACCCTGGGGTGGGATACCGTGGGGACAGGTGTGTGGCTGTGTCTGCTGTCCCTACAGGCCAAGCGGGGGCAGTGGTGCTGGGAGCCACGATGCCGCTAGATGTCCCTTGTCACCCGAGTGAGGCAGGCAGCTCGTCCCCCATCTCTGCGCTTCAAGCATGTGCGGTGTAGTGTTATAAAGAAGCCTGCTCTTTAAGTGTTAAATATGGAGAACAGTTGAGTCTGTATTTAAAAAATAAGTCTTGTATCAGCCTGTCATGAATAGCAAGGAGAAAGTTACTTCCTTAGCCACTTTAATTTTTATTGGAAGATAGGGAGGATTTTGTTTTGAGGAGGTATTTACATGGCAGTTCAATATTTCCTGGGGGAGAAGTCATGCTAGAAAGTGCTGGTTTGGCGACCTAACACTGTGGTTTCAGCTAACCCTTCCCTGCTGACACAGGCTTGTCTGGTGCAAGGTGGGGGCCTGGCAGTCTGCACCACCTGAGCTGGCTGGGGGGAAAAGACCTGTGGGATTTCCTTGTGTCTTCTTAGTGACCTCTGCCGTTTTAGGCATGCTGATGTCGCAAAAGGCAGGTAAAAGAGGTCACTTCTGTGAAGAACTCAGCCCTTCCACCTCGCTGGTGCAGCCATACAGCCAAAGGCTCAGCGTGCCCCTGCAGAGGGGGGAAAGGCTGGTGGAAAAGAAAGCAGCTGCTGAGGGAGGTGGACTGGTGTAGTCATGTAGAGCGAAGGGCAGGAGTGTCTAGAGGGGTCACAGGGAAACCTCCCATCCCAAACCTGCTTACACCTGGCCCCTCAAAAATCTCTTCTCACACTTCCCAGCCCCTGTGTCACTCAGCACACGCAGAGCCATGTGGAGCTCGCACTGCCCAGACACATGGCTTGTTTTTGTCCCTCCAACCAGTTGTGCTGATCCTGCCTTGCCAGCGGTGCTCGTGCCTCTCCACACCAGTTTGGCAGCTGGGTTTGAAGAGTGGCCTCCAACAACAGGAGAGCGCTGATCTCTTAGCAGTCCTTTAAGAGTTAATTCCTCCCTGTGCCCTAGGCAGGTGGCCATGTTTTCTCCACAGTGAAAGCTGTGTTTCCATATGTCCCTACCTCCCATGGCTGGCACCTCGGCGTGGGCATCTGTGCCGCTCTGCATGCCTGTGCCCTTGCAGAGGCTGCTCTGAGCTGCCAGGGGCAGCTCCTGCAGCACCCCTGTGCCCTCTGCACACACCATGGCTGTGTGAGCAGTTGGGAGGGATGCCCTAAACGGCCCTAAAAGCAGCTACAGGGCTTTACCTGCCCAGACAGTGCTATGGACTTTGCTCCAAGGTAAGGAATAAGTGACTGACTGTCACCCATTTCTCAGGGCGTGCTGCTGCCATGCGTGGCTGCACGGACCAAGCTGTTGAGTATTCAGAGTCATATCTGTCTGCCTGAATGACAGAAATGAAACATTTGCTGCTTTCTACTTCATTTAAACCCCTGGGAGCCTGTAGGGCTCATCCTCCTCATGCACCAAGGTATCCATGTGTGCCACTTACCAATCAGGGGCTTCTTCACCAGTAATGTGTGAGCAAATCTCTTGATAACAGGGGGACTACACACAGATTATTGTGATCATAATTTGGCCAACATAGCCTTTATTACTAATGGTGATGTTGGAGATGGAAAACGCAGCTTGCTTCTCAGATCCCTGCTGAAAAGTAATAAAATAAAGAAGAACAAAATCTGTGTGTGAATTTGCTACCAAACCTTTGAAAAACACAAAAGTGGAACCCTGCCAATGCTATTGCTGGCAATTTTTCATTTTGAGGTAGGATTAGAAGTGGATGTGCATTTTTTGTCTCTGACGTTAGTATCATGTCGTTGTGTACAAATGGAGGGCTTGCAATTATTTGACATTTGTTGTATTGTAATTATTGTGTGCCCCTCTTACACCTACAGAGTATTTTTTAATATCATCTGATAATAGAGTAATTAGAAAATATCCTCAGCTATCATAAGAAAAAAGGTGTCTATTTTATTAACACAAAGAACAGACAAAGGAAGCACTTCAGTGGAAGTGCTCTGTTAAAAATGGAGCCATGTTTCTTTTTGCTTTGTTGAGAAGATAGATGAAGGTAGGCTGGCTTTGTGTAGTCTTTTTTTCATCCCTGGGCAATGGCAGAACTTGCAGCTAAATTCTGTTGTCAGAAAATTCTATGATGGTAGCTGAGAATGATATAATATCATGCATACTCATTTCAACAACACAAAAAAAAATTCCTAACCCGTAGCTTGGATTTTGAATATCAGAAAGAGCCTTCACTACCAAGAAATGAGCCTTCAGTACTAAGAATACAGAAAAAGCAACTAAAATTTTTTAAACATAAGAAGAGCCACTTGATGTAACCAGTAGCAAATAAAAAAGGAATGTAAATGTAATTTTAAATTATTTATTTCACTCTCTTTTTTTCATGTTAATATATCCTTGGCTCTAGTTCAGAATGACATGCTAATTATGAATGTAAGAAAACCTAACTTTTTATTGTGCTAATTAAACTGTGTGTCACATAGACATTTGGGGAGAATTTCTCATGCTTTCTTGTGTGAATGGAAGGAAAGAGCAGCAGTGCTCACTTCAAACTGGAATTTTTTTCCTAGTACCTTGCAAAAAGGCATCATTGTATTTTGATTAATCCATGCTTGGTCCACCTCGGATGTTTCTATGGAAACAGAATTTTTTTCCTTGCTGGAAATTGTTAGGCTCAGGAAAGCTCCTCACTGCACAAAACCATTTGAGCTCCTGAAGAAGTAGTTGTTGGAAATTTAATGTGCATAAACAGAACTCCCAAATTCCTCCTTAGTGTTATTGTTGTTAATGCTAATACAGAACTGTTTTCTTAATGATACACAGTGGTGCCTTTTCACTCCACAAGAAAATAGGGTGAGAATGGTATTATTTCCATTGCAAGAGAGCACTTTTCCTGGTCCAGAAAGAATTAGCCTGCAAACCGTCCAAAATTAAATTTTATGAATTCTGACGTGTATATTATTTAGTTCTGGATCCAAATATTTTGGCTTGATGGCTGTTAAAATTTAATTAGTTTTGTTTTGCAGATTGGCAGTAATTTACACATATTCTTCTTGTATGCCTCAATTTTGTATATGGAGTTTTGTTGGGGTTTGGTTTGTTTTGGTTTTGCTTTTTTCCTCCCAAAGAAAATACACTCTCTTACTGGATGCTACTGTGATATTTGGAATACCTTTTGAAAGTAAACCAACAGAGGGAGCATTTGTTTGTTATTATTAATTTACCAAATAGTTGGAAACATGATTCTCATTTTTCCCATCATTTCTGGACAGCATATTTATTGTGTAAAATTATAGGATTTCTTGACCATTAAAATATCTTGGTTTGGAATGTTTCATTTTTAAAAAAGTCTGATCTTGAATTTAGCTGACAGTGCAAGTAGCTATTTTAAATTGATTGTCAGGTTTATATTTTTTTGTTTCATCTCTGTTCATCATGGCAAGGAATCTGCCAAGTGGAAAAAGGAAAATCACTTTGAAAGCAACCACACTTTTCAAACTTCTTCCAGAGACATACTGAAAGCAGAAATTAAATGTCAACCAGAGAAAGCCTCAGTATTTCTTGGTACCTCTTTTATGTGCTCACTCTTAGAATGTGAATAATAAGGATGATAGTGATGTGCACAGCATTAGAATGTGGATGATGATGATAATAAAAACAATAATGATACAAATGTTTTGCACCTGTATTCTCCCAAAATCTTTCTATAGCAAAAACAGGCAACCCCAATGTCTGGGAGAAATGATGAGGAGGACTCCATAGATATCAGAAGGCTAAATAATTACTTCATTATATTATATTATTCTATATTACATTACACTATATTACACTGAATCTGCACTTAACTGCCCAAAATCTCATGACTGTCAGCCCACAGTCCCAACACACACACATATGGATTCAATTGGCCAATGAATCAAAACACTCACACCAGAATCGAATTACCAATTCCCTTCAGGTAAACAATCTTCCACAATGCATTCCACTTGTACACAACAAGAGGAGCAGCAATTAAGAATTGTTTTTTCTTTCTCTGAGGTTCAGAGAATGTGAATCCCAGAAATATCCTTGGGAAGTTGTGCCTTGCTTTTCTGTGTGAAGAGAAATGTGGCCACATCTTTCCTCTTCAGCTTTTGGGGCACTGTTACTTTTAGCCACTCTCACTGCACTTCTCTGTTGTCCTCATGAAGAGTTGAAGCAATTGCTGCCCTTTGCGGTGTCTCAGCAGATTGGAGCCAGGAACCCAAGTGAATGATGTGGGAGGCTGTGCAACACTTTAGAACTATGAAATAACTGGGAGGCACCAGGACTTGGCTGCAAAAACTGGAGAGAGACTTGATGCAGCATCAGAGCTGAGCATCCCTCTTGGCTGGGAAATGTGGCACTGCCCAAAACGGTTCTGTAGTCAGGGTCTGGTGGTGCTGTAGCACCAGGCTGACTTTGAAGAACTGTGCTGCCCAAACCCAGGGCTTCTTTGAAGACAATACCTCTCCTTTACAGGTGAGACTACTTTAATGAGTGCTCATTTTGAACCTCAAGGGACTGGTGTATTAGATACTCTGAATTAGTAAGGTCTTTCAGTTAGGAAGCCTTTTTTTTCCCCCTTCATACTGCTTTCCCTGATGATTAAATTGGGATGCAACTCTTTGCCTAAGCCCTGAGAATGGGCAAATCCAGGAACCTGTAGTGTCTCCTCCTCTTGGGGACTGGAAGACACAGAACTATTTTACTGGCATTAACAGCACCTTATAATTAAGTGGAGAGCAGTACAGTTGCAGCACTGCCATGTGCAGAAGAGGGAGAACCCTATTTATACGCCAGCAGGCTATTCTGGGAGTGCTAACACTGGGAGTGAGCAGCTGTGAGAAAAACAGAGAATAAGTGCTAGTACACTCTGAAATGGAAATCACAGCACAGCGCCATATGTGTTGACTAAGTAGTCCCGCCAGCGCCCTCGTTTCAGGGCTCTGAAGTGATAGCTTCCAACTTGCTTGATGAATTTTCACAAAATTGCTATTCCAAGCAGCAGTCTCCAGAAATGTAGCCATTCCATTTGTACAGCACATGGGATAACACGAGTCTGCAAGCTTCAGTCTAACACTGCTGGAAGAGCAGGCAAGGACTGAAATATTTGCCTTCCTCACTGCAGAGCTCATTAACCCACGTACATATCATCCCCTCGGAATGCAGTTTCCTGATCCTGATGTTCTCCTGTGAGCCCCACGCAGATGGATTCCTGTGTGCAGGACTCACACATTCCAATGTTTACCTTCACCTCTTAAAGCTTTAAAACAAATATGAGAACAGAATATGAATTCCCTTGGCAAGGCTGCTTTTCTACATGGTTTGGTTATTTATTTGCTTACTGTGACACTAGTTACTCTCAATAGTTTTCTTTCAATTTTGTTCTCAGACTCTTTAAAGATTTGAAAAGATCCTGTGAGACTGTGTTTGTGCAATGGGAGTAACTTGTGCCAAGCTGTGGCACCTGTATACAGCAAAGGTCAAGCCAAAACTTGTGATAGTGGGGACCTGGAGTGGATTTCCTAATATTCGTGAAAAGCCAGTCTATTAAAAGCAGTCAGGTCTCTGTTATAGCCTCATCTCTCAAATCCCTCTGCACTTAAAATTGTAAAGCACTGAAAATCTGGTGGTTCTTGAACACTCTGGCTCCATCACAGGTGTTAAGCCCTTCACAGGTGTTAAGCCCTTCTTAGCATGGCAGCTGCAGGCACCAGCTTGGAGTTGCTTTCTGCAGTCCTCGATGTAAGTGCAGCCATGTGTCCACCCCAGCATTTCAGACCCAGAGGTCTGTGCCACAGCTGTGGCCCCTTCTGTTCCCTCCTTCCTCCCAGCTGCAAATCCTGGTGGAATTCCTCCTCAGATCAGGCACTGCTCCCAGGACATCTAAGTTCTCTGTCCTTGCTTTATGTGTGTTGCTCTGCTCACACACCTGGTGGTGTCTCAAAAATGCCACCATGTTTTCTGATATTTTCCATGAGGGAAATACACTGCTCCCTGCCCAAAAAGCTTGGGACCACATGGACATTCTCACTTCCTGCATGCTCAAGTCCTGGAGTGACCTAGGCCAGGTGGTGTGTGATAGCTTCAGTGCTCCCCACCTAAATCTTCTTTAATGTTCATTTTCTATCTCAGATTTGTGTACTTGGGCATAACAGCAACCTGTGAATCTAATACCAGAGGTTTTCCACGTAACTCTTTTAATTAAACCTGGAAGTTTTGCAGTTTATTAGCTTCTCAGAAAATTTATGCATTTGTCTTATGGGAAAGACCAGATAGATGCCAGAGGAACTCACTCTGCCAAGTTATTATTTTGGATTATTTGAAAGAAAGAAAAAAGCAATTTGTGATTTGGTTACAGAATAAGGTGGGGGTCAAATACGGAGTCTCAGCAAATCTGAGATTTATATAGAGAAATTTAGCTCTGTGTGCCTCACCTAAAATCTTGAGGATGCAAGTACGCAGTAAAATATGTAACAAATCTGAGGATCTAACAATGCTGTGAGCAACCCAAGAGATTTCCAATTCTCTGATCACTGTAGGCATCCAACTCCCACTGGCTGTTGAGGTTGTGTCTTACTATGACTCTTGAAAGGTCATACTTAAAGATTAAACACAAGAGGTTTCTTGCTGGTGTTGATGAACAGGAATAATTTGCTGTCGTGATGCAACAGCAGCTGTGCATGAGAAGATTGTCAGTGGGAAGGTGCCCTGGATTAAGTTAAACACAGGTTTCAGGGCCACAGTTTTGTAGGACTCTGCAGCTTCAGCTTTCTTCTTAATTGACTTCTTATTTGGGATTGTCCTCTTACAGCTGTAAGCTCAGAGATTGTGGAAGTCCAGGGTGAAGAGGAGGGCAGTGAAATCAGTTCCTGACCAGAATTCCTCTCGTGGCTCAGATTCCTCTCACCTCGCTGCAGGTGCAGAGTGCTGATGTGAGAGCAGTGGTTCCCATGAAGGAGCACAGTTCAGAGAACAGAATTTTAGGCACATGCACACAGTTGTGTGGTTAATCATGAATGAGTGGAGTGTGTTTTGGAAATGCTGCATAATGTAATTACTCACTTCTGAGCTGCAAACTCCTCGGGGAAATTACTGTTGTATGAATGTACATGTTAAACCATACAGCCATTGTATATAATGTTGTGTTCAGGCAAAAAAATAGGTCAGTCAATAATTTGATCTAAGTTCTTCTTGTGGGTCATCAAATTAGTCAGAAATGTACTTGCTGAACTTTAAAGTGTAGTTATTTTAGGACCCACGGGATTTGAATGTTCTGAGTCAAGGGAACAAGCTCCATAACTTTTTTTATTGACAACAGTTAAATATCCTTTCCTAGCACCTTTAAATGCAGTAATGCTTTTGCATGCCTAATAGAAGAAATCTAATGTTCATCATTTGAAAATCTAAATGTTCATCATTTGAAAATTGGCTACTTAAAAGAGGTGTGAGCTAAGTAGAAAAATGGCTTCAAATAGAACAACTGAGACCAGGAGTGACATTTGGAACCATCATTCTTCAAAAATTGTTGCCATGCCAGGGGAAGGGAAATAGCTGAGAGAACTTTTGGTAATAGTGCTTAAAAATACAGTGTGTGTGAAGAAAAGAGACATTGTAACAAAAAAAATCCCCAAAATTTAAACATAATATACATATGTATCAAGTGGTCTTTGATCTGCTTTATTCCAAGCTTTCTTGAGTGTTGTCCTAGTCCATATTTAGACTTTTTGACCTTGTTTTGCCACATGGGTTTAAGTGTAAGTACTGACACCTGGGAAGGTTCCAGACGTTCACAGGTCCAGAGCCTTATGTCCCTTAACCATCTCACACTGGTTACTTCTGTAGTTTCTCGTGCATTGTCAACGGTACTGTGCTTGGGGCCTTTCACAACCTCAGGGGCCACCTGTGAAAATACCTAATGGGCCTAATGATGCCATTGACCAGCCTCAGCTGGACCCTCCAACCACACCATGGCCTCGGGTCAGTTCAGTTCAGCGTGGAGCTGCTGCTCCTTTCCTGAGTTTCTGTGGGGCTGTGCTCTCCTGCTGCCCCTCCTGGGTGGCTCCTGGCTCATCCTGGGCTGTGCTGTAGACCACCAATGGATACCATTACCAGTTGTCCATGTTTAGCACTGTAGGTCCCTGCCTCTCAGTGAGGCCCTGAATGGTGGGATGTGACCTTCTCCTGCTAAATCCCTGCTGTGAGGAAGCCAGGCCTGTGTCCTTCTGATGGTGAGGCTGATTCCCAATCTGGTTTCCTCCAGGAAGATGATGAGGTTGTTGTTACCTGGATGCAGGTCAGTAGCTATTTTTATGCTTTGCATCTGAAAAAATTTTAAGGGAATATTGTCTATTCTAAATTCCAACCCATAATGTTTTATGTTCATTCTTGTTTATCATAACTTGTGTGTTTTACCATGTTTTGCTAATATTTGCTGCCTCCTTTGCTGATGTGAAAATTTTCATCCAGTTATGTAATGTAATGAACATTAAATAAGTTAGCTCTGTACCATCTGAAAGACCATAAATTGAGGGGTTTGATTCATTTTAAGTAAACCTTATTTCATCTTTTGTAGCCCTAAAATTGCAGACTTCAAAACTATGTTCTATGTCTATCTTTAGTTTCAAAAAATATTGTAATTTAACTTGAATTCCAGGTTTTATTTTGCTTCTCATTAAGCTGGAAAATCTTATTGTGTGCCTGTAATTGGGAGTCTTTGATCTCAAGACAGTCACAAGCCACATGAGGGTAAATAGTCTTTAATGTGAAGCATTCCTGTTTGCACTTGACAAAAAAAAACCACCAAACAAAAAAAAGGCCCCAAAACAATCACCTTTTTTTATAGAAGGCAGCCACAAAATAAAGGAGGAGTTGCCAGAGTCTCTTGGCAGGACCGAGCAAACCTTTGTAGCCTACACAACTTCCTTGACTGAAGGTACAATGCTTAGGTAGATGGTTTTGCAGGCTTGAGATGTGTCCACACAATCTTCTGCAAACCTGGGCTTGTTCAGGGCTCCTGGATCCAGCCAGCTCTGGAGTGAAATTGCTGTGTCCTGCTGGATGTGGCACTTGCTAGAGATGCAAATCTCTCTCTCAAGGCCCACCTGGTGAATTGAAGTGCTCCTTTTGCATGGTTTTCTTTTGGTGGATTTTATTGACAACAGTTAAATATCCTATCTGTGGGGGGAACCAATCAGCTCTATGGGGGTCTGGAGAAAGAAGCCTCCTGACAAAAGGTCCAAGTCTGCTTCACGGTGTGCCCCCGTCTTGTGGGGCTGTTGTGTCTCAGCACTTTCAATCCACAGAGGGTGTGTGTTTCTCCGCTCTCCTATGAACTGCAGATGAATTTTTTGTGTGTGTTAGCCTTATATGTACTTAGTGACCCTTGAAACAATGTGTGTGGTAGGTCTTGTTGGTATTGTGAGGGAATGGGTTGTCCCAAGGGCTGATGGAGCACTCTCATGGTGGGGGAGAGAGGAGCACACCCAAAAACTGGTGTAGGATGAGCTCACTGCAGAAAGTCAAGGCCTGTGCAGAAAATGTAGCTGCTAACAGTGACAAAGTGTGATTGCAGATGAACTCTGATGTTTCAAGGGCATATGTTCCTCCCCCTTCCCCCCCTTTGAGGTTTGTCATTGGCTTGGCAAGAGGCAGACCTCCAGCTGAAGGCTATTTTCCAATCTAACTTCTGGTATCCCCTCCAAGGCCTAAGAGCCCTAGGGCAATTCATATTAAAGGTCACTAAGTTTTTGTTGAATAGAAATTTATCTTTATGTAACTGCTGAAGTAGGGAAAAAGCAGAGCAAAATCTTCCCAAATCTCTGATTCTTAAATCCAATGTTTATCAACCTTGCTCATGTGTGACAAGTGGTTTTGTTTCTTGAACAAAAGGACCCCTTTGTAAATGAAACTCTTTCCATAAGAGCTAAAGATCCTTTTGTATTTTTGGTTGTGGTTGGTTTGTTGGGTTTTTTTTAAATAAGGAAAAGTTGATTGAATTTCTCACATTATCTATATGCTCTTTCTGACACTGATTGCTGAGCTATTAAAACATGTCTGACCAGAGCCCAGGCATGGCCTGGCTGTCACTGACTTCAGTGGCAGCAGCAGCACAAGCAGCCCTGCTGCTCTACCTGTGTCCTGTCCCCTGTCTGTTTGGGAATTCTGGCCATGCAGGACATGAGGTTTAAGAAAAGCATTGGTGTGCTGAGGAACAGTGTGTGCAGGGGCAACGAGTGTGCTGGGAGTTGCTGAATCTGATATTGTCCCAAAAAGGAAATTATAGTCAAGCTAAAGCCTCAACTCGTGTATGCAAAGAGGGTTTAGCTTGGGTGGTGGAGTGGTCAGAACCATTTATCCTGCAGCAGGTAAACCATGTTTATGCTCTTGCCTCTCTTAACACAAAGAGATGCAGAAATGCTCCCAATGCTGAAGGCTCGGTAAATTATTATGCTGGCTGATGAGGAGGTTTGTATCTCAATTCCAGTGGTAAGTCCCTGGGAAAATCAGTTTAGCTTTATCTTAGACTTATTTACTTCCACCACACTTGGACTGTGGACTGAATATCTTTCAGGGACACTTAAGAATATTTGTGTTCTATAAAATGGCACAAGTAGTGGATTTTCTGAAGGTATAATACATTGGTTTGAGGCTCTCAGTGGCTCACATGCCTTATGACAGTCTTCTACATAAAACATTCATAAAATAAAATCTGATGTAATTCATTTCCCACATCTTACCAATAGCATGAAACCACAGTCATCCAAATGCAAAATATTTCTTATGGCACACACGGTTCCCACTTTGTCCTGTGATTTAGATCTCCCTTTTTTCTGACTATAATAACTATCCATCACTCTGAATTATTTCTTGTTAATGATGTGTTTGTTTCTTTGATTAAAGAGTTTAATGTATGTTACAGTCACTGTTTTTCTCAGTCTTCCTAATCACCATAACAGCCACCACAATGTCTGGTCAAGTAAATTCTATTTTGACCCTTTTTTCCCAGAGGGAATGCATTTTCAATTTAATTGTTCTTGTAAAATGTTGGACTACATTAATGTGGCTTATCATTCTCCCTAGCATAAAATAGTTTCTAGCAGTCCTCAGATAACCAGTTTGGCATCTCTTCTTACTTCAGCCTAAAGCAGGGTTTTCAACACCAGTTTGTTCTTGATAATGTCACTGGACATGAGGCTAAAGGCAGGAAAGTTGGGCATTTGTCGGTGTATCGTGCAAGTCTCCCAAAACAAAGATTCTGCAGCTTGAAAGCAGCTCTCCTGTTCATTTTATGGTCTCCCTGCACCTCCCAAATTCAGATCTGCTCTGGCACTGCAAGGCTGACCCTCTGAAAAATGTCACAGTTATCTGCTTTTCCACTCGAGCTTGCCTACAGGGAAAAATAGTGCTGCTTAAAATCTCCAGCTCTCCAGAGATGTGCATATGTGATCTGCATCTTCTGTTCTGGCACACAACTAGGGAGGGCACCAAGGGCAATTCTTTTTCATGTTAAGCAGAAGGGAAGGAGCTTGGTGGTATTTCTGGGTTCCTTAGTGAGTACTTGTAGCAATGTCTTCATATTCAGCATGGGAGTCAGCAGCTTTGTAAGTGGGACCAGTACAGAGAGAATGGGTGGATTTTTAGATATGTCTAAAGCTAATTTTACCTGAAACTTCCTTGGGTATTTGTAGCAGCCCATTCATCACAATCTGTAATGCTTACCAAAGGTGACAGATCAACATCTGGCATACTGGTGGTGATACCCCCAATTTTTGTGGTTAAATTGCTTTTAGTGCCTGTCTTGCTACCATAACAATAATTTGGACAGGTCAAAGTGAAATGCAGTTGAGATCTACTTTCTCATGTAACATGGAAAAAAATTATCTTCCACAATTGACTTATGAAATTTGCTTTAAATGTACTTATTCCTGCGTTAGCTGCATCCTGATAACAGATGGAAAAAGCCAGGGTATGTGAAACTGTTATCATTTTGCCTATAGGTCTGCTCAATCAGGATATAAGCATAAAGAGAAAGGTAAATAGGGCCCATGTTCCTTACAGCAGAGTGTCTGGACCTCAAGTTCCTACCATAACTGACCAGCATTTAATGGATAATCCATCATTCAGAAATCAAATTATTTGTGCATTTAATAGATAGCAAAGCACTTGGTAATTTGTGTCTTGCTACTTTTTACTTGTCCTATATAGGAATTACCTTAATAAGAGTGGGCTTGCAAGGCTTGTTTCTCACTCTCACAGTCATCAGGGGATGGTGTGGCAGGTATAAAAGGATATAACTGTGCAGCCCCCTGCTTAGAGGGGCCAGAGACTTCTCTTTGGCAGAGAGGCAAGAACATCTCTAGTTGTCATTTCCAGGCAGCAAGCTCTTCTCCCTGTGCAGTTTTCCACATTTCCACATTTCCAACATGGGTCAGTTACTCAGTGAGTGTTTATCTCTGAATACTAATATGAGAGGTGTCTTTACTCTCTCTTTACTATTTTCCCCCATCTGCTTTTTAAATTTTTACTCTTTCATGAAAATATTGTGCAGGAAAAACGCTCTGCACATTTCTGTCCTGTGTTCTTAGCCCTCACCACCTCTAGAGTTCTGCCCTCTAGAGATCCCATCCTGACTGCCAAGTTACCTGCACTACAGCCCCTCACTGCTTCCCTGCCATGGTCATTTTTATTCTTATGACCACCTCTGCTTAATTTCAGCTGGCCTGGGTTAGATACCTTTGGTGGAAAATTGAACTTTTAAAAAATTACAAAATTATTGTTCTGTCTTTGGCAAAGGCTCAGTAAATCATGTCAGTTTTACTCTGTCTCTGGTTCAAATAATTCAGCCTTCATTTACCAATAAAACAATTCAGGAGCTTGAGTTTTCCTGGGTGTCTTCTCCTAAAAGCCACACAGAGCATTGTGAGCCTGTGGATCACCCAGGCAGTTTGGAGCACCATTTGTAAATGGCATCTCCAGGGAGATGCTGGGAGCAACCTGCTTCCCTGGGCTCATTCAGAGCTCTTCTCCCGGCTCGTTCCCAAACTTTTGCAGTGTACCTTCTTTGGACTAGACTTTGGGGTCCCAGTGATCATGTTCTATGTCTGCTCAGCTCCAGGAGAAGCGATACTGCAGTGCTTTCCATCTGTGCCCCTTTGTGTCCCCTCTTCCTTCACCCCCCTGGGAAGGGGCCCATGCACTGAAGAGCTGTTCTGCTTCCTTGCTCCCAGTCATACTGGGATGAGTCCTGGCTGCCATTGGCATCTGTGTGATACTACTCCCTGCAGTGGTTACTGCTCCTCCCATGTGGCTGCTTGAAAAAACAAAAAAAAATTAGGTACTGTAGGTAAGGGAAGGGTTAAATCCCTTTGGCCTCTATCCTGTCTGTGCTCATTTGCAGCTCAGCCCATTTGCCAGGGTCAGTGTGTCTAAATTCTGATTAAGCTTTCCAGAGACATCTCCATCTGGACTCAGTTTAGGTATGAGAACCATTGCTAAGTACTGTCTTCTGCATGGTAATCACAGTCTCCATGATAACATTCTTCAATTGATACAAGTGGGATCTTGATTTTTGTTTTGTGGTGGATTTCTTTGGTGTGGGTATGTGTTTTGGCTGGTTGGTTATTAGGTTTGGTTGTTTTCATTTGAGGTTTTTTGTGGTTTTGTTTGGGGTTGGGGATGTTGAGTTTGTTTGATATTTTTTATTTTTTAAGGTTTTTTGATTGGGATTTGGGGGGGTGGTTGATTTTTTTGTTTGTTTGGGGTTTTGGGTTTTGTTGGGTTTTTTTTTTTAGTTTGGTTTAGAGTTTTCTTATTGCACTTTAAATATTGATATTTATTGATTATAAGTAGACGAGTTCTTTGAAATTAGAACAGACCTAACAACAACTTTATGTCCATTGTCAGAGTTGCCCAGGGGCAGCTCTTACTATATGGATGCTGTGGTTCATGCTCCCCAGAGCCTGCACAAGTCTGGGTAAATTCTGCCTGAATCTGATCTTCTTACACTAAATGTGAATGTTTCGTGCACAGTCAGCAAGGCTGGTGTTGCATCAGAAATTGAACCCCTTGGTGACTATACTGTATACACAAACTGTACTTACACTGACCAAAAAACAGGAGACCCACTACTGTAATTTTGTTACAATCAGTACCAACTCTTTCTTGCTTTTATAGCTTATTGTTCTATAAGGTACATGCAGGACATTAAGATGGAAACACTATACGCTTTTAATTTTTTCTTCTCTCTCCACATCTTTGTTACCCATCATCAAATTTTTTTAATAATTGATCTATAGGATAAGGTTCTACTTTTTTTTACAGTTCTGTAATAGATGTCAGTTATTAATTTGTCAATCTGGCAGGAATTGACATGTTCCTATTTCCCAATTATCAGGACTTCTGTGGTGATGGTCAGGTCATTGGCCAATTGTCCAAGTTCCCTTTGGTGTTTTTTCCAGCTATGAATTCCAAGGGTATTGGATTCACATTTCAGGTTCAGTTCCTAATTCTTGTCTGGTATTTTGCAGAAGTTCAGGACTGGATTAAAAAGTTTCTATGGTTGCTAATAACTCAGCTGTCTGAAGATAATGGCATTCATTGCCCACAATTTCACTTTCACAGGAATCCCAGATGGAATCTGAATTCCTGAGATTTCTGAAAGATCTCATAAAAGCTCCCTTGTTTGCCTAGCTTGGGAAAGATTTGCTGATAATTTCCTTCCCTTTGCTGAAGCTTCACAGCTTACAGCTACTCTTTTCCTGCAGAAGTTTTAGTAGCATTGCAGAACAAAACCTTGCACAAACAAATTGCTGTTCAGCACAAATAAATTCCAAGGCAACCAGTTACTTTATCAACGTCAGTAAATCTTCTCTGGGTTTACCTTCCAACTTTTTGGATATACTGCAAGATATATTATTGCTGAACCTATTGCTAGGAGTTCCTAAATCCTAAATTATCTGATAGGAAATAGGCTGCCAAAACTCCATCCCCAAAGGTCTGACTAGCTGTGGAGCTGTATGTATTCCCATGTATTCCCAATAGATGTGTACATGACACACTCATGTGTACACACACACAGGGTCTCAGGGCTGAGCACAGACAGAAACACTCATTGCTCATGCACGAGGGGATATCTCCTCCAAAATATAGTGCATGCTGAATACAGAAAAGCTCCTGTTTATATACTATATTTTACATACATATTCATTGATTTTCCCAGAATAAACACATGCATGATAATAATTTCCCTGAAATTATTAACATATTTTCCTTCCCCCTTATGCATGCATTCTTCTGTCTGGGCAGTCTCTTTGGTGGTCCCCGATGGTTGACCCCAGAGCAATGCCCAACTGCCCAGTGAACTGGTGAAAGTTGGCACAGCTGGGGTGGTTGCTTTCCTGTTCTTTTTCCTACAAAATGGGCATTGTGCCGTTTCATAGGTCAGTGGTTTTTGAAGAAAAAGCATTGTGTTACCTCACCAGGTGCAGGCAATTTTTCATCTGGCAACTGTCTCCAGCCTAAGGTCTGGATTTCCTGAACCTGCTGTTTGTGTCTCAGGAGCACAGCTGTGTGCACCCTGGCTCCCAGCCCACTCACCTTCCTCTCTGGCTGTCTGGCCTGATGCTCACCAGAATCACACACTGACAAGTGCGCCCTTGCTTGCTGCAGTTGCAGGTGCTGCCATGGTGAAGATGTGATGAATTGAGGCCAGACAGGATGCCAGCCCTGCTCACACACGACTGGCCCCCTTTTCCCCCTCCTATCCTTCTATTATACCAAGCATATTTTTCTACAAAACATCTTGCATCCTCCCTTCTCCCACGTTCAGTTCCTTTGTTTAAAATCCTTTTATAAATCCCTGAAATGCGCTTCCCCTCTGTTCCATAACGGGTCTCATGCTTTCATAGGTGGTATCCCACCCCTGCCTGGTGCAGGGTGTCCTCCCGGCCCCTGGAGTTGAGGCTCCCTTGAAGCAGCCCCGAGAGAGACCAGAGCTGGGGCTTCTCTTTCTGTTATCAGGTTAACTGAGGTTTCCTCCGTGCTCCTTTTGTGTTCATGGAAATGAGCCTTGCATTGCACAGCCTAACACCTAGCACAGTTTAAAGGCTTCATTAATAGTTGTGACTAGTTGAGACGCCTCCTTGGAGGCACTGAATTGTGCAGTAGCTTCATAACAATTACCATGTTCCTCATGACAATAGCATCTGAACTCACCCTAACAATTCTTTTTTCTGTTGTAAACCAATTTTACATTATTTGAGACAGTGTTTCCTCAACTGGGTGCTTGCTAGCTCAAAGCAGAGGATTTGTCTGTAGTACTGCAAACTCTGTGGCACAATGTGGTCTCAGTCTTGGTTTGCTGTTACAAGAGATTTACTGTGGATAACAAAAAAACTTGCTGAAAGGTAAAATATGTAAATGTTGGTTTTGTCTGTTAAAATTTTAGATAATGAATCTTCCTTTCCTAGCTGAAGTGCTGCACCTTGCACTTACTCATATAATTAACAAGCATCATAGAAAAGTTCAGTTGTAATTAGGTAAGTAATGAAGCAGTTGTTCAGGAAGGGTTGCCAAACTAGATACTTTACTTGATTTCACAGCCTGCTTACCCATTTGTGGAGAAGAAGCCTGAAGGCAGAGTTTCCCATCAACTGAGAATGGCATCAGCCATCTGGTAGAACCACAGCCCCTTTACTGGCAAAACCAGGGATTTTTCTGTCCATCTTCATTACTGGAACACATTTCTGCATGTGGCATCTTTTTTTTTTTTTTTTTACTTACCCAGCATTTCATGAGTCCTTTGGGTATTTTTTAAGGTACTTGTTTTTATTTCAGCAAAAGATATATTCTGCCTTGCAGTATAACACTGTTATCCCAAATGGAGCCAGGTGACTTCTTGGAAGTTTCTCTCTTGTTCCTCATCAGGGTTGTTGCTGTCCTTTTATTTCAAAACAGTGACATCAAAAAATGTGGGCTTTTTCCATATGCTGCAGAGTTTTTGATGGTATTGATCCATGGCATTTTGTCCTCTTCAGATTTTGGCAATGACCTGTATTCAACTGAGAGCAGACCTGAGCTTGTAGGTGGAGAATACTCCTTCAGCTTATGTCCTTAGGTGACACCAGACTGGCACCAGGACTTTCTGAAGAGATGTGACTCATAGCTCTCCCATCATTATTAGGAAAGTCATTGACTTGCTTATTCTTTTCTCCAGAGCTTCACAGCTATTGCTTACACTTCAAGTTTACAGTGAGTCTGTACATTATTCTGAAATAATTGGCTTCGCTGAGATCAGAGAAGTGCTAACAGATATGCAAGCCAAACCCATATTGTGACATTTTTTATTTTTTTGAGTTGGCCATTTGAGAAAAGCAGTTGTACCTAATCATATCAGTAAATCTCCCTGCCTTAATTTTTTTTTTCTATTTTTTAAAAGTTTCTTTTTACTTTATAGGATGATACTAGGGACTAAATGCAAGAAATTGTCCTAGTTGCTGTGTGAAAGAGGACAAATTTTTTTGTGTCTTCTGGTTTATACCTTTTTAAACTTTTAGCAGTAGATATGTGAAACATGATTAAAGCTTTCTCCTTCTTGGCAAATAAATAAAGTTTAAAATCAAAATGCAGAACAACTGGAGTGGATAGCATCTCAGGAAAGATTTCTACAGAATCTGACTTCCCACAATAAATTTCTTCACTCTAATAGTGATTAGGTGTGTCCTGCAGTCTTTCTTTAAGGCCTGAGGAACACTCTTGTTTGTGCTGTATTTTTGAATAATTTCAGTTGTCTAGGCTCAGGTTTGAAAAGCTTACAAAAATGCTTTCTTGATGGGCTAAGTCAGACTTCAGTTGGCCTTAGTCAGCTCAATGCACTTGAAAAATCTCTTTTTGTTTAAGCTGTTTCTTACAACACTGCTCAGTTTCTGATAATCCAAGACCAATGTTACAGAATATACAGGAAATAAATAATGAGAAATCTTGCAAGGGCATTTGAATTTGATACAGAAAAGATATTTTGGTGGTATAGGATGGGTTGCCAATCTGCAGACACCTTTAACATTTCCAAGTTTGAAAGATGAGTATCTACAAATCTGTATCCATCCTGCAGCAGAAATGCAGACTTCCCTTAGGTAATAAAGCAGAAAAAATTATTATATTGATTGCCATCCTCCTGGACTTAACAACATCTAGCTACCAAAACCCAGTAGCTTCTGCAATGACTTCTACTGATGAAGGTATAATTGCCTTTCCATAAAGAATAGTACAGCATTATCTTCATGCAGGAGGTTGCAAAGTGGGTAAGACAGCCCTCCTCCCCATGCTGACAGACTGAAATTCTTCCTCTAATCCTGGTGGGGCAGATGCCTTTGGTACTGACCAGAAAAACAGCTCTGGTCCTGTGAAGGTGGAGGTACTAGTGTGGTGGTGGTTGACCTGTTTTTCCCTTTCATTGAGAAGAGACACAAGCACACTCAGGATGGAACTAATCAGAGAATTTATTTTCTCATATTATCTCTGTGCAAAGTGGAGCTACAGCCCAGTGTATGAAGGAGCCTGACAACAGGGTGAGGTGCCCATCAGATGCTAGGGCCATGGTTACATATATTTGGTCTCCTTAGACAAATCTCTTACTGTGCTATTGTCCATATGTGGTGTTCTCAGCCGCTTAGAGCCTCCTTGGCCTGGGCCTTCAGGTCATGCTGCCCCTGAGGCTGGAAGTTCCTAGTCCAGGTAGTGTTTGCTGTCCTAAGCAAGGCATGCAGCTGTTAGTGCCTTGCATTTCCTTTGTGACTCTGCACACTAATGCCATTCTTGCTCTTTACCCCTTAATTGGCCATTTCTAAGCTTTGTTGGGCTGCATTAATTGCTAATATCTTTCTGTCCTGTTGAGTAACAGCAGTTCTGCTCTTATTTTCCACTGTGAATCATGCTGAAATTATCTCCTTTAGAAGAAATCAGTGGAAGGCCTCCTGCACAGACTTGTCTTGGCAGTGTCAAGAATCTGATGTCTTAATTTCTGCGGAAAAAAAAAAATTAAATAAGTGTCATGAAGAGAAGCTGCCAATAAAGAAAGAAAACAAAAACTAAAATTTATTTCCACGTGTCTATAAGCTGCTCTGTGAGCATGCAGAGGTTAGCCACGACTGCTGGCAACTTGACCCCAACCTTCCAGAGGGTCATCACTGTGGTTTGTAGTAGGTCATGTGAGAAATTTCTCCCTTAGTCCAGACTTGCAGGACACTTTCCACATCTGTGGTCTCAAGCTGGTGCCAATGTGCTGGTCAGATTGTGAAGAGAGGTAAATCTTCTCAGTGGGTAGCCCTCCATGCACAGAGACATCAAATGAGTCAGTGGAGTGCTAAAAATAACCAATGGTGATGTCTGAAGATCTTGGAAAGTAGGTCAGCGATGCTCACATGGAAGAATTATGGATGCTGCTGACAAGGATCAAGGGAAATCTTCACAGATACTGAAGTGCAGGGGAGAGTGTGTGGCAGATCACAGTGTTTTATCCAATGATTCTTGTGTGTAGTGGAGGTGAGTCACGTGTGGACTTAACCTTAAGCATGTTCTGAAGTATTTTGTTAAAAGAAGTCTGGCTTCTTTTCAACAGTGTGGGTTTTTCCTCTCTCCTCTTTTCCTGGAGCAGAAATAGGAAGAAGTACAAACAATCTCTTGGTAGTTCTTAATTATTTAGCACAGAGGAATGCAGAGCAATGAGGAGAAGTGAAATTTTTGTTGAAGTGAACCATTCAGGTCACAGTCTCTACTACCTTCCTGGTGCTTAATTTTATTTTGTAGTGTGTCTAGATTTGTGTCTTGTGGAATTGGCATGGTCTTTTTGGAGGAAATGTATTAGCAGAGATAAGGTAAAACCAGAAAAACCTTTTAAAGATATCTCACTTGATTAATCTGCCTTCTATCTAAAAGATGTTCAATTGAAAAGCAAATCAGTTTGGTGTTGTGATGTACAGATAATAATTTCTTGTGTCTGCCCTTGGTCCTCTTTATTGCCTGTGACAAGAGGAGCCCAAATAGAATAAAAACTATTTTTGGATGTTTTACTTGCCACTCATCTAACATGAGTTGATGGCTGTTTGGGTTATTAATCGGTTCGTATAAATAGACGAGAAATTGCATCTCATTGTAGGAAAGCTTAAAACTCCACATAAATGCAGTTTTCATTGGTAAAAGGCAATCTAAGGAAAAAAAGAAAATTAGGAAAATATTAAGTAAACATAATGAAAAAAATCACAACCAGGTGAAGATAGTTGAATGACATGCAATATAAAGGACATTTTGCATATAACATATCAATGTGAATAAATCCATGAGAAAGCCACAACAGAAGATAAATACATATACTAAGATTTTTCATATTTTTCTGAAAGAAACATGTTGTAATGAATAATGAAAACTGGTTCTTTAGGATTTGTCCACAAAGGAAGACAGCACTTCTGAAACATTCAGTTGTTTATTTAATAACTGAAGCAAGTCAGGTTAAGAATCAGGAAAATTGTTCACATGTAATGAAATATTTAAATAACTTAGGAGCAAAGGGCTCAGTCCTGTATTTATTTAGCTTTAAAATATATATGCCTTTGAGATCATCACCTTAAAGCAAGCCACTGAGGAGAACCCAAAATGAAAAGAAAAGCGGCATAAGCTCATAAAAATAGAGTAAATGAACAGAAGAAAAAAGCACACAAGCTTTTCAAATTGAGAAGGAAGAAAATCAACTTATAATCAATATGAATGAGCTAATGGATAAAGCAGAATTATTGCTTATAAAAAAAGATTTACTAAAGAGCTTACTGCAATAATATGACATATCTGAACCCTCTGGATCATAGGTAGACACAGAAAAAATATTTAATATAAATTACTGCAGTTCAAGAGCAATTATGTCCAGGTAAAACTGCTTCTAGAAACATGTGAGATAGGAAGGAAAAAGTAATGTACAAATCCTGTTTAGACACTGTTGATACACATATATGCATATTTAAAATTAAAGTACCTGTGTTCTTATAATAATACACTCTACCTGTGAAAAATCTGTCTTTATTTTGCTTATTTTTGTGATTGTTCTAAGCCAGCCATTGAAATGATTGAGTTTCACCTGAGATGCGAATGTATGTTTGACCTTAGAACCAAGACGGATGAATAAGCATTTGTACATACTTGTGTATGTCAATTTTAATCAAACATACCTGAGTTACTTCAAGTGTTCTTTTTTTCATCAGTTCCTCAGTATTCAGAGGAATGTCAATGATTTTATATCCATTTAATCACTTTTTTCATAGAAACTGGGACAGTGAAATCAAACTTACAGGATGGAGCTGGGGTTTGTGCACCTAGGATATAGTGTGAGTAGTCTGAGGTGGTTAATTGTGGCTGCAGAATACACAATTTAGTTTGATTTTATTTAGAGATGACATCTCTATCTGAGGAGAATAGCAAGTTTGAGATGAGAATTACATTCAAGGTCCATGTTATATTCTGTAAGTATCACTATAGGTTTAAATTAGCATGCTGTCTCTTTTCTACTATTTAGCTCCGTTTTTTTTACCACCTTGGAGTCCTTAGCCATTATTTTAAGAAAAGAGGAAATGAGCTCTGTCTGATCACTCAACCCTAAAAAAGCTTATGGCTGGTAAAGAATAGTATGTCTTTCAACCTTTTGTGGTATATTTTTTGCAGGGTGGAGGTGGTGTTTGTATGTTTGTTTTTGTCAAATTTCATGAATCCTAATCTAGAAATTTCAAAGAGGCTGTGCATTTCACATGATCCTAAACTGTGACGATAAATCAGTGCAAGGAGAAGCATGTCAACCACCAAGTTAATAATTGCCAGAGATTTGAATGTATTTTGTGTTGGAAGTGACAGCTTAAAAGCCTTCTGTATGGCAAAGAGTAATTTCCTATGTGAAGTGATAATCAAATTCTAGTCCCAGATCATGGAGAAACCATCTCCAAAACAGGATTAAAATAAAACTTTTTTTTTGTCAAAGAGACTAAATCCATGGCATTTAATTCAACATACAAAGTTTATCCTTGTTATATGAACAGTAACAACAATGAAAGCAAACTGCAGTAAGAAATTAATCACTAAAGGGTTTTCCTCAAGCTTTGTGATAAAGACTAACTGCCTAAAATTTCCACTGTTTTATGGAACCCTAATGATTGAAAAGCGGGTATAGGGGAATTTAGTGAGATTCAGGATGACAACAAATTTTTTTGAGGTTTCAAATGTTCAGTGAAAAACAACATGTAAAGATTTATTTGTTGTTAAAAAGTGCATTCAGTTGGAGTTGTCTACTTTGAGCAGCCTTCCTACAAGCCCTTAAGCCATATTGGTGAGATAATGCTGAAGTTCTTACAGAAGTGGGAACATGTTTTAATAATAAAAATGCGATTTTATTGCTGAAAATATTTTTAAAGGTAATCCGTTACATTAATCAAAATAATTTAGTAATTTGGTATAGAAAAATGTTGGAATCTATTTTCCAGTGCTTGAGGCTAGACTAGATTAAATTTATTCAAAACAAAAATAATTTATTTATGTATATGAAAATGAATTTTAAAACTTTCAATCAAACTCACTTTGAGTGCTGAATGTGGAAAGCAAAGTCAGACAAGAAGTAATTCTAATTGCTGGGTGCTATGAGCAGCGTTGAGAACAAAAAGTGGTGCCAGAAACAGTTGCATTAATTTTGTTACCAGGATATTTTTAATGTATTTTTAATTAACGTGACCAGGGTATGGGGACCTGTAGCAAACATTAATGACCTTGGAAAGGTGAGGGCCAGCACCTCATGGCCATGGTGACAAGGCTTAGCAGGGTGTTGGGGCAGGTGTCAATGCTGAGGCATCCCAAGGGTGAGGTGAGGGATGCCTGGGCAGGCACAGCTCAGGGCTGGGCAGGGGACTTCGCACAGCACAGGCACAGCTTCACCTTAGGCAAGGACCAAGGCATGGGATGAAAGCCCATAGTGAGGTTTCTCACAGCTTCTCACAATTTAGTTATTTCCACTCAGTCTGATCCAAGACTACAGGTGCCTTGTACCAGGGATTACCTAAGGGAAGAGGTGGCAGGGTCTGTTGGTGGCCCAAGGGCCACGGTAGCCTACATGGGGATGTCTGAGTGTGGGGTTGAAGCCATTAGCAGAATAAATGGACTCCACAACCCCTGAAGTGGGTGTGTACTGTCAGCACCTGGCACAAGTGAGATAGCTCTCGTGCAAACTTGTGCCCCAGCCCTGGTCTGACCCACATCTTTATTGACAAAGGTGTTCCATATGCATTCTATTGCCCAATCTTTCTGTGCATATTCAACCCCTGGCCCTGCCTGTCCTCACCTCCCATGGTAATTAGATCCACGCCCTTCTGAGCAGGTGTTGTTCACAGTGGTCGTCTCATGGTGGTCTCTCGGTGGTCTCTGAGGCTGAAGATCATGGCCTTCTTCATGATTGAACTTCTGAACTTTTCTCCTTTGCACATGCGCTTTGGTCCCTTGGTGCTTATCTGAGTACGTCTGTTGGTCTTGATGAGCTTGGAGACAGAGGAGCCCCTTTATCTGGGTTCTTTGCATCCCTTGGTCTTCTCCCAGTATTGTTCTTTATGTAAGAAGCTTCAGAAATTTGCATTTTCCCATGCCCTTTTTACCATGGCAGAGGTATCTTAAGTGAAAGGTTAAAATTCAACACATAATTCTACAAGCTAAAATTTAAATGCTTAATTCATATCGCTAACTCAAGTGAACTCCAAAAATCTCTATTTCAGGGTCATCCAGAAACAAAAAAAGTGAAGGATTCATAAGAGGTGTGCTTAAGAGCACCTTGATTAGCAGGTCAAGATCCCAACCCAGCCATAAGGTTTGGTCAGGGACACCCCAATTAAGAAAACAAGGGTCAGCCAAAAAGCAAGGCCAGTCTGCAGCCATGAAGAGATATAATGGGAAGATAAAAAAAATGGAGATAAGGCACCTCTTTAAGGAGAAGGAGCAGTGAGGAAATAATATTGATTGGCAGAGGTGAAACACAGAGAAGAGAGAGAGAATCACAATTGCTATTCCTGAAGGGGACATATATCCAAAAATAACTTGTGAAGAGCCCTGAAGAGGTGGTGAGGATTTAATACTGTACACCTTGTCCTCCTACACAGCAAGTAATCATGGCCAGATACCTTGAAGACATGTGAGCCTGGTGCTCAAATGCCAAACTTGGGCCTGTGCATCTTAGATCTTGTAGGTACAACAGTGTCAGTGGGTGAAATCTGTTCTGCTTTGAAATAGACTTGCCCCCTGCCTCGTCCAATACAGTCTGGAATTGAGATTTATTACATTGATACCCTTGTGTTGCAGCATTACTTGCGTTCCTTCAGCTGTATGAATGGAAAAGGTGATGTTTGCAGAGCTTTCAGACAGGATGGGTACTCCATGTTTGTGCTGGGATTTAACTCCAGCCAGTAGCTGAGCCCCACACATCCACTTGCTCACTTCCCCCATTGTGGAATGAGAATCGGAAGACTGAGAAAAACAATGGGCCAAAATAAAGAGAGTTTAATAGATAAAACAAAAGCCATGCACACAAGCAAAGCAAAACAAGGAATTCATTCACAACTTCACTTGGGCAGGTGGATGTTCAGCCACCTCCAGGAAAGCAGGGCTACTCTATCCCAGGCAAAACAAGGATAGTTTGAAAGCATAGCCACTGCAGATTTAGAAAAATCTGTGATTAGTCTTCACTCTGGCATGGCTAGGCCACAAAAGCAAAGAGAGGACAGCAGAAATTTGCATCTGTTTTAGCCACCCAAGATACATTCCCTGTCTTCAATGGTAGTGGAAGTGATAATTGATAATTGAGAAGTTCATCTTCAAAATGTTTTGGACAGTGATAACAAAATTAATAAAAGAAGCTAGTTCCAAGGTAGGTTTTTGGGGCTTTTATTCCCAAGAAAATACATCAAAAACATCAATCCATCTGAGCTACAAAACTGTGCATAAAAGTAAGAAACAAGCTGATACATTCTAGCAAACTGGAAGTTAAACAGCTTTACCTGAGTCTTGGTCCTGATTTGGAAACTGTGTGCATTCTCCCATTCAGTCTTAGGAAGCAAGCATCTTATCCATGGACATACAAAGGAGTGTCTTTAACTGAGCTCTTCATAGAATCTTCTGTGAAACAGCCAGTTTTTAATCAAACTTGCTTAGGAAGGAATATTTCTGACAAAACTTAGAGAACTTTGAGCCTCATCTAAGCTCTGCCAATTTCAGGAACTGATTGCACTGTCCTAAGTCAATGGAATTTAAACAAGCCCTGAATGTTGCTCAGGTGCCATAGGACAGCCCCATGCTCTGAACAAAGAAATATTTATCCCACTAGAGAGCAGTAAGTGCTATTCTTCTGTAAAGCAAGGAAAATGGGGACAAAAACCTTTGTAACATAAATCTTCACCCTTTGTGATGGTGGAATTCAGATTCTCTATGGAGCATATTCCATGATCTCAGCAACTGCCACACAGATTATATAAATATTCTTCTTCAATTAATGAAAGGAGTACTGCAATAAAGGACACAAAGAAAGCCATGTATTCAGAAATGCTAAATCCAGAAACATGTACTTGTGTAGAAGGAAAATTTTGACACACCCTTAGAGGGAAACTACTGAGAATCTCTAATTCTGCTTTGGTGCAGAATTTCCTTATCTTCTTGGCATACTTTACAGCCAGATGCAAGGGCAAAATCTGGTGATGAAATAAGTTAATTATCTGTAAATTGAAGTGTGCAGTGTCATGATGTTATGGTAGGAGTGTGATGGAGGGTTGTGTTTTATTTCTGTTTGTCATCACATTAAATTGGCTGAGTTGGGAATTGCAGTAAGGGCATTAGCATTCACAACCATTACTGCCTTGAACACTGTCCAGCCTTTTCACTTCCCTCTCCCTACTCGTTCAGTAATTCTGCTTTGTGCCTTTTTTGAATGCAAAATAGATTCTATCAGATTTCCTCCCCTCTCCTGACTGCCTTTGCTGGGAACTGCTGTGAGAGGAAAACTGCCTTTAAGTTCTCCACCTTCCTTCAGACTTGTCATCATGGGTGATCAGTTGTTTTTTGCTCCTTTGAGTTTTGTTCATTTTCTATATAAGTTGTAAAAGCCCTTACAAACAACAAAAGTTTGAGCACTTCAATTCTCACTTATTATATGTATGTGTTGGAGAATCTGGGCACTCAATCTTAAAAATTAATAATTTCACTTCCACAAATGCATATACTAATAGGGATGAGAAAAGTCAGGGGTTTCAACACATCTAGAATTGGACTAACAAAAAAAAATTGGGTTGGGAAATTTTTAAGTAACATGTTTCATCCTTTCTGAATATTTTTATAATATATGTATCAAACTTGTTTTCCATTTCAAGCGTGGATTTTATCCTCATTTTCCAGTGGTAGTGAAATAGAATGGACAGAAAACCCACTCTGAGGTTGGTAGAGGTCTGAATTGGACTTAGTGGAAGCTGAGTGAGCCCTGAGTTGCACAGAGACTTGTGGAAGGAACCATCCCCCTCTACCTCCTGCCAATGGCATGATGAGCTGGGTCAGCTTGTCATGGTCTTGTCCTGCTGAGCCCTAAGCTCAAAGACATTAACTTTGCAGCTTCTCTCAGTAACTTTGCCAACAGGTGACCACATCTGATGGGGAAAAGTGTTTGTTAAGATCCAACTGGAATTTCTCTTGTTACAACTTGTGTCTGTTGCCTGTAGCACTGCTCTGCCTCTTGTGCTTTTGCTGTGTATGTCCAAGCAGGTTCCTCTGCCTGCTCTGCAAACTACCATCAGTTTGTTGAAGACAGCAATAAGATCTCTCCTGAGATCCCTGTTTCCCTCCTCTTATGGCTGAACAAGCCCAGTGTCTCACTAACACTTGTGTGAGCCAGCACACCAGTGGTCCCATGTTACTGGTCTTCTCCTGGTCTCATTCCAATTTGACAATGTCTGTCTTCTACTCGAGACTCCAAAACTGGACATGGTAATTTACTTGTGGTCTAATGAGTGCCAAATAGAAGAGAAGGAGGCTAAAATTATTTAAGTTTCTGGGTCAAGTCTTGCTAATGCAAGATCTCTATCTCGAGGGCTCATAGCTAAACCACAATGGCCATATGTGCCAGAGAAGACAAAAAGATGGTCAGGGTGACTAAAACCTGTCAGTGCCACTGGGGACTGACAGTTGTGTACCATCCTACATAGACTTCAAAAGTTGTCCCTGGGTAAACCTGATGAAGATTTGCCATCAGTCCAGACCCACCTCTAGCTACCAAAAAAAGGTATCATTTCTAGGTGTTCCAAATAGGTGGATTGAATCACTCCCCCAAAATGTTCTTGTCTGTGTGCAGACACCAGGGGAGAGACTTAGACACTAAGCTGAAATTTTGCTTTTAGGCAGCTAAATTCAGATGAGCTGACAATTCAGATGGGATCACGCCATCAGATGGTACTCTTGCACCCCTGGAGTAGAAAACAAATGTTTACCCTGTTTCACTTCAATGTAGAAACTTCTTCCTCAGCTTCAAGCCTCAAGGTCATATCTTCAGACTGACTGGTTGCGAATCATGGTTGTCTTGCCCATGTTAGGACATGGTAGAGTTTTTCTCATTCACTGTTGCGGTTTCCTGTGCTTTGGATAGGCTTTTAGAAGTCTCAGGAGTTATTCTTCAGGGGTTTTCCAGCTGAATCTATGTAAAGCATGGCTTGCTACTGTACCGAAGAATGCTCATTTTGAATGAGATTTTGCGACTATTAAATACTGGGAGTGTGCCCAGGATGCTGGAGGCTCTAAACAGATGCTATCCAACATCCACCTAACCTGCTTTTGGTTGTGTAGTTTGAAAAATACTCGTGAAAGAAAAGCTCAGTGAAAAGCACAACTTGGTAAGCAAGGCTAGATGGCAGGGTTGAAGGAGAAGGAATTTCATCTTCTGGAGTATTTTAGCATTGCTCTTTCCTGAAAGCAAATCCAGGAGACTCTGAGTTTAGCTGAAATTGAAAAATCAGAGCTATGACAGTCTTACCTCATGCACATGATCTGTAAAGTCAAAACAGTCTTAAGCTTGAAGTGATGCATCAGACTATGGAGAAAGGACTCTTTCCACAGATATCTCTTCAGTGTTTTGCCTATAAAGGTCTTCAGTATTACCCTGGGCTTCAAAATCTCAGATTTCCAGATGTTGACTTTATTACTGTAAAGCTACTTCTCTGTTTCCATGAAGTGCTGAGAAGACAATTTAATTAGCAGCTCAGGAATTGCTCTAGAAGCACCAGCAAATGAGACTCTAACCATAACCACCTGTGACAGAGAGCAAGTGTACTTGGCTCCACTTAACAGCTATTATGAAATTTGGGAAAGAGGGGAAGGAAATGACAGATGGTTAACAACTTTGTAGAGGGTGTTGATGTGGATGAGTTTCTTCCTAAACTATGTGGGGAAGGGGGACCACTGTCACAAATCACTCTGAGGCTGCAGGGTGCTGGCAGTCCTCACCAGTGTCCTGCTGCTGGAGAAGGACTCAGCTGTTGTGCAAACCCCATGAGGGGCAGGGACCAGCCCTGACCCCTCTGATTTCCACAAGAGCACAGCTTTTCTTTCTGAGAACCTGGGAATGGCATCACAGCAGCCAGCACAGAGAGTTTTAAGGCTTACTACACCCAAGTCTGATTGCTTTCTAGCTCTCTTGAAATCACATTTAGCAGAAGTAAAGATGAAAGCAAATGTAAATGAGAATTTGTTTACATAGCACAAATGTTGGTGATGCAATTACAATGAATTTAGAGACAGAACTAAGAAGAAAACTCTTCTTTTATCCACCCATACTTTAATGAACTTAAAGAGGAATTTTCTATGCAGGGAAAAAAGTGTTTAACCAAATTTGTTGCCTGGGATCCTTTCTGGATATAATGTTCACACCTAATTTATTCTCTGTGGCTTCATTTAAATGTAGTTTAATCAAATGCTGATTTCAATCTTTTCCCAAGGGTTTGCCTCCCATCTGCCATCTCACTTTCAGAAATTCTTAGTTTCACATAGCCATGCCCAAAACCTATATCTTCTTCCTCGATGGTAAACAGTTTCTGCTAGCAGACTTTCTTCACCATAAAGAAACCCCAAATTTACACTAAGCAAAACACTCTTGTTGGCTTGGTACAGTTATATTCACAGCTCAAGGTAAAAAACTTTTTTCACATGCTGAAAATCACATTTGCATTAATGCTAAGGTCTGCCTCCAACTCTATTTCAAATAAACTGGTACAGACAGTTGTGTGTACATGCAGCACACTTAGTGCTTGTTTCTGACTGGTGTGCCTGCCAGCCATGTGGTGTGGCAATGCATTATTGCCCTGCCCTTGGGAGACCTATCATGTGATCTAATAAATATTCAGATTTAATTTGAATTTTTACTAAGATTTAACATCTAATTTTTACTTAGATTTAAGTACAACATTCTAGCAAATATGGTGTCTCCCAGAGACCATCAGAAAGAACTGAATATAGAGAGTGACTTAGTTGTTTTGGGGTTGGAGGGTTTTTTGTGTGTGTTTTGGGTTTTTTTGTTCTTCTTTTTTTTTTTTTTTTTCTGATTACACAATTTTCATGGAAATAAACTCATTGTTAGTATAGCATTAATCTGTTCCTGGTACTTAGTGTTTATTTGCTTCAGAAGCTCAGTCATAATATTTTATTTGCAGATTTAATTATCTCCATAGCAACTAATTTTGATTTATTAATAATAATACTAGTAGTAATTGAAACAGAGAGATTGGTACATAGTATGCTTCTCCTAACATGCTGATAAAATAATTTCCAAATAAAACATCTTTCAAATTATTTTTAAGAAACAATGGGTGAACTTAAGGCAGCTATTGTATAGGGAGATGGGAGCTTTTCTAGACTCTTCCTATACAAAAAAATGTGTTTAGATATTTGTACAAAATTTGTGTTGTGCAGCAACTGATCCAAAACTCATTGAAAATTTTGATTTTGGTGGTCATGGGATCAAGCCCTTGTTTAAGTAATTTCTGAATGCCTTGTCAAGCAATCTTTCAGATTTTGCATCTTTCATATGAAAACAATTAAATTGAAAATAAACTAATTAGAATTTAATCTGCTGTTGCGGTAAGGATCAGGAAATTAAGGATTAAGATTAAGGATTGTGTTTGACTGTGGAATTTATTAAATAGTCCTAAATTCACGGAGGAACAGATTCCTTTCCCACATTGAATAATCAGGCTTTACTAATTTAAAGAACTTACCCCTAGAGCCACAAATCCAGGCTCATACTTTTTTTTAGAGAGGAGGAAGGCAGAGCTAACCAGAATTGGTTTTTACATGTAAATCCCAGAGATTACAGGAGCCCTTCCTGCCTCTGTGCTTTACACCACTCTCCCAAGTAAGCCTACAGAGTGGGGGAGAAAGCCTAGGAAACATTTCAACAGTCACCTGGAAATGCTTTTTCCTGCTTATGTCTTGGTTGTGGGTTAGAACAAAAGTCTTCTGGGGCCCCTGGAAAGGAAAGCATGAAGTTCCTGAGAACACAGACATGCCAGAAAGGCTATGATGAGTCTGCCTCTGAGTTTGCAGGTATTGTCTGCTCCAGAAGGCTGCTGCTCTGATGCAGACCCTTCTCCCGTGGGGTACTCAGCAGGTTTTCTCAGCAGCACTAGGGCAAAGCATGGGGGACTGCTGCTATGTGGAAGGCTTGCTCTGCCTCACCTTGAGGAGTCACCACTGTGGCTTCTGGCAGGGCTGTGCTAGCACCAAGATCTCTGACACTGGTATGGGCAAAAAGATTTCAAACAAATGAAAACACCAAACCAAACCCAACACCCCTAGGGGAATTAGTGATATTTGTGGTGGTAGTGAATACTCATGCAAGTGACTCTGAGCAATAAGATCCTACAATAAATATTTAGTCCATATAGAAATATGTATCTATATCATATCCTCTTCTCATAGCTTGCCCCAAGAAGTCCCATGGTTTTTTTGTGTTATGGCAAGGTCAAAGACTCAACCAAGGGGCAGAACGTGGCTTCTTTTCCAGGTTGCTGTTTTAACACACAGGAGAGGGAACCTGTCCAGAAATTAGGTTGCCAGCCTTGAACTTGGAAAATTGGATTCAGTTTTCTTTTCTGCAGCTGATTACTTATAAGACCTGAGGGAAATAATTTTGTGTCAGATTCTTCAAGGTGTGATGCCCATTTGTTTTCCATGGAAATTGGTTAAGGTTAGATGTTAAGTACTTTGATGTTCTCTGTGGGGCTTCTGAATTTGTACCTGAAAAATGGAGATGAGATGATTCATATACTTGATAAATGTACTAACAATTGTAAGTTCTTATACCTAATAGCTGCAGAAGTCATAAATTTACTGCAGGTAGAGCTAAATAATTCCAGATGCTAATTTGACCTTTCCATCTTGTTTAAAAGGATATTTTTGGCTGTAAAGATGAACTACTTGTAATATTCAGATCAGTGGTAAACTTTATTATTGACTTCTGACTTCTGTGAATCCACCAACTCTTTAAGGACTTTATTCTTATTTATATTTCTTTTCCCATGATAATTGAAATAATACCTTCATCACTAGGCCTGTAAATGAGCCATACAAAAGAAACATTCAGCATCAGTCATGGCAATTAAGAATTTGTCTAGATGGAAAAATACAGTACTTTGCAGATGGCACACAAGAAGCTAAGGCTACATTTTCACTAGAGCTTGAGAGATTTATATTCAATCACCCTCTCAGGACTAGACACAGACTAACCAGGATAAAGTGATATCCTTGTTCTTAATACACTTCTCAGAAGGGCTTTAGTTACTTTAGTTCTTTGAGCAAGTTCATTCAGGGTCTCGGTGTGGCCTGACATTGTGCCATGAAGAGGTATCCTGGGACAATGGACAGAGTTCAGAGGTGAAAATAAGGATTGCACATGGCCACAAGCTAATCTCGGAGCTTAACTGATCGAGAGCTTCTGCCTCTGAAACACCTCATAGTGTGTTGGCTGCTCTATTCATTTGACCTCTGCTTTTTGCCACCTTTTCCTTCTGTGGTTGTCTTCTTCTACCTGTCAGATGTTAATTTCTTGGCACAAACCTGCATTGTTTCATTTCATTTCATGGTGCACAAGTACTTCAGGGAACATCATTAGTATGAAAATTTACAACAGGGGACAGAACACTTCTTATTCTTTACTTCGTGCTGGAGAATCAGTAGAGAAAAAGTGGAATAAGATTTTTTCCCTCTATGTATTTTGGGGTTTTTTCCTGCTGAATATTAAAAAAAAAAAGGTTGATTCATGCTTCTTCCACCCAAGATGCATTGACTTAAATTAATGCACTTGTCAGAATAGAATTAACTTCCTGGTCACGATGAATCAAGAGGATCCTCAACTTCATCTTCCTTGAATTTTAAGAAAGGATATTTATTTTTCTTGTGTACCTTCAGTCTGGGAAAGAACTGAAATTGTTCCTTTGCATTGTGCTGAATCAATCACAGGAAATAAATAGTGGTGTCAAACTGCCTTTTAGAGGACCTTTGGTACTTTATCTCACCTTACAGACGTGAGCAGTTTTTGGGGAAATGACAGATTGATACAGACTGGTCAGCATATGATCCAGGCACCCAAAAGGACAGCACAGTCCAATGGTAGCAAATAAAACAAGTCAGTTCTCAGAGTTCATTTTTGTAAGAATTTTCAGCATCAAGCAAATAGAATCTGCTAATAGCAGACAGACAGTTGTTCTAATGAAGAAATCCTGATTTAACCACTTTGCTGCTCTTAACCTTAATGCTCTTTGTGTTCAGAGTTGATCAGACTCTGACTTACAAGGGGTGACAGGGACACTCAGTTACACCTTTTGTCTGCAAGACTGTGAGGAGAGAGAGAAATGAGCAGACCACAGGACTGATCTTATCGTGATGTGATAAAAATCTGTACAAAAAAGAAAAATGCATCTGTGCAGACTTTACCAGACTGCCTTAACATCGTACACATTCAATATTCAGAATTATTCTGTGAATAATTTATGCAAACGTATTCCATTGGTACAACTGTTTCAGTGGGTATTTGCTATTTTGGGACTTGTGGTTGGTCAGCTATTTCCATGTGACAATTACCAGTTTCTGCATGCATGATTCTTACATGTGGCTCTTTAGGGTGAGTATATTTAACTATTTGCTGAGCTTTCCCTATGTGCAAATAAATTTTGCTTTCAGCAGTGTATAGGAAAAAAAGAAAGAGATCTAAAACCAAGCAGAGATAAAGGGTTGCAAATATTTGAGGGGGAACATGAGTACCAATGAAATGAAACTCTACAGAAATTTTCAGTGTTATGATGCTCCAGTTGTAAAAACTGCATTTCCATGGGTTTAGGAGTCTACCCCTAAAAGCTACATCCTAGGTCAATTTAGGGAGTGCCTGGAGGGGTGTCTGGATCCTCGGGCAGCTCTGAATCATAAACTCATAGGACTGTTGGGGTGGAAGGGACATTTAAGGATCATTTCATCCAACCCTCTGCAATGAGCAGGAACATCTTCATCTAGTCCAGGTTGCTCAGAGCCCTCTCCAGTCTGACCTTGCATATTTCCAGGGAGCAGCCCAGCAAGACTGTGTCTCTTGCCCTTGCCAGCCCAAGAAGCAGGAAGCCATGGTGTGAAGTCCAAACTCTGGATCTCTGCACTGCGTAACAGAGCCCACCTGGCTGCAGGGATGAAAATAATGATGGTGGTTTACTGTGATTTATGGAAACTTGTGAAAAATATATTGATTTTTCCTGCTTCTTTCCTCCCCATATGTTCTTTTATCCTTGCTCTTGTTTAGATGTATCCGTCTCAGGGAGGAAAAAACCTCCAAAATACCAACACATCATATGGCCATAGCTTCTCATTTCTGTGCTCTATCATGTCCAGTTGCCATCCCCACATCTCGGAGACTTCTGTGGTGCAATTCTTCGCCATGCAGCACACAGACAACATAGCTCCCGGTGCTCAGGGCGCAACGTGCAGGAAAGGGACATTAATAAAGCCAGGGAAATTTCAGTTTTCTCTGTATGTGAATTTTGCTGTGTTCCCTCCTGCTGAGCGAATGATAATGAGGCAATCGATTGTAACCAGGTGCGGGAGGAGCTGCTCTGGGCTCGGCAAAGCTTCGCGCTCCAGCGCCGTGCTCGGAGTCTGAATCTCAGTATCATCCAGGAGGAGTGACAGAATAATAATTCTCATCTCATGTTAAGGTAGAAACTTGTTAAATTCAGAACCTTCTGGAATTAATGCCTTTTTTTTTTTTTTCATAGGTTCTTTGCATTTGCCAAGCTTCATTTCAGGAATTCCTTGAGCAAGGAAATGCACCTTTAAGAATTATTTGTGTAATTAATTATTTATTTGTTATCTGAAGCTTTATGGCATTTATAAACCTTTAAATACTTAGAGGTTTTGTAGATTTCTAATTTTTTAAAATATTCTATATTTTAAATTAATTTTTAAAAATTGATTGCGTCCACCTTTATTCTGACCAGGTGCTGTGGTCTTGACCACCTTGCTTTGGAAAGCTAGAGCAGAAAACCCATACGTGCACATATGCACAGCTCTTTATAATCCTAGTTTATTTAACCCATGAATAAAAAGCTAACGATGGATAGTTTCAGCAGAGCAGCATTCCTTCTCCACAGAATGGGAGAGAGGACCTGCTGTGGGTAAGTATTGACTAGGCACAATGCTGTTATTCCTGGGGTGAGGGGATGGCACAGTGCAAGGCACCTCCTCTCACCCTCCTCTTCCTGCTATCACCATCTTGCTGAGGGTTTGTTTTTTTTTTTTCTATTCCTCCTTTTTTTTATTCTTTCATTTTTTCTCTATATATGAGATGTTTTATATCTCTTCAAGATAAGTTCTTTGTTCCCTTTTTTCACAGCCTCTTTGCACCCTGAAGCAAACCCTGCCCAGTCCTCATGTTGCAATCCTTCATTGACCATCCTCAACAATTCCTATTTGTGCTTTTCCCTCTGAAGTCATCCTCTGCCTGCACTTTCAAGGCCTTTGCTGTCACTCTATGAACATATTCTCAGGGACCCCCTGTGACATCCTGCTTAAGAACACCTAAAAAGCAAAAGACACAATGCCTCATACTCATTTGTGTCTCAATCCAGGAAACTTCTGCTCAGCTTTAAACATGTGCTGAAACAACTTTTTCAGTATTTGATTAATATATTTTAAGTTGTCACTGGAATGACATCTTTTCCTCTTCCTCTTTGAAAGGATTTTATCTGATCTTTTCACTCTTCTTTGTGCCTAGAAACTTCCATAGGAAGCTCTGCTGAGAAACATATGTACACATGACTCGAAAACCATCTGCTTCTCTGTCACCTGAAAGACTTTGCACAGAAAGCTAATGCATAATTTATCATAGATTTTTTTTTTTTTTTGTCACATTTGGAAGTGCTTTTTTACCTTAGCTTTACAAAGGGGAAGATGCTTTTCCTGGACCAAAAAGCATAAAATCTCAGTACCACAGATAGCAATTTATATTCTTGGCTTGGACAGCATCTGTTCTGTACCTGGCACAGTGATGTCCCTCTGTAGCTCCAGCAGTGCAACCCAAGCCTGCAGGTTTCATTTACTTTTATTGGATGAAGTCTTCAGAAGTCTGGTCTGCCTGTTACAAGTAACTAGTGACATGAATGGCAATATAAATCATCTTAATAACTATTTTCAAGGCTTCTGTAAGGCAGTTTAAATGCAGCCCATTGCTGTATCACTGGGGCTCCACACAGCATGTAGCCAGGTGAGGAAGCAGGGTCCCTGGGGTGCAGGACGCTCTCCTGCATGGATAGCATCAGTGCCCTTGCAGTGACATCCTGTAAGCTATGTGGAGCAAATACTGTGGGCAAAAATACTGGCAGACAAAAAACTGCTTGCAGACAGAAGGATGCAGAAGTAATTTAGGCTTGACAAGCTTGCTGTCTAAAGAGAGGGTCTCCAGACTTGGTTCTCATTCTGTTTCACTCATGAGAACATTGGGAATCGATGCTGGTTCTGGTGATAAGGTTCTTAAGACTTTAATCTATGTTAATTACCAAAATACAAGTGTCTTTGAAAATGGATATTTGGGTATTATTTTCTCTTTACAAGTGCAGTTGTCTTTCAGTACCTTATCAAGGATGTTGACTGTGACTGCTCAGATCCAAAAGAGAAAATTTTAGTAGATATAGAAATAGTTTTGTATCCCTTATTTAGGATTTGTTGAAAAGCAGCTGCTGAGGGTACCAGACCACAGTGGGTGAATCTGAGATATAGCTTTGACTGTAGAGTTTTGACTTGTGCTTCAGCTATAAACCTGAAACACACAAAATGAAACTTCCACCTGTTTGTGCCGCATGCTGAATATAACTTGACACAATATCATGTTTCTCAATCAGAACTTGCTCTTTTGGGAACTGCTTACAGCAGTGTCGGGATCGGTGTGAGAATGCCACTGCATGCACATTACCTAGCTTTATGTAAGATCTTCTTTTAGGAACTTGTTAAGCCAATGGCTGCAGTGCCTTTGCCTTTTGACAGTGCTATTTCTGCTTTATTACTGCCTTACTGTATAGCACATGGAGATTTTTATAAAATATGACTAAACATAAATTGTACCATTTTACATATTTGAAAGTTATTCTGCCACCCATGCTAAATATGAAAAAGCAAATGTTTCCCTCTTAAGTTCTCTTTCTCCTTGTTATATCTTTGGACCTTTCTAGTAAACTGTAGCTTAGTAATTTGAGCTTCACTGGACTATTAAATGTTGTTCTAAATCACTCTATTTCCTCCTACATGGTCTTAAGCAAGTTTTTATATCATTGTCAAGGTTCTTGGCTGTCATGTGTGCTGTGGAATGTGCTAATAACCACTGAAAATATCACTCCTTATTACATTATTCTACTTACAGTTTTCATGACAGTACAAAAATGATACTCTTAAGCTCTTGCATCATATCAAAGTGCTCTGCTCCCTGTCTTTACTTTGTCATTTCTGTTATTCCTCCATTACAAACAAATTCTCTTGTTTACTGTTCTGTCAGAAGACTATCTCCGTATTGGCTGTAGAACACACAGTGTGTTACTTGTTTTTTCATGAAACAATTAACCAGCAGGTTTGAGGGGGTACTAGCCAAAGGGGTCTTTTTTATTGATGTTTACACTGTTTATTAATTCCACATAAGATAGAGGCATTCTGTGATGGAGCCATAGCAAAAAGTGTAAAAGGAGCATGAAACAACTCTTCACCTGGCAGCAAATGCTGCCCCTCAATCCCTCAAGCCCAGACATGGGTGTCATTGAGATATAGGGACACATCACTGCTGCTGATGCTGGAAGCTGGGTGCTGTCAGGACTCCTCCTGCATTTACTGTTCTGTTAGCTCCTATTCCTTATTCCTTTGCTCTGCTCTGTCTCCATACATTTCCTGATGAAGACAATATATTGTTTTGACGGGTTTTTCCACTGAGAAATGAGCTCTAAAAATTTAGTTTTGCCAAATACGCGTGAAAGGAATTGAAAGATGCTGCTTTTCCTGATGCTGGCAGCAGTTCAGTGATCCCAGTGGTGGCCTCAGTGGTCACAGAAATGGCCACAGGAGCTGCAGGAATGGGAGTACAGAGTAAGAGGAGGCTGTGCCTGTCTCATGAACCATCACATCTTGCCTACCAGAGGACATTCAGCATTACAAGTGAGAGCACACAAAAATTTAAGGGACTATACAGCTAAATTGGCTTATGTCTTTTGAAATGAAGAATGTTACAACACAGCACCAATAAATAACCTGTGAAGGCCAAGACAATACCTGTGCTAGTAAAAGGCAGCCGCGGTTTGTCAGTGAAGACCATTTTTTAAAAAGTTTTAGGCAGCACCTGTCTGCCTCAGCAGCAGTATATCACTGGTGTGTTTGGCCAGCAGCCTAGGGAGAAAAAGGAAAGGACAGAGGGAGACATCTTCCACCACCTTTGGGCTCCAAACATATCCTTCTATTCCAGAATCCATCACGTGTAGCATTGCATCGTTCCTTTTGTATTTCCTTCAGCAGTCAGCAAGCACAAGACAGCACACAGCTGCTTTGGATTAATCTGATCCTTTAGCATCTTAATTTTGGCTACTTTCAAATGATGTTACCTTGGCAAGGTTTCATTCAATGACTCTAATAGATCCAGGCAAATACTGGTTTGGGATTTTTTTTTTATTCAGAAGCCAAACCAAAAAAACAGGAAAAAATGTCTTAAGCCAGAATTTTCTCAAGTTTTCTTTGGCAGAATGAAACCGAAAGTGTATTATGCCAAAACCTTGAATGAACCAAAATATTTAATTCCCCCAAAATTGAATGTTTGTATTCTGAATACTCTTGCCTTTTTTTTTTAATTGAATGACAATTTGAACAAAAAAAGTGACAAAATTTTACTTGCAAATGGTTGGAATGGAGATATTTACCATCTTCAGAAATCTATAACTTAAATTTTTTTCAGCCAAGGATTTAGCTGAATTCAACCTACATTTATTCATTGTTTCAATATTTTATTTTTCCTTTGTGTTGAATGATCGTGGAAAAATACCCACCAGAACTTTTCTTCTTGCTACTGAATTGATTCTGGAATTTTCTTCCTGCCCTTTCAGTGAGATATTCTCCTATTTTTACATGGTTTCTTTTGATTTTGCTTTTTCATGATGAAGAATATTTCAGTTTTGTTTCTTAATGATCTGAAAATTCCTGTCATTTGGTGTTTGAAACTGTTAAGACTCTTCATCAGCTTGATGAGAAACCTTGGTCTTCCCTTGCTTATTCTATAATAGAGTTATAGGCTAACGAGGAGTAAGGTAAATTCTGCCTGTGCCTTTTTAGAGCAGATGTTGCTGTCAATACACTTTCTTCCTAAACTTGCTTTGATTTTTCTTTTTTTTTTTTTTCTTTTTTTTTTTCCCCAAACAGGAACATTCAGTTAAAACACAAGTGTGAAACTGTGCAAGGAGAACGGAATAAAAGGTTCATATTTAGCTTGGCATGGTGCTCTTTAAACACCTCTTGCCTTGAGGATGCTTGGCTCTGCCAGGGAAGCCCACAGTCCTCCAGGCCAGAGTCCATCTCTGCCCAGAAATGTTCATGTTCCTGTTTGTTTGCTCCTTGGCCCTGAAGCCTGGTAATCTGGGCTTTTCCCAAAGTATATGTACTTGTGGCATAGGCCACTGTAGTGCATCCAGAGCGTTTGGATCATGTCTGTTTTATGATTTTATTATGGAAATAAGAATTCTCAGCAACAATTTCCAGTGAACTTCTCTACAAAGCTGGAATCTGGGTTTATTTCAAAGCTTTGCACAACTGATATCCTTCCATCCATTTACCTTTAATCTTCTGCATGTGATAAAAGCGATATTATTTTTGGAGGATGAATGTTGTTTCAAAGGCTCATAATCAGCCCCTTCCAACATTGAAAACATCACCCTTTTGAAAGAGGTTTTCTAAGTCTGCTTTGTCTGCAAAAGTGAGTTTTAAATATCCCCATAAAACCTCTTCATTTCCTGTGCCATGTGCCTGAAAACATACTGTTAAGTTTGTTGGGAATTTGAGGTTTGAAAATAATGCTGCATTTATATATAGAGTTAAATAGGCTTGGAAATAATCCTTTTAAGGACTTTATTTACATGACCAAAAATAATCAAGATCTGATTGTTTGAGAACTATAGGATAAAATGTCAGTAATACTTTAACAAGCAAACTAATCAACTGGTCCTCCTACTGCCTAGAACTGATGAAATAAAGAGATGCTTATTAATTCTGCTTGTAAATGCTTGG
This sequence comes from Molothrus ater, assembly GCF_012460135.2. Classification (NCBI taxonomy): domain Eukaryota; kingdom Metazoa; phylum Chordata; class Aves; order Passeriformes; family Icteridae; genus Molothrus; species Molothrus ater. The sequence goes on along the minus strand of NC_050482.2, from coordinate 58,734,009 downwards.
GAGCCATGCAAATTCTCACTGGTGAGAGCCAGATGGGTCCCTTGACAGTGAGATTCTTTTATAGGTTCATTGCTCATTTCTGTGCCTAATGCTTTGCTCCTGATGAGGAGATTGTCCCCACTGATCCTATTTCTGGTTGCACTGTTGTTCTCAGAGGCAACAGGAATACAAATCACAGCTGGCACCTCCTTCTGGTGCCTGCACTGGGCACTGAGACTTGAGCTCACCTCTGAGCTGTTGCTGCTAGGGATGAAACCTCACACTGGACTGAGGATCTTCACTTGTGTCTGCTCTCTGGGCCCTTCCTGGCAGCTCAGCAGAAGAGAAAGCGGGCCAGGATGGGTTGTCCCATTGTCACCGAAAAAAACTCTCCAACAACATTTTTATTGTTAGAGAATCAAGGCATTACTTTATTCTGGCCAGGATGTGCAACAGAAATCATTTCATCCACAAGTTGTCCAGGTTGTGCAGAGAAAATCATTCCATCACACGTGGCTCTTTACTAGATTTTTCACATACTTATGCAGTCAAAACCCAGAAAAACTCATTTGTTCAATGTTCATTGGGCCCAAGTTAGGCAGTTCTTAGTATTTGGTTTCCTATTGGTTATTGATCCCTTCACCTTCTGTGTTAATGTCTCATTCTTCCTTCTCTTATCTGTCTTTTCCCCAACCAGGTGTCTCCAACCATGCCAGGGATGATGTTTAGAGTTGATGTTCATTAATAATCATTATCTTTTTTGTATCTCCTGTGTTACTTCCAGTCTGTTGAGATGTTAAGCTCATAAGGCCTTGAATGGTGAAACAGTCCTTTGAAAAGAAGCTTCAATTCCTTTCCCCCTGGGCAAAGGTGAACAAAGCCCCTGACTAAAGTTATGTAAATGAATTTCAAACTTTGTATCATTTCCAACACCATGTGTGGACCTCTCTGAACTTGATTGCTGGGCTTTTTGGTTGGATGAAATCTTCCTCTGTACTAAACTTTGACTCATCTCTAACACATTTTAGATATAGTTACATCATTTATGACTCTTCATGTTTGGGGGTTTTGTGGCAATTTCCTTCCATCTGTGTTTATGTCCAGCATAAATATGTCAGCATGCCTCGTGCAGAGCTCAGCCTGGTGAGATTGGCAGATTCACCTCTTGTAGATCCTCTTACTGAACAACCTCTTGCAGGTGTCTCAGGCATTTTTAAACCCAGTTTCCCAAGGATTCTTTGAACTTTTGATTCAAAGTCATTATTTTGCACTTCCAACAGCACCACACACATCCTGGGCTGAGTGTGGGCCTGTATCTGTGTGTGTGCTGACCTGCTGCAAGGCCCAGGGAAGTTGCAGACCACCATTTTCTGCAGCCAAAATGCTTTCAGTGGTTTAAGGAGCAAAATCTGCTAGAAAAAGCACTATTATTAAGCTGCAAGGAGGAGTCTTTCAGAAGGGAGAAAAGGCAGATTTTGGGTTACTGCCATCCCTTCAAAGGGAGGGATTTCAAGCCTATATGTCCCCAGTGGGTTAGAGCACTCCAAAATGTGCACTGGAGCTGCAGTGTGAGCTCTCCCAGCCTGGGCAATTGCCCTTAGGAAGAAATCCCACTGAGAAGCAGAGACTGTGGGAATCAGGTCAGCCTGATGAGCAGCAAAAGCCTGTCCAGGGATACAAACAGCCATATGGGACGGGCTGCCTGAGCCCCCTGGCCATGCAGACCTTGTTGCTTATCAGCAGTGGGAGCCCTGCCCTGGACTTCAACCAGGACTGGATGTCAACCAGAACAAACCCATAGCTGGAAAGTGACAGATCCTGAGCTGGGGAGCTCAGGAGCAGGAATGCAAGGAGGGAGGCAGGAGTGTAATTACAGGTCTGCAGGAGGCAGGGAAAGTGCCAGCTGGATGCTGGGGGGCTTTTATGGAAATGACAGTGAGTTCTCCTCCCTACAACCAGGGATGCTGAGATGAATTTTGCATCTCTTTTGGTTAGAAGGATCAAAACATTGCCCTGACCCATGTTTGACATGAATCCCTGAGGATTACATGAAATTTGAAAATGCTTTGGGCAGCAGGCAATTTTGGAAACTGAGATTTTGACAAGGAGTGCATGCAGATTGGAGCTGAAATCAGGTGCAACCATGGCATGGGCTTTCACTGGTCAGTAAATTCTGGCCCCTGAGGTGACAGAGACCCACTACAGAGTAAGAGGTCCCAGCAGAGTTTATGGCAGGGATTTTGTGTTGCTTGGGGTATGTGGCTCTCCTACTAAACATTTCAGAATCCTCTCCCTTTGAGGGTAAGATTGCCAGTAATATATATTGGATGTAGTAGACAGTTGTTAGACAAATTGCTCTGGGATTTTATGGTGACGTGAGACTTTTCTCAAAGAACATAAATTGGGCTCAATTTCTCTGGTGACGAATGGGATCAATCTCAACAGATGCTCAAGGCTTGACACCTATTTGGGAAATGCATCCTTTAATTTTTGGCTGCTGGGGTATGTAAGGTACTTATAGGGGAGAGTATAATGTTAAAAGCTGCAACAGATAAAGAATATTCCAGTCCAAATGAAAACATAGTAACTCAGAGCTAGAGATGCCTACTGAATGACTTTTTTTACCAAGAAGGTAACATTTGCTGTTGACTTGCTGTTTTGAACAGACAAAAAATAGCCATACTTTGCCAGATAGGCTATTTAGTAGCAGAACTTCAATACAGATGCTGCTAAATTAGGGAAGATCTTGTATTATTCTGTGGAGAAGGAAATACTGCATGAGAAGCATAAGAAGAGAAGTGTTGGCCAGCCTCTCCCATGGTGTTGCTGGGAAACCTGTAGGTCCCATCTCTGTGCTGCTCCAGGAGCATGGCACGGCACATCCTATCTAACCTATCAGGAGTGGGCATCCATGGTCCAGCAGGTTGCATTTGGGTTGTCCCTTCTGCTTGTTTTAAACAAGAGCCTACACAACAACAAATTGCTTCCAGAGGTGGAGCATCTTAAAAGCTATAATGGTAATTTGTGTGTGTGGGTGTGAGTTTGCACAATTTGCTTCTCATCCATCCAGGGTAAAGGTTATTAACAGCTCTAGAGAGGGAGCTGTTTCTGCTTCCTCTTCAGTGTCTGTTCATGTCTGCCTTACCCTGTCAGTGACTATTTGCTTCTGCTGCCCGCCAGAAGCAGACCTGGGACGGGATTATACAACCAGATATTCATTATTGCAAGTCCTGTCACAGACCTTCTGTTTAGTTTTCTCTTGCCACATTTCTTCAGCTCCATTCATGTGCGTGCAGGCAGCGTGTCTGCAAACAGTGTGGTTGCCATCCCAGCGCCTCCTGTAAACCACTGCCTCTGTGCCACAGCTCCCAGGACCACATTGGCAGCCACTTCCTTGGCTGTCTCACTTCACCAGCCCTGACAACACTCCTCTTCCACCCCAAGGCAGACTGGGAGCACAGCAGACCACCAGTGTTCCAGCCACAGATCCATGGCTGTGGCTGCTGGCACTGGTGTGCCTGGCCAGGGTTTCCCTCTTACCCTGCCTGCATTGCTTAGGGATACAGGAAGCTTTGAGGGCCAGGATCGTCTTAGCAACATGATCGTGGCAAGACAGCACCTAATGAGTTGGTCCACTGCTAAGAACACTCCCAAGGAATGTCATAAACCACCAGGGATACAGGCACAGCATTAAAAGGAAAAGTATCCTCTCCTGGCATCTGACCTTCTCTGGTAGCTCTCAGGGACTGCTTGATGTAAGAGAAGTCTGTTCCATGGCAGAGTACTAGTAGGACAGATCCCAGTTCTGTTTCCTCCCCTTTTTTTTACTGTCAGAAGAATTCACCCTCAAACTCAGGGTATTTTTTCAAGCATTTTACAGGGAATTAGTAATACTCACAGGCTATATTCCTAGAAAAAGACCATACAATCATCTACAAACTCTTGGCCTGAGACCATGATTGTAAACAAATCACAGATAAAGAACTGAGTCTCCTTAAAAAAGTGCTCCCAGTGTGTTGCAATGATAATTATTGTGATCATCAGGGAAGCAGTTACAGACAAAAGGCTGGGGAAGAGGTTAATCGAGGTGGCTCACCCTAGTCTAATTATATAAAGCACAAAGTGATATAATTAAATACAGAGTCTCCACAAGCAGTTGTGTTGTATAAGTTTTGATGTCTCTAGAAAAACGTGATAGAAATTTGCTAATGTCACATAGGAAATGATACAGTAAAACTTAGACCAGAAATTATTAGATTACAGGCTTTGATGGCAGATGTGTAGTAGAAAACAAAATATCTAGTCCAGTCTGGTTTTAAAATAAGTTTATTTGGGGTCTGTAATTCTTTGGTTTCAAGGGTATTTAATGTAATCAAAATAATGAATGTGTGCATCTTTCTGGTTGCAGAGGCATCTTAGGTGACCAAAACAGTGAATATGGCTTCCCAGGCTCACCTGTCTGTCTAGCTGTGGGCAACCTTTCATGTGTATCAGGCTTCAGCTGTTGGGGTTTCTGTAATTTTTTACTTTTTCCCAATAAGTTGAAGTTAATTAATTAACATTTTCATTAACTCTTCTGTGCTGTAATATACCAAGTCATATAGAAATCAAATGAACTTTTAAGGACTGCTGTCATGGTCTGTTTGGGTATTTCAGATTTATAGGGCAATGTACTCTGTAAATTAAGCTTTATTTTATAAGCTCATTGAGAAAGAAAGTGTCTTGGTTTGGAAAGACAGGTGTCTGCTAGGGAAGGCAGGAGCCTCCCCTGAAATGGGAAATGTAAACCCCCTCCCTCCAAATTGCTATAAATTTTAAATTAAGGGGCTCTCAGGCAAAAATATGGGAGCAGGAATAACAGGTCTTTATTAGGGAAGAAAATAAAATAAACAGTGCAGTAAACCAAAACAACCCTGACAGAATCAGAACACAACCTGACACCCTGTTGGTCAGGGTGTTGGTAGCAGTCCAATTGGAAATGTGGCTGCAGCCCTCGTGGAGTGTCAGCGGTGGTTCTGTTGGAACAGGGATCCTGTAGAAGGGTGTAGTCTTGCTCTGAAGATCCAGTGGAAGAGGCAGCTGTTCCTCTGGGAATCCAGTGGAGAAGCCACGCTGGTGTTCCAGAATCTCAAGAATATATCTGGGTAGGAATGCTTGGCTCTTCCCTCTGGGCAGAGCATCTCCCAGTGGGATGCTGTAGTTCTTATCAGCCATGCAGTGACATTCAATAGCTGTTATCAGCAGATGTCTCCCCAGAGGGAGGAGTGGTTGTGGAAGAGATAAGGAAAAACTGCCCACTTAACAGAGCAAAACTGCCATACAGATGGCAAATAGAATACAATTTGCTTGGCAGTCCAGGACAGAAAGGAAGAAACACAACAAACAAGGGCTCACTTAGCACAGAGTAGTCTGCATGTGAATTCAGTAATTCATCACATAAGTTATGAGGTTTCTAATTCATAACTTGTAATTGACAACTTGTAACTCAACTCATGCACCAATGTGCAGAAGTTACCTAACTTGGTGGGGAGATGCTCATCCTTCCTACTCTGCCACTGCACAGGTATCCCTGGTATCACACCAGGAACCACAGCAGCCCCAGTGCAACTGCTCTTGGATCAACTTCCAAACCTTTTTGCTTAAACAGACATTTTTATACCTTCCAGCATGGAAGTTTTGTCTGTGCCATTTCCATGACTTAGCAGATTCTGACTAAACTGCCAGACAATCACCATGCCAAGACAATGGCTGCAGGAGACAGCAATCTGCAGGTGATAATGGCTGGGTAATGGCCCTTTATCTCTTCCTGTCCCTCCTACCCCACCTCTTAGATAGTTTTCCTTTGAATTAAGGACACAGCTCCCAATATACATCAGGCATGAGCTGTGTTAGCCAAAAAAAAATGACCTTATTGCTCTCTCTAAAAACCTGAAAGGAAATTGTAGTGATTTGGGGGTTGGCCTTTTCCCCCAGGTAGCAAGTGAAAAGAGGAAAAGGCTTAAAGTTGCACCAGGGGTGGTTTAGATTGAATATTAGGAAAAAAGTTCTTCACCAGAAGGGTTGACAAGCACTGGAAAGGCTGCCCAGGTGAAAGTAGAGAATAACTATCCTTGGAGGTATTTAATAGATGTGTAGACCTGGCACTTAGGGATATGGTTTAGTGGTGGACTTGGCAGTGGTAGGTTAAGGATTGGATTTGATGATCTTAGAGGCCTTTTCAACCTAAATCATTCTAAGAGTTGTTTAAACTTTGCCAGGAGCTGTCAGGCTGGTGAGTCTCCATACTCTCAAAAAACCATCAACTGGGTTTCATATGGTTTTGGAATCAAAGAGGATAATTCCCTCTCTTACAGCCAGACCACAGTTCTGTCAAGGACAATGATTTCATAATACCTGGTCAGACAAAGGTCCATTTTGAAGTAATTGTTACTATAACCACATGCAGGATTGGAAAAAACAGCTCTGACTTTTTCACTTCAGGTCTGAATATCAAGAGCAGGTTTGGTGATTTGTATGCATTTGTTATACACAGAAGCTAGTTGATGGCAATGTTGTGTTGATTTACTGCTCTAAGCTGTTCCTGTATTATTTTATCACATTACAGATAAATTGCTGCTAAATACGTGTGGACTTACTATTTGATCAGCTGTCTCAAAACCTAGTGTTTACACTTCATTGACCATTTCATAAGATTGGACTTTCTCCTGAATGTACTGCCATGGGCCTCTCAGTGCTTAGTTCTAAAATATAGTGTCCTAGTGACCTTGAGGAAGGAGACCACAAAGATCACAGTAAGATCACAAAATCATCAAATTGTTTACATTGGAAAAGACCTTTAAGATTATCAAGTCCAACCATAAACCTAACACTGCCAAATCCACCACTAAACTAGGCTGCCGTGCTCTTAAAGGACGTGACGATGAACTTCATGAGAGTCTTTGCATTGGTGTATCTTCAGCCTTCTTTGACTGCCAGTGGTGAGGGCACAAGAAGCACTTTACCCTTCAGTGTTTTGTCACACAATTTTCTGCTGCTCTTTTCCACCCTCTGTGCCAGCATAGTTATGTGTGCAATGAACCAGATGAGGGACTTGGTTGGGCTGGAAAATTGTCGCAGTAGAGACGGGCGCGACACGACACACAAAGTTTATGTAGCAAAAGCCAATTTTTACTGAGTTCAGTTCCATTTAAATAGTTACCAAAAGTCTGTGTGGTTAGTTCTGATTGGCTGAATCAGCTGCCTCCCAGCTAACTGGCCAATAGCTGCCAATATCCCCAGTGGCCTAGAATGGTTGAGTTATATAACTACTAGTTATGTAATTAGTTATATGTTAGTTATATAATAATAATTAGGATTATTTATAACTGTGAGGCCTCCAGGCCAACTCTTAGCCACCACAGAAAATATTTAAGGAGTGTTGAACCTAATGGACAAATGTGTCCTCAGACTGTTACTCAAATGCTACAGCTGTACTGTGCAATGTCTTTGGCCATGATTATCACTCTCACTGGCGTCCCCTTGCACTGCTCAAGTGAAGCAGAGGAAACAAACCAGTCCTTTGCTATTTATTGTACTGTTATTTTCTGTTTGCTTACAATGGCATGGACCTGTTTTATGATAAAGGATTAGCTTTTAGATATAGAAAATAACCTAATTCTCTGGGAATGTTGATTGTGACCAAGTATTATATTTGTAGCTAGCCATTCAGTGAAGCAGTTTCTTTTGCCTGGCTGTAGCCTGTTCTGCAGTAATTTAATGGAGCCCAAACTAAAAGTTTATCTCTAAGGAGGGCAGAGTATGGTGTACAGGAAAATACAACTACAGTATGTACTACTTATTCACATGTAAGCAGAGTTTTCAGCCCTGATAGCATAAAGCTGTAACCTAGGCTTTTATTTGCAGTGCTGTATGAAAATGAAATAGTTTGAATCTCTTTTCAATGCCTACCTCTGTTACAATGATCCTATATGGATTGCTTCTTGTTAAAAGTGCTTTGAATATTAAAATGCTACTTATGCTGATGTTACCACTTTCTTATAATACACAAGAAATTCTCACTATGTGACAGTTGTTAATGCTTTCTAGTGTTACAGTTACCTGCAAAATATTTTAGTTCTCAACCATAAATGATGAATGGGTGGCTACCACAATCTTATAAAACATTTAAAGGTGTGTCTATAGTTACATGCAGCAGGAGTTTGCAAAGTCATTAACAGGCAAGGGAGGAGCAACTGTTTGTAAAGACTCTGGAGGCTTTAGTATTTAGAATCCCCTCCCCAACCTATGAAGATTTGCTGGTACCTCAGGGGATTGATGACCTAAACTTTGCAGGCATCTGGGAGTGGAGATGAATGTCATGTTTCTGCAGAAGTAGAGGCAACCGACACAGCTTATCAGGGATTACAGAGGACCAAATAAAGGGACAGGGAGTGATGCTGGATGTCTGAGATCATCTTTTGAAATCTATGTAGCATTCCTTGAGCAATGCTCAAATGCTGGCTTGCAGCTGTGTCCCTGTACAAGAGCCAGAGACATACACCCATGCCCACCCAAAACCCTTCACTGTGTGCTGATTCTTCTCCATGATCTAGCCTGGGGCTCAAATCAAACACGATTTCTGCCAGGAAATCACACTTGTGAGCATGTACTGCTGCTTAGCCAGTGCAGCTGATTTATACATTGAGGTTTCAGTTGGTGGGAGGGGAGCTGTGGAGAGGCATCCAGCATCTAGAACTGCTCTGTAAATCTTAACTAATGGAGCAACCCTCAACAAGAGGCAGCATAAGAAAGAAAAGTAATTTTATTTTGTACAAACCAGGTATCACTCAGGCACAAGCATTCTTCTAGTAGTTTTGCTTGTTCTTTCCTATTGAGAAGCTTGAAGGTGTGTCTGCATGTGATCTTTACAAAAATATTTGTGGCCACAAAGAATTATGGAAGTTACCTATTTAGTTCTCATGGCATCTTCTGGATTGTTCTTATGGCAGTCATGTGGTTGGCTTCTTGAATGTGTCTTTTACACCTTTTAAAAGTTGCCAGTGACTATGAATCATTTGTCCCTCCTTTTGTCCCACCTCTGTGAGTCCTTAGGTAAAACTGCTGATTAACTCATTGTTCTTTTGTCTCTTTCTGGGTGTAGGCTTTTGTATTTAAGTTGTCCTTTGTTTTTCTCAATCTGGATGTTCTCTTTCTGGGTGTAGGCTGTTGTATTTAAGTTGTCCTTTGTTTTTCTCAGTCTGGATGTTTCTATAAATAGAAACTGCAGATAGTTGTGAGGGAGACTTTAAGATCTACTAATTTAGATGCCATTAACACATGCTCTTCTTTCATCCCTTTTTCTTCCACTTCTTCCTGTTCTCCCACATCAACATGTTTCTACTTTTGCTCTATCCATACCAAGGCTGATACTTCTTCTAAAGCTCATCACAGAGCTGTTTGCAGCTCTTCTACTAAACTTGGGATCTGATGGGTCTGGGAAGGCAGAGGATTGAGAAATGTGCTTAATGTTATTTTCTGTTGGAAAAATTTCCTGCTGGTTATGGCAGCAACTCTGGCTTGTTTCAGGTTCACAGGGAGCAATGAAATATCAACTTCTAAAAGTAAAGGTGGCTGACATGAATGTACAGGATCATGATAAAAGCAGCTCAGTATACCTGTGTTCTGACTCTGGTTGCACAATTGTCTTCTCTCCTCAAAACAGATGTTTGTGTGAAAAACTCCAATCACCTGTTTTAAAATTTTAAAAGTTTAATAGTAATAAAATAATTATAAAAAATAGTAATAAAAATTAGAGCCATAAGAATTCGGACAATCAGAGTTAGGACATTAAAAAGCAAAGAATTACGGATGTCCGGGTGTCTGGCACTCTGCCATAGAAGCACATTCTGCTAACAAAGGATTAACCCTTAAAAGCAATAGCCTGTTGCATATTCATATATCTCATGCATTATGCAAACATTCCTTTCAAACGTCTGGCTTTTCCCAATAAGGAGGCAATAATTCTTCTTTGAAATCTCGGTGTCTTGTTGCTGTTATCTCTGTGCGAAGAATTTCTTGCTTATTTTATCCATTCCTTGAGGTAGTTACAAAAAGTATCTTACTGCACATAGTTTCTATTTTAATATTATGCTATAGCCTAAAAACTACATTTACCACACTACTTAAAAGAGATTAATACAGCATAACTTTCTAACATAACATATAGTATTCATTTTAATATTTGCCAGGAGCCAATCATATAATAGGCATTTTTCAGAGTTTGGAAAGGTGAAAAAATTCACTTTCTCACCTTGCTGCCCAAGGAAATGCCTGGTCAGAGCTCAGGCTGCAGATAGCCCAGTGGGATAGACTTGTCCCCAAACAATCAAAGGTAGAGATTCACTATCATGCCAAATGACATGGTATTCCTGAAGAGGAAGGGATTCCAGCTTCACATAGAGATGGAAAAAGGAAGTGGTGAAGGGCCATTTCTTCTAGATGAGACCCACATATGAATCCATCACAGATGAATGTGGGCTTTACCAAAAAAAAACCCCCAAAAAACCCAAAAACCAGTCTTTCAAAATTTCACACTATTCTAAAACTAAAAATAAGAAAAAATACCTGATCTTACAAGGAGGTTAGAGATATTACTTAATATTTGTGAAGCAATAAGTAGTATAGCAATAAATTACATGGGTGATCCCATGAGAATGTTACTAATTGTGTACTCAGGCCAGAGTTTGAATAGGATAAAGTAAATGAGGCATGAGGCCATGCACTTAGCAATGAGGACAAAACAGGCTAATGAATCACAATCGTGAATGGTATGCCATCCATGTGCACAGAAAGGCTAAAGGTGCTATGTAAAAGGTACATGTTATCCTGTAATTAAAGATTTTACAGTGCATGTAAGAGTTACAAATTTAATTTGTCTGGGAAACATTAAATCAGGCATTTCCTATCCTCAGGAACACACCTTTGCAACCCTTATACTTTTTGAATAGAGGCTTTTTGCAGAATTCAGGAAAAAATGTTTAAATATTGTGTTTCCCCTGCTTGTTTTGCCTCTGTTGGCACTGAGCTCCTTCTCCCATGCTGCCTTCACCATCTGGAACAGACTAAATGGCTTTCTGAGTTGCCTTAAATCCCATCACCAAATCCTATCTTCTAGGCCTATAATTCCTGTCCCTCTTTCTCATAAGAGAACTCAGTCCCATTTCTTGACCAAGCTTGTCTCCATTAGACTTAAAGCTCTGTCAGGTCTTGCCTTTTTTTCTCTTTTTATACCACAGAGACATGAATCTATAAGATGCCAATACACCTGCCTACATTTATTAATATAAAATGAGACTGTCAATGATTTAGTATTCTGAAGTTTTCCATGTCAGATAAATCAGTTCAGAGAAGTGTTTAGGTCCGTCTAAATTTGGTTTTAATGAAAAAGCAGCAAACTGACTATGTATGGAAACTCAGACTGACTGTTCTCTTTCTAAAGAAATCTGAATTCCCATCCCCTGTTGAAGATAAAGGTAAATGAAAAGCAGAGAATCAGATTGCATCCAGAATTGGATATCATCCAATATGTTTCAGTTTGGTATCATAGTTATATTATAAATACAGTCAACAGGAAATAAATATCCAACAGTGAAATGGATATTAATCAAGTTCAGTACTGATACCTAATGTTCCCCCATGCTCAGCTTATACCATTTCTTTATGCTTAGGTGGAACTTGAGTGACTTTAGTCATACATACCTTTGTTACTGATTGGTATAAAACTCTCTTGCTTTGCTTTTAAAGACACAGCTAAAAAAAATTTAGAGCACGTGCCCAATAAGGAGGGGTTGTACCATTGGGATGGAGGAGTGTGTTAAAATTACAATTATATCATTAACCAAGTTCATCCAAGGAGACTGATTTCACCATAGAGTTCCCCTTCCTGCAAAGATTTCAACAGCGCCTGGCTGCAGTCTCTCCACACTGCTCCCTCCACCCTCCATCCCATCCCCCTCAGCAGGTGCTCACAGTTTCAGATTGTGTGTTTGGGGAATCCCTGTGGAATAGGTCTCTGAGCATGCCAGCCCCATTCCATCCAGGGAGCAGCCACTGTATTGTACCCTTTAATTTCTGGACTGTTATCACCTCTGTTAGAATGTGAATGACTCCTCTATTTCCTCCAATTGTACCCCCAGTCCTCTGTTCAAGGGGGCTCCAGTCATCTTTCCACACTTGTGGCACAATGATCTCTCTGGTCAGCACATAAATAATGGCTTTCTGATTCAGGGTAGAAATAACAAGCAGTGCAGGGGATGTTTTGGCATGGGCATCCACAGAAAGTGGAGATGGCACTTGGCGTCCTTTGATATTTTGTTCCTAATACAGTTTTACTCTAATTGTTCTAGTGTTCTACTCCTTTACATCATTTATCCACCATTACTTTATAAGATATACTAGGTTATTTTGTTTTCCACTAAATTTAAAATATCAGGCATGTTGGTTCTTCTCATCTCTCTGAATTTGTCAAATTGCCCCCAGTGTGATCCCTCTGTGCTTTGGATAAGGCTGGTACAGAGACGCTATTATCTCCACCCTTCTCAGCCTCCATGGCTGGCAGATATGACAGATAAAATGGTCACATCCTGCGATTTTTCCTGGGACCACAGAACCAGTGATTGTCCAGACACTAAAAATTCTCCTAAATTGAGATTCTCAGCCTGAAAAAATACATTCATTCATGTGACTTCAAAATTCGTTTGTATAGTATTCACTGTGTTCTGTGTTCTTTTAAAAATGAAATAACATTAAGACAGCATGCAGATGAAATTGAAAGAAAAGAAACCAACCCTTCCCTGCTGACAAGCTAATTTTCAGTGCTTTAAGAATTACAGAGTGAAGTAAAATTATTTTATTGCCTTCTTTCATCATTATGCCACAGTACTAATTATGCTCCTGGTGTTCTAAAGTTTATAATGCTATTTCCTGCCACTGAGTTCCTATTTCTTTATTCAATTAATTCTTTAAACATATGCTTTATGCTGCTAGTGAGGCCCTGGTAGCAGACTATCATCTTAGAATGACACCAGTGGGTAAATTTTCATCCACTGCAAAGATGGAAATGATGGAGCAATGGCTGTATAGAATAAGAACTGTAGAAAAATGATTAATATTTTTCAGAATGATCAGCATATGCTGCCACGGAGTGAATATGAAATCATCACATTTCAATATGGAAAAGTGATGAAGTCTAGAGCATAAATAATAAAAATTATGCAAACATATCTCTGCATGCATTTGAAAGACTGGACTATGGAAGGCACTATACATCCTAAAGGATACTTGCTTTGTTGCAATCACTGCTTTGCATAGACTTCAGTAAGAGTGACTGACATTTCAGACACATTCCCAGCTGACTTCAGAAAGATTGTAGGAATTTCAATCAAGAAATGAGCACGTTTCTGATAAAAATGGATCCACTGCCACAGCTCTGATAGGCTTAACATGGAACAAAGGGTTATTGCTGTCTGGTCTGGGAAGTGTTAGCAAACTGCTTGCCAGCATAGGCAAGCTTAATAACGACAACCAGCTTCAAGGTGCTTCCCAATCACTGCTAGAAAGAGATGGATGAAATATGACTCTGTTCTTGTTGAGTATGGTAAAGTTATTGCCAGACAGAATACACAATTGAAGGACTAACCACTAAGGAGAAACAGCCCCTCATGGGAACCATACTTGTGCCACTAAAGGGAGTGCCTTATGGCAATTTAGTCCAATGGCCAACTGCAATAAGACCTCAAAAACTTTTTAATGTAGTCCTTAAAGCAATGTTATTCCTTTTTCCTTGGCTTCTAGAGGCCTTTTGGCAGCTGGGATTTCTGCGCAGGTGGCACCCCTGTGGCACCCCTAGGACCGGAGCTGCCAAAGGGTTTGGCAATAATAGCATAAAATAAATTAAAATAGCAAAAAAATAGGCAGCAAAGTGCTGGCTATAATGCATCTGCATTCTGCATTGTGCTGGGGAGAAGTTCTTGGCCAGGCAGGAGTTGTGAGTTACTGCAGCTCCTTTGCTCTATTTGAGAAAAGAGGGGCAAGCTTGGGACCAGGGCTGGAGGTTAATAAATGCTGAGGAAAATTAGGAAATAGGAAATTCCAGAATTAAGACTAAGGCTCTGCTATTAAAGAACACATTTATGGCTGAATGAGGTCTGCAAACACAGGATACCTGTCATCAGTGCACTCACCTGGCAAAATTTAGTGGTGTGAGTTCCAACCATACTTTCAGCAATTGTCACAGGCTTGGTTTCAGACACTGTCAGACATCACTCTGAAGTCTGTGTTTCCATGTCCATATTTTTCTCTCCTTTCACAGATTACAGGTGCAACCCCCAATAAAGCCATCAGAAATCACATCCCGATATTTGGGAATAGAAACTTAACCTGATCACTTCTCCTAAGATCTTTCAGCTATAAACAAGAAAGTTGTTTATGTTTTTAATAAGTTGATGGTAGACAGTTTTATTTTTAATGAAAAAAAACTTTTTTTTTTCCTCTCAGTAATTACAAAATTTCTGGTATTGACTGAAACAGTACATAAGTGTGGCAGATCATAGCAAAGTCTTGTTTCAAAAGCTTTGTCTTTCCTGTCTTATTACTCTGCTTAAGTGTTCAATCTTTTCTGTGTGAAGACCACTAAGTTAGATACATCATTATAGTGATTTTATCATACAAGCAAATGCTTAAAGCAAATTTAGATCATCAGAATAATTTCCCATTTTTCTTACATTTAAAGATATTTTATATTTTATTTTCTGTCTGTTGCTAATTACCCTAAAAGGAGCTTTGTAATAGAAAAGGGTTTTTGTCACTGAACTAGTAATTTTTCTGGCACACTGCACTGCTAGTAATGCGATTGCTTAAATAAAAATTGGTGCAGCTTTAACATCATAATATATTCACTCATTTCTTTGTCTTTCATTCTAATAATGTAAGATATAATGAACTCTTCGTAGATATAGTAATATCCCATAAGTATTTCTACAGGATTTATGTTGTCATTTAATATTATTTCAAAGGACAAAACATAATTCTTGCCATTTTGCTCAGCTATTCATTTTGTAATTTTTTTGTTCTCCCGCTATCACAGAAAAGAAATTATCAAATTAACCATTTTAACAAGCATTTGCTAGTTGTGCCTACATACCATTCATTTAAATGACTTGTGAAATCAATCAAATAATGGAGCCTAGTCTTCTTTCCCTGAACAATGACTTCAAGGAAGATCCACCTCCCTCTCTGAGAAAGAATGGATAGCTGGGAATGCTCAGGGGAATAAAAGGATTTAAAGCACTGCACATAAAAGGCTGAGTAGAGGAGTCTTTGAAAATAAATGCAGGCTTCAACAAAGGATGAGAAAGAAAAGGGTACAGAGGGAGCGGCTTGGTGTAGATATGGGCAGCGCATACAAAGAGGCTGCTGAGGAGATGCATAATACCCCAGGAGAATGAGCTGTAGGTGCTGGGCTGCAGGCTGAGGAAAACACATTTTGATGAGGGGCACAGGATGTGCAAAGGCTGGCTGTGGCTGATGGGTTAATGAAGAGACCTCAAAAGGAAGCCAGTCTGCAAAATTAAACTAATTATCTCAAAGTGTTTGCATTTCCACTAGTATGGAATGAGCCTCTCTTCACAATCAAAAAAATTATGAAGGTGAGAAAAAGAAATCAAGTCCACTTAATATTTTTAAATTTATAACAAATCTTTTTCCTATATCCCATATTTAGGATTATTTGACAATAAAAGGCACCCAATTTCTTATCAATCCTGAGTGGTGTAAAGAATTGCAACATTATCTCACAGTTACACAACTTCTGTCTGATTTTTTTTTGCATTTGTAGCAAAGGCTCACTGGAGGATTCTCTTAGAGCAGGACTGAAGTAGGCAGTAGCATTTCTAGTGAGTGCTTATGTGCACTTCTCCAGAAAGCAAGCAAACATGGAAATGATTGAGGAAGATGGTGAGTAATCTTCCTAGATTAGCATCCTTAGAGTTCAAAAGATTTTTTTAAAATTTAAGCTATTTTCTCAGTTTTAGTTGTTTCAATACGTTGTTGGGTTAAACATGTAATTAAAAAGGAATGCACATATGGTTAACATTTTAATTGCATCAGAACTAACAACTTCATGGAGAAATACTAGATCATCATCACTGCCTGACTAAATTCCAATAGTGTATATTCAGCCACCCCCAATTATTGAAAATAACAGTTGAGTCATGAGACTTACTCATGGATATTTGGCATTACTGTGCTCTGAGACTACCTATTGGACCTGACCAGTCATGGGTCTGACCAAGTATTGTAGTGGCAGTGTTTTACTAGGAGTGTTTGCAATGCTTTGTGAAGATCATGTTTGAGCAGTTCAATAATGTTGGTCTGGAAGAGCATAAAATTGCCACTGTCCTTCCATAATATTTGTTGAGACTCAAATGCTGCAGCGCTTTCTGAATATAGGATACAAATTTTAAAATAAATGTAACAATTGGGACTATGCTGATTGTGACAGACAGGATAACCTAAGGTGGGTGCAGGACTTTTGGATGCTGAAGAGCATCATCAAGGTCCTCTTCTGTAAGCTGGTGTCATATTTTCACCATCCTCAGATGAGATTTCAGAACCCAGAGCCATGTCCAAATGTGTGCCATACTTTAGTCTTGCAGCCTCTGACCATTACTCCTTGGTCACTAATTCCTTTGAGGAGAGCAGGTACACCACAGGGCAAGAGGATTTGGAGATTTTGTCCTTAGTAGTGCTATGGGTGACATCTGAGCTCTTCAAGGCTTTGATCTCAAGACTTGAGAAAGAGAAGCCTTGATAAGATTCTTATCTTATTCTTGTACTTCCAGCGTACTGCAGCTACAACTACACACATAAGGCTTTGCTCCACCTCTGAGTGCCACTGGGTTATCCTGCCTCTTGAAAAACTCCTCTTTCTATCATGGTACACGTTCGTTGGAAATGTAATTTCTCTGGGGCTGCAGCCTGCAATCACCTGAGTGTTTTGGCAGGTGTTAGAGGGTGCTTCCAGTGTGGTAGCAGAGATTGAAGTGTGGGGGAAAGAAAGATTATACAAAAAAGATGGATTCAGCAGCAAAAGGCAGGGAAAATGAGAAAGGAAAGGTTTTAGTTCCGAAATTTGGTTAACTGAGGATAAAGCAGGAGGGATAGACACTGCTAAATTGATTGAGGAAGGGCAGTTGGCAGCAAAGAGGAAGATATATGCAGTACCCCACTGTGCAGCTTCCCTCAGGCTTTGAGACCACTCTGCAGGGTCTGAC
Organism: Molothrus ater; assembly: GCF_012460135.2. Taxonomy (NCBI): domain Eukaryota; kingdom Metazoa; phylum Chordata; class Aves; order Passeriformes; family Icteridae; genus Molothrus; species Molothrus ater. Next base: position 58,716,721 of record NC_050482.2, on the reverse strand, counting down.
AGCTTTGGGGGATGCCTGCACCTTAGCTACATACTGGGCCTTCTTGTCCAAGGATTTAGGACCAATTACTCCATTGAGCTGGAATGCTGTAAAGTTCTGGTTTCATGCAACAGGAATCTTCTTTGTGCACACCAACATCATTTTGAGAAACCAGTTAATATGTGGTTTTATGGGTACAGTCTGCGTATTTCCTTCAAAACTACCCTATTGCTACAAAGTAAATTACTAAAGTTAACAGAATGACTGTACCTTAGAAGTGCATGAATATGTCTCTTCATGATCATGACCAAGAATTTTCTTTTCCTTAAGGGTTTTATTGAAAGGCATATGATTAAAAAGAAATAATATGATTACTGCTATTGTTTGCAACTTTCTGCGAAATGGAGAAAGCTAAAAAAAACATTTTGTTAACAGAAGAGCTTTGCAATAATACAAAGAACTGCATTCATACTTTGCTTTTCTGCCATGTTGTAAATATTTCAACCCCAAGTAAGTTTGTGTAGTAGCTGAAAAATGCATTGATTTGAGCAATGTAATATGCTTCTTTTTTAAAGACCAAATGAATTGAAAGATCTGCAGCCCTGAGGAAGTAAGAAAATAGTAACCAAGTGTGAAACTTGATTTCTGTATTTGCACCATAATGGTGAATTATTTGCATGTCATTTGTCTAAAGATTAACTTTTGTTGATTTTCTAAACCCTAAAGAATAGTCTGAGCCCTCAACCTTGCAGTATCTAAAGCTCTGCAGAACTGACATGGACAGGTCATACCACCTTGAAAATGAGCCCTTTTTAGCTTTCATGTGAGCAATTTTCTTTCATGTGCTTGTATTGCTAAGTTTAGCCTGTGGTTGGGTATCTCAAACCATGGCCAGATGAGCAGATACAGCTGGGAACAGACTTCCTGCCCTTGCTCTGTACCTGTGTCCTGTGCACCAGCTGTGATCTGGAAGCTGGGGAGCTGGTTGAGATGAGGGTCAGGGGTTTTCAGCAGAAGTGGAGATCCACTCTTGTGCCTCTCTAGCTCCCAGACTAGCCTGAATCTCAGCATCCCTTAGCACACACGGTTCATTTTGTTTCTCTTGGGACCCTGTCCAAACTACACCCTTTGTTAATGAAATTTCATCTTTGTGGAGGCTTTAGAGATCTTCTAGAGTAGATCTCCTTTTACTTACCATGCATCCTACTACTCATGTAGTAAAACTAGCAGTACAGGCTTGGGTTAGTTTAATACGTGATGTAGCTTTCAGGAAACCCCAGATTGTAGCAATGTCATCCTCTGTTGGTAATAATCATGAAAGCAGTCTTAAATGTAGGGTTTGCCTTTCCTGTTGATGATTGCACCTGTTTCTTACCTCATTTGTGAAAAGTAGGGATCTGAAAGATGAATTAACACCCTTTTCTTTTCAGTGCAAACATTCTCTGTATTTGATTCTTCCCCAAGCCTATCTTATCAAAAAGCTCATAAAAATGTCACCAGCCAAGTGAGTTCACTGTTAACGAATATTCTTTGATGCAGTATTTCACTATGTTTTTAAGGGTGAATCTATAGCTGATCACACATTTTCTCCTAGTGAAGATAGGCTATAAAATCATATCTGGCAAAAGGGGTTTTCCTGTAACTTCTTCATTTTGTGGAAGATGGTTCTCTGCACCTTTTTCTGAGAACCTGGAGCTGAGCAAGACCAACCAATAAATGCAACTGTAGCAGAATCTGGACTGCAGAGAAATACTCTCACAATAAGAAACCCATAGAAGCTGTTGCAGCAAAATGAGATATGGTTTGTAGAAGCTCTGAACCTCAGTTATGTTTATCCCACAAGCTGTGACCAGTGTGGCCACGCTGTGAAGAAGTACAATCCCTAAGATGGACTGGTAGAGAACTTTGCTGTAATTTCACTGCAACATCAAAACTTAAAAAAATATGTGTGCAGATATTCCTGTCTCTGTCACTCCACTGCTTTATTGAACTAAAGTTGTGGCCCTTCAGCATCTCTCAGCAGTTCTCTAAGCAGAAACATGGGATCCAAGAACAATTCTACCTAAGAAAGAGCTAGAGATGGAGAATTATTGAACTGCAGTGTGTGAGGTGGGGAGTGGCAGAAAGAAGCTCCTTTTTTGGTTCAGTTTGTCACTTCTCTTCCTCTGTGAGTTAATGCCTTTCTCCGTTCATGCTCCACTGATTGTCTCTCCTGCTAGGCTCAAATTCTGCCTCTCAGCAGCCAAGGAGTATGGGGAATAAATCCTGAATGCAGACAAGGGGGGCTTAAGATCAGGAATCTCAGTCTGCAGGATGAACTGAGAAGCTGGATACCCTGGCTGAAGTCTGCCAAGGCTCAGGGGAGCACAGCAGCATGCCAGATCCTCCCTGGATTTGAGCATATCAGCCTGGTGAGTGTCCAGCAAGGGTAAGTGTCCAACTGCAGTGCTGCTTTTGTGGTACACTATCACTATTACAGTGGCTTTACTATAGAACTCATCTCAAAACCAAACCAATTTCCCAAGCTAATGCAGAACAAAGACTTGAAGACAAATAATAATGTATTTATGTAGTGCATTTCTTTTTACCAGCAAACATGAAAAAAAAGCACATTGATCCCAGATTACAATGTTTGAGATGCATGAAGAACATCTGTCATTATGACAGAATCATAAATCATCACGCTGAAGCCCTGACATGCCTTTTTTCATTGGCAAAGTAATTTTTTTAAATGAGATATAATTAAGTTGCTTAGAGCTACATATTATCTATTTTAAACCTATTATTTTTCTCATGTGAAAACTGTCAGGTGAAACACACTGGTTTGGTTTTGGTTTTAAATGAAGCTAATAAAAAACCTGACCACTGTTCATCACAGCAAATCAGGGTGCTGCTAGGAACTGTCCCATGTGAAGAAATTATAAGGAAAATAAACCTGTAAGTGAAACCATGCTGTAGGTGCACCAGCAAACCATGACATGAAAGGCAGATAAGATAGACCAGCACATCTGCATAAGGAATCCTCCAGTGACTTGAATATCAAAAAGGAAATCCTACAAAGAGTGAAATCAAGGGCATATTGTAGAAGCAGTGGCCTGCTTGGGCAACCCTGACCTTGATTAACAGTTCTTCTCCCATGGGAAAGCATATACCAAAGGGTAAGTCCAGCCATAAATACCTGTGCTTTGATGTACAGTCCAGAAAACTGGGCTGTGAATGTGTGTGGGATGAATGATAAGAGCTAGAAACATCAGCTCTACTTTTCGTGTTTTTGTGTGGTTACTTTCTGTCTCCTACTGGCTGGCTGTCTAATTGATCCTAAAACTTGTACACAGAAGAAATATGTAAATACTCAAGTGAGTTTTATAAAGACAATCCTGCTTGATGACAAAGTGGTGGTCTGTTATTCTGAATCTCAAAGCATATGAGATGGGTAACAAAGCACTGGTAAAAACATCTGGGGATAAAAGTAGAAAGAATCAGAATGAGTTACAACTTTCCTGGAGCATAAAATGGAAGAAAGAGAGATTCTATAAATACCAAGAAGTTAGAGGAAGAGAAGGGCAGAGGCACAAATAACAAACACTCAGAGCTAAGGGAAAGTTTTATTAATTTTGCTACTTTCTTCACATGCACATAAGCATAGATAATAGGTACTTAACAGTGCTATGTTTTTTTTAACAGAAGGATATATGCCAGAATAGGAAAAAAACAAGTAAAAGAATGTTTGAATGAGTGAGATGTATGCAAGTCTCTAGTGCTTGCTGAAATTCACTTAATACCTACTGGGCTCTTGACTTCTCTCTGAAAGTTCCTGAAGGACTGGATAAATCACCAGGGCCTACAGCAACTAGGCACCCTAAGAAGGAAATACAGTCAGTATCATACTTAAAATTTTTGGTAATTAGCAGAAATCTGACATTATAATATACATTTTGCACATTATTTTAAACCAAACACGCACTTGATTTAAAGCCTTGTTCTTCCTTAATTCTTCCCATCATGGCACCTAGGTTTTAAAAAAAAGAAAAAAAATTTAGTGAGGGTTTTTTTTCTTAAATTTGGCATTCATAGCAGGCTTAGATTTTGACACAATTAAGAAGTTATTGGCTGTTTGCAGGGTTATAACCATTCCTGCTTTTAAAAAGGGGAAAGGAAGAACCTAGGGAATTACAGAGTACTCTGCCTAATGTCAATACTGAGAAAGATAGTGAGACAAATTATTGAGAAGTAAATTCATACACACCATGAGAAGGTGATAAGAAGCATCCAACATGAATTTGTCAAACTAATCTAAGTTCCTTCTTGAATAAGGCAACTGGTCCAAAGATAAAGAAAAGCAGTTCAAATGACTGTATGTAAGACCCAAGATGTATCTTGACCTGAGTAAGACTTTTGACATCATCCTGCATGCTCATAAATGAACTGGGGAAAGCTGTTCCATTTGAAATCACTCCTAATTCAATCCACTGTAAAAAGTAAACCTAATGCATGGTGGTTGGTAGCTGCACATGGAGATGTCTTGCACAGCTCCTAATGGATAGGCTTCTGTTAACATTTCAATGAAGATTTAGATGACAGAATTAGAAATAATTATATTCCTATAAGCTTGGTAGGTGACAAATATGTACCGATTTGCAGAATGTGCTCAAGGACAGAATTAGAATTCAAAAATATCCTGGTAAGTTGTGAAATCCAACATGAAAATTTTGAACAAAGGCGATCGCAGAGGGCTATGTTTGGGAGGATGAAATCACAAGCATAACTACAAAATGCCACTGCAGATAAAGATCTAGTGATTAATGAGAGTCATGAATGAGCCAACAGTTTGATGCTGTTGAGGAAAAGAGATAAATATAATTCTAGATTTTCTTGAATTGTCTCCTCATGACAATGTAAGATGAGGATGAGATAATTAGCATGCTCTTCTGGGCACTGGTGAGGCCTCAGCTAAAATACTGTTTTACTCTGAGGCACCATAATTTCAGAAAGATGTAGATCAACTGGAGGCAGTCCAGAGATCAACAAGGATGAAGATTGGAAAATTGGATACATAAAGCAAGGTTGCAAGTTCTCGTTTTGTTTTAAATAATAATAATAATAATAATAATAATAATAATAATAATAATAATAATAATAATAATAATAATAATAATAATAATAATGGTTATGTGGCGTTCAACAGTCTTTAAGTACATAAAAAGCTACACAAAGAGGGTAGTTTTGTGGTTTTTGATGCTCACTAATGACACACAGAATGTCAAGGAAATCTTTTCAGCCATACTACAATAAATAAGACAGTAACCCATTCTAACTAGAAGAAAAGATTACTGCTGGAATATATTACCCAAGAAGGTTGTATAATACTTGGCATTATTGATTTTAGATACAAATCAGAGGGACTGCCATCTGCACTTATCAAGACAGTTGTGGACTTTGAAGCTAGGAGATGGCCCAGGTGCATGTTTAGTAGCAGGTGGCTGAGATCACTGGAGCTGTGACAGAGCATACAAATTATCACAAGGTAATCCATAACATATTTTCACTAAGAAAGCATTTGAAAATTCCATGTGTGGTTCTGAGCACATTCAATTGCTGTTATGGAATATTGCAGAGGCTGTTCTTTAGTATTTTTTAACATCTTTCCTTTGATTTTGTGTTGTGGGGTTTTTGGTTTGTTTTTATTTTACTTCAGAAAGGCTTGGTACAGCTTTGATTAAAAATGTTGAGGAATAACAAACTACATAAGCCCTTGAGATTCTATCCAAATGTGTACTTCGATGATTCATGTGCAAGCTACTGTATTTCTCTGAGCTGTTGAAGAGCTTTGCAAGCACAAGTTAATTATTAAACTAGCTCTTTTCCCAGGGCAGTAATGACCTAATCATTTATGATAGTGCTCAAATGAGGAATTAAACAAACATATCCAGAATAAACACAGATCAAATCATCTTTGCCAATGGAAAAGGACAATATCTTGTTTTCATGTCAGTGGGTCTGCAAAACAACAGCACAGATATAGACATCAGTAAAATCAACAAGTGCAGGCTTCTCAACCTGAGAGAAATTCTGTTTTAGTAGTTCTTTCTATTCAAAGTTTTAGGACATTTTTCTGTTTTGGAAAATTGGAAGAATGGGAATGAGAAAAAAAAAGTATGTGTTTTGAAAAGGTTGGAAAGTTTTAAGGGCTTGAATTATAACTGAGCATTTCAACATCCAAAACCCAAAATGTTGCAGTCATTGTGCACCACACATGTGTATTTGTGTGTGTGTGTATATCTTAGCTAGGGGAGCACAGAACCCTCATATACACAAGGAAATGCCAACCAGAATTACTGTACAAGTAAAATAGCATTCTTCAATATGATATTTTTTGTGTTAGCTCAAAATAAATCTCTTTAAAATCATACTCACAAAGGAAAACTGAGCAAACCCATTTAGTTTTCTAAATCATTTTTCTACTATTTAAAGCTAAGTTTTTTCAGAAAATATAGTCTTTGTTAGAAATTCAAACCCATTTAAAACTTCTGACAAATTCTAGTCACTACTTAATATGAAAATAACTGGCTCAAAAATGTTTTCTAGAGAAATCTGTGCTCATCAGAGTGGACTGTAGTGTTAACCAAAATATGACTGTAAACTGGAAGTGTTTTCGGTCACCATTTTTATTTTAATCTAGCAAAAGAAGATCCTCAAAGATAGGATCAGGGTTATGACTTCCCAGAAATTTATAAATATTTCATTTCAGTGTTTATAGGCTATACTTCTGTTGGAACCCAGGACATTCCTCTGACTACCCTGGAGGACTTGAGACACTGGCAGGGGGCTCAGAGACCTTGGCACAGAGTCAAAAACACCCGTGCCTTCGATTTTAGCCCATGGAAAAAGTTACCAACTTTGTGCGAAGAGTTACAAGCCACAAGAGTTTGAATAGAATGATAGTGAATTTATCACAGGGTGATAAAGTAGAATTTTGGGGTTTTTAGAATGAGGGTTCAAGAGACAAGATGGAGGAATCTGAGCATGTCCTGTCCTTCTTCTTCTTCTTCTTAGCCTCCATCTTCTGCTTTGATGGTGGCACTTCTGGATTGGCTTAGAGTAGAGACAGCCTGTCTAACATAGGTAATAAGTATTGGAAAATTATTGTAAATAAAGTACACGTAGTTCTTAGTATAAAAAGATAACACCACCTTGAGGGCGGTCAGTGTGCCATGAACCAACCTGCCAGACAGACCTCAGTGGGTCAGAAAAAGAATGTAATAGGTAAGAGCAAATAAACAGCCTTGAAAACCAGAGCCAAAGAATCTCAACTTCTTCGGTCACGTGGCTGGGACAAAAGACTCTTTAATACCCCGGGAGCCATTTCAGCAACAACAAACCCAAGATGCTTCAGCAAATATCCACTGGTTCTTTTGTTATTTTAAAACTACACAGGACATTTAGACACCAGAATAAGGATTTCGTACTGCACAAGAACTTTCTCTCTTATAAGAAAACCACTGGAGCTCATGAATTTTGCTGTGCAAATGGATAAATACTGACAGAATACGTGTGCCTTGCATCAGGTATATCATTAGACACCCCACCTGTGGATCCACAGCAGTAAAAAACTTGCAGAATTTCAAAGACCCTGGTAGAAACATGTCAGGTGTCAAGGGCAGCCTTAATCCCAAAGTACAGGGAGCGACAATTGGACAGTGGTGGTTGGGGTAGATGACCTTTAAAGGTCTCTTCCAAACTGAGTTCTTTTGTGATTCTATGACCCAAGAGGAGAGAACTCAGCTGAGCTGAGCTTTCTCAGGGCAGCCCCAGTGAGGTGATTTCATTGCTGGGACTGTAAATATGAAGGTGGACTCTGCTTTACAGACCAGGGTGTTGGTACAGCCCCATTGCACACGCCACAGACTAAAGTGTCTTAAGCGGCTTAAATAGCTTTAAGCAGCTTTGAAGGCTTAGATACTGTAAGCTTATAAAGCAGTTTAAGCTGCTTAAACCACTCTAGGACTTTAACAAGGGCCCCACGATGCAGCTCCTCACTTTGTGAGTGAAACAAAGCTGGCTGCAGCTCCCCCACCATGGGCTGGAAGGATGGAGCTGCAGGGCTGCCACAGATCCAGCAAGGAATCTGCTGATATTGACATACTTTGTCAATGATGTTGTATGAAATAATGCATCATATACTTTCTCCCCTTGGTCAACTCATTGTTATCTTCTTTCCTCTTAACTACCTCACTTCCCCAGCCACCGCTGTGTCTTTTTTTTCCTATTTTCACCAATTTAGCTCAGGTTCTTTCGGTATCTCTTTTCTGCCTAATTAATTCTTCCTAAGAGATCAGTGGGCTTTTCTAACTGCAGTGATACCTTTTATGAAGAAAACACATCTCAATTCAGCCTATTCAATGCACACAGCCATGCTGGGGGTAACTGTTCATTTTTATCAGGATGGTTTAACCTAAATCTAGAACTTTTTTTCTCAGAAGAAGGGCATGAGTTGATAGAAGCATTGTGGAAAAACCCAACCATGTAATCCCAGGAAGTACCACTGGCAGTCATTAAGTTATCACCTAGAAAATCAGGAAACCAGATGGGAGAGCTTTGTTCAGAAGAAGGAATACAATGCACTGAATCTGTGTCACTGTTTCTGGCATTTTGGAGGTTTCATAAAGGATGTAGGAGGAGGAAGTCTGGGAACAGCTATCCAGAAAAATGGGTAAATTTATGTTCCTACATTGAATCTCTAAGGGCTGAAAGGGCTTTGTTTTCCTTTGTTTTCAGTTTTTACTCCACCTGTCTGAACTTGAGGTACACTGTGCAAACCACAAGTCATGTTGTTCCTACCAAAGGATGTAACACCCCCTCCCTCTTACACAGAAGACAGCAGCTGAGTGTAGGTTTGGTTTGGTTAAGTGGCAATTCACTTTGAGCTCCCATGCTAATAACCAGGGCAGTGGTGATAATACACTGGAGCACTTGAGTCAGATGTGATATCCTTGCTGCAGAGGATCCTCTCAGGCCTGCATCACTCCAATTTTCTACTGTTTGAATTCCCTTTCCAGTTCCTTAACAAGGAACATTCTCCTCTTCATATCCTTCACCCATTTCCTGGGGCTATATCCTAATTTCTTAGGTGTTCTCCCCCTCCTCAACTTCACTGGGCCCATATTTTTCACAGGTTTATGTAGTCCCATCACATGAGCCTTTGTATATATCACACAATTCAATCACAATTTAGCTAAGAAATCTAACTATAAATCTTATCATAGTCAAACATTGTCTTTGGAAGTCTTGAGAGTGTAAGCAGGAAGAGGGATAATGGTCAGCCCTACTTACTGATCGATTTTTTGCTGATTATCTGTTATGCATTCCTAAATGATGTTACATATCACCATAGTGTGTATTGAGCACACACCATGTCAAATGTGACATAATTATATAAACATCATTTAACAATTTCATTATGGCTTGATTTAAACCAAAGGTTATTTTTTCCAGTATCCTGAAAGCATGTTTGTCTCCATTTTTATTGAAGAAAATGATTTGTAGCATAATCTATTTTTTTCAAGTCATCAATGCATTTTAATCTCTTCTCCTGTTTAGCCACCTATCAATAATTACTTCCTTCAAAATGTGTTCGAAACCCCCACATATGATGTCAATAGGATTCACTAGCTTGGTGAGTGATTGCATTATTTTTTTCTTAAATATTGGTTTGATATGCTCCCATCAGGTGACACCGCTGGTAGTTAACACATGTATTTGTAGTACAGTATTGGAACCATGGGAATGTGGTTTCCTTGGGTTCATGACTTGTGTCTACATCATCCTCCTAGTTATCCCAGCTCCTTCTCCAACTCCAGCCAGTTTTGTGGGAAAAAGGGCAGGTTGTCTGGACTACCTGTGGGCTTTGTGATCAGTGGATCAGTGTTAGCTGCTTCGTGTCAGTACAGCTCTCAGGCTGGAGAAGTTGAGCTGCAGTCCCCATTCCTTCAGCTGCGACAGTTATTTGGGTCTTGTTCTTCTCTAGGAAGCTGCTCATTTGCAGCGACAATTAATGAGGGGAATTGAGGAGGGTAAGATTAATTGTGAGCATAGAAAAGTCATCTTTTTTGGCCCTGAAAGCTATATGAAGTCATCTATTCACAACTCATGCATTTTCTTTGCCATATTACACCTGAGGAAACAAAGATCCTACGCATGTTGCAAGAGAGTTTGGGTAGTTTCGCAACTGAAGGATTTTTTTAACATTTGTAAACCAGAAAATAGAAACTAGGCATCAGGTGGTGGTTTGGCAGACATTTACCCTTATGCCCAAATTTCAATTGGAACTTGATTTCCCTTGACTTCCAGGAAAGATCAGGGTGTGTTAAAATTACCTCTGCTGCTTTGAGGTGACAGCAGCACTGCAGGTTTGCATGGCTTGATAAACAACTGTGTGTGCACCAGAAGTATTTTGTTGCCTGCATTAAGCCTGGTGAGGTCACACATCTGTGCTGATCCATCCACCAATGGAGAAAGGAAAGTTTTCAGTGCTGCTGCTGGACTCAATCACCAAGTGCTGGCAGGCTGCCGGGGTCGTGTTGCTGGGCAGATCATCAGGTGTTGGCCAGGCACTGAGGGCTGCTCACACAGCAAAAATGTACAGGACAGCAGACTCACCCTTCCTTCCTCCCCCAAAGCCAAGACAACTGTCTCCTTGATGAGCCTGTAGAATTACTGCTGACCTTGCTACAGGACAGCAAGGAGCTTCTATAAGCTTCTATAAGTTTTTCTCATCCCTCCATCTTCTTCAGCATTTTCACTCAAACCTTGATGCTCCCACCACTGTTTAATTTTTCTTTTTTTAAATCTTGTTAAGCTGAAGTAAAACAACAACTTATTTCAGCTTCAAAAAAGAACTTTTATTTACATTTGTTCCTAGCTAATTTTTTTGCTTCTTTCGAGCTTTGGTGGGTAGCTTCTTCAGCTAATGGATGACAGAGAATATTACCTGAATCTATTATATACCTGTGAACACCAAATTCCTTGATTGCAGGACCAGCCCAATTCTTTGCTCTGCTGGAAGTCATCTTAAGAGGTAAACAGAGTTTAAGATTTTAGGAAGAAAGCCAGAGTTCCCACTCTACCAATATTATTTTCATGCATTCCCACCTGCATTCTTCATTCTCTAATTGGGCTGTGCTTCCATCTCCACCCACATCCTGCCTTGACACATAGCCACGTGTGGATGACAGGGCAGTGACAGGTAAGCCACCAGCTTGCAGGCTGAGTCACTCCAGGAAGGCACACTGTCATCTGGCAGCTAGGATGGAGAAGAAGGAAGTGTGCCAACCAAACAGGTGATCTGAGCAATGCATGGCACCCCACATGCCAAAACAAAGGTTGCACAATATTGGCTATGACAGAGAAATGTGGAGAAAAACACCAGAATGGCCTTCCAAAAATGACCTTCATAGTAGGAATTAAGAAATACCAAAACTCAGCCTATTTGTTTTCATAACAAGGATGAATACAGCAATCAAGAAATAGAGCAATGGTATAGTATAACCCTCTCAGCATTTTTGTTCACTTTTATATGGGTGTCTTTTCCTCTGCATGGAGGCTCAAAAGCAAGATCACAAACACAATTTATGAGTATGGAGCAATTATGCTATTTGTTGGACTGTACACACAATAAATGACTGTGAGTAATGTGCTATTAGCCTAAGCATTAATACCCTCACCACCCCTGATGCAGGTAACCACTGCATTTCTGCTGGTCAGGCAGATGGCAATCACACAGGAAAGTGCCAGACTCCATTGCTCCTTGCAATAGGATGATCCTCAGTTTTGCTGAGTTGCTATATTCTATTTTTTTTTTCTCAGAGTTTTAGAGTTATTTCAGTTGTTAATTTTTCCATGAGTTCGCAAGTGACTGCTGCCAGCTCAACAATTTCACTTCTGTTCTTGTTTCAGCTTTTTTTTATATATCTTGCTTGGCCTAAGTTCTTGTATTGTCACTTATAGGTTAGCAACCTTTTTTTAGTCAAGCAAACTTGGGGTCACATAGCCTACCTAGGCCTTGTGTTAAAATAGTTTGAGTGTGAAAGATCTACTAATATGGTGGGAGACAGACTGATCTGTACTCGTTGTTTGACGTATTTTTAAGCACCTTGCTGGCTTAAACATGTGGGTCTTGCCAGATGGCAAAAAGACTCAGAAATAGATACTGACACAAACACCCTGCAGGGTCAGATGTTCTATATAACTGATGGTATCAGTGATGGTCTTGGTAGTGCCAAGCAGAAGAGTCTGGGAAGGATGGGCAGAACGAATCAGGTAAGCCCAAAAAGGGTGTATCATAAAGAAAAAAAACTCAGAAAAAACCAATTCTATAGTGCTGTGTGGTGATTGAAGGGACACAGACCATGGTGTGCAAGCAAAGCCAGTTTATTACACTAATCACCAGTATTTACAGTTCTCTAATGTCCATGCAAAACGTTCCACTAGGACCCCTTTGCCTCTGTTCCCTCAGCAACACAATCCTTTCAGTGATCAAGTCCAGGTTACGTTCTTTTGCGCCAGCAATGTCCTTGTTACACCTTCTCTTGTAAGAGGGGTCAGAGTGACCAGACATTATGTGTTCACTTTTGTTCTTGCCTTGAGTTTATCTCTCCCATGGCTTCCACTGTACCAGGGCCAGGAGGTCTGTGGTTCTACCCTGCTCCTGTAGCTGTCTGATCTTCCACATTGCTGAGACAATGAAAAGTGTGCAATTACAGGAAGGAAAGTGAGAGTAAACAAATAAAATAATGTCCTTTGTAAAGATGCAAAGGAAAGATGAACAGAGATGTATCAAATACCTAAAACTTGAAATTGAAACTCCTGCCCTGGTAGGAAACCACAGATCTTGTTTACCAAATTACAAAAATCCTGTGTGGGTAGTTTAAACAGGAAGTGGACTGATCAAAAGCAAAGATAGGGAAATATGTACAATAGATATAATATGGACCAGCAAAAGCATTTTAAAGAAGTCAGCAGCAGAAAGTTAGCCCTACTTTGACATGAGATTCTGTAACATGAGATGACTTGAATCTCTTTAAAAAGAGATTGCCCTTGGTGCGGTGATGACATCAAAAAAGCAAGCTGTAGTCCAGTAGGTAGCAGCAAAAATGCATTGAAAGACATTTTGGTTGTAGTAGAAATGCTAAGAGACCATTGTATCACTGCAGAAGTAAAATTTAAAAAGTTGTTGGAAAAAAACTAGGAAAAAATGCCAAATTTGTACAAGAGAAAACATGGAGCTGTTAAAATATTAAAATGTGAGACTGGGAAAGTGTCTCTCTGCCCTATGCTATAGGGGAGGTCATTTGCAGTGGAATACCATGCAAGATGACGCAGAATTGGAGGAGAGCAACCTCTCTGGACTCAGGCTCAGAAAACTAGATATTCATGCAAAGGAGCATCCTGAAAGAACATGTGCAATGGCATCCTTTGCTCATCACCACCTTCACTGATTATTTTTTCAGGTTGCTTGACATGGGCCTCCGGAATGCCTTGTGGAACTTCATCACTCAGCTCTTACTCTGTCATCACAGCCGTGCAGAGAGGGGTGGATGGCTGCATCTGGGAGTCCATCTGAGTAAGAGGCTGGTTCACTTTGAACTTTTTAGTTTTGGTGTGAAGCAAGGCTACACTTGCTTTCTGGGGCTGCTTAGCATTATCATTCATAGCTGCTGTGTGGGCAACACGAGCAGCAGCATTCCGTGGATATGGGCAGATTGCACATAACTTGGAAGCATAAATTGTGCTAGTAGCACTGTGTTACTGAGCCATAGACCTGAAAAAACCTGTGACGATACATAACCTAGCAAAAGAAGTAAGACAGACAGAATTCAAAATCAGTTATCAAAGCAAACATCCCTGAAAGCTTAAGACCAAGCATCAAAGTCATGCTAGAAAACACAAATTCTGGGAAAGCAGACCTTGCCAGTCCTGTCCATATCCACTTCTGACTAATTAGGAAAGAACTGACAGTAAAAATAGGAGAGTCTTCCACCACTCATTTCAGCATATGGAAATTCAAGATATTCAGTTCCAGATGAAAAAAAAAAAGTTTTGAATTATTATTTACATGTAATTACAATGCTAAAATAGATCCTGGAGAGCAGAGACATCAAAGATGCTAGGAAAACTAGATGCCTTGAGAAAAAGAAAGTGCCTATGAAAAAGTCTGAATGTTGGTCTCTGTCTCAGCCCAGAGCTGAACTTTCCACCACAGTCAGCAGGGAGCAGAGGATATAATTGTTGTGCATCCTCTGAGTGGCAGCCCCCAGGAAATCCCCCAGAGATGACCCAGTGTGAGTGAAGAAGACCCACCTGACAGGAATGATGGTGATCAATCCCAGCTGTCTGTGCTAGAAACAAGAAGGAATGATGGTAAGAAATGGAAGATGCTACCTTCTACAGCAAGAATAACATAGGGGCTGCAAAGAGGATCCAATATATTCTCCATAAGTGCTTTGTTTGCTCTGCAAAGCAAAACTTGCATTGGCTAGCTTGCCATTGGAGGTAATAGTTGTGAACCTTACCAAAAGGGAGGAAAATAATGCTCTTGCTCCAGAGATGCAAAAGGTAGCTGCTGTCCAGGAAAAAGCACTGCACCAAGTACTTCAAGGAGCTGAAGTAAAACAACAGCTTATTTAAACTAAAATTATTTAAACAGGGAAATATCTAAACAGGGAAACCCTCTTGCTGAGGCATCACTCTGTAATTGCTGCAGCTGTGGTGGACTGGGGAGAAAGTCCACGTCAAGAAGATTTGGCAGGTGTGGGACTCAGGTAGTGATGCCACTGGAAATCACTTGATCCCTGATTAAAGGGGATTTGCCTTTCATGTATCTTCAAAGGTATCTAGAATCTACTGGTGTCATCAGCAATGATGGTTTATTTTCATTACCTAGACTGAATGAAAGATCTTTAATCACACTGTGTTGTACTAGAGACAGTTCTGCTGTTTAATAATAAATATTTGGTGTGCAATCTGGTGTTGATCTGCAAGGTTAGTAGTAACTATAAAATAAGCAGTCCTTTTTTTATTTGCATTATCTACCAAGTTTTTTTTTTGCATATCAAGTTTGAACTTAGATCTGAGTGTGCTTTTTGAGGTGATTACTTGAAGAAATAAGGGGGCACATTGAATACATTGAGGATACATTGTTTCTGCTGCAATTCCCAGTCATTTATTTAGCCAAGTTTTGACACAAAAGCATTAAATCTATGCTTTTTTAGAAAAGTAAATCTCTACAGTCTGTTCCCAGCTTTCTTCTACATTTCTCATAATATCAAGCCCACACACAGCCCAGATTCCTCAATGGTAGCTGGTGAAATTTTTCCACCTTCTTGAGCTATATATATTCCTATGTCCTGAGAAGCAGCCTGTGTCTGTGTTTTGAGTGCAGACTGCTGTTATTTTAGATACCTACTTCCATAAAGGAGCATAAGTGTGTTTCTTACATGTCTTCATAATGAGAATTTTTTCATTACTTTCACAGAGGCTTAACCTCATTTCCAAAATGAGGCTGTTCTTGTTCTCCAAGTTAAATAACTAAATACAGATATGTGTGTGTGTGTCTGTGTGTGTCTGTGTGTGTGTGTGTGTATAAAATGTTGGGAGTTTGTCCATCAAGATCCATATGTAAATGTATATAGTGGTTGAAGTAAAGAACTTTATTCAGGAGGGAGTCTCAAATGTGTGTCTTCTTTCAAAGCACCTACTGAAGAGAGGTTTCATGCATATTTACACACTTTTCTGAATAGGGGTGCATCAAAGAACAGGCTTCTTAGGCTTCTTTTCTGGAATCCAAACCTAGACTAAAATATCACTGCCTGGATCACCTGCTGCTTGCAAGGCTGGCAGCAGCAAGGGGACATAAACCATAGCTCACACTGGTGTCACCAGTAAGTGAAGGACACATTGCATGTACTCATACAACATGTTGTTCCTCAGGTGAGACCATGTGCTTTAGTAACCCACCTTTATGCAGTGGGAGCATCAAGATGAAGGTCATGGGTCCCAGAACATGGCTGTGATGAAGCAAATCTACATTGTGACATCCAAATTTGTTATATAATTAGAGCATTCAATTATAGACTGAAAGACATACTTAGACTGTGTTAGAATATTCTCTGATGTAAATGAGGTTGAGTTAATTCCCTAACAGGCCAGGCAGTGACAAGAGGTGCAGACAAGCTCCCAGCACTAACTGAGGACAAAATTAAGCAAGTGGCATTCTTCCCTGCCCTGCCCTGCCTCACCTCCTCCTGTGCCCTGGTCCTATGGCCATGAGAGCTAGCTCCACACTGAGAGCCCCTGCCAGAGAGAGTAATGTCCACCTTTTGTT
Organism: Molothrus ater; assembly: GCF_012460135.2. NCBI lineage: Eukaryota > Metazoa > Chordata > Aves > Passeriformes > Icteridae > Molothrus > Molothrus ater. Next base: position 58,700,364 of record NC_050482.2, on the reverse strand, counting down.
GTAATCTGCTAATAAATGATTTCTCCTTTGGGTTCCAGCTGCAGCTCTGCCCTTGTGCAGGGTATCAGTTGGGTAGAGCAGCCACAAGCACTGGGAACAGCTAAGAATCTTCAACAATTTCAGTAGTTTTCTTGGATCAATACTGGATTAATTTTGTCCCTGAAAACAATAAGTTTTGATAGGAGTCCTTGTTTCTCTAGGCTGATCTGGCTGGTTCAGCCATAGCTTATGTAAGCTGGAACATTGAGACTTGTTTCAAAGAGAGAGGGAATGCAAGCCAAGACACAAATATGGGCCCCTATTTTCCTTTGAAAAATATTATTAGGTTTCCATTTTCCTCTTAGGCAGCAATAAGCTACTCCTCTGAGTGAGCAAAGGGTCCTTTATATTTTGGAGATATTTGAGGAAATTGCCATGGCATTATTGTTCCATAAGTCACTTCCAAAATATTCTAGATCTCACGCAGAGGTGGAAAGAGTCTGTGACCAGACTGTACAGTCTAGAAACAACTGAGATTAAATGCAAGGGCAGCAGGCACAATGTCCAAAACAGATAAATCAGGATGACTGCATAGTTGCATTCTTGTTTTTCTACTGTATTAACAGAGAGGGCAAAATAAGCCTGTACAGCAAATACATGAAAAAACACATACTGGAAGAAATATTTATGCTGTATTAGCATATTCTCTGCTCTAAATGAGTTTGGGCTAATTACTTATCAGACCAAAATGGGATAAGCAGGGGAGATAAGCTCTTAATATCACATTAGGAGAAATTAATTAAGCAGAATAAACATAATTTATTTGATTCTTCTCTTTCCTATTTCAATTGCTTTACTTAGCAATCTCAGTAATGTTCTTTAACAAATTCTTTGTTTATTTTCTTAAGCAGAAAAAAAAGAAGAAAAATTAAACCAAGCTGGAAAGAGATGAATTTTATCCTGGTTCCTCGTTCTCCTCAGCAGATGAACAACTGCAGCATCAGTACAGATTTCTGCTACTTGAATTAACGGAGTGCCACTGCCAGTCACAGGTTGTCATCCTCTGAGTAAAGCCCTCCCAGAAGAGGATTGCTGATGGACACTGGTGAGAAACATGAACTGAGGATTTGCTTGTTGGCTGGGATGGCAATTGGATGGATGTACATTCCAGATATAAGGTAACCTACAGTGTCTCCTCCAGCCTCTCGCCATCCTTGTTCTTTTTCTTTCCCCACTTCATCCCAGACCTCATCTTCTCCTACAGGAAGCCACAGTGGATCCCAGCTCCTGATCTCCCAATCTGATTACCTCTTTGCTCACTCCCCAATATGACATTCTTTGATTCCAATCTACTTGGCTGGACTGCCCTAACTCCCCAATTCCTTCTTATGATCCCATTTCTCATCTAAAATAGGTTTGGTATCCAGTATCTCTGTCTGAGAAACTCTTCACAGTGCATTTGAATAACTCTGTTCTCTTGATCTGTGTTGCTGGGACCCGAGGAAGGCGGACCCCTGTTTTTCTTTTGTTGACTAAACTCTTACAGCTCATGTCCATCCATAACAAATGGGGCCTCTCAGGAAAGTGTTCTGTTGAAATCAAAGTCATCTTTATTAAACATGCACCATGACTTTTCATATACCTGTCACTGACACAAAAGCTGTCTTCTATCAGCTTTTAAGTCCTTACACCAAACTTGCAAGATGTAGGCTTTGTCACAGAAGACGCCAGAATTTTTAACCACAGCACATTTTCCCCTACAGCCTGTCAGACACGTCAGAGATGTCTGAGTTGTTTTACACTAGCTCCCCTTGAGAATGTGTGTCAAGTAAAAAGTCCTGAATGATACCATTTCATATTGTTTAGACAGGACAACAGTATTAATGCATTTAATCTTATAAAAAGCATTCTAATATCTTTAGTGACCACTATACAGACTTTTATTCCTTAGAGAAGATAAGGAATGTCCTTGCAAACAAGAAAAATTAGATAGTGTTGTGCCAAGGCCTATGCTCTAAGTAGTTCAAGGTGACCAGTGTGCAGCTCTGACTGTTACATAAAACAATTTGCAAAGATCAGTGAAAATTAAACACAAAATGACAGCTTCTTCAAGAAAACAAGACCCAGTGAAAAGCACCAAGGACTATGCTGAAGTCATGTCCAGTAAAGATAAAAAAAGTGGGACTAGACTCAGTAGTAGTCTCGCAGAGTAGTAGAGAGAAGACTTTCAGTCAGGTGTAAGAAGTATGGCACTGATTATGTGGGTGATGAGTTTTTTTGCTAGCACAGTATCTAAATGTTGCCAATGCAGTGTGTAATATAAGCAGGTCTGAAGGGCTGTAACATAGACAGGGTCAGCCGGAATCATGCCGGTTTGTACAAAGCACAATTGCAAAGCAGCAAAGCACCCATGGAGCTACATCAGGATTTTATCTCCACCTGTTACTCCCCTGTCCTAACCTGAGTGTTCCCATCCTCGGGCTGGGTGTGCCCTGCAGGTGTCCCAGGGGTGGGATGCACCTGGCAGCTGCCCTGCAGCCTCGGGAGGTCACTTTGCCATTTGGCCCAGGCTCCAGGAGCATTCTGTGCCCTTTGAGGGCCCATGTGCACCAAGATCAGTCACAGCCATCACCACTCCCCCACCCATGGAATGCATTAATTATGCAAGCATCCAGAGAGTTCCTCCTGCAATTCCCACCTGGTGTTCTTATCTTAGGACAGATCATATTCCAAGATTGCATGGGAGAGGGGGTTGGTGTGTGTGGAGGACATGCTCCAAGATCTATTTTTTGTCACTATCACAGGGGCAAAATGGATACGGTAGAGTAAACTTTGCTAATGAGCAAAGTCATGAGTGGTGGGTCACTCCCTGGTGACCCAAATCTTGAGCTGCAAAGATGCTTACTTTGACCCAAACTGCAGAAAGATAGGTAGGCAGCGGATGCACAACAGCCTAGTTTGTATTCCTTCCCTCCCCTGTTCTTTCCTTTTTCACATGTGTTTCCCTTCGATTTCTGTTTGAGAAAAATCTGCTTGAGATACTAAAGCTGTCTTTTGGAGAGCTGCTGTGACGCTGTTAACAAACATCCAAAAAGCTGTGTTAGAGACAGCAGGGCATTGCTGCAATTCCATGTTTCCATGTGACCAACGGACAAAATGCTGTCCTGAAATTCTCCAGCAATGAATTTGCTATTGAGTGCCAACACGAGAGAGAGAGAGCCTGAGTTCCCTTCCCCTGCAGCTCTTGGGCTGTCTTTGTCCCTCTCCCATACGGCCCTGCCTCTCCAGGGAAGGACTGGGCTCTGTCAACGGCACCAGTAGAATTTCCAGCCCATCTCTGTGAACTGAATATATCTCTTCTCTCAAATACAAAACCCAGTACTTTGTCTTTCTTGCTATATCTAAGCCTGTTAAACAACGGTGTTTTTCTCATATAGACTTCAAACGGTGAATGCAAATTGGAGTTTTAAAATTAAAGCCTGACTCTTCTGCATTCTAAATATTTTTATTCTTCTTTTTTCCTTACATTTTTATATGTTTAACAAAGGGTTTAAAAGATTTCCTGTGATCCATATTGCCACAGGAATAAACAAGCATTTGGACTTCAAACCCTATCCAAAGCTTGTTTAGCAATATAGTTTTGTTGCAGTGACACAGGACCTTTAATTCATTTGACCCTCTGGGTCTGTTTGCTTTACTGAAATTTGACTCAGCAAAGTTAAATCCCCTTCTATCATTCTGCAAGACAACTCATTTTATGTTTGGATAAAAACCAATTCACTGCCAAAGCTGCATAATCAACTCCCACCCTAACATTCCGGTTAGTAGGGCTGAATGGAAAAAGAAATGGCGATGGTTGTATAGAAATACACCTAATTTCTATGGGATGCTCAGTGAATATCAGAACAATAGATGGTTTGTTAACTACTATGTTTACCAACACTCTTTTTCCTTGGCATGGTTTATATATTTATGTAAGGGGATGGCAGTCTACTGTCATTTTATTGTGCAAAATTCTTGAGTGGATACCATGAAATAATCTTTTTTTTTTTTTCCAAATTTATTTTTACTTGATATTCGGGAAACTGTTCAGTAATGACAAGCTCTGGAGCAAAATCTAAAAGACAGGGCATCTTCTGTATTTGAAGGATTTCTCCATATAACTGCAAATAAGAAAATTATGGAAATATCTATTCTCTTTATATTCCATACTGTTCAATCAACATGATTTTCTCTTCCCTCTTGCTATACAATCATGTGCCGATTTTATTTTGTCTCTGGTTAATTTTTAATATTTATATCTACTTATTATCAAACAAAACAGAGCAATCACTTGTTTAAGGACGTGCTGGAACAAATCATTACAGGAAATTTATATTTATTTCCATGTTCAGGCTATGGAAGCCTAGCCAAGGATATCTCTTTCCACTTAAAAATGTTAAGTCCATTGGAAAAGAATTAGGGGTTGGCCAAAAAAGGATTTTCCTCTCTTTTTTTTTTTTTTCCTCCTCCTCCCTTTTGTGTGACACATTAGAGTCCATGAAAAGCAGCCTATTATCATAAGCCATAAAGGAGGTTCTTTCCCTGTTTCAGAGAAATGCGCGCAGCCTTTTTGATCTCCAGGCTCCTAGTCTGGGCAAACAGATGGAGTGTTTCTACCTGGGCTATTATTTTCTTTTCCTCTTCTCTCCTTTGAGCCAATCCATGCTCCCTGTGCAACCCAAGAGGAAGGACTTTTAACCCAACACAGAGCACTGGCCCTGGCTGAACAGCTCACAGAAAGCTCTCAGTACTCCTCAGTCCCAGTGCACCAGCTCTCATGGACCCCAAAGCATAGGTGCACATCTGCCTCATTTCCCTGCACTGCCTGATTGTATTTCCACCCTCTGCCAAGCTGGTGATGGCCACAGGACCTGAAGAGGGAAAGAGTGAAATACTGCTTTCACCAAGGTATATATGAGAGGATTGTTGGTTGCTTCTAAGTCTGAATCACTCAATTTTCAGTGGCTTGCAATATCACTAACACAGTTTCTTTTTTCCACTACCTTGTTAAATGGAAGAAACCCTTCTCTTTTATTTGAAACATTGGTTTTCTTCAGCTCCCTGTATTTCCTCTACAAGTCCTTAGGCATTTTTCTTAATATAACTCTGTGCCTCAGCTACTGAGGTAACTATATAAGAAGAGTGAGGTATATCTGACATGACTCCTGTGTGACTCTGATCTGACACAGCCCAAAATACTATTGGGATGTGATTGCTACATAGCAGTCAGCCAGAGCTAACACAACACTGGGGGAAATCTTAGAGGCTGCAAAAAGAATGCAGCAACATTGGGAAGGAGGCATTGAAGTGTGGCAAAATGTGAGTAAAGGAATGGAAAGACTGAAATGGAATATTAAAAGTAAATGCACTCAGGAAAAACAAATCAGAGCATGAAGGCTCCTACTCTCTGCAGACACTGGAAATAGATACTGACAATGATAATATATAATTGTTTTTTTCATTTGTTATACAAAAGAATGTACATAAGAAAAATGAGGTAGGAAAATGAAAGGAACAGATTAACAAATGCACCTGAAATTTGAAAGGTATTGGACTGGCATAATTCCAGTGGCAAGAGCAGGAATCATTAACTTGAGCTATTTAGCATTCATATCAGGGCACAACTGTAGAAAACTACAAAATGGAAAAAAATCTGCACCGGTCTATCAGATAACTATAAATAATTTAAAACAAATTCTATCTTATATTTTACAAATCAGTGGACAACTGATTATGCTGTTACGTAGTTTTATCACAGCTACCTCCTTTTATCAGAAAATGGTGGGGGGTGTTAAGCTAATGTACATTGCTTTTACCACTCCTATTTTGGTGGTTCAATTTTTTCCTAGGAAAAAAAAAGAGTTGTCATGTTCATTGTTTGATACTGCTGCTATTCAGATCTGGTTTTACATTAATTCTTCTTGATTTGTCACTCACATGTGATTAATCAAGCAGAAACTAAGAAATAAAATTATGTATTTTGTAAAGGTGAACTAAGGTTTCAGTAACTGTGGAACTGTGGGTAGGAACACTGTGACAGACTGTCAGGAACTCCAACTTGGTCTAGTTCTAGCTACACTGGTGGAGCTATGCTGAACCATATTTTCTGAGAATCTGAATTTTATGTATCCTTGCTATGTTCTTCATAATGCAGTATAATCTCTGTAGGAATAATAACTTGGGAAAATTTTGCTTTGGTCAATATCTGAAATGAAAATTGTGTCATTAGCTGTGAACTGTCTCCCAGGGCAAAAATACACCCAGTTATTACTTGAGACCAAGGAAAGAAATTGCAATATTCTCCTTATTTTAATCTTTTACTAGATGATGATAATGGCAAATTAGAAATTACTTCCAAGTTCCAACTTCATTTTAACATTTAGGATATCTGTCTGCTGCACATTTAATATTATTTCCAATTACAACAATATGTGAGATATCTCAGTATTTGAGGTCCCTCACAACAGGCCCATGGGACAGGAAATTGCAATTTCTGTGCAAATGCAAACAGAGCTATAGACTGTTTTCCCCAGGGAAGTATGTGATTGATACATGTGTATATATATAAAATATATAATAAAATATAATATGTCTGTTATATACATGTGTGTGTGTGCATATCTATAAACTCAATCCAGTTGTGTTTAAATCCAGAATATGTCCCTGATGCATGAACCATAATCCTTGATCCTATATCTTGAAATCAAATGATACCCTCAAAAAATATATTAAAATTCATTATACTCTAGACATATTACTAAAATATTCCTTTGAGGTATGACTTGTTTGAATAGAAGTACAAGAAATAAATTAGGCAGTTTTTTACTTACATACTGCCCACAGTTCTATAGATTTATGAGGAAAACAGATCTGGAGTGCTGCATTGCACAACTTTGTAATGCTGCAGTTAGATTTTCCCTTGTATTTACAGACTGGCTTATTTTAAAATCTATTCAAGCCCTGGAAAATCATAAATATGCAGCTCCACAGATCTGGAGGTCAGGTTCCTGTGACTGTAATACATATCTTCTTTTGGCAAAGCTCTCCAATCTAGGGTCAAACTCTGCTTGCTTTTCTCATGTTTGATTTGGGATGGAAATACACACGAGTGAAGGAACAGGTTTTGTCAGAGTATTGTATGGCTACACAGTGCTGACTGCTCCAAACATGAGCAAAAATATGTACTAAGGTTATAATCTAAGTGAGGCAGAATGACAATGTTTGGTAGAAATATTTCTAAGAGATCTATCAGCACCTTCATGTTTTCATAGGAAATCTAACTAAAATATGCCTTGATATATGGCTATTTGTCCCTCCCAACCAGAACTTCTGAAGGCTCATAGTTGAAGCCTCATTTTGACTCCTCTATTAATATTAGAATTTGTTTTAAAAATGAGTCAACAGATATAAAAGCTGGTATCAGCCTTAACACCTTCAATTTCTGATCAAAAATGCAATTAAGAATCACCCCTTTATTTTAAATCCAGAAGAGAGCATGACTGAGAAGCTGGAAAGTTGGCATCCTGGTACCATCAATGCTCTATCACTCTCTTGTGATGGGGCACTGTAGAGCTGCCACTGGCATGCTCATTGATTTTTGAAGATTCTCTTTCCTGCAGCCAACCAAAGCATGATAATCCCCTCCTCCAGCAAAAAACTGGAGCACACAGCAGTGCTGTGTTCAGGGCATGACTGAACATTTGAGCAGCTGACGTGGCACCACTTCATCCCTGGCACTGCTGCCAAAAGGGTTGTGTATCACGTCATAACCCCAGGGAGGAATTTCTGTACAGCTGGAAATCGTATGTGAAAAAGCAAAGGCAAAATGAACCTTACCTATCTTCCCTGGATATTACCCAAACAAAAAGATTTTATAAAAGGAAATGCTCTTAGATGTTGAGCATTTGCCTAGATCCATAAATGTCTTGAGGTAACCCAGAGCAAAGTCTGTGAGGTTTAGATATTATCTATCCAAAGTTCTTTTATATATATAGATAAATCTACTCCTTTAAATTTCATTATAATACCCTAAGAATTAATACCATAAATAGTTCCATTATCATGTAATCCCCTAAGAATTAATGCCAAAAATAGTGACAGCAGAATGAACAAATTGGAGAGAAGCTGGGGATATCTCATCCCTTATGTCGTGGGGCTGAAATAAGTCATATTGCCATGTCTCCTATGGCAAAGAAGACTTTCATGACTGGGAGGCCAGGTTAGAGCCTTGAAATTTCTGTGCAGCAGTCTTGAGGTCTGTCCAGACACAGATGGTTGAAGGGCTCAGAAGGTGTTATTCCAAGTAACACAGTCCTGTATGTATCCACTGTGGCTCTTAACTGGATTGGGACTTGTTTATCCTCTATTTTGTTGTCCCACCCTCTATTCAGGGCTGCTCAGAGAAGTTGTGTAATGAAACAGAAGAGTTGGTTTGGCTCCAGCTGGTCCTGGTGCCTGTTGTCCAACGTGGGTTTGGTTTAGTTGTGGGGACAACACTTGGGACACAATGAGAGAGAAACTCAGGCTTTTGAAGAGCTTAATATTTTATTTACTAGCTAGTTACCACTGCAAATAAAAATTTTAGTACACAAGATAAGATTAGTTTTATCTTTCTGCTAGGAAATCTGTAGCATGTTCCTGCAACTTAAATTGATAGACTCTGAATTTTCTAATAAGCTTTGCTTCTTTGAAAACCAACTGTCTATAAACAGCAACATGTGAAAGCAAACCAACCCTTCCTATTTTCCCTGTAGGTATAGTCAGAATCCTATCTCCAAACAACCTTAAAGAAAGTTTTCGATGCTACTTTTTTATTCTTGTTAGTTCAGCATAGCCAACAGTAAAGGCCTTGTTGACATTAGGCAAATGTGCAATGATGCAGCAAAATCAATTTAGTCACACTGATGCAAATCCCTCACACAGATGTAATGCCTGTGTGCAAAGTAGGGCATTTCTGAATATACACAATATTTAAAATGAAGTGAAAGAGAGAGATCCTATTCCTCCCAACTGATTCCTTAATGTGATTCATATGGGTGCCCCTGAAAGCCTAAGTTGAAAGAAAGGGACTTTCTGGTCAAAAATAAGGGTTCATTAGGAGTACTGTTGATCAGGAAGGAATATTATGACCTTTAAATTCCAAGTTGCAGTAGCTTAACTGATGGAATAATACTTTAAAAAATACCCTTTACCTTTAAACCAAGAGTATCTGACCTTAAAATCACTAGGAAAAGAAATACATGATTGCATAACTCCATTATATGGTTACTTTTCAGAATAGAAGTGAAAATTAATGTGTTTTTGGTCCTGGGCTGTTTTTAGTAATTTAATGTGATCTGCTGTCAACAAGAGGGAAAACAAACCTCTGATGTTCAATAAGACTAAGAGAACAAAATGTACCTTACTATGGGTATTTAGTAAAAGTTCTATGGGCAAAAAATGGCACAGCCTGTGAAGGCATTATTGAAAAACAGGTGAGGTCAGCAAGGAATACCAGTAATGAGGTAATGACCATCTTCTTTTTTTTTTTTTTTTTTTTTTTTTTTTTTTTATTTTAATAAAAATGCTTCACCAAACTGAATTTGAAGCAAAAGTTTTAGTAATTTTGTAAGTGCATTTTAGATGTTATGGAGGAAAAAGTTCCAAATACTTCATGTATATAATTTATTTAACATAGTAATAAATGAAATATCAAAATCCAAATATAATATATTTATTGAAAGCATAGTTTTTAATCAAATCCGGGGTATGTTGCAACACTTTTCTTTAAAAAGTATTTTAAATTTGGGGAAGCTCTTTCCCAATCTGAATGGAAGCACATTTTGGAACCTGGGATCCTTTTTGTTAAATGAATCTGTGATTCTCCTTGCAGCTGAAGACTCACGCTAGCGATGTGAAAAGATATGCAGGGCTTCTTTTCCATGTACATTCACCTACAACCTGACTGTTAAAGCAACGTTTTCCTACTCCACCCTGCCTCAGAAAGGAGACTAGGAAGTCCCTTTTCAGGAATGAAGTCAGGGCATAATCTCATCCTGGTAGATTACAGTCTCCCAGTGGAGCCAGGTGGCTTGAGGAAACGCGGTTTTGTTCATTTATTGCCAGGAGTTGGCAGTGCTTCATTTTGTTCTAGCAACAATGCTAACAAGAACCTGAGTAGGAAACCCTCATGAGAGAAGGAATCACAGAATATGCTGAGTTGGAAGGGACTCACAAGGATCATGGAGAAGGGCAAGGGAAGTGCTCAGGCAGGTAGGGAGCTAAGCAATCAATTATTACTGAATTTCAAACCCACAGGCAATACAACTATACCCCCTGCTTTATAATTACTGAGATTCATCAACAGGAGCTGTGGCCCCCACTGGGCAAGTCCCAAGTTCCTTGAAATGAGTCTAATACCCAATGAGGTTACTTGTGCTGCTGCAGAAAGATATTTCTGGCCTTTTATGTGTCAGAAAAGAAACTGGATGTGACAGATTTGGAGCTGGCCTGTGATAATTTAGGAATATGGTCTGTTGGCCTGATTATTTGGTTGAATATCTGGGTTTAACTCATCAGAGATTAGCTTGCAATTGCATTCTTAAATCATCAGGGCTGATCTGTGCTCCTTACCCTGGGATACCCCACTTCCACTGGCACTGCACAGCCAGGAGCACAGGGACTTGGAAGGGGAAGACATTAAGTTTTGAACCACAGCATCTCTACGTGGGCAGGGCTAGAATCCTACTCATCCCTAGGAGAGACAGAGGGTTCCAAAGGTGCATTGGGAATTAGAGATGGGACCTGTAAGTGTCTGACAAAACAAGTGGATAGAGCATTGTTAGGAGACATTAATTGTGATATGTTCATGTATATCTAGGTTGTTTCCACGTGTTTGTGGAATTTTCAATGAAAGTGAAAACTAAAAAATACCTTTGGAAGAAAAGGGGGGTTGTGAATACCACAATAATTTCCATCAGTTTTTATCTAATACTGGGTGTTCAGAACTGGCATGTTGCCTCTCACCTTAGGCAAGCTCCTTTTCCCTGAAAGGGAATCTAATGGATGAACGCAGAGTTAATTTACAAAAGCAGAGTGTATTCCCTGACCATGAAACCAATAGGAAAGTGTGCAGAGTTGATATTATTCCATAGTTTACAGTGGAGATATGTTGTGTGGAGAGCTGGAAACATTACAAGGCAGCTGCCCACTCCAGAGTGCTGGACCCAGCCTTATTTGTGGTGAGCTTCCAGCTGAAACTGGTCAAGTAAATCTCTTCTCAGTTGTTAAAGTCTCTGTTGTTATTTGCCAGGTGCTGGAGAAATATTTTACTTGGGTAAAGAGCATAAATAATAGGACACAAAAAAGGTTTCCAAGAAATCATCCTCCAATCTGGAAGAAAAGTTATATGTGTGTGTCTGTATATTTCAGGTGACTGAAATATAAAAAACAGAAAGTTGAAAATCCTAAGAAAATTACCTGAACCAGGTAGTTTTTCTTACTCTCTCCTTACTGAAAGGACAAGTCAGTATAGCTCGATGGGTTCTTGATTGTGGAGTTCCAGAAGGCAGCCTACAGATCTAAGCTATATTCTAGATCAATTCCTAATTCAGCCTTCAGAGCTTGGGAGGGACTATGCTCATTCATTGCTTGTACCAGATGTTTTAGTATGTAAAGTTCTCCTACTTCACTGTTGCTGGAAAGGTTAATAAATTACGTTTGCCTAACCATGAATTCCTAATGCATTCATCTTGCTTCCAGTGAACATATTTTATATTTTACAGATTTTGAAAACCAACTGCATATGAAGATGTCAATTTTTCAAAAGGACACGGACCAGGAAAGGCTGTATATTCTGGGACACATCCTCCCAGTGACTGCTTTGTGTTGCTGTAATAGAGTCTGGCCAGAAAGCTGCCAGATCTATGTCTTGGATGACTACTGTGTCAAAAGCATTTTTTAATGACACAGATGGAGCACTGAGTCTCCTCCCCACTTCCTTCACTGTTGCCACATAAAGGTTAAACTGGACTGGCACACTGCAAAGCCCCATGGTTTTTAGTCTGTAAAAACATCTTTGGAAAGAGACTGTTTAGTGTCACATGGCTTTTTTAAGACGAGGAAATGCACATGCTGATGTTTAGCGGTAATCTGGGAAGATTTGCCTCTGTTGCATTTGCAAGGCCAAGTGACTTCCACTAGATAACATCTGTTGCATTAGCAAGGCCAAGTGACTACTAGAAAATCTAGAAATACAAGAAAGAGACAAACTGAACCAGGGACAAAAGGAGGAAATTAGAGCCAGCAAGTAAACTCTAAGTGCAAGGAACTTCTAGTTATGAGATCTCCATTGAGAAATTCTTCAGTGCAGCTGGCAGTCATTTCTTTCTGCAGCTGAAGTTTCTGAATGATAACTTTTTGTGGAGTATATCACAGGAATGTAGATTGCAAAGGGCAAAAATCTAGACTGCAGCCACAAAGTATATATCTGAACAGAAGGTAAAATGCTTCTGGAACTTGCTTGGACTTGGGATGTCCAGAAGAAGCAGAGGAGGTAGCAAAACAAATTGTAAACAGAAGTAATGAGTAGCATAGCAAGGGAAGAGAGAAGCAGCCTCAGCTTCTGGATGTTTCCTAGGTAGTCATCTTGATTTCCAGCCATCAGCTTGTCACCATTGTCATTCTTTCTTCATTGGTGTAACTCATTCCAGTGAAACACTGGAGAGCCCAACAAGTCATCTTCTATCAGAAACTGGACAAAACCATCAGCTGTTTTCAGACAGAAGTGAGTACAGCACATATTGCCCTGTGGTGGGTTTGTCTACATGACCTTTTCCAAAAGCCCCAAGCCAGCTCTGCCAGTGTTCCCTGATGGCCAGGTGTGGTGTAGCTGTGGCCAAAAGCTGTGCACCCAGGTCAGTGTAACGGGATGCCACTTCTTTCACTGATTGTTGTCACTCTTTGCCTGAACAATGTGGTTGTTTAAAAAGCTTTTTAAACAACCACAAAAGCTTTTTTCCTTGCTCCCTTGTTTACATGTACTGAATGGTTCCTTATCTCAGGGTGGTTTTTTCTGTTCCTCCAAGCCCTTTTTGTTTCTGTCCCAAGTGCTCCTAATATGATGCCATAGCTAACAGGAAGGCTCTACATTCAAATTCAAATTATGCAAGTTCAAACTTTCATTTTAAATCAGATGTTGTTCAGATCCAACGGCAACTACAGATTTTACAGGCAGTTTGAGCGAGCTTTGCAAACATCCCAAGCAAACAAACTTTGCAGGAAACATAAATCCTATTATTTTACTAATCTTTGGGATACTGCCTCACCGGGATCATCATTTGCAACAGAGCATCTACTCAGTTCATTCACAGGGTGATCTTTGTACCATTACACAGTATTGCTATTTTCCTATGCTGACATCTGTTAGAGAAATAGTTCATACTAGTTATGGGAACTACCTAGTTTGATGATCTTACGACTTGCTATTACTCCTCACAAATGTATTATTTACTGAGTTTCTGATCATGTTTGCTCTCAATACTAATCAATCAATCTTCAGTTATTGCCTGTTCCTCAACAGACCCTTTCTAATGTCGTTTTTGCTAATTTTCACCTTGCAGAACCTGTACCATCCTCCTTAACTTTAATTCCAGAACCCGTTTCATCATTCATGGCATGCTCTCAGCCTGCAAGCTGCTATCACAGTGGATTGTTAGCACATCATCATAGGATGTTGGATAACCAAACCCGTGGTGGGGAGGAAAGAGGACTACAGGACTCTCCTACCACGTGGTGACTCTTAGTAAAGGGACAGAGGCAGCTGGACTGGGAGGCAGGAGGTGTACTTCAGGAGAGCGCTTCTGGAGGCATTTTTCCCTTGTGTGTTGGCAGATCATGGGTTGAGAATGTATGGCTTGTCCCTTCCATTGATATTCTTAGTCAGGGAATGACATTTATTTACCTCTTAACAATTCCTCATTGTAAAGCCAAATCCGTTCCTCCTCCCCAAAACAACCTGTGGTATTGTTCTCCGGTTACCATGATAAATTATGAATGTGAGACACGCTGAATCATGACAATGCTCCTGTACACAGTGGTTCCTTGTGCTGGAGAAATTAGTATTTTGTCATGTACGGCTTTATCATGGTCCTCTTTATTATGGGACCAATGTTAGGGTTTTGGAGAAATTGCTAGGAAGTGGGAAGTATACTGGCTGCTCTGGGAATTTAGGCACAGACATCTGGAATATTCTGAGAGACATCTGGAATATTCTGAGGAGCTTGGACCTGGTTTATGGTTGATCTAGCAACCAACGTGGTAGATCTAGCTTTGTCTCTGCATACTTCATAGTAGCTCACAGAATCACAGAACAGTTTGGGTTGGAAGAGACCGTAACTATTATCTGCTTCCACCCCACCCTACCATGGGCAGGTCACCTTCCACTACACCAGGTTGCTCAAAGCCCTGTCCTGATAGATAACACAGAGAAGAGAAATTTTCAGTTCTCCTGAAGTTACTGGATAGAGCTTAAAGACAAACTAACAAAAAATGATAAAAGAATGTAAAAGTGTGCACACAGGATGATAAACATAGCTGGAACCAGTAGATAAACAGATAATGAGAATTATAGTGGCTTTTTGGGCCAAGTTATCTAAAAAGAAGCAACAGCGCATGCCCTAAGATAAATTCAAGGAAATGTCATCTGTAATATGGGGGGCACTTGGTGAGTACAACTACCAAAAACCCCTTCAGACAACCCTCTAGGGACATTAAAAGACTTTGAGTAGGAGGAAGCTGCATGCAAACCAGTTCTACGAAAAGTGATGTTTATGTATCAGCCAGAAGTACACTGTAATCAATATGTGTATGATCATGATGGAATAAATACCTTGTTCTACCTTCTGGACACGCATCAGATAAACAGAGATATACTTCTGATGTGTCCAGCACTGTAATAAAGAATGCCTGCTGTCTGATACTCAAAATTGTGTTAGAAAGTTTTGTTGTCTGATTTCAGTATCGGTCCAACATTGCCTTGAACACTTCCAGGGTTGGGGCAGCCGCAGTTCTCTGGGCAGCGTGCTCCAATGTCTCACCAGCACAATACTAAAGTTGTGTCAATAAAATGTTGTGTCTAAACAAGAATTGTTCTTTTCTGTTGTATCTTTTTAATTGTACCAGTCACCAGTTAGCTTCAGTCAGGTAACATGGCTGCATGTGGTAGTATTGCTGTGATCCGCCAAGCCAACAAAACTTACAGACTCTCACCTGCACACAGGGCAGGGAGAAGGGTGACCTCTTTTAAGCCCTGTCCAAGGGACAAAGACTTCTCACACAGTCACAGAACGGGTCAGGTTGGAAGGGACCACAGTGGGTCACCTGGCCCAAGCTCCCTTCTCAAGCATGGTCATTCTAGAGCACATGGCACAGGACTGTGTCCAGATGGTTCTTGAGCATCTCCAGTGAGGGAGATTCCACACCCTCTCTGGGCAACCTGCGCCAGAGCATGGCCACCCACACAGTAAAGTTTTTCCTCATATTCAAGAGGAACTTCCCGTCCTTCCTCTCACCCGGACAGAGCCAGGCAGGCACCCAGCTGGGCGGGAGCGGTCACCGGTACCGGGGAGAGGGCGGGGCTCCGCGGCGGCCGGGCCGGTTCCCGCGGGGCGGGCGGGGCAGCGCTCGCCTCACGTCGCGGGGGCGGGGGCGCGGTCCCGGCGGGGAGGGGCGGGGCACGGGCGGGGCGGGGCGCTGGGCGGGGCGGGCCGCGAGCGGCCGTTGGCGGCGCGGCGCGGCGGGGCAGCCGCTGCCGGGGCGGGCGCACGAACACCCGCGGGGTGGGGGCCGGTAGGCGGCGGCGGCGGCGCGGGCGGGAAGCGGCGGGGCTGCCCCGCCTCCCTTCGGCTCTCCGGCGGCGGCCGGCGTAGGACAATGGAAGAGGCGGCAGCGGCGTTAGCAGCTGCAGCAGCGGCGGCGGCAGGGGGGCCGTGCCCGGCGGACCGACCGGGGGCAGCGGCGGCGGCGGCGCTGAGCGGGGAGAACGAGGCCGAGAGCCGGCAGGGCCCGGCGGAGCGCGACGGGGACGCGGCCCCGCTCAACCTGTTGGACACTTGCGGCGTGTGCGGGCAGCCTATCCAGAGCCGGCGGCCCAAGCTGCTGCCCTGCCTGCACTCGGTGTGCCAGCGCTGCCTGCCGCAGCCGGACCGGTACCTCATGCTGCCCCCCGTCCTGACCTCCGCGGCCGCCGCCGCCCTCAAGGAGCCGCCGCCGGCGGCGCCTCCCTCCTCGCCCGTCTCTTCGCAAGCCTCACCGCTGCACTGCACGCCCAGTAAGTGCCCTTTCTTGCCCGTACCCCCTTTGCCCCTGCCTGGGGGTGCTGCCCCCTCCAACGCCGAGGCCCCGTTTGAGGGCACGGGGAGCTGTCGGGACCGGGTGCCGTGGGCGGGTGCGGGTGCCCGGCCGCGGAGCTGCCGGGGCACGGAGCTGTCGGGACGGGAGCTGCTCGCCAGCGCCAAGGCTGGCGGCCGGGTTGTGCTTCGGCTTGGTTTGTTTTAATCGTTATTTTTTTTAAATTTCCCACCTCGGAGGGAGGCAGAACTACTGTGCTTTCCCAGGACCTCTGTGTGCGGGTGGAGAGGGGCGGTGAGAGCCGGCCTGCCGCTCCGGGCCGCGGGTGCGGGGCCGGGCAGCCGCTATCGGGGGAGCCGGGAGGCTTTGGCCGCTGGCCGGCGGAAAAGCTGAACGCGGGCTGATAGCAAGGCTCGAAAACGTAGCGAGAGCACAGACTCTTTATGAGCGGTGTTTGGAGTGCGGCCGGAGGGGAGTCCTGCAGGTGTCATCCGCCGCGCCTGGGCGGGGACCGGGGCGGCCCAGCAATAATAACACTTGTCCGGGCCATGGGCAGCCTGCATGGCTCTGCTGATGCGTTCATGCACCACTTACTCGCTAATTACCGCGCCGAAGGAAGAATGCCGCGAGGAAGTTCTGTTAAGCTCATGTACTGACACAATAGCCTCTGTCAATGTGTTTGAAAAGTACATGTCGCTGTAGAAGGTGTGGAATAAACGCCTTCCGCTCGAAACTACTTTCCTAATGTTTTTGGGTTTTTTTTCCCCCTAACCCTCTTAGGCTAGATCTAATGGATCACTTGGTTTTGTTAAAGGCAGTTTCGTCTGAGAAAAAAGTGCGAACAAACATCCTGTAGTGGTAACTGGTTAAGGTCTTGGTAAAACTCGTATAGGAAAGAGGAAGTGTGATGGAAATTGAGCTAATCCATAGGTATTAGTGGAGGTTGTACTTGCTGGAATGTGTAGCGGGGGCTCAAGTGAAAAGTAGTAGCTCCAGGTTGACGTTTTTAAGTCCTTTAAGTGGACTTATTAAGCTTGACCATCCTGCCAGAGTTCTGACCAAAGATTACCATTTAATTATATAAAGTGTTTGCAGCAATTCGTAAAGGAGGCACCCCTCTTCAGAGAGAGAAATATTTGGAACAGCTAGAGATTTGCTTCAGAATATCTGAGAAACTCCCAAGTATGTTAACAGGATGTGCTGAACTCTTCATCTATGTGAATGTCTGTGCTAGTATATTCATTCAGTCTTTAATTGTAGCATGTAAAGTCTGTCGTAGTCAGAGTGCCTAATCAAAAGTTACAGAGTGGGAAAATCTGTAGGACCCAAAGCTTATATACTTAAGCTTGATTGATTCAGGACGTGTTATTGCTCATACATCTATGAGTAGAAAAGGGAAATTCTGCATGGGAGGAACAGAAAAACACAGACTCTGGAGTATGGTGAGATACTTGGAAATAGGAAAGAGGGCATAGATACAAGCTCAGGAATTTACAAGGTAGTTAAGAGGCAATACCATCATTGTCTTCTGAGATAAGAAGTCATGAACAGTATAGGTCCATTCCCAGATGTTCTATATAAAAATAGCAGAAACAGGGATCTGTAGCTGAATGAGAAATGAGGTGCATCATAACAATTAAAAGATTAGTGCTGTTCAAACATCTGCCCGATAATGAATCACAGCAACAGTAAGCTTGTAGCTCTGTTCCCTCCTTTTGATTGTGAGTTGGTTCTGTATGAATGATTTCACAGTACATACTCCTTCTCATTCTGCAGATTTGCAGATATACTGTATTTTTGGTGACAATTATTTTTACCCTCTTGACTTTTCTCCCAAGCTACTTTCATGCTTCCATACTAGAGTTCATTGTCCAGTTGGAAGAAGAAACTCACACTCACCTGGAGGCATTTTTTATATCTTTACTTGTCGCGTGTTTGCCCTGGTTAAAATGACAGGGACTGTATAGTAGCTAGCTATGGCCAAACTTGGTGAAGTGCATTGTCTACTTTGTTTTCCAACTGGTACAACAAAACCTGTGAATTTGAAGTTAGGATTGGGAAAATACCCACCTGTTATCATCCAAAACTGATTATATAGAGGAAATTTGTTACAACTAGAGGAGTTCTTAAATTCTCACAAGGAAGAAGGACCAAAGTGGTGCAAATCTGTCTCTTCTGGTAATATATTGTGCAAAATGCTTAGGAGGAATGACATGAAGAAATGAACGGAAGAGTATAATCTTAGAAAGCTGGATAACAAATGACTCTTCTGATGTAAATTATGAAATTACTGTGACTAAACTGAAGAAATAAGCATCAAGGAAGCTGTTTGTGCTGGAAGGAATGTCCTAAGTAAGGAACACAATAGAATTGCAAATTTTGAAAATGTCCTGAGAGATAAGCAGACCTATGCTGCTTGCACCTAAGCAGACCTATGCACCTATGCTGAGCACTTGAGTTGCACAAAAAGAAGCCTGAAGAAAGATTGGTACAATTGAGTCTGTCTTGAGCAAAACAGAGGATGTAATTTGAAAAGTGCTTCACCAAACCAGCCTTGTGTGTTGTATGGATACTGAAATTAGCTGAGAAACAGGCAGCTGAAGAGGTTGAGCTTCAAGTATAATCTGGAGAGACTTTTTGTCTCCATCGAACTGTTTCCAAAAAGAAACATTTGTTCACTTTACTGGAATAAAGTGTGCCTTGAACTTCCAGCATACAGACGAGTTTATTTGTTGGCTCTCTTTCTGTGAAGATTCTAACAACTAATTAAGGAGCTGTGAAAGAAAAGACTTCAAGCTTAAAGTGAATTAAGAGTTCTGGAGTTGCTCACTTGAATACAAGATTCAGTATGGATGACAGCAGACGCGTGGCACGACATACAGAGGAGTTTCATGTGAGAAATGTTAACTATTATTCCTCTTGCAAAGGCAAACTAGTGGAGAGGCCAGTTGGCATGGATATATTCTATACTGCCACATGCACTCAGTTTTGAAGTAGAATAACTTCTATAGAAAAGAAAACTTGGAGTTTCTGATTTCTCTGCCATTCCTGAAGTTGGAGGTGTTGAAGAATCATCAGTGTGTCAGACACCAGTGGTTTTAGCACTGGAGAGTTCACTGCTTTCTGAATGTTCAGTGGTAGTTTATTTGCTATAGGTGATAATTTTGGTGTTGCACTGCCAAAAAATTGGTTGTCAGACAGAACATTATGGACTGCAGGGAGTGCTGCAAAGAGCAGTTCTGTAAAAGTGACACTGGCTTGTGAGCAAGTATCTACAGCCACCTCTACTAACTATTTGGCTGAGTGCATATGGGTTTTCTTTTTGTTCCTCGAATGGCCATTCTTTACTGTCCAGTTGTGTGAGTTACAACTGGAGCATACACAAAAAGTGCTCCTATTAGAAGTCTGCCATTTGCCCAGATTTTGTCTGGGCTGCACTTCAATTAGCAAGCAGTGGCCTGTACGTAAAGGGTAGTGTTTGTAACATGCAGACCCTCATAGTACTGGGTCATTCTGGAATTTTGGAATGTGAAATAGGTACATGAAAGCTGCGAAGTTAGAGATTGAAATTCTATCCCTTCTCAAAACTTTTAAAGTTGCAAGTAGCCTTGTTTGTTCTTTGTCATTAATCTGTACATGAAATAGTCTTGGAACTGGTGTGGGGGAAATACTTGTGAATGGAAATGGAATGGAATGGCATGGCAAAGTTTTATGCAACTATCATCATGAAATTTTACTAATGTCAATGCCAAAATAGTAGAGGGAAACTTTTTTTTTGTGACTAGTCTGTAGCAAACCTGCTAGCAAACAAATTTATATGAAGCTGTTAGAACCATATAGTATTTGGACAATCCATTATCTAAATTCTTGGGGAGTATCTGGACTAACATTTTAAATATATTCAATACATGCTGTTAAATAAGGAGTAAATACTTCAGAGTTACTAAACAAGGTTTCAGAGGTGTTCATGTTTCAGGTTGTTACTTCCCAGAAATATTTACTTGGCAATACAGTTTGAAATTCTCTAATGATGCTATGAAGACCTTACCCTTGACATCCCCCCAGATATGTGGACGGCATCTGCTTGTTTATGAAGTCCCACAGGCAGTCCTTTTACAGATAGGTTCAAATGCTTTCAGCTTCTCATCTGATCTTTACATCTGGACTTTCTGGTGTTATCACTTCATTTGACCTTGAAAATACAGCTTTTGACATGAACTTAAATTTTGTTACTTGTTTCTTTAGTTACTTCACTCCTTTAGCTGGATAGTTATTGGGATTCTTCTTAGTTAGTTTGAAGGATATAATAACTTCATTTGAGGTTCTTGTGGTGAAGTTCAATTTTTCTTCCATGTCTTGGTAGTCTAAGAAGACTTAAGATTCTTTTTCTAAATCTGCTGCTACAAATTATTATTTCCATTTTGTCCTTGATATTGCCACTTACTCTAAGTGGATTCTCTCCATCTTTGCCATTACAAAGAGCCCATATTTTGTTTGTGTACATTCACACTTTCACAAGCATGGTTGCATCCTTTTCACAAGGATCATCTTGTTTCTGCTGTGGTGCATCAAGAGATGAATTGTTTAATCTCCAACATAAGGAGATTTGGGAGTGCTAATATTTGGAAGTAGTGTATGTTATAGGAATATGTATAGGAAAGACATGTCTAGTGTTCATTCTGTTTTGGATTTGTGCTTACTTTGATTTGAAAATTCCCAGAGCCCCAGATATTGCATATGTGAAATGAATTTAGCATTGTTACAGGTGAAATACAATATTATTGTTTTGATAGCCTGTAATAGACGAATCTTTTGGTTAAAAAAACCTAGTAAAAGCTGAAAATATTAATATAAATATTAATGAATAGAGAAAGTTCTTATTTTTCTAGTTATAATATAATACCCTTCTTTTAGAGAAAAGTATGCTCTCGAGATATATACCATGGGATATGATACTTACTGTACAAGTGTAATTTGAAGTAGGGATATATTTGCCAAAAGTTACTGCTTTCTCTTCTACCAGGAATTCCATAAAAATCTGGAGGCATGCCTATACAGCCTTTATTGAGGCAGGCAACTGCATGTTGTGGAAATTAGCTTGAATCATGCTTGCTCTGATATATGATTAATGTAAGTATGTAGTAGATGTTTATTGTTTTATGTATGCAGAGTAGTATTTCTAGGGTAGTTTGGATGCATTTATGTTCTTGCTTCTTTCACCCATAGAAAGTGGGAGATTAAAAAGCTGAAGCCATCAGGAACATCAGATGAGTGGTAAAACAACTGCAGTTACCAAGCTTGTTCCAGTTGGAAGCCTTAGAGAAATTAGGCTGTACAAGTTATCAAAATAGGTGTATCATTGTGTGAAACTTCTTTTCAGACAAAGATTTCTATCCTCAGAGGCCAACCTAGCTCTGTTTCAATACAAAAGCAGCTAATTATGTCTCTGGTAAGCAACTAGTTTTAGCAGTGGAAAGGAATTCTAAATCATAAGGTGAAAGGATCATAAGGAAAGCAAATATATACTAATGTATTAAAAATTCTCAGGTGTGTCTAACTGAAAATGTATTGGGTTGCTTTAATGCTTATAGTAGAGATATCTCTTAAGAAAATATCTTGTCTGAAGAGCAAGGGAAAATAGTGGTGCATATGTTCATGAAGAGGCAAGTGGAAGAATGTTTTTGTGGGCGAGCTTATTCCTGGGAAAAGTGTTCTGAAGAACTACTCAGTTATGCAGCAGGTCTGCTGAATTCCATGAGTGCTACAAAGTGACCACATTCTCTCAACTTCACCCAGTTTGTTAAATCTGAGAAAGACATTTTGATGAAACTTGATTCTGAATGCAGTATTGTTAAAGAAACTTGTCTTTTGTACAGGTAAGTCTTTATGCCAGCATTGTGTGTGTTTGCTGAGGTGCTGTAGGAGGAATTTCCATATTATTTAATGGAATTTCCCAGTAACAGTAAACTTGCAAAGCTGGTATTTTGCCTGTTGCATCTAATCTAAGAACAAGCTAGGGGAAAACCAAAAGGAACTTAGGTGAATTCTAAATAGGACTGTATTTCAGGATGAGTAACTGACTAGATGAAAAAATCCATTATTTCTGAAATTGGAAATTTAGGCTTTTAAAACGTTTTTGCAGTAAAATTATATACTTTACTACAGTAGTACAGTGGTTTGACCTTGGATGGATGCCAGATGCCCACCAATTTGGCAGATTTAAAGGACACAGAAAAAATGGTTTCATAAAAAATTCTGGTGATGCTTTTAAAATTTACCTCAGCAATTAGGTAGCTATGGAGTTGTATATGCTTAAAATAGGTGCTTGCAGTTCAAATGTGCTTTGAAGGCATCAGTGCCATAGTTGAACTGACCAAATCTATTTTTTACCTGCTGGCCAGAGAGTATGTGTAAAACTCTTCCTTTGCCATCAAAGAAAGCATGAAACAGTTGTGTAAAGTAAGTAAGAAAATGACACAATTTTTTACCAGGAAACAGTCTTGTAAAACCAGCTATGAAACTGAAGGTTGAGCCAAGGAATGTCCCTAATTACTTGATACTGTGTCTCCAGTGATTCAAGTAAATGCTTATTTGAAGCTTTTATGTGGGACAAAATTGTGTATTACCTTACATACATTACTAACATGATAGAGGACTGATGTGAAACAAGGTTTCTAGTTATTTTTGGAGTTTATCAGTGGGCTATGGGAAAAAGATGACAGTAAGCAAGGCTCAGCTCTTTGAACTGCACTCATGGGTTTTGAGGGCCCTTGGATTTGGGTCATGGAGACATCCTCATTTCAAAAAAGAAATATGTAACTCTGGTGCTAAATCCTCTGTAAATGGGAGTACATGGACAGGGGAGCGAAGCCATTTGCCTTCTGAATGCAGAAAGACTGATTAATAACTAAGTTGCCACAGGCAACTTTCTATTAAAATGGAGAGTTTCCCTTTCAACTGTAGTCCCTCAAGTGAATATAGTTTGAATTTGAATAAAACAAGACTGTAGTGCAAATACCCTTTGAACTAAAATGATTGCCTAATTTGAAAAGTGACTGTATAATTTTCCCAGTGAGCTAACACATCTGTCTGGACTGTGCTCATAAAAAAGAAACAGGGCTATTTTAACATACATGCTGACTTGGAAACCCCCCTGTATTTTCTAGGATGCCTACATGAGGTCAGAAAGCATTTACTAAAACTTACTTGATTGGCTTCATATGTTTCTAGGCATGTGCTCCAGAGTCTGAGCATGGTCAAGGATGTGTGGAGCTGAAGTTTGCTGAACTAATGCTCTAATCCAGCTCTCACACAAGTTCATGTTGTGAACCTGCCACATCAGGGTACTTGTAACACCGATGCTCTTAGGGGAGGGAATGCTGGCAGCTGCACAGGGAATCAGTAGGTGGAAAGACAGAGGGAGAGAGCTGCAGCACTGCTGGGACTGGAGAATGAGACATTTTAAAGTAGGAGCAAGGTTCTAATTTTAAATGCAAGGTGCAGTGCCTTGACAAAACAGCCCAGCACCAACAAGTCTGTTACTAGAAATAAGCAGTATGCAAAATTGTCCTGAACAGCAGAAGTGTGAATTGAAACACATATTTTTTTTCCTATCATGGACTTTGCTTTAAAATGAATAAAGTAGTTGCTGAAGTAATGTAGGAGTGTCAATTACATGCCCTTCTCACCGGTTGGTTTAAGAAGGGGTAGCAGCTTTGAATCTTCTTTGCCTTTGGAAAAACTTTGATGATTTGTAACTATCGTTTCAAGAGTTTTCAAGTAAAAGTTGGAATTCATAGCATTGCCCAGCTGACAGTAGAACAGAAAACCATTTTAGTCTGAGGATAGTAGAACAGAACAGCACAGCCTTGCAGGAATAGGTAAAGGATGTAACTTAGGCAAACAGAAGTCATGCAAAAGGCAAGTAGGATGCCAGCTCAGCTCTGCAAGGCTGACAAAGCAGAAGTTACAGAAAAAAATGATACTGTGCTTACTCAAAAGTGGGGGTCTGTGGCTGCATTTCTCTTCACAGAGAAAAGCAAGGCACGACTTCCCAAGGATATCTCTGGGATTCACATGCTCAGCCATGGCTGCGAACTCCGGCCAGCCCAGGCTATAGCCAACATTGGATTCACCACTTAGAGTAAAAACAGGGCAACCCTGACAAAGGGGAGAAAATGATGAGGAGGACTCCATGGATATCAGAAGGCTAATTAATTACTTTATTATACTATATTATTGTGTACTATACTACACTACGTCTAAACTGAAACTGCACAAGCACTCAACTCAACTGCATGGAATCTCATGACTGTCAGCCAACAGTCCTGACACACATGTACACTCACACACACGTGGATTCAATTGGTCAATGAATCAAAACACTCACACCAGAATCCCATCAAGCAAATTCCTTCAGGTAAATAATCTTCCTCAATGCATTCCACTTGTTCCAAAACACAGGAGCAGTAAATGAGATAAGAGTTGTTTTTTCTTTCTCTGAGGTTCAGAGAATGTGAATCCCAGAAATATCCTTTGGAAGTTGTGCCTTGCTTTTCTCTGTGAAGAGAAATGTGGCTACAGGGGTCAAGGAACAGTCACTTCAAAAGGACACTGGACATTGAGGGCCACTGAAAAAGACCCCCAAAGAGCCCTGTAAGGACTCCCAGTGAGGGGTGGGACTGTGTCAAATAAAGTAATACGTATACATGAAGTAAGGGGGGATAAGTAATGAATATGCCATCAGTGTGTATGATAAAAACCTGTTTGCTCAGGGAACTTGATTAGAGGAAGGATCCTCCAAGGGACCAGCGCACTGTAGTAGAGTGCTGCTTTGTAATACTTAAAACTTGTTAGATAGTTTCTGTGTGTCTGGTTTCAGTATCAGCCCCAAAGTGATAAATTAGGGTAGCAGGCAACTCATCAGTTGGATACTGAGATAAAGACAATCTGTTTAGCAGACAAGCTGTGTTTAAAGAATGTAGAGCTGTATAATGATGGGTAGTGTCCCATAGCAGGACCTCAGAAATGGCTAAGTGTCTGGGAACTTTGAAACCCTGGGGGTATCATGTCTGGATTATATTTATCTCTTTTGTGTGTTTACAGATTCCTACCTTTTCTTGCTTAAGCAGTTGGTTTTCAGCACTCAATAGTTCTGTTCCTTATTTGCTTTTGTCTCGTTTAGGGGCCTTTCACACATTAGCAGCTATTGTTCTCACTTGTTCTAGCTAATGGACTGGTTGTTGAGCTTACTAACTACAGACTACTTGGCCTTCAATAGTTCAGTTTTATCTTCCCTGTGGGAGTAGGGAGAAGGGACTGTGAGGGTATAACCCACTGGTTAGCATATATGGGAAATCACTAAACTTAGAGTACTTAGATTGTTTAGTTAATCAACTGTTAAAGGAACGTTAGAACTTCTAAAGGAGATAAAGTTTTCTTCAGTCCCTTCTCTATGCAAGAAACTCAAACGTGGTTTCAGAGCTCATGTGTTAAATGTTGTCTGAGTAAGTATTACCTCAAAACAGGCACATGGAATTCTTTACTTGGTTAAACATAGGTGGTGTTCAGATAGAGCTGCTAGCATCTCTTGACTCCCATACAGATAAACTTTCTTCAAATATTGCACTCCAAGTTGTTAAATAGAATGTTTATTTTCTGCTTCATTGCAAAGGCAGAGTCCAGTCTTGTGAAAGAGTGTTCAGAAGTTTCTGGAATGGAACATGTGGGAGGACCTGTGGTCTTCCCTCATCTAGCAGTGAATTTTAAACAAAAAATGAAAGAAAATACTCTTATGTTTGTCATAACTCCTATCTGTACCAAAACAATGACTTGCAAGTATTGCTTTTATCACTCAGTAAACAAGTATTTGATATATAGAGTGTTGGCACAGGCACCTTCAGTAAAATTGTGTGCATCTTGATGGATTGTGCAGGGAGACAGTACTCTTGCTTTTTGCTTTTCAGAAATGGCCTTATAGTTAGAAGCAAAGCCATGATTTGTGGTAGTAGCTCATGTGTCTTCTAGATTATTATCACAGCCATTGACACTCAACAGGGCCAAAGAGCTCTCCTCAAAATAATGATTTTAGAAGCTGGTTTGGCAAAATGAAGATGACTTTGTTTATGGGTATCCCAAATGGATTCAGCTGACGGTCCTCTTTGCTGCATTCCACCCTTTGTGCAAGAGCTGAATGTAGTCTGGATTCTTTAAGAAACTAAATGCTAATCTCACATCTTTTAAAAGTCCATTTAGCAACAGCATTATTGTATTGTGTTCCAGTCTGATTGTTTGTATTGTGTGGGCTTTTTTCCTTTTCCCTGCTCCCAGTTCCATTGAGATGAGGTCAGATTTAAAATGGTTCTTTGGCTGCCTTTTTGACTGATCTAAATTTTTGAGACTATGGTGTAGGTGTTGTAAGATGCAGGATGTTTGGCTTCAAACTTCTGCCAGAATTACTGTTGTTCTGGCTTAAAGTTGTGGCTGGTTGGTTTTGTTTTTCATTTCTCATTATGCCAGATAAGTAGATAAGGAACCACAATGCCATGCTGGAACCCTTGTGATTATTCCTTAAAAATAAAGAAGGAATAGAAGTACCATTCTAGTTCATTCTCAAGCATTATCAGTCCTTTGAGGCAGTATGGTGCAAGAAGGTGGAAAGAGATTGAGTGAAGAACAGAAGGTATATAAATGGCACTTATGAAGACCAGTTTTGGTAGAAGATGAATTTTCTTAAGCTTTGTTCTTTGTGCCAAGTGCCATGCTGGGAGAGCTCCTTTGAATGAGTTGTTCTTTAGTTCTGAGAAAATGGAGGAAACCATAGGAATACTAGATTTCCTCAGTGGATGTAGATATCCATTCACATCAGCCAACAGGCTCTGGCTCATGGTTCAGTTACCTAGTGCAGATACAGCAACAGGAGATACACCGCGGGAACATAAGCAGTATCACTGCTGGCTCTGTAACCTGCTGTTTTCTGAAAGCTGTAGGGTAGCTGTTAGAAATCCCTGTTGTTCTTATTTGACCAATTAGTTCATCTCTTCAACCCAGAAGGAATATGTTTTATTAGTTACATTCAGTAATTTCCGTATTGATGTAGTGTCAGAGGAGATGATAACACTGCTTCTTAATTACTGCTGCTTCTTGCATGCTGCATAGCCATGTGTGAATCCCACAATGCTTATATTGCTCCAGCTTGGTACTCTTAAAGCTATGTGGAGCTGGGAGAAGCTGGGCACCTTGCTTTTTGAACCCTTACAATGGTGCTGTGGCATACTGGGCACATGTAAGAGAAGAATATAAAGTGAGCTGGCTCTTTATTCCTGGCCATCTACACCCAAAAGTGCAATCCCTGTAAGTTGCAGTATACTTGGAGGATATTCTCCTCTTTTAATGACTGGTTTTAGAATATCAGAGGAATTCATGCAATTGAAGTGGATGCCCAGTAGTGGATAAGAATACTACTATAGTTACTGGAAAGAAGTGGATGTTTTTAAGGTGTAATTCATCTGACCAAGTGAAAACATCTGCTTTAACAAGGAGACCACTCATGACCTGTTACCTATGTCTGCAATGAAGGGAACTTCATTTAACGTTTAGATGAATCCTGCTGAAGGTACTAAAACTTGGCAACACTGCAAAGAAACTTTATCCATTTTTCAGGTGTAAAATTCTATTCTGTGGAATAGAATAAATAATATAGCATAATAAATCAGTATTAGTTTTGTGCTGCCATTAAGAGTTGCTTTTTCATAGATGCAAAAATCCTGCCTGCAGACAAGCTTTGTTGTTGAACAGCTTTTAAATATAACATGTAGTCAGAATAGGCTGGATTTGGGAGTCTTGGGTTATATTACTTAAATGCATTAAATGGCTTGGAGCTTTACTTTTTTATTCCATTAATAATGCCTTGCAGAGCACTCAAACTTATCTGATATAAACTGTAGGAAATAGGTATCTTTATTTTTTTCTCTTATTAGCATGGGAATTTTCATCAAATATTTTTTGTACTTTTCATTATCTCTGTCCCTGTCAACAGCAAGCTTTAAAAAAATAAATCTAGAAAATTTTAAAATACTGCCAGGTCAAAGTATTTGTTATAGAACAGATTTAATTGCAGCACAGATTCAAAATGTACCTTTAAAAATACTCTGAATTTATTGAGAAATACATAAATTCCTCTTTTTTGCTGTTGAGTATCTAAGTGTTGGCCAGTGTACTTGGATGATAAGTGTGCTGTTACTGTATTGTCGTTGAAGAATATATTGAAGAGACATTAATTAGTAAAAAAATCTCTTCTTAGTAACAATTAGCCCTTTTTTCCTCTCCACCCTCTCACCAAACAAAAGAACCTAAATAAAGGCAGAGCCCATTATTTTAAACCAACATATTATTTCTATGTAATTTTAAACATCCATTCCCTGCACAAATACTTTACAGATAAAGTTGATGGAATGTTCCATTACATTTTGCATCACTATAATCTGTGTTTTGAGATAGTTTGAAGGAAACATAACAAGAGATCTTGATGACTTCTGAACTCTGTCCTTGAGGAGAACCTCAAAATAAATATCCATGTAGCAGAATATGGACAGATGCCACGAACACTGCAGTTAACAAGTTGATGGCTCTGAATACGGACACTTGAAGATTTTAAACCAAGTTTTCCTTTGGAGCTACAGACTGCAGTTTGTTAGAGTGCAAAGATCTGTGTGCCTCAGTTGTGTTCTCCAGCAGGAACTTAAGATCACAGTATCAAAAATACATGGCATAGAATAGGCGGGTAAACTGAAAGTCAGCTGTCTGAACTAAAATATCTTCTGCCATTGCTGAATTTTTGGGATGCCTGTAATATTTTAAAAATGTCTGGTAAATGTACTGCACAATCCACAGGAACCCTATTTCCTTCTGGAATAGTAGCTGGAAGCCAGGCAGGATATTACCTTCAAATTAGGGATGTCTGTTTAGGCACCTGAATTGCTCCCCTGAGCCTAGTGGCGGGGAAAATGAGGGCCAAGAGGGTAGTTTGCCAAGTCTCTTAGGTAGTTTCCAGTTTCAGAGTGGTGAACACATTGAGAATGGAAGCAGACTGGTGAGGAACAGGTTGCAAGGATGCATCTGAGCACTTGAAGAAGAGAGGGAGTAGTATGAGCTAGTCAAAGGCCTTGAGTTGCATTATCACTCCTGTTTTGGATGACATTTATAGTGAAAAACTCTGACTAAAGCCTGTTACCTACTGTTGTTTCTACTACCTACTGTTGCTTCTAATTTGGTTCCCTTAATATGATCCAGATTCTTAGTAGTTATTTTTTGAGGCTTTTTTTTACCTTTACATCTGTTCAGTGTTGATGGGAATATTAAGGTAGCTGGGGCTAAATAGAAGAAGTGGGTGAAACCCTCAAGAGTGTCACATGTTGTTTCATCCTTTCAACAAAGAATTAAAAAGAACTAACTCTTCCAGTGCCTGAGAAGGGCTTGGTTCTCTGGGTTGGGACTGGCTCTTACTGTCCGAATTACACTCTGCTAACCCGCTATTTTTATAGCTAGGATTTCTGGGAATAGAGGCATTGTACTGCCACTGCTGAACTAACAGCTGGTGGTAGATGAGAACTCAAAAAGATGAAGGCCAGAGTATGAAATGTAGCGCTCCAAAGAAATGATTGTTAGCTGTGTTGTGCTGTAAGGCAGGGTTCATTTTCATACCAGAGATTCTGGCAACAAGTTTTTTTTATTCCAGTCATCTTTTTTTTTTTTTTAATCAATTATTACCTGTTAACATGCTGCTATTTATGGAGAAAGGTACTAATTTCCTTGTTCCAGAAACACATGGATACAATGGACTTGAGCACTGTTGGCAAGATCCAAGAGTATCTGCAAAATGGTATTTCAGTAAAATGTATAAATCCAAACAGTATTAAGCCCACTTTTAAAATGAAATACTTGGCTGCTCAGAGAAAACGATGCAAGAATATCCCAGAATCTTAAACATGCTTGCATGTTATATGTCTGAATTCATTACATATCATTTGGAAATACTTGATAATTTCGGGACTGGAAAGAATGTATTTTAATTTGGATGAAAGAAATGCTCATCACAGTCAGCAGTGACAATTGGCTTGTTGGCAGATTCTGCATCATGGTTTAAGCACGGTCATTGCAAGACAGTGAGAGTTTTTGTTCATCATCTTGGACTTAAACATTGTCCATCCCACAATAACAATGTTTCCTTTTGTTGGCACTGTGACACTTCTTATAATTGTGTTGAAGAAAATGCCTTGGACGGCTTTGGATGTGGATGTAAACTCTGCCACCAGAATTTCTTAAGGTATTCAGAAGTGGCTGGAGAGTCAATCCTTGCAAAATTTACAATTTTTGAAGTCTAATACATGCTATGTAAAATGTTTGAGGATTGGGCATATATAGCAAAAACAATGAACCATTTCACAGAGCAGCTGAAATATTTTAATTCAGCTCTGCAGTGCTTTCCAAGAAAGTCAATGTACTGCAGCATAAAAACTGGCCTGTAACACTCTTCCACAGGGGGGATTACAGCTAATAGTCTTTG
This sequence comes from Molothrus ater, assembly GCF_012460135.2. Lineage (NCBI taxonomy): Eukaryota > Metazoa > Chordata > Aves > Passeriformes > Icteridae > Molothrus > Molothrus ater. Next base: position 58,669,454 of record NC_050482.2, on the reverse strand, counting down.
TCTGGTTTTCATATATTTGCATTTTAAAGGATTTAAAATAATTTAAATTTACAATTAATTAATTATAATTTTAATAAACTTTTTGCTAGATTGGTGGTGGGTTGGAATGTTTATGTCTTGGTAGTAGGTGCCAATTTTCCCTTGAGATGTGCCTCTTATTGGTTTAACCTATCTCCCCTCTACTAGCAGCAGCAGGCTGTCACAACTAGATGGGAGCAGCTTTTTCTGGAACAAACTGGTTTGAAGAACTTGCCAATTTTGCAGCACCAGTAGTGGCTTAATGAGAAGCAAGAGGAAAGCAGTAATTATTTTAAAAATTGATTCAGACATTATTTCACAAGATACTGCCTCTCAAATTAAGTTTTCTAAGTGTTTGTTCTTAACTGGGAAACATGACCTGTGTAAATATAACCTTCTTACCCTCGAACCCATGCATTTTAATGAAAAGGCTTGCAAGTATTAATGGTATCTATAGAAAGAGCAAGAGGAGAAAAGAATCTGTAGCTCACAGTAAGAACACCCTAATTTTCTGTGTAGTTATGTTAAAAATCTTATAGCTGGTGCTGCCTTCAATCTCTGTCATACCTTTTATTAGTTTTAATTAGCATGTCCATGTTTTAAACATTTTAACTGGATGTGTAACTTGCTGCTAATATTTTTTTGTTCTGAAATCTGTATGGTTGGAATTTCAAGCAAAACATCTGTAAAACTGGGAAAGATTGCTGCACAAAACCCTAATTATTTATTCTGTAATGACTATGTCGTTGCAGGTAAAATTGCCAGTTGCTTCTGAGCACTCTATTTAATAAAGAGAGCTCTCTTTCAGAGAACTAGTGGGTTTTTTGACTGATTTAATCTGAAGAAAGGGAACTATTAAATCCTCATTTTTTTAGTAAAGCACTTTGCATCTACTAACAAAAATACCCTCTTGGATCTACAAATGATCATCCAGTGGCTTTATTAAATTGGCTCTGAAACTTGTTTGCAATAGTGAAGACGCAAATGAGTCAAAATTGGGGCAAAGCAGAGCAGTCTCCTCCTATTGTCTCGGGATGCTTCAGTGGTCTTGAATGTGCTTCCAGGAAATTGAGTTTGGAGTTGGAAATAATACTGTATAACCTATAAATCCATTCCACTGAATGGCATGAGATGCCCTTGTGGATGCAGTGTGTAACTTGTGAAGAAGCCTAAGAATGGGCCATGATTTTTCCTACCTAAAATGCAGTTTAGCATTCCTTTAAAGAGGTGCACGTGTTATGAGCCTGTATACAGTGAGGGGAAAACACTCTTCTCTCCTGGAACAGCCCCATTGAATCAATATTGCAGTCCTAATCCAGCTCAGTGCATGGCAGCACAAATCTTTTTTGTTGTCACAGGATAGAAATGAATGTGAGGCAACCAGCATTGCTACTCTTGTAGCATTGTGGTGTCCTGGCCTGGTTCAAGCAAAATCTGAATGTGACATTCCACAACTGCTTGGTTTTTCTAAGAATGCTGCTCAGAAGGGTGGAGGTCTTCTCTTTTACTCCTATGTAAGAGCCGCAAGGGCTTGATGCAGCTCCTTTTACAGCTGAAAAAACAATGCTCCTGATGCTAAGATCCAGCTATTGAGATGTGCCTCTGCCCAAATTAGGGGTCAAACAAGATCATACACTGAAGTCCATAATACAGATTTTATTTCATGGACTGTCAGGGAGAAAGGTAGAAAGAAATGGAAAAGAGAGCAGAGAGATCAGATAATCACCACCTATAGATCCAGTGGTGTCTTTTTGATCCTTCTTCACCCTGGGCTTCACTCGTTAGTGGTATTTTCCAGGTCTTTTCACTATTCATACATATTAGCAAAGAAACAAATTACTGCTCATTGGCTACACAGTGCTACTATTCTATTGGTTAATTGATTCCCTTGCTTCTAATGCTAATTAGTCCTTGTACTCCTTGTACTCTTCCTCTTTGTTTGAGTTGGTGGTCGATCTCCCCCTGCTGGAATTGCATTTTACCAAGCCCAAGCTGATTTCAGCACAGTTGCTGAGCTGGCTTTCCTTGTGGCCCGTAAATTCTGCAGTTGTGTGACAAATTCTTCTCCCGCAGCTTTGTTAATCTCCCCCTAGAGCTGAGATAACACTCAGACAACAGCACCCCTTTTATCTTATCTCGGGTTCCTGCTGTGGTGGCTTACCTTACAATCCAAGTTCCAGGTATCCAGGGAGGCATTTTCAGGTGGCCTCAGTGGTTGGTAGTGGTCACAGATTTCAGCTTTTCCAGAACTTGGGGTGATCTTTCTTTGGCCAGTGACATGCATATGAGCAGTTGCTTCTTTACACACATTTCCACAGTGGGAAATTATGTTGGGATGCATTACCCAGAATGAGCTAACCAGGTCTCACCTCTGCCAGGCCTGGAGATAGCACTATCCTGTCACTCTATTCTGTCCTGATCTCATGGCAAAGTCAGCCTGGGGCTGTGCCAATGTTTGAGACAGGCAACTGTGTTAACTCCTTCCACCTGGCACAAAGGAGCAGATAAAAATATGGGATCTGCTCACTCATCATCCTCACAATTATAATGATGATGATTATGAAACTCCTCCCAACTTAAGTCATATGTTATCACCTTTTTGTGTTTGCTCCATTACAGAGAAATAAGAATCTTATAGAATTACTTTGACTAATAGAAACCCTGATACTTGAGGTTTTTTGGTGAAATTCACCATCCTGAGGTTGACTAAATCTGGGTTAAAATTGATTTGTGTAGCAGTCATCAATTCAGGATTATAACAAAAGCAAGTTTACCCTCACACAGTGGTGGAGGAAACCCCTGACATAAGGCTAGACAGCATAAGGAATTCTAAAGAAGAAAATTCATGAAGACTTCGGGAGTTTTAGGCAATTTTCCCTTTTTTTCCCCTTTTTCCATGTCACACTAGAAATTCTAAGTGATTTCTTGAACAGGTAGTTGGCATACGTTGGCAAGTTCTGTTGGTGAAAAGGCATGTTAAATACTTGGTTTGTCTTGATATGCTTCCTAATTTCTTGCCTCCCCTTCCTTGTCTTCCACATTTTCAACTCAAGCTGACTTACAAACCCTGGTTAATGCTGCTGATCTTGTTCAGTGGCTCCAGGTTTACTCTTCAGTAATGGTGTTGTCCTCTTCCCATATTTGTGCTGCTTCTCATGTTGCTTCACTGTAGTCAGTAGTGCATTTGGGCAGTGAAGCAGAGCAGGGGATGAAAGTAAAGCTTGGGAGAGCAGTAAAAACACATCCATGCCTGAATTGGTTTGCCAGTCTCATTCTATGTCTATACCCATCTCCCAAACACTTGCAAAGACCAACTCAAGACACCTGTGTTGACCTTGATAGAAGGAACAGAACATCATGATGCCTTACATGTCCAAGTAAGGGAACAATGTGTTTTAAAGAAGTAGATTAAATAATGTATAAGTAGGCACACAGGATGCTCCATTTATCCAGTGGATAAATAGATAATGAGGATTACAGTGGGTTTTGTGGTAGCTACGTATCAAGAGGCAACAGTGAATTGTTGAATTCTTAAGAGAAATGCAAGGAAAGGTCACATGTAACACTGGGGGCTCTCAGGGAATACAATCACCAGATACCCCTTCACAGGACCCTGTAGGAACACAAAAGGACTACTCTTCCTAGGAGGTAGATGCATGCAAATTAGGTCTAGAAAAAGTGATGTGTATGTATTAGCCAGGAAGTACACTGTAATCAATATTTATGATCATGATGGAATAAATATCTTTTTTGTAAAGTTTCATGACACATCAGAGTAGAGGAAATAACCTGTGTCCAGTGTGCTGCAATAAAGAATGCCTGCTTTTTAGTACTTTAAATTGTGTTAGAAAGTTTCCTCCCTAGCTTATTTTGGTATCAACCCAGAGCACTGTGCTTTGTCAGGATCAAGAATGAGCAGTGAGGGAACCGGGAGAGGGTGGTTTGTAATTGGTGCTGTTGAAAAATGTAAAAAATAGGTTTTTTTGGAGAGTGTGTAGATTGAGTATTAGAAGATGTGTTCACTCTTGACTGTAAATTGATTTGCTTAATTACAGGAGAAATTCAGTACTTGCAGTTCTGCTAGCTGCTTGACTTACCAGAACTGAATTTCTCAATTATCCTTGCAGATGATGATATAAAAAATGTTACAAAATTTGTAGCCAAAAAATGGAATTTGTATATCAAAGGAAACTGCACAAATGTGTATTGAAATGCAGACTGGTAAAATGGCACTTAGAGTAAAATCAGGCTTAACATCATAGCTGTTCAAGAGTAAAATCAGGCTTAACATCATAGCTGTTCAGATGAAAGTGAAATGCCTTGATATCAAGTGAAAAACTGGTTGCTGATTTTCCAGAATAAGAATTGCTTTAGTAAAATGGGTGGACTTTTATTAAAGCACTGCTTTATACTGAGTTGCCAGTTAAATCTTGAACATCTGTTGGAAGAATCTTACGAAAAAGTTACCTAAATCTTGTATGAAGCAATTAGAGTAAGGAATTAGGTTCTTCTGCAGAAAGTGAAATATTTAATAGCTTCTATACTTTTACATTTTATTGTAAAAATAAAACAGAAACTGCTTTAAGCCACGCTGGTTTAGTTAAATATGCAAGTGGTGAGTTATATACTGGTATTGAATTCATTGGGTTAAACAGGTTAAGCAGATCTTTTTTGAGGCCTAAATCTGTGTTTCCTCACAAATGGGAGCTGAAGGTCTAGAATCTATGTCAGTGTAAACTTGCATGACTGTTCTACTGTAGACTTTTTGCATGTGACTTCCATGTCCTAAGTGATTATTTCAGCCTAACTTAATTTCAATTGCTTCCTTTTTTGGTTGTAATGACTACAGTAATTTTCTTCAAGCAAGATATCAGTGCCTAGCATTTTAGAGATTTTTCTTGGACATTAAAAACAAGCCTCAGTGCTAATAGGACATTCTTATTTTCTGCAGTTAGAAAAGTTTCTGCTTAAAAATGTTTATATGGATCTTTTCCATTTCAACCCAGTCTACTCACAGCTCAACCCCAAGTTTTGAACATTACTTTGTCCTTTCCATTCTGTTGAAAAGACTAATTGTTTAAGCCTTTGTGTTACTGGTTCTCAGCTTTCTTCAACCGGAGCCTAACTATGTTTCTGTCTGAGAATTGCACCCCATTGTGTCTTGCAGAGGAGAGGAGGGAGAGAGCCCTGCTTATTTATTCCTAAGTTTTTATTACTTTTCCATGCTTAATATGAACATAGTCATGATATTAATACAGGTCAATTCTTCCTTCCTACAAGTCACCTCATTAAATTTGAATGTACTGCATTTGTGTTCTCATGTGACATGGATCAAGGTCAGTCACGTCACGCTGCTGGCGTGTATGTGTGTGTGTATGTAATACCACTCAGTGTCCCTTGTTAATATTCCACACTAATAAGTGTTTACTTTAATCCATTCTTCAGCAACAAATTGTCAATGGGAATATGTTCCCTTTATAGTAAAATAATTATTTCTTTATGAGATTAAGGCAAATTCCTTATGGCATTGAAACAAGAAAATGTTTGACCTTGGATGATAGTATGTCAACAAGTAAATGTTACTTAAGTGATAAATGAGAATTTTCCTTTTCTTGCTCACACCTTATTGACAGGAAAGTAATATAACATCCTTTCAAAATTATTTATCTTTGCAAGTTGTCTTTAAAATTATTTAATATATCTTAGTTTGTGCAAGCATAATCAGATTTTCTTTTTTCCCCCCAGTCGGTGTTATCCGCTGTCCAATTTGTGGTCAGGAATGTGCAGAGAGACACATCATAGATAACTTTTTTGTGAAGGATACCACAGAGGTTCCCAGTAGCACAGTAGAGAAATCAAATCAGGTAAGTGCATTAACATGTAATCAAGTTAACACCTTTTGGACATGTGTGCATATCCTTGGCTTCTTGCTGTGTGGCCTTTTTGCTCTTCATATGCAGACAGAACTTCAACTACTTAGACATCACATGGGGTAGCTACTCTAGAAAATCAGTTAAAATGTATGAAAATTAATTGTTGATATAAACTTGCATCTTAATAGCAAAAGATAAAAGTAAGGAATAGGCATTAGAATGGGAATTTCTGTACTTTGGACAGGGTACTTGAAGCACTCTCTGAAGCAAAGATTTGAATAACACTGCACCAGGAGATCTAAATGGACTTTATCACATCACTGACAAAACATGGCATTAAATAGCTGGAGTCCTGTTGCCAAGGAAGAGGCTCAAGATGCTAATGGGGGAGAATGGTATATTGTAGGGGTTTCTTGTTTGTTTTGCTTATGTAGGTTGCCTCTTCTTCCTTTTGCAGTCAAGTTAATAGCCATCTCATAAAAGTTGCTTGTCTGAAAGAACAGTAATATTGGGGGGGGTTTCAGAAGGCAAGTACTAGCTAGTGTGGAAGCAATACCAAACAAATAGTCACATCTGTGTAGGATCACAATTGAACAATCTCTGTTAGCAAAACATTGCATGTCTTCATTTTTAGCTAGTAAGGGAGTATCTCATGCATCTCTTCACTCAAGGACATTTTATTAAACTCCAGGAACTTATTGTAAATAATCCAGCCTCTTTGTATGTTGCTTCATTCTTCATAACAGTACAGTAAGGTTGCTATATCAATGTGGCTTGCATTCCAACTCATGCCCTAATATTTGGATGGTGGTCTCCTTTTATTTTTGAAAATTCCTCTTTTTCACTTTCCCATTTTAGGGGAGACTGTATCATTGGCTCTTGAGCTGTTTGCTTCAGAGGCAGTGTCTTAGAGGTCCTTTGTTGTGCCTTCTGCTCCTTTCAAGGCTTAGCTGAATTTGTGCTTGCGTGTGGGAACAGCCACATCTCTTGGGAGCAGATGGCAGGAGCCAGTCAGGTTTGTGATTCCAACTCACTGGCTATTGAAAGCATATGTGGTGTCATCATCTCTGAGGAACTGAACTTGTGTCTTGCAAGCCATGAAACTGTTCAGATTTTAAGGAATTTTGAAACTGATTTCTGAGAAATGATAGACCTTACCAGAAACTGAGCTGTGAGTTGCTGGAAGTACAAGCTGTCTTCTTGCAATGTAGGACTGTTTGAACTTGGCTTTTTTTTGGATTTGGCAAGGGGAAATGTTTGTTTTTTGTTTGTCCTCTGGGAATTGCAGGATAATATATGAGTTTTGCAGATGGTTGTGAGATTTACACAGGCTTTCAGTACTGTACAGTAAGATTGACAAAATGAGTAGTCCCTGTTGAAAATTTGACCATAACTTTTATAGTGACTTTAAAATTAGGAAGAGAAGCAAGATGGCAAATAATGTTATGCAAAAGCAGTCCTAAATGTTTGGGGTTTTTTTGAGAGGGTGGGACTGTCCCATAGCCTCTGCTTAGTTATATAACAAGTCCTCAAAGTTACTGCTTTGGGGAGTGGTGACAGAAATGGATTTTTTTTTCCCTTGGGAGTAGTAAACAATTTTTTCAAGTCTCTGATGACCCCCTCTTTCCCCTCACAATATTTTTTTTGCTTCCTGTGAAAGTTAAGTGGAGAATTCCGTTCACTGAGTGGTGTGAGCATTTGTCAGGGAGGTTTTTGAAAGCATTTGTGTTTCCTTCAGATCCTTTCTAGACTTTGGTCTTACTCTTCCATTCCATATTTGTTTTTCCCTCTCCCTGACACAAACCAGCAGGTTTGCACTTTGAAAGCAAGTCTGTTCTTCAGCTAAGGTCCTTGGCTGAACTCAGCACACTTTCTGTAGCAGTTGAAGGCAGACCAGCAGACTTTGCTGAACCAGCAGAATAGGACATTCATGTGCTTTTTTTCTGACTTTTTTCTAAAAAAAGGGAGTTAGATGTTTTATTAGATGCCTGCTAAGTGAGTTACCTCTTGGAAACAAATGATGTGCAGTTTTCCTCATTTGAACAGATTTATTTTGGTATGATAATGAAACTTTTTGTACATTCCTTTGTACCTTGACATAAGAAAAAAGCTACACTGTTCTGTAAATGTCTCTTTTGTGGAACAGCAAAGTTAAATCAATAATAGTTAAACTGATTAGTGTACTGCCCAGGGGGGAATATTATGAGGTTTAAGGATGATACAGCTTTCTAATCAGCCTGTCTTCTTTTGCCTTTGAAGGAACAAAGAGAAAAGCAAGAAAATTTGGCATTAGCATAGGCAACAGATCAGAGAAATTAAAGTAGAAAAGATACTGACACTTGCAGGAAGTACTGCATCAGAGATCATCCAAATTCTATCCAAAACGGTGGCTATTTTATAGGACTTTTTCTACTGAGATAGTTGATTTGTCTTAAGTAGTTTTACAGCTTTATTTGATTGATTAAGAAATTAGAATTGGAAGCAAGGCAAGGGTTTTGTGCAAATACTGTTGTGGCTTAGAACCACTGGCCTGTATCTATGATTAGCCTTATATGTGTGTTGGCAGGAAGGACTGTTTTGTTTCAATCCAAAAGAGACTGTAAAAGACCTCTTGCAAATGAAATGTTTGATTGTTTCAGATTCAAAATAGTACTTATGGTAAAGCAGTTTTTAGCATACTGAATTAAAACTGCAGGAGTGAATGGCATATCATGGAGCCTGGCATTGTGGGAAGAGAAAAATAAGTGGAACCCATGAAAGTTCTGTCCATCAATCTATAATCATGTTTATCTTTCCTGAGCCTGATCTGAGAAGTTCAGTACACTACTGGCATAGCTGTGCTTTCTAGCAATTTCTGCTGAAAACTTCAGGAGCACAAGAAGTGAGCATGAAGGAAGTAGAGAACTCGAATTCCCTAGAACATGTTCCACAAGAGCTTTCCTGGGTAGCATGAAAGGTTTTTTGCTGGCTATTAGCATAGGAAACTTTGCAAAATAAAAGAAACTCACAGGAAACACAGTAATTGTGTAGGTTGTGGGCAGCTAGGACATAAATATTTTGGAAGAGCAGATGCTTTATAATTTTTTTTTTCACATTGTGATTTATTGAAAGACTTGGCAAAATTATCACCTTCTAAAGAGAAGTTTGAAAATAAAAAATAATTATACTTCGTTCATAAGAGTGAGCAGAAAGGGGCTTGCTTGAGACCTAAGAGATGTTGCTGAAGCAAGTGTCAGATTTGAATAAGATTAAAGGGTAGACAAGTGAGGGAAATTTAGGGACTTTACCAGAAGAACATGGTGTATGTAAAGCTATGAAAATAAAAATGAGAAATGTGAGATTGATGCAAGAGAGAGGACCTCAGTGATAACGTGGGAATTGGTGTAGCATCCTGAGCCTCTGGAGCATTTTAGTCTAGGTTCTAATTCTCATAGCTTCTGTATCCAAAACAGAATGCGTGTAAGAATATTATTGATGGTAAGAATAACATTCTGTATCTTTATCAGTAACTGACCTGAGAGTTTAAAATATTGTACTAGGAATGAAGAACAGCTGGGTTTTATGTGCATTGTTGGGAATTGTGATAAATGGATATGATTTGTGCTAAGTAAATTGTAACTATATCAATATTTTAGAAAATAATTGTTATAAAATAATAAAGGAAAAGTATACGTGATTGGTGTTACAAAGCAGATGGGGCCCTTGGCAGATGTTGCATGTGAAAAACAGGATACAGGATGTAGTATTGAGATAAGCAAGATCCCAAAACAGAATTGGCCTTGGGATGAGCAAAGCTGGGACAATTCCAGGTATGGAATCTAAGTTGTGGTTTTATCTATGCAATAATAAGGCTTATTTGGAATATAATGCTTACTTATATAACACAAAGCCTAGTGTGCATGTGCAACCTGCCAGGTTATTCAGAGGACGGCGAGGAAGATGGTGAGCCTTCCTCTGAAAAGACCACCAAAAAGCCAGGAGACCCCCTAGCAACAATGGAGCATGCACTGTGCAATACAGTGATGTAGAGTTCAAGAATTGAAAATAGGAGGGGACTTAGATAAAATTATTGATGAATATCTATTAGCATACAGTATAGAAGTGTAGTTTGGATTCCTTTGTTTTCCCATGTGAGGCAGGGTGAGAAGCCCTCCCCATACCCCGACTGGTTTTGCTTATGCTTTATATGAACCTTAATAATACTTAAATAATCACAAATTTTTGTATATGCTTGATTATATTTCATATACTTGATTGTATTCATTTTTATAAAATTGCTGTTCAATTAAAACTGCTGCTAAATTCAATTTTGTTGTTTATTAATTAGACATATAGAACTTCATTCATAACAGGAATGTAGTAACAAGGTATCAGCTTAGATCTGATACTAGATCCAGATATTTGGAAAGCAAGTCTGACTGCCAGAGCTGATTAATAAGGACAATTTAGAACAATAAGTTTCTTTAAGTGTATATGGTGCCAGAGGAACCACTGTGTGTGTTTATTATGCTTAAACAGTTTATAAAAGCTGTACCTGTGACCGAAGCATCTCTGAAAGCCACCAGTGGTTTATGGAGGTGGGTGATAGACTCAGGAAGAGTCACAATATGCCCTTGTATGCTTTGAAGTGATGTGGATATTGATGGGATGGTGGGGTAAGAAGGATTTAATGCATTTTGAGCTGTCAGTACATGGTTCATATTGGGAATTACATATAGTCTCTGTCTTCAGTGATTTTTTTATGTGCCAGGAGATAGTTGTGTTGCTATTAGCATCAGTGAGGCTTGGATCCAGTGGGGGAAAGCATTGCATCTCATTTACATTGGTGAAGTTTGGAGTTCACTGAATATTCATCTGCACTACTTTGCGCTCTTCCTTTGAAACCTTGGCTTGATTATTTAATCTCTTTAATACTCAAAGTGTGTTTAACTGGAAGAGTGGTTACTTATTACAGGAGCTGAGAAGACAGGTCTACTACCTCAACTCTTGCAAGTAAATGTGTTTTTTCTGCCATAAAAGCTTGTGTATTTTCTTAAAATAGTACTTACCTGCAACATGCTGAGTAATTTCTGCTTTCATTAAATTTGACTGAAGGATGAATGAACACTTCCTGGGGTTATAAATACTAGAACTTGTAACTGAATTAAATATAATTACAAGGAAAATTCAATTAAAAATAAATGTCTGTCTGACCAGAATAAAGGCTTGTAGGTTAACTAGAGAGAGTTTTCTTTGAAATCACTGAAACACTGCTTGTGTGAGTCACAGAAATGGGTTTTAGGTTTTGTAAGTGCATAACAAATATTTGCAGTAATTATACTTCCATGTGCTTTAGCTATATGGCTTAATGTAATAACTAGGAATTCTCGCAAAGTCCAACCTATATCTGAAAATGCATATTTCAAATCAGGAGTGGATAGGAGCAAATCTGATGCTACCTAGAAGGCATTGCTGTTTTGACAGCCTGAGTTATGATGTCTATGAAAAGCTTTAGAAATCTGTCTCCTGTCCACTTGGTGGATTTGAAGAGTATAAAGGTGGGATATATATTTTTGATACTACAAAGGAGGAGTTTTGATTCTTTTGGCAGCACCTGATTATTGAATCACAATTTTCATCTCATTCCACATACAGCAGGTCAGAGGAGTTAAAAAAACCCAACTAAAGCATATGGAATAAAGAAAATAGATGAAGCTCTTGGAATCTAGGGAGAATTAATAACTTCAAACATTCTTTGAACTTACCTAAATGTCCTGGCATGTTCATCTGCCTGATTTTGCTAAAGGTGATCTGGAAAGGCTGTTGTGGGGAGGTTGGTTGGTTTTGCTTTTAATTTGGTTCCTGCCTTTCTCTCTCTCTCTCTCTCTCTCGCTCTCTCTTTCTTTCTTCCTTTCTTTTTCTTTCTTTTTTTTTTTTTCTTTTTGTTTTGCTTCTTTGACTTAGGAATGCCTGAAAGACCTTTTTGTTCTTTTTCTCTCTGCTTATTTTGTTTTTAGGGCTGTTTTTTTTTTTACACTAGAAAACCAAATATCCAGTATGTAACTCTTCACTCTGACTTTCAAGAACATGTCTGGGTATTTGGGGGCACAGCACAATCACACCTCTCTGGCCACAAGACTGATGTGAAAACTTCCTTGTGCTGCCTGCTCAGTTCACTCTCCAGTCAGCATTGCTGATGTAACTGAGCCTTGGGCTACAATGGTGTAATCAGTCCTGGTTTGCATCACAGTCTTGCAGAGAGTTGCACTGGCACAAAAAGGAGGAGACAACTGGCTCAAGAGAAAGGAGGGAGAATATTTTCCCCATGAATTAAGAACAGTTTTAAATTTTTTGTTTTGTTTTTCAAAATGTCATTGAATTTAAGGGTTAATAACAAGTGTTATGCTTTAACCCCAGCTGGTAACCAAGCACCATGCAGCCTTTCTTACTTCCCCCTTCCAATTTATCTCCTTCCTCCCTCCCCACCTCCAGTGGGATGGGGAGAGAATCAGGGGAAAAAAAGATAAAACTGTAGGTTGAGCTAAGAACAGCTTAATAAATGAAACAAAGTAATATTAAATAATTATAATAATAGTAGTAATGAGGGGGGGGGGGGGAGGGAGGAGTAAAGCCCAAGACAAACAAATGATGCCAAATAAATTTGCTCACCACCCACTGACTGGTGCCCAACCTTTCCCTGAACAGAGATTGGTGCCTCCCACCCAACTGCCCATGGTTCCTATGCTGAGCATGATATTCTGTGGTATGGAATATGGTATGGAATATCCCTGTGGGAAGCTCAGGCCAGCTGTGCTGGCCACACTCCCTCCTTGTACATGTGCTGACTGGCAGAGAGCATGGGAAGCTGAAAACTCCTTGAGTTTGTGTAAGCACTGCCTAACAAACTGATGTGCTGGTTGTTGCTATCAATGTTATTTTTGTACTAAAAATCTGAAACCACAGCACTGTGCCAGCTAGTGAGGAAAACCCCCACTGTCCCCACTGAAATCAAGACAGAAAGTAACAATTTTCAATTTCCTGATTACAGTTCACTTCCTCTAATTGCTTTATTTCAATTTTCTAGACTTTTTTAATGATGTCCTGACTTTGGTATTTTTCCCTCATCTACTGGTCTGGATAGGAATAAGAATATTTTTTGTTAAGAGAAGAAGGGGAAGAAAAAGAAAAGCCAAGGAGAAGTTAAATTTTTGAGATTATTTTGAAAAAGAAAACTTTCAGGCTTCATTTTTGTAAAGAAACAGAAAAAGGGGCTCAAGCCCATTTTTTCCTCCTTTACAAGTCACCTATAGTGAAAAGGAACTACTTCAAACTCCAAGTGACAACAAGAGGGGTCAACAGCCCTTGTGTTGTAACTTCATTTCTCAGAAGCTACTTGTTTTGAGAGCTAACATGATCCAGAAGCATAAGCACAGCATTGGGAATCTGGAACTCATGTTGAAATTCCAGCTCTGTCAGTAACTTGCCATGTGGCCTAAGGCAAATTTTGTGCTAATTTTTCTCTTTCCTGAAGGGGAAACTGGAACACAGTTCTATGTATATATCTTTTATCTGCATGAGATATAAATATTTCCTTCCTCTTTAACTTAGGCTATATTTACCTTGTGTGGGTACAGAAGTCGTTTGGTTGAGGTTTTTTTAATCAAACTGAAAACAAAACTAAAACCTAAAATGTTCTCCTTGTTGCTCCTGCGAGCAGAAATGTGTCACTGTGATCTGTAGGATGTAGCAATCTCCAGACACCCCAGGCTTTGGTTTGCAGCAGTGCTAAACACTGCCAGAAATGGGTGCTGGTTACCTCCACCACCACTACATAAGCATGTTCTCTATTTTTTACTACCAAAACCCCACTGAAGGTAGGACTACAGAGGCATTGTAAAGGAGGGGTAAAAATGAAATGATATTATGAGTGTGTATAAAATGGTGTTGTCCATCATTCAAAGTTTTCAACCTGTTGTTCAGACTGTGGTACTGTAGCAATTTTTTCTTGGGTATGTATTTACTCTGTGTAGAGAGCTTTTGGTCTACTGACATGTTTGTTTCCCTTAATTATTTCTTCTTCCTGTTGGGTGTAGTCCAAAGAGCCCAGGAGTTAACAGGCCACAGTTTGAGCATTCTTGTGCATTGGTTGCAAATCTGTTCTGGGGTAGCCTTTTTGACAGACTTAACTGGAATACTGTCTTTAAGATGTGAAGCTAAGATTCTTGAGAGGAACCTTGCTGCTCAGCATGGTGTGTTCTTCCTGAAACCAAGCAGGTGTCTGCAAGCTAAAATTAAAGCTGCTGTGTGAACTGAGGGAGGCTTCTAAAATCAGAGTAGTGCTGATTGTGTTCTGTCTTTAGTAATATTTCACAAAAGCATCTTGTATACAGTAAACATTGTTTGGCTTCTAAGTGTGCAGGGAATGGTAGAAAGTAGTGGTCTGACTTTTTTCATGTCAGGCAAAGATTTTAGGGTAACACTGACAAAATGACCTGTTTCTTTGAAAAGTCACATTCAATTACTTCTGTGCTGTTATTTATAATGTTCTTGTACCTCAGGCAGTTTTCTGTTCTCATTTCACTGTTTTCAGAAGACTATTAAACTGCACTGAAGATGTATGAAAAATAACCTGTGTGTATATTCCAAACTTATTTTAACAGCTACTTTCTTCCTCTTGTCAGGTCTGCACAAGCTGTGAAGACAATGCAGAAGCTCATGGGTTTTGTGTGGAATGTGTAGAGTGGTTGTGCAAGACCTGCATCAGAGCTCACCAGAGGGTTAAATTCACAAAGGATCATACTGTGAGGCAGAAAGAGGAAGTATCTCCAGGTAACATATTTATAATTTCACAAAGAATTTGTGTCTGCATTGGAAAGTTACGTTGGACCAACACACTTTTTTAAAAAAAGTGGTAACTTGAAAGCTGATGTTCTGTCAGTTTTTTGTCTCAGATTAGCTGAATAGTGGTACAGGTCATTTTTATTTTATTTTAATTTTTTAACATGTTTTAAACCAATAAATACACATAGATTTTGTCTTTCACATGGATTGATTGCAGATTATTGTCTAGACTTTAGAGATCAGCTGCAGAAAATACTTCTTTAGGCATTTGGCTTCTCTAGTTTTACTAGAGGTCTAATAAATGGTTAATATGAGCTTTATTGTATGCAGCAGGAAAAGGAGCACTAATAGATTATATATTTTCAGCATTCTGATAAAAAGCCAGCCAAAATTCATGTTTTAGCTAAGTATCTTCTGAGCTTGAAATGTTTTTCCTTAAAAATATAAGGGAAGTATATTATGAATTGGGGCACTTTTCCTTAGTAGGATCTACAATAATTTGGGCTAGAAGGGACCTCAGGAGATCATCTAGTCCAACCTCCTGCTTCAGGCATTCAGTTCTGAGCTCCAGCTGCTCAGGGCTTTATCCATTTGGGCCCTGGGAACCAGCAATGATGAATGTGGTGTACAGTACAGCCTCTCTTGAGAAATCTTGACTACTCTGTGGTAGAAAAGGTTGTATTTTTCTGTTCATAGAGAACCTTTTTTGTTTGAGTTTTTTCCCCACTGTGTCTTGTCTTGTCGTGTCATTGAAGGAGGATAATAAATGTTACAGGATGCTGACAAACATTCTACTGGTTCTAATACGTCCATTGGACTTGAATGGTTTTTCTTGTAAACACATACTTTTTAGAAATTGTTATATATTATTTTAAATATATGTATTATTAGAATAGGTACTTATTTTTGTTCCACGCTATCTAGTACTATGAGGTAATCTATTGCTCAAAGGGTCTCTTCCACCATGGTACTTCGAAGATATTTGCTGTATTGTGTATCCTACTTTCACCTGTTGTTAATCAAAAGTGAGTACTGAGTGTACTTTCAAGAGAGGACAAAAGTGGGTAGGAGTGGCTGATGGACTGGTAGGCAGAACAGGACTTGGTGGTAGGAATGGTCTCAGTGCACTCAGGCCTCTTTGGGAGGCAGTTTGTTGGTGAGTTGGAAAGAATTTTGACTGAAGGATACAGATCTGAAAATAACTTCTTCCAGATTTTTGGAAAATACATAAATGAATGGATATGGAAAAGAGACCTTATTGATCTGCAGTGAAGGATGGGTTGCAGTGTGAAGCCAGTTTTCATTACAGGCTGGATAATACTTATGAACTCAGTGTCCAACCTAACTCCTAGGAAATCAGCCTTTGTCAGTTAAATTGTTTAAAGAAACAGATTCCATTTCTATGATCTGGTGGTGTTTCCTGCTCCCTTTGGTACTGGCTCACTAGAAACTGAATGAGACCTCTCACCCATTTAGAATGGGGTCCTGAAGGGCAGTTCATATCCCTTGGTTGTTACATTCTGTATGTTCTATATTTTGAATGTCCATGTCTTGATATCCTCAAACCCCTTTCCACCAAGTGAGCTGAGAAAGAAGACAGAGCAGAAATTAAGTCAACCATCTCCATTTAAGAAAGGAGCTTGTTGATTTTGCCATGTCTTTTGCAGCTGCAGCAGTACTGGCTACCCCTTTTGTAAATAGTTTTGTGAGGCCAGAAGAGAGAATGTTAAAACAGGTTCTAGACATTTTCCATTAGAAAGGGTGCTAGCTCCATGCTTGAGCAAGAAGAGTGACACATTGCAGTTTGAGCTTATGGCTGTTACAGTCTCAGTGAGGGACCTGATACACACTTGGTCATCTGAGGAAAAGCAGGAGAGTGCAAATCTTGAACCAGTTCAGTAGACTGTCCTAACATCTTCCTTTATTCCACAGAGGCAGTTGGAGTGACCAGTCAGCGACCAGTGTTCTGCCCTTACCACAAAAAGGAGCAGCTGAAGTTGTATTGTGAAACCTGTGACAAGCTGACCTGCAGAGACTGTCAGCTACTAGAGCACAAAGAGCACAGGTATCAAAGCAAAGTGTGTATTTTATCCATCTCGCTTGCTGGAGGGTAGCCTGAAGTAGATTCAGGCAATCTAGTTCTAGCTGTATGGAGCACAGTCAGGTGGAAAAAGTGTAAACTAAAATTTTCTGCTCAGACATGAAACTCACAAAAAACAGAGACTGTATCCCAAAGAATGTGACTGATGAGTGTGTGTTACATTTAGAATAAAACCTAATTCTTCCAGTTGTTAATCTGGTGACTTGAGCACAAGACCTTTTTTACAGTCAAGTTATTTGGTCAGAATTTGTTGCTATGCAGCTCTTCAGAGAGTCCTTAGAAAACACAGGGGCTGTGTTATGCAACTGTACACTTATGTGTAATTCCTCCCTTTGTCCTTCAACAAGATTATATAACAACGTTACCAAACCATTTTGAATGGAGAAAATGGGAATTCTTTTTTCTGTGAAGACCCCTTTCAGAGGAAGAGTTAACCTACAGTTTGGCTAATACTGTACTTTGAAAACACCATAACACTCAAATCTTTGTGTTGCTGTTCTCTTTTGGACATCTCTTACTGGTCACCAAAGCTGAAAGGCAGAATTATATACAACTTCTGAGTACAAGGCAAAAATCTTGCTGGTTAACACATACTGTTGTGTTTTGGGGCAGATGCACTCTGGTTAAATATTAATTGCTTGCTATACCTGATGCAACCACCCAAAGAGCTTGCTTGCCTGACCAGGTGAATGTCAGTAGGTGGAGAAGTGTTGGCCACTCTTGCTCCTTGGAACAGGCTAAACATTGCTCTTGCAGAGTTGCAGTCTTCCTCTTTTATTCTTCTTTTCTTAGGATTTATATCCCTTTTATAATGTGCCACCTCTTTTTTTCCTCAAATTGCTAAAGATTTTGGTTCCTTGATTTAAAATGTTGCCAACTTCTACCAGCTCAGCAATCTCTTTTATTTCTGCATCCTTGTCCTGCATGAAGTAATAGCTTACCTGCATTTTCACATTCAAAGTGATGACTACCACAAAACATTTTTTTTTTGCTAAAATTAGGCTATGGTCACACAATATCCTTTTGTATTTATGAAAATCATAAATTCTTACCCCAGTATGACAGGAAATAGACTGTAAATTAAATGTACTATAAATGAAATATGTAAGCATTTGTTGACATGTGTTTCCATGATGACATTTAAGTTTCAGATTTGAGCAGCCCCTTTCTTTAAATAAAGAGGTATTATTTTGTAAGTCACTCTGCTCTTTAGCAAGTCTATAACACCTTTTATATGTGTAAATCCTCACTGCTTTTTACTACAGGTACCAGTTCATAGAAGAAGCTTTTCAGAACCAGAAAGTTATCATTGAGACACTAATCACCAAATTGATGGAGAAGACAAAGTACATAAAATATACAGGGAAACAGATCCATAACAGGTTTGTATTAGATTGAGGTTAAAACTGACAGAAGGCAACTTTACATACACTGTAGTTTCTTGAAATGTTTAAGTTACTGTATTTTGTACCTCCCTCCTTTTATTCTTCCAGCAAGAGGAATTATAAAGTTCACTGTAGTGGCTTGTTTCCTGCTCAGCATGCTTGGCTGTGTTAGGTAATTCTTCTGCTCAGCCTGTGGACTTAATGGGCAGCAATTGCTTGGGTGCAACAAAACAACTTATGCAATAAAGACTGTAGAAGACAGTCTTAAATGCTTCCCCACCACCAGCACATTAATTTTCTTAGTGTAGATCCCTCATAGAAAGTGAAAGGTTATGACTCATGTTTTCATAATGTTTGTGACATGTATTTGAAGATCTATGTAGTACTTTTATGCTTGGGGCTCTATTCATTGGGTACTACAAACCCAGGAGAAAAATAAATCTGTAAAATGCAATCTGCAGTGAGCCTTTGTGGCTGCTCCTTCAGCAGAGTTCAGGGGCTGCAGTACCCAGGGAGGATCAGCACAGCTGGGGATGCCAAGTGTGACTTGAACCCTTCCTTCATCTTTGCAGTAGAGGTTTCCCCAATATAACATTAAGCTTTGCTGTTAGGAGTTTGAGCACTGTTGCAGAAACAGCTAAATTAGTGCCATTCTACCTGAGATGGAAATTAGATTTAAGCAGTTTTGATTGGCATGGACCATTCCAGAAAAGTGCCAAAACTCTGAAAAATCAGCAATTTCAATTAAAATGAGCATTTAATAGGGGCACATGTCAGAGTTATGACATTAGTGTTTGCCACCAGTTAATGAATTTTGTCATAGGTCACTGTTACTCGCTCTATTTCTCCCAGTAATTTTCCTGGCTATAAGTATCTGATGATACATGTATTAATTGCTGCATATGACAAGAAGTATTGTAGTCTAAGCCACAGATTTTTTGTTAAATACTGTTTAGAGGATGGGTTTATGAGCTAAAGAACATTATTTTCTATACTGTCTACTTACAGAATTCTTGAAGTGAATCAGAATCAAAAGCAGGTGGAACAGGATATTAAAGTTGCCATATTTACACTGATGGTAGAAATAAATAAAAAGGGAAAAGCTCTGCTGCATCAATTGGAGGTAATTTCATTTCTATCATAAGAAAGAAAAACTTTCAATCTTATTTTTTTTTTCGATGTATTCATATTACAGTAAATTTCTAGCATGAGTCCTCCTGTGCATGTCCTATCATGATTCCAAAGTGGATAGGAGTACTTGAGCAAGTGGGGTTTTTGGTGGAGGAAAATTTGGTTTTTGAGGGGTGGCCAGTTTCTTTCTCCATGCTTTTACAATTCATAATTCCACATGTCATGCATGAAAAGTGCTTTATCAGATTTTTTCATAAATTCAGTAATCCAGTAGCAAATCACAGGAGAAAATTCTCTAGAATGGGTACCTGGAAAAATAATATCTCCAATTGTGTTTTAAAAAGAGAGAGTGTGTGTGTGTAGAGATGCACACACATACATATATATATAATATATGTAAAAATGTGTAATTAGCACAGAAAGCCCTGATACCTTGAGTAAATGTGTACTGACTTTTCTGCTTGATAGCTGCTGCATCAGGGGGCAGAGTCCTTTTTAGAGGAGCTAAGTGAAACCATTGATCATTGTGAATTACCAGTATGAAAGTTAATGCCTTTTAACTGTAAGCTGAACCTTTTGACTGGAACTGCTTTTCTACTTGCAGACTCTGGCAAAAGAGCACAGGATGAAACTTCTGCAGCAACAACAGGAAGTGGCAGGTCTCTCTAAACAGCTGGAACACGTCATGAATTTTTCCAAATGGGCAGTTTCCAGTGGGAGCAGCACAGCACTGTTGTACAGTAAACGTTTGGTAAGGTTAGGAAGACAGCTCTCTCCATTCACCCAGAGATAGGGTTAACTCAGATATGCATGCACATGCTTGTCTGGAGTACTAGGGTATTAGAATTTTTAATGATTATCTACTAATTGGAATATTTATATATGCTTGTCTTGGTTTTCTCTTAAACATAAATACAGAATGTTTCTATAAATTTAGCTCTCTGGTCATCATTCTCTCCTGTTACAATACCATAGAACTATTGTAGATCTGCAGAAGCAGGAACAACTCCTTTTCTGTGGGTTGAAAACCATGAAGCCATGAAACACTGGCAAAAAATGTTGTGTGGCCTACATCATCATTGTGCTTCTTTACAATATTTGCTACAGCATCTGAGTTCATGAAAAACAGTATTTGTATATGATAGTGTCTGGTATCTAGCATTTTAATGTAAATATTATTGTATGCCTTTGTTCAGTCAGATTCATCTCCCACTGAAAGACTTTCAAAATTGATAAAAATCAAACAAAGGTTTTTGTTTGTCCATACAAGCAATTACAAAGCTAAATTTTTCATTGCTATAACGACCCTTGAGGTCTGAGTGCATGTTGTCTCACTAAGCTTAATGTTCATGATAGACAGAAATCCTAGAAAATTTGAAAGAAAAAAAAAAAAAACCCGAAAGTTTACCTTGATTTTTCCAAAGGTTACTAGACTGTACTTTCCTGACAGCAGAAATCTGGGGCAATGTTGAGGAAAGGTGCTAGATGCTTTTTTTTTCCAATTCCTATAAACTGGTTCACAAAGTTTTTATCTTTATTTTTCTCATTGGTTAGTGGAGAACCTACCAGGGTATTTGGTGGGGTTTGTTTGTTTGGCTTTGAATTTGCTGTTGATTCTTGGTGGTGGTTTTTCTTTTTTCTTTTTTTCTTTTTTTTTTTTTTTTTTTGATACCCATTATTGATACTGCAGGCTATAGCAGAATATGACTTGTTTTTATCAACTTCAAGTAGTTAAATTCATTTGATCTGCCTTATACTGCCTCAACCAGTCATTATTTTTAATTGAATAGAGAAAAAGGACATCAAACTGAGTCATATTGTTTATAATTGCTTAGTGTTGCCATCGAGACTCTGCTACATGAGTAAGAAAACAAGTTGTGTTTCAGGCATCTTAATCATATAAACATTAGGCAGCTGAAAGAAAGGATCATCTAGCCCAGAAAGCCTTAGCAAATGAAAAGTATTTTTCAAAAGAACAGATTGAGCTTTAGAAAGTTGGTGCTGCCTGGGGGTTGAGTAGATAACCCATCTGTGGGCATTTGGAAAAATCTATTTCCAAGGAGTTTTGCATGTGAGACTTGTGCTCCAGCACATCCAGGAGAGAGGAAGGAATGCCCATCACACTTAAAGGCAGCATTAGAGCTTGGGGTGCTGTACTCTCGGGCTGTACTGTTCACTACTAACACCAGGCAGGTGTTTATCTACAACACATGTGTGCACAATAGTAGGAAAATAGTGGAGCAAACTATGGCAGAACTGTGTGCGACCAGTACTGCTAACAGGACAAAAGCCTGGAATTTCTGTAGTGTCATCTACTCCATTCTGGTAGTGTACACAAAAATCCTAAGGCAATCTCTAACCAAAATAATAATAATAATGCACTTAAAGTTTTTTCATGGTCATTTAAAAATCTGGAGTCAATTTTTTTTTGAGTATGGTCTTAAACTGACCTGCCTAAAATAAAAAGAAAAAAATCTTGTGTCATTTTAAACAGTTAAGATGATTTCGCCAAGTATCTCTTTTCCAGGAAATAATCCATCACTCAAGAAAAACAAGAGTTGAACTCAAGTTGATTTTTTTTTTACAGGATCTGCTCTGTGTGATTCTAAAATTAGTGCCTGTTAGATTTTGGTATATCAGTTCCTGACATTTCTAGTGAAACAACTGTGGGACAATATTTTCTTTCTAGGCACTAGATAAATTGTGAGCATTTGGTAGAATATTCTCTTGTGTAATCACAGTCCAGTTCTTTGGAACCAAGGCATTGGGAAAATCTGAAAATATCTGTGAATCTGAGTTTTCAAAGACAGTTTATAAAAATCTGTTCTTTGGCTGTCTGAAGAAAACTTAAATTTAGTACAAAAGAAAATTCCCTGTGATCATACTTGTTGCCAGACGAATGGCATACTTTGAAAGAATGAATGGGCTAAAATAGATTCATGGAGGAAAAACATCAATGGTTATGTAAATCTGAGTAGTTAAAGTCATTGAATATAATGGCCAAGTTTTTAGAAGCATATGTATTCTACAGGGAAGAATTGTTATTTTTGTTTAGGCTGTAGTTAATTCTTTTTAAAACTACGTTAGGAATAAGGGAAGATGTTAAAAATACCCCTTTATTTGTAGCTTGGACAAGTTTCTCTATCTTTAACCTCTATTCTCTAGGGGCTTGTTCAGGGGAGTTTTTGTTAGTGGGTTTTTTTGATTGGTTGCTTTGTTTGGTGTGTGTGGGGGTGTATTTTTGGGTTTCTTGTGCTGTTCAGATACATGGCTCGGCCCCAGAGGAGGAAAAAAAGCCAAACCCTTGTTTTTGTTCTTGTTCTAGATTACATATCGACTACGGTATCTCCTCCGAGCAAGGTGTGATCCTTCCCCAGTGACTAACAATACCATCCAGTTCCACTGTGATCCTAGCTTCTGGGCTCAGAATATTTTCAATCTAGGTATGATACATTTTTATTAGCCTTTTGGTGTCTTGATCCTATTTTGAAAGCAGCTTTCTTTTTGTGACGACAGCCTCTGCGCTATTCATTTCTTCATTTACTCTGTTAAATGTATTTCCCTAACTGTGAAAAACATTTAAAGTGCATTGCATGGGGAAAAGTTTTACTTATGAATACTATGATAAAGTATTAACAAACGTATCTTGTTTGAATGGTATATGTGATGGTGAAAATAGCAGCTTTCAGCTTTCTGGTCAATACTTCTAACTTCTGGCTTCTAAAACAAGGAACACAGTTTTTAACCTTATTTCCTATCCAAAGAAAGGTTTCCTGCTGTCAACCAGCACTCCCAGGTCCTTTCCCATGGGACAGCTTTCAGCCACAATGATAAGCACTCTAAGAACTCAACAGCTTGGCAGGACTTAAAGGTTTTAGAGGCCTTTCAGGATTTTGACTGTTGTGCTTCCTTTCTCTCTCCACTGTCATCTTGGTGGGCATTTTTGTTTTTCTGTCATGTGCAGAAGGCTTTGTGAGATTCCTGTGGGACATCTTCTGCCTTTCATCAGAAAGTGCTCTCTCAGTGTACAGGGGTGCAAATGTGTGATTCTCTACAATGTCAGAGGCAAAAAGTGTTATGGCACTTCTTCAAGGCAGACAAGCTCCTTTTCCCAGACAAGAGGACACTGGATGGTAGCAAGGAAATTCTCCAAGTTCCTTCTTTATAAATAATTTTCTTAGAGGCAGGAATTGAAAGTGAAACATATTTCCAGAAACCAGCTGTCAGGTTGTGTGGTGATAACTCTGAATTGCTGCTCAGCTGAGATGTTTGTCATGAGCTGACTTTTTCCTGTGTTTGGTGGACTCTTTTTCTTGTGTATATTTATTTCGTGAACCTCTGAAGTACAGTCCCTTGTATTCTGAAAAGTGCTACAATAGAAATGGCACCTGTATAGACCAGCACTGGGGTTCTTGTAAGACTTTAAGTGACAGTTAAAACCAAATCATGTTTATCTATCTAGTTTCAGAAATCACAGCCTTCAGGCCATTTTGTTTATGATCAGACATGTTCAGTTTCTGTAGATAAGCTAGATATAAGAACCAGTGAAGAAAAATAAAATAAAGTCTGAGTAAAGAAACAAATTACTTCAGAAATGGTTTTTGAGTTCTAGTCAGGCTGCATGTCACTGACAGTGTGATGGCATTTCTGCTAACTGCCATACCTCAGTACTGATTTTATTTCTTTTGGTTAAAATAGGTTCTTTAGTAATTGAAGATAAGGAAACTCCACCACATATGCCCAAGAGCCCTGTGATGGAAGCAAACTTGCAGCCACCAGGCAGCTTACCTCCCAACCAGCTCTCCAAGTTCCCAACCCAGATCAGCTTGGCTCAGCTGCGCCTGCAGCACATGCAGCAGCAGGTCATGGCTCAGCGGCAGCAAGCTCAGCGCAGAGCAGCACCTGCAGTTCTGCCAAACACAAGAGTGCCAGGAGCCATGCAACAACCTCCTGCTTCTCATCAGGTAAGCCAGCACTCTTTTCAGTCTCTCTTTTTTCCATGGCACTGAAGGAGAAAATAAAGATATGAAAAAAAGGAAAGCAATTAAACCTAGATACATAAGTTCAGCTGTCCTCATCTTCAGCATGCAGCTGTGTAGATGCTTTAGAGGACATTTTCTTTACTGAGAAATGAGTGGGCATTTTAAACTTGCCTTGCAAAATGCGTGGTAGCACCCAGCCTGTATTTATTCTTGGAAAAAAATAAAACCTTATTGTATCCAGCCATATACAGTGCTTAGCAACATTTTTGTGTTTTTGTCAAGTGATCAAAAAGTTAATGTCATTAATTTTTTTTGCTAAATCTATTTTGCATACCATCCAATGATTGTCTCGTGTATCTTTCAAAGCTGGAAACAATCTCACTGGCTCTTGTTATGTCTCTTCATATAATAAAATAATTCAAAACTCTCTACTAGGTTTTAACATTGAAATTCAATGCTTTTGATCATTCAGATAAATGGTGTGGTAGTATTTATTTGCAAATAATTTATGAGGAGTTTCAGAAGTTTGAAAGGACCATTTAGTAAAAAATGTGTGGAATATAGAACAGACCTCAGCTAACTTGCAGAACTGCTTTCATTGTTTTTATGCAGGCACCGCCACGCTTGATTCATTTTCAGAATCATAGTCCCAAGCCCAATGGTTCAGCTCTTCCTGCACAACAGATGAGATTTCCCCAGAATCAGAACCTACCAAGGCCAGCAGTGAAGCCCAACCCATTGCAAATGGCATTCTTGGCACAGCAAGCTATAAAACAGGTAAAGTGTCTTTCCCTTTTACTTTCCATTTAGAAATTAAACATCAAATGTGCCTTATATCATCTTTTATCCTACACTTCTAGAGTGCTTTTCAATTAAAACAGAGATTACATTATTTTTCTATGACAAGATACCCATAATTTTCTTCATGAAGTAAATGTCAAGTTGCTTTCATTTGGACAGTTCTAAGCAGCTGAAGCATTAGGGAGGTGAGCCCCTGTGCGGGCTGTGCAGGTGTTTCATTCTCTTACTTGCTGTTGCTGTGGTTTCTGACCATTTATGCAAAACTTAGCATGGCTATGGTCTGTACACTGCAGTCAGTGAGAAGACAAATCAGAAAATCCCAGTTTATGTTGATGATAGTGACTTCACCAGGAGCCAGGTAAAACCTTGACTGAAAAGCTAGAGCTGCCATGGTTCCCCAGGGGATGGCAAATCTGAACCCTTACAGGTGAGGGAAGAAAAGAGAGTCCACAATTGTGGCACCTCTGCTGAGTGAGACTGATCAATGCCCAGCTGATCAGCAGCTGAACTGGGGCAGAAGCAAACACATTGGTGTTTAGGAAGGCTCATCTTTATTAAAAACCATATTGTTTCCACATGAGTTGCTGGGTGCAGGTAAGCAGGAAAGAATCAAACAAATCTGTCACCTGAAAAGTGGGGTAATATCAGTTATGTTTGCAATGTTTATGATGTCAGAGAACTAATTCAATTAAATGGAAGAAAGCTGAACAATATCTAAGAGAACTTGTGAGAATAAAAAGTAAGTCATTTCTATTCTGTGCTTCTGAAAAGAAGGCTGGCCTGTCTACAAGCCTTTCTTTCAAGACACCTCATAATTCAGTAATGTCTTTCTGAAACTAGAGGCCAGTAAATAAAATGACTGACTAAAAGGAAATTGAGCATAGTCAGATTTTGCCCGCAGTTGCCAGGAAATTCCATTAAAGTCATTGAAAACTGCATATATCTAGATGAGAAAGAAATTTGGTCTGACTTGACTGTGCACTTCATATCATGGTGTTAAATGTATATATGGATGGAGATCCAGTCAGCATTTCAAATTCTTAATGACTTTATGTTGTTAAGGGAACATCAAAGACTTCAAGGCATGCAGGTTTATTTGGTAAAGCACTGGAGCAGTTGTGCCTTCAGCCTATTACCTGTAATGCTTTTATTTAACAAAAACTATTACTTTTCTTCCACAACACTGTCAATGCAGCATGAAATATTAATAGGTACTTAACACTGAGGTATAGCTTTGAATTTAAGAATTTGCATTCATTTCTTCTATTCATAGTTTTCAACTACTTGTCATCTTTCTGTGAGATTGGTTCATGAAATGACATAAGTTCAGAGTAAATCAGGATTTTATGTTTGAAGTCAGCTTCCTGAGCTAAGCTGCTGGTTCTATCAGTATATTCAGTTAGATGTGACCTGTTGCAAAGCAAAAAAATGCTGAATTGTGGATTTTTGTCTCTTCTCTTTAGTGGCAGATCAGTAGTGGACAAGCTTCATCCACCCCTTCAACTGCAAGCAGCTCCACATCGACTCCATCCAGCCCCACAGTCACCAGTGCTGCTGGGTGTGATGGGAAGAATTACGGCCCCCCCGTGATAGATTTGAGTTCCCCAGTGGGCAGCTCCTATAATCTGCCATCCCTCCCTGATGTGAGTGTGACACAGAGGCAATGTTTTACTGATTCTATTTTGAAGCCTAATGTTTCTGAGAAATAGAAACCTTTTAGACTGAAATTCTGTTTGTCAAAATAAAACAGTTCTAGGAAATAAACATTGCAGAGTTGCCTGCACATTGCTGGAAATACTCAGAACCATTCTGGGAGACAGCTGTTAGGACAACTAATTAAAAAAAGTAGGATTACAAGTTGTAATTGGACATGTTTATTTGTATGCTGCATATTTTTCTGCAGCCCTCAAAATGATCCTTACAAAATTCTTACAAAAATATGTTAGTGTAGCTTTTGTTGATCAGTGTCCATAGATAGCAGTGGTTTGCTGATGGCATTTCTGGTAGATTTTTAACATTTTTAAAATCTATTTTTAACTTATTAAAGGAGCTATCTTAGGTAGGTATTATTTGTCAGCATACTGGATATATTCCTTATATCTTTTCCTTTTGGTACTTCTTTTCTTCATATATTCTCTAATGTGCCTCTGAGCTGGTGATAGAAAGAGCATAGTAAGGTCATAATTTCTTAACCTTCTAAGCTTCTCTTTTATAATATCTTCTGAATGGTGCATGTTTGCCAGAGGTCCATGTTGGAGTTCTTGAGTCTTAGGTGATTTTATTTTTCCACATAAGTACCTAACCTGTTTTTTGTGGTCTAAGGTTTGTAGATATCTGAAGTGTCATGGTTTTCTAGTCATAGCTTGCTGTTACTTCCTTTATCCCCCATCTATGCTTTGTTTTTACCTACATACTGTGTGCTCTCTTTATTAAAATGGAGTACCTAGGCTACAGAATCACAGTATCTGTCAGACTTCGAGGGGGAGCTACACAACACAGTCATTAAACCACTGAGTCTGTGAGACATTTTAGCATATTTGTTTCTGTGACAGTATTATGAACTCTTCTGCTTGTGTGTGATGGAGTTCATGCTTTCAAGACACATGGCCCAAATCGCTGTAAATATGCTGACCTTGCCAAGGCTGCTGCATCCACTTTGGATACATCTTATCAAACATTATCTTACATACTGGGAGAAACCAAACATTTCAAAAAGTCATTCCCCTCATCAAACCAGAATGTGTAGCTTTTATGGAAAGTTAGAATGCTGCATTGGGAGCCCCTGGAATAAAGTTCAGTTGTCTGGCCTGAGCCATGGTGGAAAGAGCAAGTGTTGGCTTGCTGTTTCCATTTTGAGTCAATATGCATGGCTCCTGTCCAGAGGGTATGTGGGACAGATGGGATTGAGTGTCCTTTGAGTTTCTTCCAGTCCTGTTCAACACCCATGGATTAAGGGGTAGTTTGTGTATAGCATATTATCTTTTTGAGAGTATTTAATGTGAGCAAGTCCAGAGAAGGTATGGAGATAAACTTACTTCAGTGTTTGAAAGCTCCATGTTTGCTTTAAGCCTTCTCTGTAGCCTGTGGAGAAAAATTGGCATGTACAGAATTATCTGCTCTTAAAATGAAGCACTGTCTGGATTTGGCTATTTCTTTTTAGGGAAAGCAAGATTACATGTTTAAAAGTAACCATCTCACTTTTGGACGGGTAAACTTTGGTGAAATGCATTTTGGTCTTTGCTTTCAAAATAACAGCATGACAGAGGCTTTTTGGTTTTGTTTTGTTTTTGTTGTTTTGAAGGGGTTTTTTTCCCTTCCCAACACTAACTGCTTCCCTTTGCTTCTCCACCTTTTAGATTGATTGTTCAGGAAACATCACACTGGATAATGCTGTAAGGAAGGATGGCACTGTAGAGCAGAATCAGCCAAAACCCCCTTCAAACAGGACTGTGCAGTCACCAAATTCCTCAGTACCATCACCAGGCCTCTCAGGTAATTGAATGTGGTGCAGTTTTCTATTTAAGTGGTGCAATTAAAAAATCAAATGTGGCAATGTTAACACTGACATCAGAATTAATTCTGTTTTATATTAAACATAAGAAATAAGAAAATGAACACAAAGTTGTAGAAAAACCCTGGTAGGAGGTAGAGTTGAGATAATGTTTTAGCACTGTGATCCAAAGCATCCAGATCTTAAAAACAGGGAGGAAAAAAAAAGGGTAGATTTTAGCAAATTGACTAGAAATATATAGGAAAGTGACACTCTCAGGTGTACACCAGATTAAAACCTAGCAGCTGTGGTAAGAGACAAGTATTTGAGAAGGTGAGAGAGGGTGTAACAGCACACTAGAAATGGTGCCTTGGGTGGGTAGTGCAGCACTGACACAGGATGACCAGAGAAATTACTGTGATGGGTGGCTGAATGTGGTAGACCTGGAAGATCCAGGGGATTCCTGTCACCATGCTGGTGGCCCACCATGCTGGTGGCAGCTGTTCCTTGCTCCCATTTTCTGACCTGAGCTGTGGGAATGCTGTGAGTGGGAATTCCCAGGGAGCACTCGTGCGCTGGCTGGTGGTGCTCCCACATTGCTGCAGGACAGCAGAGACAGCGGCTGGTGCATTCACAGGCAGCACTAACAGCCCGCTCAGCCTTCTCAGGGCTGCTGCTCAGCAGTCTGCCTCACAAGGCTTTTGGCTCTCTGGGCCCCAGACCTTTGGTCTCTCTCATATCTGTCCCCCAGACTGCTTCCTGCTCGCAGCTCCAAGTTTCCTGGCAGTTCTCCTGAGATCTGCTTGAATTTAGTAAGACAAAACAGCCTGCAGGGATCAGGTGGAGAGGTCAGCCAGGCGAGGTACTCACCCATCAGCCTCCTTGCATGCATGGGCCCTTTCTTAGTCCTCTTTCCCTCTGTTAGCTCATGCCTCTCATCCTTTCATGAAAATGTATTAAATGAGATATTTCTCACTGCAGGAGAAATTTTCCCCAAAACGTGTGCATTGCTCTGAGTCACATCTCAGGCCTGTGTTCTGTTCTAATCTGATCCTTCTGTCCTAGGAGGAATCAGTGTGACAAACGTACACCCTCCAATTCGTTCACCCAGTGCCTCCAGTGTTGGGAGCAGAGAGAGGTAAGGAAAGTGTGAGAGAAGGAAATGTAACTTCCACCTGACAGAGCATGCCTGAGTCTCTTCTCTCTTTAATGCATAAAGATGTCAATTTGTCTCACCTTCTCTGTTAACAGGTCAGGCCAGATGGTTGTTAGAGCACTCTTTGCATTCTAAAAACAGTAATTTCATTTGTAATGCATTAATAGAACATCTAATGATGTATTGACTCTGCAAATGATGGTTAGGTTGGCATTATTGAAAGAATACCATTTATAAATTAGGTTTTAAGTTCAGAAAAATCAGCTAAAGGAAAAAGCTGCATATTGAAGGCCCTTGTGGAACTATAAATTACTCCAGAATTGAGGAACTGATGTTACAAAGAGGGTTATTAACCATTTTCTTCTGCAATACAGTTAAATGAGCACTAGATATCTACTGAGAGTCTACACAAATGTTTTTATCCCTAACTGATGGAATATTAATGAACAAATATATTTACACAGCGTTGTTTAAAGAGTGCAGATCTGTTAATGCGTTGCAATAAATTAGAGCATGCATCTGACATGAGATTAATTTTTCATGCAGAGAAAAATCAGATGACATTCATCCTACTTGAGTTGGAAATGCAGGTGCTTTTTAATCTGGAATACCTTTTGCTCTATTCCATTTACATGGTAAATTCTGTGAAGGACTCTTATGAACAGTTTAAATGGTTGTTTGAAGAGTCTTTACTTGCATTTAAAAATGTGATTTCATATGCTGCTGCTTGAATTAATTTTGTTAGATTTAAATTCTTCACTTTTATTTAAAAAGATGAGCAGGTATTTTAAAGTTTGATTGTCCATTCTCATCTTGTTAGGACTAAATACATGAAAAAAGACAGGGTCCAAGTTTTGGTGGAGCTGCAAGGCTCTAAGAAAGTTTCCCAAGATAATATAAATATCTATTTTATCTGCTTTATTTGGTTGTGTAGTTTACAATGTCCAGTGAAAGTGCTTTTTTGTGCATGATTTGAAAGAAACTGAACTTTGCAAATTTTGCACTAACGGGTCAAACCATGAGTAATTCTCAAATTTTAATGGTGGAGCCATTAAAATTTTCCCATTTGGTAATGCTTTTTCAGTATACATCAAAGGAAATAAGCTTGGATGTTGCATTCCATAAAGAGAATACTACTCAGGATTCAAAGAAACAAAGTGGATTCACATCCTGAGGTCTTGGAAAGCATCAGTGTACAAAAGGTGTCCAGTTCTCACTCCCAATTTCCTTTTTTTTCCTGCCTCTTCCTGTCATTTACAGTTCTGGCTCCTCCAGCAGGCCCCCAGGAGCTGATTCCACACACAAAGTCCCTGTTGTTATGTTGGAGCCCATCAGAATTAAGCAGGAGTCAAGTCCATCAGAGGAGACCTTTGATTTCCCCATCGTTGTCGTGAAGGAAGAGACGGAGGAGGAGCCCCGGCCTCGGAATGTAATGTTTGCAGCTGGAAAGAGCTCCTTTCTCTTTGGAGGGTATTTTGTATTTATGGGGACTAAAATAATTTACTTGTATTCTGTTGGGAACTGTTTTAGGGGAAAACTAAAATGCTAAGTAAAAGGAAGAGATGAAATTCAAAATCAAACTAGCCCTACTGCCAGTTAAATTAAATGGTGTGATCAGATTGTTTTTATCCATTGAAAACCTGGGAAATCCAGGAATAACTTGCAGAGATGACATTTTTTTCAGGTGCTGCTAGGAAATGTTTCTAGGCATAGTGCAGAAATATCCCTTAACAAGGTATTATTTTTTTGGGCCATCAGAGGTTAGTTTTTTATTGGTGGAGCAGTAAATAGCCTTTCATAGCTAATTTATTTTGTTCATTTGCCTGTGTTATAGAGTGTTACTAATTTCTGCATGCATGTAGCAAGTTGTATGGCTGCTGGTATAGAAATCTGTTATTCAGGTCAGTTAGCACGTTTTTAGGGTCATGTAAATTCACATAAATACTGTAATCTGACCTCCTTTGTTTCTTCCTGCAGTCCATACTTACTTCCTTGCTGCTGGATACCAGTCACAATTCCACTTCTGAGGAAGCCATGCTAAGAACAGATGCACCAGACAGCACAGATGACCAGCCAGGGGCACTGCAGGAGAGCACCTTCCCTGGGAAAACAGGATGGATGGGATCCTCCCATGCTGGTGAGGGCAGAAAAGAGGATGATCCCAATGAAGATTGGTGTGCTGTATGTCAAAATGGAGGGAAGCTCCTCTGCTGTGAGAAGTGTCCCAAAGTATTCCATCTTTCCTGTCATGTCCCTACATTGATGAGCTTTCCAAGGTAATTGACTTTTTAGATTCCATCTAAAATTGCACTAGAAGACATTTGATTTCTATTGTGAAACCCAGGGTAAAAAGTTCCAGTCTCAGAAGAAGAGCAGTGCTTTCTTTAAAGTCTTTTATCCAGGAGTTTTATTACTTGGAGAAAATCTGAATTTTCATGAAACTTCAGCTTAATTGTATATTTTTCTACAAAATCTGGTAAAACTCTTCACTTATTTGACAATTAAGCAAGCTCACATCTAGGGCATCTATTATTAAAGCTGGGACGCAGAATTAGCAATCTGTCATAAAATGTTTTAAGGGTGACTGAAATTAGTTAAATTTCTTCATAATAAGGATTTTAAAAAAAATTAAGACATGTCTACAGGAAAAATCTGAATTAATATAGTATTAAATATATTACCTCAGTGCTAAACATGGCTACACTCCAAGCATGGGATGTGTAGTGACTGACATATTTTATAACAGCCAGTATTGAAACAAGCATTGGGCTTTCTTGGTTGGCTGTTACAAAACCATTGCTCAGTTTCTTGACTTTCAAAATCAAGCCTTAAGTAGATTATTGTTATAAGCATTACTGGCATTTGCTTCTGGAATTTGTGTCTTTGATTGAAATAAAGGGCATTTGTTAATGCCCCAGCTTGGAAATGTCATGCTATGAGCTTGTTTGCATTAAAGGATAAAAACATTGGTCATGACATGCTCATTGGTTAATGCTCTTATAAATATTAGGTTTTCTGATTAAATATCAGCATAGTTTACTGGTGTAAAACATTTGCACAGCAACTTAGATTAGCAGGTTGATCATCTCTGTGCTACTCTGAACAGGCATACTTCTGGAAGTATGTCTTAAATGTCAGTTGAAATGACACATAAAAATGTTTCTCTTACTTTTTGAAACTTCAATTTCCAGGGCTTTTTTAATTAAAACAATGCTACATTACAGTTTTATGCCATAAGGAAAACCCAGTAAGGTTACAGTAAGCACTTACATTAATAAATATTCTTTCTGGCAAGGAAACGAAATAATAATCCTGAAGCAGGTAGATAACTATCCATTACAAGACTTTATTTCTATTAAAATTAAATATTCAATTGCAAGTCTTTAAAATGCTTTATTTTTACTGGATCATTCAGTGGAAACTGAGGTAATGATGTCTGAGGGCAAGAGAGCCAAAAACCACTCTGGTGGCAGGTGTTCAGATCTCTAAAGGTGCATATTGCTACAGGTGCATTGTGTTCCTGGGCTCCAGAGCAGTTAGGTGAAGTTTCCGCCTGACTTCTGATGTATCAGGTTTTTGTTCTCATCTTTGTGGGGTTGCTTGCTTTTTTTCCTCCCAGCTCTAAATCTGCCAAACAAACTTTAGTCTCTTAGCATTAGTTCCTTCAAACACACAAAATAATTCTGTTATTATTGTGTCAGGGGTGGCAGTCTGCTGCTTTCGTGGTTGCTTTTTTTTCCTGTTTCAAGTGGATAGAGCAATTTCATAGGTTCAAAGAGTCACGGGGTATTTTGGGTTGGAGGGACCTTTAAAGACCCTCTAATTTTAACCTCCCTGCAACACTCAGGGACATCTTCAACTAGACAAGGTTGCTCAGAGCCCCATCCAACCTGGCCTTGAATGTTTCCAGGTATAAGGCATCCACCACCTCTCTGGGCAACCTGTGCCAGTGTTTCACAGTCCTCACTGTAAAAAACTTTTTCCTTGTATCCAGTCTGAATCTGCCCTCTTTCAGTTTAAAACATGTTCCCACATAGATTCATAGGGCCACAGCATCTTATTTCTTTCACTCCAACCTACAACATTCTTTCTGATTCTTGGATATTTTAATACATGATTTCTTGTATCTCAAGATCTCTAGGTCATAGCCTGTATTAAATTTTGTGTGTCTGCCACATCATTTCTGTGAGGCTTGTCCAGGCACAGAGGTGACACTGTCATAAATCACTCTGTGAAGTTAAGACAGTAGAAAGCAAAACTTCTTGTTGAAGCAAAATGCCCATCATTCACCACTGCATGCTAAAAACTGGCAGATGGTGAAAATCTTTGGATCACTCTGAATAGAAAACAGTAAGATGAATTCTTCTGCCTTACTATTGAAATGAAATAAAGGGTGCTGCAAAAACTATTTCCCATTTATGAAGACTTTGTTTAACATGCCTCTGGGTAAATGTATGCATTTGGTCTCATAACTGGTTATTGCTGGATTCTGTCTATTGTGTGATGATTCAGCCCTCTGGTGGTTATCTGCAAGCATGCAGTTTCTCTTTTTGTAGAGAACTATAGTGAAAAAATAGACTCTTCAGAGGTTTTTTTCAAAACTTTCAAGTTCACAAATAGTGTTCAAC
This sequence comes from Molothrus ater, assembly GCF_012460135.2. Taxonomy (NCBI): domain Eukaryota; kingdom Metazoa; phylum Chordata; class Aves; order Passeriformes; family Icteridae; genus Molothrus; species Molothrus ater. The sequence continues at coordinate 58,635,069 of NC_050482.2, read as the reverse complement.
AATCAGTAGACATAGCTTGCAGATCTAATTATCTTATAATCTTATGCTGACCTTTAAATCTCCAGTACTGTCTTTTGCAAACTGGTAAAATCATTAATACCTCAAAGTTTTAAGGAGTGAAATATTTTCAGTTTCACAAAGAATCCTGTCTATGGTAATCTCTGTAGATTAGTAATGTGCTGTAGGATCAAGCTTGTAGAGGGTATGTAGTTCTCACCATATAGTACTAACACTTTTCCTTCTCTTCAGCCCATATGACTCCTTCAGTCTCTCTGTAGTTATGGCTGTACAGGGCTTTCATAGTGCTGTCCTTAAATGCTCAAGTGAAAAAACTCAGGATTGACAAAGGTAGAGACCATCTGTCTGTCTTTCTGCTAGGACACCATTAATGGCACCAGTGACACTAAAAGGAAACAAAGCTGTAGTAAAGCATTTTTGCCAGCAGCCTTTTGTACCACCACCAAGAATACAACAGAGATGCAGAGGAAACCCACCCCACAGATGAGGGATTTACCCAGAAATATGTGGAAAGCCTTCCACAAAGGAGTGCTCCCTCACTGAGCTCAATGTGTCTGTTTGTCTTCTTTAGTGGAGAGTGGATCTGTACATTCTGTCGGGATTTGTCCAAGCCAGAAGTTGAATATGACTGTGATAAACCTGCTCACAGCTCTGAAAAAAGAAAATTGGAAGACACCGTGGGTTTGGCACCCATAGACCGCAGGGTAAGGATAAAATTACTATTTAAAACCTTAAAGCTGAAGCAATTTTGAACTGTGTTAGAAAATTTTGTCAGTGTTTAGCTGTTTTCTGATGGCAACTTGTGTATGAATATTTCATTTGGGGGTCTTAGTCTACACGTAGAAAGAACCATGGAGACTCCCAGGCTCACAATGTATGGCACTGATTATGTGGGTGGTTGTGATGAGATTTTTTGCTAGCACAGTATCTAAATGTTGCCAATGCAGTGTGTAATATAAGCAGGTCTGAAGGGCTGTAACATAGACAGGGTCAGCTGGAAACATGCAGGTTTGTACAAAGCACAATTGCAAAGCAGCAAAGCACCCATGGAGCTACATCAGGATTTTATCTCCACCTGTTACTCCCCTGTCCTAACCTGAGCGTTCCCATCCTCGGGCTGGGTGTGCCCTGCAGGTGTCCCAGGGGTGGGATGCACCTGGCAGCTGCCCTGCAGCCTCGGGAGGTCACTTTGCCATTTGGCCCAGGCTCCAGGAGCATTCTGTGCCCTTTGAGGGCCCATGTGCACCAAGATCAGTCACAGCCATCACCACTCCCCCACCCATGGAATGAATTAATTATGCAAGCATCCAGAGAGTTCCTCCTGCAATTCCCACCTGGTGTTCTTATCTTAGGACAGATCACATTGCCCATCAATTGTGTGTGTGTGGAGGACAGACTTTGTCACACCATTATTTACATGTGCTCTATTTGTATTTTGCATTAAATGTAAGTTATAAGCCCTGTAAAGATGCTAATAAGGGATCATCGAGCATAAAATCACACAGAAGTATTTTTTAGAATCTCTTTCAAGGCTCAAGATCCAGTTTATTATATTTGAATACACAAAGAAAAAGGGGGAATACTGAGTTCTGTATTTTCTGTAGTTTGTGATTTTAAAATAAGCTGTGTAGGATTCCTGAATTACTTGGGTATCTGTTTTTCTTGGCACAGAAGTGTGAAAGACTGCTGCTATACCTCTACTGTCATGAAATGAGTCCTGCCTTTCAAGATCCAGTTCCTCCCACAGTATGTACCTCACTTCTATTTTATGGTAGCAGCATATTTGCCATGTTTCTAGTGGCATTCTAAAGTCCATTATCATAAGTCAAATTCCACAGACGTTCAATGTATTAAACATGTTTAGTTTTATTGAAACTGTCTGAAGGGGGAAGTTAAAAGTTGAAGCATTGGGTTGGCAGGGGATTTACAAGTAAAATTCCACAATAACTGATTTTACTTAACACTTCAAAAGTAGTTTTGAAAAGTAATTTCTAACACTGCTGACTTCATACCCTGAGTTACATCGCTGAGAAGGTAAATTGGGATATATTTGGGGGTTTTAAACATAACCTGATTTTGAGAATTGGGATACTCCATAGTACTTACACAAAATTGAATTTCTTATTGACTTGAAATTTGTTAGTTTAAAATGGTAAACAGTACCTGGGTGCAGTAGAAGTCCAGAGCTACAAAGAGCTACCACTGTGATCAGATGAAAAGATGTTCTTCATGACAAGGCAGTGGGGAAGGACAAGTCAATGGGGAAAGAGTTCATCAAATCAAAAAGTAGTATGTTCCTAGGCAGCCTTTCCTCCATTTGAATAAGAATTCTGAAGAACATTCCACAGAGTTTAATAATAAGAAATGGCACAAGAGATTAACTGATTATTCATATTATGGTTATGTGTTACTAAATTCAGGTATTAAAAGCATGAGTCCAATTAAGAGAATGTAGAAAAAAATAAAAATATATTACTACTGATTTTCATTCTTATTTACTTTCTTATTCCTTCTAAAGAAAAAAAACCTCTTGATCCTACAGCCACAGTTTGGGTATGAAAACCACTGATGTCTCTGAAATTTGCCATAATTTCAAAGGACTTATTTCATATGGTGGTCTTGAGAGTGAAACTAATAGAGAGCTTATTTGACTACACCTAAAAATAACATCCAAACCAACTCATTTGCTCTATTATATGTCCTTAGTGGAGTTTTTAATGTATTTCTCCTTGATTTTAAAATAGGCATTGGAAAGACTATACTTTAGCCAACAAATTGTCATACATCACTGTTAATCCAGAAACTGTCTGCATGTATGTTAGAAGTGCAATTCTTGTATCTTTGAGTTGTACTTTGAAGATGAGACTAAATCTTGCCTGCTCCCTCAAATCTAAGTGTTTATGAAACAATAAATGATGAACATGATTGCATTTTGGACTTTTTTCCCACCACTTAGGTCCCTGATTACTACAGAATAATCAAGAAGCCTATGGACTTGTCAACCATCAAGAGAAGACTTGAAGTGACCAATTCATTCTACACAAAGCCAGAAGATTTTGTGGCTGATTTCAGACTGATTTTCCAAAACTGTGCTGAATTTAATGAGGTTAGGAAAGTAGATACTTTATCAGCTTTGTTGGCTTAGTTGTTTTCAGCATAACTGTAATGGGGGTACAACTTACAACACAAGAATTTATTGTATTAAACTTACTTTGATTATGAAAAAAACAGTGAAAACATAGATCAGATTTGACACTGCTGTGATAACTCTGCAGTGGAGATCTTTCCAGAAAAGGGAGGAGGGTGGTAGCAAACACAGCTGAATGGCCTGACAGCAGCTAAAGAAAAGGACAATGTTTGTCATACAGGTTAATGGTGGGCATTATGATCTAAAAATTGGTTTAGTCCTGCTTATGTCAGATCTTAAATTCAGTGGGGTTTTCATTCTGGGATCCCTTATGATTTCAAGTTGCATTTAATAGTTATTATCCCCTACTGCACATAAGAGAATATGTGGTGAAATAGGATGCAGGTTCTGAGTAGGCCACAAAATGAGAGAGAATTACAGTGGGAAAAAAGGCTTTTCCATGTGGCTTCTGTGGGGTTCTCATCCAGTCACCCTGAGAGCTAGGACTTACTCCTACTCTGGTGATATCTGCTTCAAGAAACTGGTAGCTGTGGTGGCTGATGACTTTAGGACTGCTCAGTCTTCCATGTTACACTCATCATCTACCAAGTAATATTTTCTTTGTTTCTAAAAAGATCTGTAAGCTAGAGAAGTTTCTAACACCCTGAGGGCATACCTGTGTTTCACAACACAACACAACTCTGTCCCCCTGCTCCCACCCCAGTCAGGATTTAAGAGTTTTTAGAATCTTTATACAGCTTTGAAGTACCCAGGCAGTGTGGCTTTTGTGAGAGGCTTCTGTGGTCACCTGTTAGAGAAAAAAAATCATTGGTGGTTGTTGGCTGGAAGATTGCCCTCACTCTGTATTTTTGTGCTCTTTGGGGCCCTGTGCTCCATAGCCATTCCTGCTGATGAGTGATAATTTTTTTTGGTAGTTTGTACCTAAAAGACCTAATGTGATCTAAGTCCAAAGCTATTTCACAGTGCACTGATGTTGTTCATTCACCCACAGCCCGATTCAGAAGTGGCTGATGCCGGCATGAAACTTGAAGCCTACTTTGAAGACCTTCTAAGGAACCTTTATCCTGAGAGAAAGTTCCCTGTACAGCCAAGCAGCCAGAGTGAAAAAGATAACCCAGAACTTACCGATGACTCGGATGATGACTTTGTACAGCCCCGGAAAAAACGCCTCAAAGGAGAAGAGCGTCAGTTCCTTAAATGAGCCACATGTGTTACTACAGAAAGTTTTTTAAAAACTGAAAATATTTATCACTGGTATCACTGTTTTGACTTGTAGGTTTGTGAATATTTACTAGACTTTCTACCCCCTGTCTGAAACACAAATCTAATGGAGATCAAGGCATGTGAAGAGCTTCTCTGAAGTTCAAACCTTTCATCTCTTTTCTGGAGCAGCTCAGAAATTGCCATTTGCGTGGGGTGACAGCTGTTTAACTTTGCTTTGAAGAAGTTTGTACAGAATTGAACTTCAAAACACGACATGAGTTCAACATGTGGCTTTCTGAGTTTAAAGAAAATGTGATCTCACCAGACTTTTAATTTTACCAAAGGCATGTGGCTGGCCATAATTTGATCTCTCTGTACTGTATTTAACACAAGCCATGAAAAAAGATGGTGTAACGTTGTTGTCCTGCAGTACTGGTTGGTATAATGAAAGTGTAGTTGCCCCCAAAGAAGTTACTGGAAATTTTTAAATGTAAGGGAGAGGGTAGTAAAAATAACTTAAAAAAAACCCAAAAATAACGAAGAGGAATTCTAGTGGAGGAAGTAAAGAACAGAATATTTTGTTTTGCGCCATGTTTCTCACCACCAGCAGGAGCCAATGGTATTTCTGTACTATTTTAACAGGTGTCTCAAGTGTGATGTACCTCTGTTTAATGAAGTTGGTGGGAAAGTCTTAAGTGGAAAAATGTTTGTTTCCAAAACCAGTCATTTTTGTGAATTTTTAAAGAGGGGAGAAAAAGCATCCTTTCTGTGCACAATCTCTTGTTCTTTTCCCACATTTCTAAATGTCAGAATGCAACCAGTATTCACTAGCGAGTACACAAGTTTGAAGAGAAAGGTATTGCTCTTCAGCCCTCCATCTGTCCTTGATCACCAGAAAATGAAGATGAATTGCCTTATTTTGTTCCATCTGCTTTCCAGAAGCTCTGACAACAACCTTGGGATTGCTTCTGCCCTCGGAGCACACCTCCAGTGGGACCCACCTGTGAAAGCTTTCCTTGAGTGGTTCCCACTGGCTCCCTGAAAAACTCCAAACTTCATCCAAACAAAACTTTATCGCATTTGAACCTTTTATTTTAAGGCATCTCCAAGGGCATTGCTTGGGGTATCATTTCTGTGAGGGAAGATTCCCTTGACTTTAACACTGCTGATGGATGATGTCCCCAGGCTGGAAGGGAAGGGGTTTGGGGGGCTGGGACATACCTGGGGCTGTGCAGGAGCTCCGGGAGGTCGGCACCAGGAATTGCTGTCTGAGCCTCTCCACAAATGGCCCGTGCTGACATTCCCAGGTAACGCCAGCTGCTCCTCGGGATAATTTTGGGGTGTCAGGGGGTCTGTCCAGGCTGAAGCAGCTCTGGGTGCCTGTCAGAGCAGCCCCTGGCCAAGGAGCCGTGGGCAGCCCTTTATCCACGTCCATCCCAGCACCCATCCCTGGGGTGCGTGTGTGGCACGGGCAGGACACTGCAGGCACAGCTCCTCCCCTGCAGGTACCGAGGACAAGAGGGGCTGGTTCCCTTCCTGGGGCTCCCGGCCTCCTCCTGCCACGCATTCCCAGCCAGCTGGGACACACTGAGGAAACACCACGGAACGTTCCTGGCAGGGAGTGGGAGTCACCAAGGCCTCCATGCAGCTCTGGGCCAGGAAAGTGGCCCCAGCCTCAGCACCTGCAGTGATTTTGGGCTGTGAACACTCACCTGCAGGAAACGCCTCTCTGCAGCTGGGACCAGCCCTGACACTCTGCAGAACTTTGGCCATAGACCCAAGTGAATGCTCAGGGCTTGTCCTGCTCATTTCTCCCTGGAAAGGGGCATGGAATGAGCACCTTTACAGCTGTTGGGTAAATCCTGGAAAGGGCAGGAAACAAGGGTTATTTTCCAGTAACAATAGAGTTTTGTGCTGTTGTGTCAGGTACCAGCCAGTTCTACTCTAGAGCCAGTCTAGGTGCTGGTGTGTAAAGCAGCATTAACAGGAAAGAAGGAGCTACATTTGCATAGGAATTCCCTTGCTGGGAGCAGCCATCCCCCAGGCAGGACATTCCTCATGAGCCTGAGACTGGCTCAGGTGCTTGGAGCAGGGTGCTGACAAGGCCAAGATCCTGAATTCAATCCCTACATGGATCAATCACTTATCACTGTTTGACTTGATGATCCTCGTGGCTCTTTCCAATCCAGAATCTCCAGTGCACCAGAAATAAAGAGCAAACACTTTCCACTGGCTTTTTAAACCCACGGGTTTTTCCACTGGGGAGTGCGAGCCACAGAGAAAGTGGGGGAGAGGCGGGAGAGCATCAAGTCTCACCCGGCAGGTGTCGGATGAGCGGCTGGAGCAGGACCGAGCTCCGGCGGGGTCCCGGTCCCACACCGGGCGCAGTCCGGACCCGGCCCCAGCGCCCGTCCCGGAGCGGCTCCTACCGCCCGGGGCGATCCAGCGCCGCTCGTTCCGCGGGAGCCCCGGGGGTTCGGGCACGGGCACGGGTTCGGAGGGCGCTGCCCTGCCCGGGGGTGCGGTGCCCTCGGGGTTCCGGGCCGGGGCCGCACCGGGGCCGCGGGGGCGCTGAGGGAGCGGCGGCGGCCGGAGGGTCCCGGGGCCCCGCCCGCTCCCAGCCGCGATCCAGCGCCCGCTCCGGGAAGCGCCGCCCTCCTCCCGGGCCCGGCACCGGCACGGCCCCGGCTCCCCGGAACCCCGAGGGATGCACCTGCACCGTACCCGGAGCCGCGGCGGGACCCCAGCCCCGCGCCGGCCGAGCGGGAGCGAAGCGGCAGCGCCGGGCTCGGTCCCAGCGCCCGTCCCGGAGCGGCTCCTGCCGCCCGCGGCGATCCCGGTCCTCAGCCCAGCCCAAATCCCGCACCCCGCCCGCCGAGGGAGAAGCGGCTCCGCCCGGGACCCCCGGCAGACACCGGCAGGTGCTTTTTCCCAAGGTAGCATCTCCCCAGACAGTAGCCAGTGTAAGCACAGTTCACAGGAGATATCTCTAGTGAAAAACGCCAATCACTTGTTTTTAGAATTTTAAACGTTTACTAGTAATAAAATGGTTATAAAAATAGTAATATAATGACAGTAATAAGAATGTGGACAATTAGGATTTAGGACAATATGAGACAATAAAAACAAAGAGTTACAGACAGTCTGGACAGTCCAGGTACCTCTTTCTGGGCACCACGAGCCCGAAAAAGGACACCCGTTAACAGAGGCTTAACCCTTAAAAGCAACAGCCTGTTGCATATTCATACACCTCATACATGATGCATAAATTCCATTCAAACACAGGATTCAGTCTGGTCAGTGTCAGCTTCTTCCTCATAATGCTAACGGCACCTTCAGGACTGAGCAAGGCAGGAAGAAGTTCGTTTCTTCTGATAAGAGGGCAATATTTTTTCTCTGAAAGATTTAGGTGTCCTGTGGCTGCTATCTCGGTGCGAGTCCTTTCTTTAAAAAAAGTACCCTACATAGCATAGTTTCTATTTTAACATTTTGTTATAAACTAAAGCTATATTTAACACACTACTTAAGAAAATTAATACAGCATTACTTTCTAACATAACACATATAATATTCATTTGAATATTTGCGAAAAGCCAATCATAAAATACGCATTTTTCACATCTCTTCTCCTGGGATAGATGTTGTCCCTGTTTCCCTGCCTTTCACATTGTCCACAGCAAATTTTCCTTATGGGTAACATGTAAGGAAAGAAAAATTCCAAGTGGAATTTGCCAGGATGACAGCCCTGGGACAGACATTGTCTCTGCTGTGCTCCTGCTCTTTTCAGAGTAGCCAGGAGCCCCCAAATTAGCACAAAGAGCCACCCTCAGAACTACAGTTATTGACACCTTAGCTCCTGGCTGCAGGGAAGTGTGCTGGAAGCCCAGCAGGAGCACAACCCTCAGCACAGAGTCCAGGTGCACACAAAGCACACACTCAAACTCCTCCCTCCAAACTCGGGTACCTTCTGGATGCCACAAAAGAAGGAATTCCAACCCAGCTGGGATTTCCTCCCCCTCCCGGCCTGCAGGGCACTGCTGGACAAGGGCAGCACTCACTCCCTGTCCTGCTGGATTCAGTCTGACTGCTCCAAGCTCTCCCCCACTGTAGAATTACAGCTGAAATATTACACATGCAGCAAACCCTTCTTGAATTAAAAAGACTTCACTCGGCTGGAGAAAAAAGTGAGCTCTGCTATATTTCCCTAAGCCAGGCAACACAATTCAAGACAAAAAAGCCTTTTCAGTTTGGGTCAAAAAAGAACTTTTTTCACTTTTTCACCATTTTCAGCAATCTACCATATTCATTTTGTCTCTCTTCAAACAAAAAGCCAACTCAGCTTTGAGAACCGTATATTCTGGTGTCCCAAGCTACCACATGAATGCATTTCTCTTCCCCTGTGCCCCAAATATACCCTAGACTAGAACCATCCAAGCTCACTTTTCCTGGGAACCTGCAGAATTCTGTGTCAGCAGCTCAGCATTGCCTGATGAAAATCACACAGACTTCTAGTGGGTTCTGCCTGCCTGGATTTTCAATTCCTTTTTCCCAGCTCCTCCCTGCCCTGGCATCTGGGGCAGTTGTTTCCACTGGGCAGGACAGGGAGGGTTCACACCTCGTGTCTCCCTGAGCTGCCATCAGAGCCTTTGGGAGCTGCTGTGTCAGCCCCAGGCCCTAAAGCAGCATTTCCTTCCTTCCACCCTTCCAGAGCTGTCCCACAGCACCCAGGAATGCCCCTTACCAAACCCCACAGCTCTGGTTTGCTGGCTTGTTCCCAGCCCTAAGGGATTTCACTGAAACAAGGGCTGAAAGCCTTCCTCAGAAGGAGGAAGAACATGTAAGTGTGTCTGAGCAATCCCTCACTCCATCCCTTTCTGTCCCTTCCTTTTGCTCATCTCCTGCCTCACACACAGTGCCCACCTGGCCAGTTCCTTCAGGTGGCTCCACAGAATTCCCAGCAAACAGGAGTTCCACATCTCCCTCACTCTGCTCGTGCTCTGGGGGTCACAGAGCAGGAGACAGCATACCTAGAATGCTCAAAAACTGCTCAGCTTTGCTGCTTCCAGGACTTTCACACCCAGAGAACTGAGCCGTCCCAGATATAAACACCGCATTTGATACAAATCTGACAGAGATTTGATTTGGCTGCCAGCGCTGTGGCTGGTTCCACACAGACACACGAGGCTGCTGCCAGCTGCCATTTCAGCAGCTCCCGGGGACATGAACACCCCCCACACCTCCCAGCTCCCCGGCCCGAGTCCGCCCAGCACTCCCAGGGAGCGGCTGGCAGCGGGAATTCTCCCTGCTGGCCCTTCCTGGCAAACCCTGCCTCCAGCTCCGGCCGCCACCTCGCACCTCCTGCGAGAGAGGAGCTGCATCCTGCTGCCTGCTCCCGGCGCCGCTGGCCAACGGCCCGTGTCCCTACAGAGCCCGTGTCCCTACAGAGCCCGTGTCCCCACAGAGCCCGTGTCCCACCGCCCGTGTCCCTACAGAGCCCGTGTCGCCGCAGCCCGCGTCCCCACAGAGCCCGTCCCTGCACGCCGCTGGCCCACAGCCCGTGTCCCCACACCGGGAAATGCCGTGGAAAATCGCGCTGGAAGCGCTGGGTCGACGTCGGGATCGCGTTCAGGCAGCCGAATAGATGGAGGAGTTTTTTTCCAGGGCCGCCATATTTTACCTTGTCAAGGCGCATGCGCACGATACCGCCACATTTGGAAGTGCACTCAGCAGCGTGCCGGACCGCCATCTTTGGTGCAGCATCACATGGCTTCCACCCTTCGTCGCCACCTTGGGTGCTGGCGGAAGCCATCTCCGGCTAAGCCGCCATATTTGGTGTGGTACGATTAAGGCCCCCCGCTCCTCGCGAGGGCGTCTGTCTTTTCGGCTGCCTGAAATCCCCACACTCCTACGCCGACCCAGCGCTTTCAGAGCGATTTTTCGCGGTGTTTCCTGGTGTGAGGATATGGGTAGTTTGTGACAGCGGGAGCTGGCGGGAGCTGCGCGAACGGCAGCAGGCAGAGACAGGGATATCTCTGTCCCGGTCCCGCCACACCCGCCATTTTGAGTGTGGCTCAACTCCGACCGGCCATCTGTCGTGCCCTGTCACGTGATTTTTTGCCGCTTCCGCCATCTTGGGAGTGGCGAACTGCCGCGTTCTTTCCGCGCCGCCATGTTGAGAGTGGCACACGGGCAGCTCTAGCCTCACCGTGCCCGCCCGGTGTCCCCGGCCCGTGTCGCGGTGCGGCCCCGCCTCTGCCGCCCGGAACCACCGGCGCCACGGCTGTCATTCTTCTCAGCCACCGCCCTGCACTCCTTCTATCGCCTGGCCCCGCTCGTGGTTCTGTTTGCTCTCCTAACTCTCCCTCCCCCCTCCACTCTATTTCCAGACGTTGCCTCGCTCTGTCCCGGCTCTTGCGCTTCCCATGCTCGGCAGCCACGCCAGTGTCCCGTGTCACCCAGCCGGGGACAGCCGGGGACAGCAGGGACGGTCAGGGCGCTGTGCCGGGGGCGGCGGTGCCGCTCTCTGCCGCCAGGCGGCAGCACCACCGCACAGCTCAGCCGGGGCTGCGGCAGTGCGGAGTGAGGGGGAACGGGGAGGAAAGTTGGGTTCGAGCCCTTTAGCTTTCCTTCAGCCCGAGCATCTTATGTTTTAAGGCACTTGATTGTTTCATTTATATATAAAAACGTTATGTCATTACTTTCAAACCCTACAGATCTCTACTCAGAGTTTCTTACATTCTTGTATATGATAAGTAGGTAGGTTTTATTTTGTAATGAATTTACATATAAATAAGTATTACTTGTCAATATATGAAAAATGAAAACTTGACAGGTTTTAGTATTCTATACACACGCCCTTCCTGTGAATTTTCTGGCAGTTTTGGGTCCCTCTGGGGGAGGGCACCCAGCATGACCCCCCCCCCCCCCCTCATTCCCCACTCAGCTGCTCCTCCACAGCATCGTGGCTCTCCCGGGGACATTGGGGTGCCCCAAATGACATCGGAGCCCCCGAGTCCCCACCCCCAAAGAAGAGTGAGTCAAAACGAGTCAAACTGCCCTGGAGAGCAGCACAGTTGCTCTAAAAGTTTACATGTGTACATGCCCCCAAAAGGGCTCTCTCTGCTGCAATAATAAAGAGGGTCAGCCCTCAGAAGGGTTGAAGTTCCTCCCCAGCTCCGGTGTCACAGGCTGGTGGCTGTCCCACCTGAGTGGGCAGGGAAAGCCTGGACTGCCTTGGTTCAAATCAAACCAAATTCAGTCCCTGTGCTCTCAAGGGGTAGAGAAGTTTCCCCACTACGGACAACAGGTTGATCTCCACTCAAGAATTAATGCATCACCTGCTCCTGGCTGTGTTCCTTGCCTGTCATACAGGCATTTTCATTGGTCATGAACAAATTCATTTCAAGAGTTTTAACTATTACTGACCAAATTGTTGTTGTTATTTTTTTAAAAACAACCAAGAAAATACCATGGACATGAGACAATTCCATTTGAACAGTCTCTGAATTTCCAGTATTTGAAAAGAAAACTAATAGTGTAAGTGCAGGAGTATATAGCCATTACCAATAGGGTAAGTGCATGAGTATCATGCAATAGAATCAGTAAGTTTCCCAATATTACTTTTGGTATTTCCTGGAAAAAACTCATTCATCCAAGATTTCTCATCCTTACCTCCTTTCCCTAACAAACACAATTTCACAATAAAATAGCTCGATCTGGGTCAGTTTCCCTTAATTTGCACCTGTGTCCACAATCCTGGCAGGAGCTTGGGGAGCAGCAGAGTCCCTGTGTGACTTTGCTGAGTTCAGCTGTATAAATCAGGCTGGTCCCCCTGCCAGCTCACAGGCGGGAGCTCCGGCCTCCCTTGCCCCTGCAGGGACTCCTCCCCTGGGCTGTGAAGCTGCACCTCCAGCAGAGACAGAAGGATCCACCCAATGCCGTGCTGGGGAAGCCGAGACTGTGGAGAAGCATGACAGAGTCAGCCCTTGAGGTTAAAAATAAGGAAAACAACGTGAGGAAATGACAAAAAAGTCCAATTTGACTTCGGCGCCTTCAGGTGGCATTTCATGGTTCTGCAGTGTGTACTTCCTCTGAGTTAAAAAATAATCCCCTCACAGGACTGCTAACTTCTCCATTTAACCTCCTTTGTTATTAAGATTTAGGGATTTATTACATCCAGGTTTAGTTCCTGTAACCTTCCCAGTTACTCCTCTGTTTAAAAAAAGGGGTGATAAATAGAGACCAACTCAATTATAACCATTTCCTTGCTTTTCAGTATTTCCTAAAATCAAGCACCTTGCAATGGAGAAGAAAGAATAGGTTGTTTCTATACATCCAAATTCCTTTGAGTTCTAGTATCATCTCTTTCCTTGTAATGATGAGAAGTGTTTTGTACAGCACAATGAATAAAATGGTCACATTTTCAGAAGCCACAATTGCAAGAGGACAGACAGCAAAACTGCCTCCAGAGTCAATTTGGGCACACATTTCCCTTTTTGCACCCTGAGCTTTCTTTTGTGTCACACCTGAAATTCTGAGTTTTTAGTACTCTGCCCCAGTCCTTGCCTCTCCTGTCAGTGCTGCTGTCATGTGAAAAGAGAGAAATTTTCTTTAGCACTGGATTCAGCCTTAACACCCCAGGAAGTGGTTCAGCAGGCAAGAAACCTGCCTGCTGCTTCCACGACTGCTGAGGGCAAGGATGCCATCTCAGTGAGAGAGGTGCCACGTCCTTCCTTTGCTCAGAGCTTGCAGTGGGACAAGCAGCACAAAACCCAGCAGATCAGGGCCACCTATACACAAAACTTTCCAGTGTGAACCATTCCAAACAAAAGAGCGTGCCCTAAAGCCCACAGCACACAACATCCCAAATTATAATTCAGAATTGTTCTGTGCAACGCTCACCCTTTACAAAATGAGACACAGCCCCGTGCCAGGGGCTCAGGTACCTGGCAAACTGACAACATGGGCCCCTCTCTGTAAGGACACCTCACCTTTGCAGGCACCTGCCTTGTGTGACACCACTCCCAGCAGACTGGGGATACGCCCCTGTCCCCTCAGCCCTCCCTGCCCTGGCTGGAGTACAAAGTATCCCCCACACCCTCGTCTGGCTGGGACAAACACACGAACACCTGCATTCAACAGCGACTGATCTCCTTCACACCTCCTGCCAGGAGACTGAGCCAGCACACTGATGGGTTTCAATCCTAATTGAGGTTCTCTACATTCTTTCTCTGCCCCTTCTCTACAACCTTTTCCTTCAATTTTCTCTTCCCCTAGTTCTGCGTGAAACAATGCATCTAAACAATAGTACAGATAATATATCAAGTTCAGATAAAGTCACTGAAATCAGCAGTTCTGATGTTACAACCTTCTTATAGATAACAGAAGTTTCCTAAGAACTCTACTGGAATAGGGAAAGAGAAGAAACCACATAGACTTTCAATGCAGTACTCTAAAACCAGCAAGATATTTAGTCTTCTATATTAAATGTTTAAAAATCACATGCATAATTATGGAATACTTTATTGTTAAAACAATATTTCAAAACCCAACCCTGACAGTTTACCTTCAACTGCTATAAAATATTTACTTTATATCTATCTATCTATCTATCTATCTATCTATCTATCTATCTATCTATCTATCTATCTATCTATCTATCTATGTCTATCCATCCACACATGATGATTTTCTATAATCTTCTTACAGGCATTTTAAGTCTGCTTTGCTTCACAAGTGCTTTTCTGCCAAAGGCATTTCCATCTTTTTTGATCCTAAATAAAGCTTTGGAAAGCTGAGTTTCCTGAGAACTGATTCATATTTTGATTATTCTTAACTTGGAGTTTCCCTTGAAACAAAATCAGTGGGTAAACCCAACATGGCCTTGAAGGGCCATAAGAGCCCAGATATCCAAGCCCCAGTTCTCTCAGGATTTGTTCATTGAAGCTTTTCAGGGTTAATTTAGCAAACTTAAGGTTTTGGTGATGTCATGATCAAAACAACAAGAAATCTGTGAAAAAGAAACTTAACTAAGGCTGGCTAAAAGTGGTCCCTGCTGATGACTAATTGATACAACTCATTTAAGAGGGGGCAGGATTGGTTCAATACTCACAAACCCATCTTGCCAAGATCAGAGTTCTCTGCCCACCGAGGACCCAGCAACCAGCAGGGACGTTTCTCCCATTCTCCAGCAGAGACCTCCTCCCTCCACATCCAGGGAGCTGCAGCAATGCAGGGAACACCAACTTAGTCCTGGACTGGGAACAAGAGAGGGACAAGGAATATTTTAAAGTCATTCCAACCTCAGCGGTGTCCAGATCTGGGAAAAAGCACTTCCCACACCACTCTTGGAATTTTCTTCCCTGTCCCTTCCAGCTTTGGAAGATTTCTGTGGGACCCTGACTCTACTTGTGCAGTTCAGAAACTGCACATCCCTAAAGCATTCCCTTGGGAACATGAAGCTTCCCTCATGCATTTCATTTCTTTATCCCAAATATTCTCCCCAAATACCCACAATCTAGAAAGAAAAGAAGGAGAGCCAATTAATTCTGACATAAGGAATGTTGATTATCCCAACACACTTCCAGGCAAAAAAACATTTCTGCCACTCTAACAGATCCATTTTAGAGTGTCTCAATTAAATATTAATCACTTAAATATTGTATTAAGAATCTTAGGGACACAACACTTGGAATTCTCAAAAACGGCTCAGCTTTGCTACTTGAAGGACTTTCACACCCAGGGAATGGAGTGGTCCCAGATATAAACACCACATTTGATACAAATCTGATATAAATTTGATATTGTTTGGCTACTAAGCTTTTCCAAAAGCTGGAAAATCCTTGCTGAGGATTTTCCATGTCACATCTGGACTTACCCTGGGGAAAACCCTGGTCTGAGGACTTGGCTTTAAAGAGGTTGCACTTGATGTTACAGACACAGAATTTCTTTGTGATTTGATTTTTCCTGCACCTCCAAACACATTAAAAGAATGAAGTGCAGAGTCCTAAGGCTCAATTATTCCCATTCTCCTCATATCCCTCTTCTCAGCTCCATGTGGATTTTGGCCTCCTCTGAAGGTCTGGAAAGAATTGGGAATCCCCTTCAGTTGGTTTGGTTTCCAGCTTTTCCTCTGAGGTGGCCCAAAAGGCAAAAAAAGAAAAAAAAGAAAGCCCAGAACAGCACAAAATCCCAGCCCCTCCCAAGATGCAGCTCCTCACACCAAACCTTGGGAGAACCCATGGTGGTTTTAACACTGCTCCAATCCTACCTGGAGCTGAGCTTCCAAGGTGCTCTGCCTAATCCACATCCAAGACTGGATAGCCAAAAGCCTACAGGAAAAGAGGAGGCAAAGTGAAGAGGAGAGGGGAATGTATGAAGTTCTGTAAGGGTGGGATGGAGAGGTTTTGTAGAAAAGAAGTACCAAAGGCTACTTAATTCCCAGCAATTAGTGCTGCTGAGGTTGAATACAAGAGAACAAAGCCACTGGGATCAAACAAGAGGGGCTGACACGATGGGTTACGACATGGACCTTCAAAGCTGGAGCCTTCTTTCTTCTCTAGGGCTCTCCCAGAAATTCTCCATGTCCAGATGTACTCCTGGTCTCCCCACTGGGGAGGATGGCCTTGGATATCCCAGGTTACCGGTTAGGCTAAACCAATAAAGTTATGCAAAGTGATTTTCCCAAGGAAATGACATATTCTCTGAAACTGGGATAACCTATCCCATGGCTTTCTCCAGGAAGGGTGACAGCTGGATATGGTTTCCCATAAAGGATTCCATATGGGCTCACCTTTCTCTTGGAGCTTGCCTGAATTCCTCAGCAATGCCAGGGAATGTGGCCATTTGAGGGTTTTGGCAGATTTGGCTCATTTGCCTTTTTAGGCTTTGTTTCCTTCTCTCAGCTTTCCCACTGGATTGTGGTCTCCAAGGAATATGTCAATCCAATTTGATTCCTGTTCTTTTGGATAATTTTTGCACAATTCCTATACAAAACAAGTCCCCCTAATAGGACGATTTTCCCTACCATTCCCTAGCAGTTTTATCTGCTAGTCATTTCCCTACATTACTTGGGGTCTTCCCAGATTCCTGAACTTCAAAAGACAGGAGATTGACTTGCCTTGGGAACTAAACACTCCTGAGTAATTATCTGATAACATCTCCATGCTTGACATCTGATCCTTGTGCTGTCAGACAATTCCAAGGCTCACTGTTCCCATCTGGGAACAGTCCCCAGATCTGGATCTTCCCATGGAGTTTCCCTGCTGGGATCCTGCTCAGGAATCCATGTGGTACAAATTCAGCAATCAATTCTTCTCACCCCTGCCTAATTCTAATTCCAAAGGATTTGGTGTCTGCCTTACCCAGCTGGAGTCTGGTTCCAGCTCTGTTCTTCCTGCTTCTGCTGCTTTCCATTTCCCAGGAATTCCACCAACAGAGCGACAGTGTTTTCCACCTCCTCCAGGATTCCTTCTGTTGGGTTTGGTTGCTGGAAGAATATCAAAACCTGGGCCCCCAGGGCTTTACTATCAGGAATTACATCCCTGGATTTGTTCAGTTCCAAATATTATCTCTTCCCAACAAGGCACTAGGCATCTAAGGAATAAAGAAATGGATGTGCTAACCACTGGTTACCCCTCTGGAATGTCAGAGCTTGGAGAGAAGGGCAGTTGGGGCTTTTTCTGCTGGTACCCGTGATGTGTACTTTACCTAAGAGCCCTTTCCCACATCTTCCCCTGTATCCATCAAAAATCCACCTGTTTGTTCCCCAGCTTCTTCCTCCGTCTTTTCCAACAGAAATTTAGATGGTGAATATTCCCCTCTGGAACGGCACCTTTCATTCCAGATCCAGTAACAAATGAATCATTTCCTTTGACCTTCATTACTAGGATTTCATGAAGAGCTGGTGGATGGAGAATGATCCTCTCCTGGCCCCTGCTGGATTCCTGGATTACTGGCCCTTGATAGAGCCTATCAAGTAGCAGTAACCATCACTTATGAAGTGACATCTGTCCTAAACAGGAAAAAAAGGTGAGCTTTAGTGGCATGATGATGAACACCCCTAATCTTCATTCATTTTTGTATTCAAGTAATTTCTGCCACTGGTGGGGCTAATTACTATCATTGACAGCATTATCTCTGAGATGAATATCTCACTGATCCAAGACCAATCAGAATTTCACCTGGTACTCACACAGAGGTTCTTAACATGGAAAGAGCCTTTGTGCCAAGAGACAGAGATGTGGATAAGGAATAATTATGCATCTCCATTTTATTTTTTCCTGAGACTGATTTAGGAATCTCATCCACTCCAATTCTCGAGCTGCTTTCAAAAACACCCTGGAAGGTGTTCATTCAGCATTGAAAAGCACATGGGTGATGGAAATTCAGGACAACCATCTGCTGAGGGGCAGAGTTTCCAACAATGCAGCAGATCACCAGGAGGATTCAGTGTCTGTGGTGAACATATTAAGTGTGGATGCCACCAGCTTTTCACTAGAACACAGAAACCACTGCAAATCCAAAGGAGCCAAAGGGCACAGAGGGTGAGGCCAGTACTTGAAGGCAAGTGAGAGTTAGAAGATGTTTCCTTTTATCCCAACAGACTCTGTAACCTTGTCATTGCAATGGCACATACGGAGTCTAATGAAAAGTCAGATGGCCCTGACCCATGTTTTGCTGTTCTTGGAAAGCCTGGTCATAAATCTCTTGGAATGGGTACAAATAAAGATAAAAATAGTCCATCAGCAAATGTTACTTGTGTTAATATGAAAAAGACTAAATCCTTAAGACTAAAATATGGAAGAGACTCCACCTTCCAAAAAAACTTTTTTATAAAGCAATAAACCAGTCTGTCAAAAGAAATTAGCTTTTCTACAAGAGAAGAGTAGGACAACTAGAGAAGGAAAAGTGCTGTCACAAATATGTTTTGGCCAAGACTAATTTTGCAAATAATTTAAGCAAAGATATACTAATTTATACACTCACAGTGGTCTCATGGAAGAAACACAAGGTCAGGAAAGACTCAATTAAAGTTTGTATTGTGCTGAAAACTCATTACTAGGGCTGTAGTTTCAGACCCCTGTACTAAAAACTTATGTGACATAGCAGAAAAGCTCTTGATTAATTCAGATTTTGTTCCTTCAGCAAAGCAAATTCCGTTCCTCCCAGGCAATTGTAAGGCTGCAGAAACTACAAGCAATGATGCATCATTTCCATTCTACCTTGACAGAGAAATACCTGAAGGAGATAACACCTATCATTTCTCTGTAAAAACAGGTTCAAGAACTGATGCAAAGGCTGAGAACTGAGGTCTGCAGCAATAAGGACTGAAATGTTGCCAAAAGAAAAAAAATGAGCTGCGCAGATGCAGTGGCAACTACATTATTAATCAAGGGTTTAAACACCAAAAGAAATGCACAGAGCACTCAAAATCACAAGCAAGAAGGGAACTAAAAAAAGATCACCCAAGAACGTGCCCTGGAGTTCAGAAATTTGGGATGTAGCCATATTGTTACCAGGCTTAATTGTGACTGCATTATTGCTCATAGATTGTCAACTAATGTAGCAGAAGAGCACCAGCAAGGAAGTATCAGAAAGTGGCAATGCTGGCAAAGCAGGTTCCACTGCCTTTGGGTTGTCTCTTCAGGGGTCCCATGATAGCACTTTCCAGACATTTTCCAAAAGATGTCAATATCCACCAAAAAAAAAGCTGAAGAACCAGATTCATGCAAATCAGAGCCTTAAAGGCAGAATCCCAGAAATGACATATTCAGTGTTGCAGTAATGCTAATGTGGAAGTTAGTAAAAATAGAGATTTTTTTTCTTTGCAAAGCAGAAGGTCTGGAAATCCAATTGCTGATGAAACAAACCAAAATACTGGCAAAAACCTGCTAGGGAACACACTGGGTTATCTGAGTAATTCTAGGAAGAATCATAGAATATCCTGAGTTAGAAGGGACTGTCAGGACCATTAAGTCCAACTCCTGGCCTTGCACAGACACTCCAACAACCCCACCCTGTGCCTGAGAGCATTGTCCAACACTCCTTGGGCTCTCATGGCCTTGTGGCTGAGACCATTTCACTGGGAAGCCTGTTCCAGTGCCCTTTTCCTAATATCTACCCTAACTAACAGGAATAAAGAAACATCCATCACTTTAGCCTAGCACAAAGGTGGTGGAAAATTATTTTATATTGTGTGTCCCCAAAAATTCACTGGGTCTAATTTTAAAGGTAATAAATATATTTGCTTTTAACATTTATTTCAATAATTAAGATGTTTACATCCAGAAATGTTTCTGAAACATTCTAAGAGCAGTGCCATGTAACAAAGAAATATTTACACTATAAATATTACGAGTTGTTCATAAACATTTTTACCCATATTGCTGATTTGCTATGTGTTCCAAGTACACAACTCATACACTCATAGAATCACAAAGATTACTCCTTGAACAGTAAATCTAGTGCAAGAAACTACTTTACCAGAAATACTGAAACAATTAATTTAGAAGACATGATAGAGGTCTACAGGATATGATTTTTTGAATGAAAAACATAACTACAGACTACAAGTTTTCATATGAATAGACATATAAAATGCTGTCTGCTTGTGCAAGAGATCTTTAAATATTCAAGCAAGAAGGGCATTTATTTAGAAATGTACTAGAAAGCATAAGTAAAAGAACAGAGGTAAAGTAAATACCTAATTGTTCCCGTTCATCAAGAGTTATAGCTGTGTACTTTGTAGCTGATCCTGGCCAGGCATCTGTGTTGTTTTATGAACATTTTCACAGGCAGGAGACAAACATTAAGGTTACAAAGAAGGCCAGTGAATTGAGAACTCACCTTTCTGTTACTTACAGTCTGTTGAATGTGTATTTGCCCCAGTTTGAGCAGGTTTCCACTAGCACTCAATCTGGAATGACTCTCCAGCCTCACAGGGAACAATTTCTTCCTCATTTCCAATCTAAGCCTCCTCTCTGTCAGTGTGTAGCCATTGCCCCTTGTCCTGTCACTCCAGGCCCTTGTCAAGAGTCTCTCTCCATCTTTCCTGTGGGCTTCCTTCAGGCACTGCAAGGCCACAAAGAGGTCACCCCAAGCCTTCTCTTCTACAGGCTGCACAATCCCAATTATCCCAGCCTTTCCTTGTAGCAGAGCTGCTCCATTCTTCTGATCATATTGGTGAGACCCTGGCACAGGTTTCCCAGAACAGCTGTGGCTGCTCCATACCTGGAAGTGTCCAAGGCCAGGCTGGATGGGGCCCTGAGCAAGGTGGATAGTAGAAAGTGTCCCTGCCCCTGGCACAAGATGATTTTTTAGGTCCTTTCCAATCCAGGCCATTCTATGATCCCATGACGCTGTTGAGTGGACAAACTGACCCTCTGCACCCTAAAGGGCACTGTGACAAACCTGAGACCATAGAGGGGGGACAGGAGACTTGAGAAGCCTGGGCTGTATCCTCCTAGATGGCTCAGCTCCCTGCATGGGCAGATTTTGCCAATCTTGTATTTCTCAGCAGGAGCAGGAAGCTGGCATGGCTTGTGCCAGCAGTTGTGCTGTATTTTCCACCATCGATGGTCCTCAGAGAGGATCATGCACAATGAATTCAATGATTTTGTCCAACACAGCTTCTCTGTGCTTCATCTAGTGAAGCCCAACATCAAACCCTTCCAATAAGAGTTTCTAAGATACAGGAGTAGCAATAAAAAAATATTAGACAATGAAATTCCTCTCAAGAACAGGAAAAGTTTCGTGGAGAAAAACACTCTGTGTTGGAGGACCACACAGATCACCCTCATTTGCCAGAGTATAGCAAGTGCCTTCATTTCAGTTCATGATGTAGTTAAAATAGGGAGATCTAATTAAAGCCCTGTTTGGATGGAGAAACAGTATCAAGAGCAGGGAGAAGGGGAAGGATTGCTTTACTCCATGGCTATCACCTCAATGGACCCAGGAGACAGATTTCTCAGGTTGTCAGTCAGTTCCTTTGGAAAGATCACCTTCTGTTTCCTGCCACCTGGACAGGTGAGAGCAGTCAGGGGTCCACAGGAACATCCAGCTGGAGTGGTTAGGAAAGAACACAACAACCACAAAGTAAGTATTGGAAGCAGAGGGAACCAAGCTTATTTTAATATCTGGTAATGGACATTGAAGTCCTGCACATTCGCTGGGAGTCCAGAGATCTCCCACGCAGCAAACACAGACTTTCCTTTTGCTGCCATCAGCTGCTTGGACTTGTGCTTATGGCAGGAGCTGCTGAGTGTGCCACTGACAGAATGGAAAACTGTGTTAAAGAAAACATTGACACCAAAGTTATTGCTCCTGGACTCTGTGGAAATAAGTCTCTGAAATTAGACTGTTGTTTTTCTCTGAAACTGGGTAAAAAAGTGCTGCCACCCATATAGCAGGTGGGGTGTAGGATTTCTGTCATCTCTGTCTAGCCAGATTTTAAGGTCCCTTCCAAGGGCCTTGGAATTGGTTGCTCTTATCAGGTGGTGAAGGAATTTTCCTCAATGGATTTGGATTTCTTTGTGAACAGAAAGGTAGGGAACAGAATTAGTAGCCAAGGCAGGTAAAAGAGACTGTGTCTAATAATTTGCAAGAGTTATTGTCAATATCTGTTTATGTGGTGGGTTTTTGGGCCAGTTCTTCATGCTGCTTGCTGTGATTTATCTCATCACTTGAATTCTTTTCCACTTACTTGCCTAGTGTTTTCTTCCAACTACTCTCAAAAATTTTGAATATCCAGTATTGGTACAATTCTGTGTCCCTAGATGCCAGCAAGAGGAACTTTAATCATTACTAATGTCAGGGAGTCAAGACCTTCCTCAAACTGCCTTACTACATGTAAACTGGGGAGGGGTGGAAGGGTGCCTGCTTCCTTGCTCTGTTGGAAATGGTGTCCAGCCTGATTGTCATCAGGCCCTATCTCCAGGCACAGCTGATGGTCTCCAGCTGAAGCTTCAGAGACTCACATTTTCAATCAAAGTATAAATCAGCTGGTAGACTCTTACTGTGAGTGCTGGGGGATTTACTTGTGTGCCTCAGGTTGCAGCAGCAGCAAACCTGAATTTGGAAGTCCCAGCTGAGCTCCAGCTGTTATGGTGGTGCTTAAAACTCATCTATCTGATTCACTGTCCTCAATCAGCCTGAAGATTCCTTTGTAAAATAAATGATTTCCAGGTTTTGCTTTCCCACTGAGGATATTATTTAGGATTATATTTCCCCAAGTATGTTAGCATGCATTTTCCAGGCTGAATCCTGTTTTATTTTCGGCCCACATTTCAAATGCCTGTGTGTTATTTCTCTGTCATCTTTCATTTGCAGTTCTTCATCTCATATGTATATTTTCTTAAACTTTAGTTTGTATATAAATGGATTTAAAACATTACTGCACACCTTCCCAAGTTTAGCATGTTCTTGGCAAACAGTCCTGCTTGTAGGCACAGAATCCAAGAAGATAAATTTACAGGAGACCTGAAGAGGTCTCCTGGTCCATTCCCCTGCTCCACCATAGCATCAGCACCACCTAAATTCTTCCTAGCAAGCATTAGCCTGGTCTTTGCTTAGAATTATCCAAAATTAAAAATTCCATTATTTCTCTAGACAATTTATTCTGAAAATGTGTTGCAGTGTTTAGTTTAGCTTTCTCCTGAAAGATTTAAAATGGCTGAAGAATCACTTTGATCCTTTCTCTTAAGCAGTTTTTATTAAAGTGTCTTCCTTCAGGCTGAACCTAAAGCCTGTATTTCTGACTAATTATCAGTGAGGGTGGAAACCAGGAGTATTTCCCATTCCTTTACAGCCTCATTATTGCTTTTTGTTGTCGTTGTTGTTCTGTTTTCCCAGTTTAACTTAAGAGCTGTCCATAACAGAATAGTTCTCAAGGAAACACTGTGACTTGCCATTTACAATCTTTCACAGCACATCAACTGCAATAACTAATAGCCACACAAAGACATCTTGGGAAACATTTTACACAAAACTCACAGTGACAGCAGATTCTAAGAAATCTCAGTTATGTTTGGCAGTGTAGTAGTTATAGGTCAACTCTTGGATTTTTATTTTAAAGCTGCAGTTCAGTGCTGGTAAAGGGAGTCAGCCTGATCAGCACAGTGACTCCAGCCTGCAGCTCCCTGCATCTTTTGGGAAACAGAATGGGGTTTACATCTCACTGTTCCTCCAGACCCCTCAGTGGGAGCAGGTGTGGACTGATAAATTCATTATTACTGCCTTCATGCCTTTTCCTCCCTGGTATTCTGACCCCAGACAACTGTGAAGAATGAAAAATATTTTGTGTCTGCAGCCATTGGTCACTAAACATGTTACTGCAACCATCTTTTTGCTTAATGTGACCCTCTGAGTAGTCATTGGTTGGTAGCAACTTCTGGTAACTATGGGCCTCAGCTGGATCTCATCCAGTCCCTCGCAGACCAGTTCAACACTCAGAGAGACAGAGAAATCTTTCCATTGACTTGAAAATGCATTAGCTTGGGCCTCTCCATGGACTTCACCTTCTATCACAGTATTCTGAGCCTCTCAGCTGTTACTTGCAACCTTCTAGAGTCTATCACTTAGCCACAAGTTGAGCTAAATACTTCCTCTCAAAATGCCTGAAAATTGCATTTTAATTTTGTTTTAATCCATAATTATTTCACACCAGTGTGTTGCTGAAGACAGCCAGGCCCCAGACAGCCAGAAGGTTTTACCAGGATTACATTAGCACAGGTTGAAGATGACCTCTGGAGGACTAATAAATGCTGACAGAGTGGTGTGCCACTGGGGATCTGGTGGTGCTGGGTCCTTAAGGAGAGATTCCACTGCCTTAAACCAATTGTTTTACAGGTGGAGATTACTGAAGGTTTTTTAGGAGTTCATGAATGGGAAACTGAGACTAACAGAGGGCTGGTGAAGGGCAGGATGGTTTCCCTGCTCACTTCTTCCTGTGTTTAAACTATTTCAAAACTCCCTCTAGACAGTGGGGAACAGCAGGCAGCAGCTGATTTTGGAATGATCATGTTCTGTCTGTGCTCTTCTGCTATTTGTTAACTCCCTTTTCTCACTTTGTTTTTTCATTTCAGACAATTCTTTCCCCCTGTCTTTTCTGCTCCTTCACATTCTTTCACCCATGTCTCTTTTCATGCCCATCTGCACTCTTCCTCCAGCTTATTTGGTTAGTTAGTTTAAGTTATTCACATGTTATTATTTCAACTGCAGTAGCAGCAACAGGCCTGAACTGAGCTCCAATTGTGCAGTTCAAATGTACAGCAAGGGACAGCAAAGGACACCCTCAGGACTTTATGAATAGGCAAGAAAACAGAAGCAAATTGAGTTTCCCAGGTCCTGCAGCAGGTCAGTTAGTGAGTTAGTGCTGAAGTTAGGGAGCAGGAGTTAGGGAGCAGGAGTTAGTGCTGAAGTCTCTCAGCCTGGTCTCCTGAGTGTCAGCCTAGTCCCTGTCTATCTGCCAGCACTCTTCCTCTTTTGTGTTAAAGCGCATAATTTGTTCCTGTCAGTCTTGATCATCTGTCCATGCAGGATTCCCCAACCTGGGGAATGTTGGTGGTTTTGTGCTGTTTTTATGGTGTTGTTTTCCCAGAGTTTTGTCCCCAGAGTTGTGACACCCTCCAGGATTTGCATACAAAAATGTTATGTTGTGCATGCTCCAAACTCCTACAAGCATTCAGCAGTCTATGGAGAGTTGGAATGGTTTCTGCTCCTTAAGGTGTGTCACAGCTCCTCTGTGCAAGGCATGGGACACAGGGAAAAGGAGGAATAACACAACCCAATTCACATACATTGGGTTCAAACTTCAGAGTAGACAGTCTAAGCTCTTGTTACAATTAGTCTTGTGGATAGAAAGCCACTGAGCCTGGCCTGCTTAATGCCGCTTCTCACCTCACAATACAGGTTTAACACCAGCTTTTCCTCCACTTGGGAATTAACACATTTCTAGAAGGAATTGTTTCAGAGCTGTTTCCCTTTGAGAATGAGGGATGAAATTATCTTGTTAACTGCTTTCTCCTTTGCCAGCTCAGCTTTTGGTGGAAACTCTGCAAATGTACTTCCAAGAAATCATAGGTGTCATAAGTAGGGAGGTCCATGCAAAAAAGTACCCCCAGAAGATTAATCCTGAGAGATTTACCCATTTTCCCCTTCCTTTTTCCTAGATATTCACCCCACTGTATCCAAACACTCCAACAGTCACCAGGGAAAAAAAAGCCTGTATTTTCAGTCACTTGAACAAGTGTTTGTATTTTTTTTTTCCAGCCTTGTGGTAAGAAATCTGAGTTTCTAATCACTAACTTTGTCAAAGTCAGTTTGGGACATGGTAGGAGAGAAAGAAAGCAAAACAAAGACAAACCCCAAACCCAGGACACAAGCTTACCCAGAGGCAAACAGAAGGCATAAAATTAAGAAAGAATCTGTGTGGACAGCCTCCTCTCCACAGAAAATCCTGAGCTTGGAGACATTTTGACAAGCCAAGTGCTGGAGCTTAATGATTTATAGGTGCTGCTGTCAGTAGATTTATTTTGTGGGTCTCTTCCGAGATTATCTCCAGTTCCGTGGTTTTGTATCCCGATGCAGGGCGCGTTTTGCACTTTGATTGTCTGTGTGCTGGAGATGTTCATTAGGCTTTCAGAGGGATATTCCATAGCTGTAAGCCTTTTAAATCACATACAATGTGTTTCTTATTTCCCTATGGCATTCTGCTTGCATCTGCTTGGTATGTGGGACGTCCAGGCCAGCCGCATTTCAGTGGCCCGTTTGTCTCCCAGGGCTGGAGCACGTGGCCGATAATACAGGGACATGCAAGCATTCATGGTGCTTTTCTTTTGAAAGCACGTGCCCACTGTCTAATACAGTCAATACTTTTAGGGACAAAAACAAGACAGGATTGTCCCCTGTGCCCAAGAAGGCAGAAAAAACTGGAGCGTTTGCCCTTGTGGAAATTTTGCATTTAAGATTCATAGAAAACAGGCTAGAAATTCATCTTCCTAAGGAAAGGATGAGGATTCATAAAGAATGTTGGTAATGTTTTGAGTTTATTTGCTAGCAAAAATCCTGAATATGTCTCAGAGGCTATGGAATCCCTGCATTGCTGCTTTACAATAAAATCCTTTAGTGAGGGCTGCAGCAGACATGCAGGGTGAAGCCTGAGGAATGCTGAAAGAATATCTGAGGGAGAAATCCTCCTGCTCCTCCTTTTTTTTTTTTTTTTTTTCTTTTCTGCACTCATTGCAAATGAGCAAGGAGAAAAGCCTAGGACATGGGTTGGGATTCCTTAAATTCCACAAACACCATGCAGCTGCCTAAGTGCCCTTGCCTCTCCCAAGTGTTTTCCCACAGGTCACTAAGCATCCGAACATCTGCTGCTGGATAGATGTACTTCCCTCCTCTCCCTGGCCAGGGTGAGTGCACTGAACCCTGGTTAAGCTCTGTTAGTCTCTGCAGGAGCTCTCCGTGTAGTTCAGCTGCAGAGTTGAGTCTAATCCATGTTTTCAGAGCACACTTCCTACTAGGTGAGACTCCCCACAGAGGAGGAGTTCCTTTCCTTGCCTCCTGCTGGGCACTTGGATAAAGTAGTTAACATCCAGAGTAGTTAAAATCTTTCAGCCCAAGCACAGTGTGTTCCAAAGCAGGTGGTGAATACTCAGGACAACAACTTCAGAAAAAAAGACTTTCTGGGTGCCTTCCTCAGTCAAGGACTCTGATTTCAATTGAATACATTGGGAATATTAAAAAGCTGAGAAGCCTGTCAATGATCTAGAATGGAAAGCAAACCTAGTGGAGTGGTAGTCCTGCTGGAAGAACTCCAGAGAGTTATTGGGACAGCTGTTCTCCCTGCCTTCCCTTTTCAGCAGTTCCCAGTTTTATGTAAAAGGGATGTTGGGTGTATATTTTGCTGTTTCCAAAATGAAGATATTTAGGGAGACAGAGACTCAGCTCCATTAAGCCATAGTACTTAATAAAAATTGGGAGTGTCAGTTCATATTCACTAAGGAACTGCCATGGGTTTTAGCCTTTTTACTGCTTATTAGTGTTATTCAAAGATCAAAAAATCTCTATATCATGCTCTTTAACAGAGAAAACTGCAGTGTTTTAGTAACTCAGAACCTTAACAAGACATAACTGTGCCCATTTTTGTTTCCCCACTTAAAATTTTGCACGGCCTGACGGAGCAGGAGGCGCCATCAAATGGGCTCAGTATCCCCTTTCACAAATAAAGCGTGTACAAAGTGTGTCAGCATTTCAACTGGGGCCCTTCTCCTGAAGGCCTTTAATTAGTGCAGAACGCAGACTTCAGTTCTTTTGCCAGGGTAGATGAAAATGATTTTGGAAGACAGCCCAGACAGAGGAATTTGTCATAGGTTAGAACTGTTCCAACTCTAAGAACCAAGTGTACAGCTTATGCAAATCACTTTGCTAAACACAGATTCTGTGTTAATTTTTTTAAGGCTTTTTCTTTGACTAGCAACAAGAGCTCACTTGCCAGATCTTGTCTGAAATCAAAAAGAAGTGATTCCTTCTCTACACCGAGAAAAAAAAATGTTTCTAGTCTAAAACATGCCGAGAAAGAGCTGGCATGTAAGAATAAGGCAAATGTTCGTAGGAAGTAGAAATGGAAAAATCGGATGACATCACCGCTCCATCTGCCCAGAGCCCTCAGATTCCTCAGGACAATGTGCTCCACAGTCCATTGGGGATGAGGCTGGATGAAGCACTCATCAGTGTCTCAGACTGAACTGAAGAAATGGCCTAAAAATGGAATATCAGACTGTTTTCCTAAAAACTGGCAGGTGCTGCCACCGTAGCCCCCAACAGCCCTATTCAGAGTGCATCGTGCAGGTAGGTCTGGCACCTGCTTCAAATTATTAATGCCAAATTACATCAACTGTTATCAAGTTTTTTTGGTGCTTTAAAATCTGCCAAACCAACATTTGAAAAACTAACAAAATCAACAAGATAGCAAAGCTTGACTGGGAATTGCCCAGTTTCAAGTTTTCCAAATGTGGGTGCATCCTTATACCGTAGATGAAATTCAGCTTCAAAACAAGACCTCATATACCATGTTCAAGCACACCACAGTTATATTATTTTATCTCCCTTTAGGAGTTCCTGAAAATGCCCCAAAATGGCAATTCTCTGCAGGGATTTGCTATCACCAGTGTTCAGCTCAGTACAGGTTATCAGAGAAACTTGCAACATTGTAGCTTCCAGTAGAAAGTTGCAGCTCATCTGGTTTAGATGACCTGTGCAATCAGGGGTCAGTGACTTTGTCACCCTAGAGTGACGCTCGTTCGATTAATTTTGGTCTGATGTGTCCACTGTTCCACCTTAAAAACTGCTTTTGAACCCTGAAGTTGGGTAATTTCATTTTGGATCCATAGAAAAAAAGATATCACCCTGTCCTTGGTGAAGCTGGAGATTCAAATTGGAAGCTGTCCTCAAAATATAACAGGTTTATATATATTTAGGGTTTACTGTGTGAATCACCTATCATAAGGATTTAAATATCTCTTAATTTATGACAAGACATAAAATACTGAGTAAAGATAGCTAGTTAAATTATAAAATTACTAAGAAATGTCTATGTTATGATGTTTGGGAGTTAAAGCTTTGACAATTGCATGTGATTATTTTATATGTATGTAGTATATATAAATATACAAAAGATATCTAATGCACAAATGTATTATACATACTATATATTATATGCATATAAAATATGCATATATTCTTGTATGCATTTTTAATAACTATTTTAAAATTATGAGGGATATGACACAAACATACATGGTACTTTAGACATTCTCCTAGCTTTACATTCCCAACAATCTTGTGAATCTAATTTCTGTAGTAATTCTAGATTTACTGACTATGATAATTTCCAGCTACAAGGTTATATTTAAGACTGAAAATGCTATAAAAACGTCTTTGCCAATTTGAGTCCCTGTTTCTGTGGTTCTCAGCTTATTAAAATCTTGCTCTGGGATCTACAGAAAAAGAGTTTGGTTATATTCTCACAGACTGATCCCTGTTTCCTGAATCCTACACAAATTAAGGAAGTGCTTCAGTCTTTCTTTGAGGCTTCTTCAGTCTTCTCCATTTAAACTCAGTGGCCTCCTTCACAAGTAAAATCCATTTCTACAGGACCTGGACAATAGGACTCAAGTTGATAGAATCATAGAGCCATAGGATTGTTTGGGTTGAAAGGATCTTCCAGAGGTCATCTAGTCTAATGCCCCTGCAGTGAACAGGGACATCATCAACAGACCAGGCTGCTCAGAGCCTCCTCCAGCCTGGCCTTAAATATTTCCAGGGATGGGCATCCATCACCTCTCTGAACAACCTGCTCTAGTGTTTCATCACCCTCACCATAAAAACCTGTCTTCCTTATATCTAGTCTGAGTTTTTCCTTCTTTCAGTTCAAAACCTTGTCCTATCACCTTCATTAAGCTACTTAGTCTCAGCACCAAACTGCACAGAAGACTTTATAGCTGCCTCTCCAAGCCCAGGCAGGACCCAGGACTGCAGGGAATTGCTGAGGTCTGGTGAATGCCATCTAAATCTAGGAAAGGTGTGGAAAAAATAAAAATAATAACAAAAAAGTATCCATATGAGTCAAACTGGGAATATTTGGTACGTTTATAGATGCAAGGACTGATATCCTAACACAGGAGGAAAGGCTGAGGGAATTGGGATTGTTCAGCCTGCACAAGAGAAGGCTCCAGGGTGACCTCATTGTGGCCTTGCAGTGCCTGAAAGGAACCTACAGAGAAGATGGAGAGAGACTCCTGACAAGGGCCTGGAGTGACAGGACAAGGGGCAATGGCTCCACACTATCAGAGAGGAGGTTTAGATGGATATGAAGAAGAAATTGTTCCCTGTGAGGGTGGTGAGGCCCTGGCACAGGGTGCCCAGAGAAGCTGTGGCTGCTCCAACCCTGGCAGTGTCCAAGGCCAGGCTGGACGGGGCTCTGAGCAAGCTGGGATAGTGGGAGGCATCCCTGCCCATGGCAGGGGAGTTGGAATGAGATGATCTTTAAGGTCCCTTCCAACCCAACCCATTCCATGATTCTCTGATTCTGTCTTTAGTGGTTGCAGTGACAAAAGTCCCAGCAGGTGGTGCCAGCACTTCCCTGAATGAAAGAAATTAAACAAAATTCCAAAACAAGGCACTGAGTGTTCATCAAAGAGAAAGTGGAAAAAGGCTTTAGGCTTTGTGGTCTGTCTGGTTCAGCGGAAGCCATGCAGGGATGACATTGGTGGATATAATGGCAGGGTAAAACAAGAAAGTTACATTCTTTTAAAAAATTTGAATAATTTCAGGAAGATGTTTGGGTTTGGGCTGTCTTTAAAACAGTTTCTTTTTTTTTTTTTTTTAATCCACAGAATTTTGCTCAGGAAACTGCTGAGTTCAGTGAAAGAAGATGACAGACCTGGCTTTGCAGCAGAGATATTGCTACTGAAAGTACGATTGTCACCACAAGCAGTGTGCCATAAACACATCAAGGCTTAGGCAGAAGAAAAAATATCATTGGTTGAGGTTAGACTTAACCATGGCAAAAAAAAAAAAGTGGCTTTAAAGTTGATACTTTCACACTAGAAGCTGGTAAGTATTTAAAGCTCTATTAAGTAACAGTGTTTAACTGTTGCAGGGGTTTATTTGTTTGTTTTTTGTCAAGTCCAACTCCAGCAAAACTTCAGAGGTACCACTTTTATACTCTTGTAAAGGCAGTGGGAGGATAAGAACCTTAATCACATGTAACCACAACTCTGCAATGGGGCTTTAGAGGAATGTTACATTATTTTCTCTGCTTCCCATGGTGTTTTCTAACAGAAGGGTTAAGTATGTAATTTTTTTCTGCTCCATCCTTCTCAGATCAGCAGAGATCTGAAACAGAACCTCCAGTTACATCAGTGAGACTACAGCTTGTCTCAAGGTCCTCTTAGAGTGCCATGTGAACTTGCCCCATCCCTCGCTTCACATAAACCATTTCAGCTGATTGAACTTACAGGCATGTCAGTCGAAGAAAACATAGGTACTGACTGCTGCTGGAGACTAAAAAAAATCCCAAAGTACACCAGTTGTGCCTTTTGCAAAGGAAACGTTGGCCAGAGAATAAGCTGCATTCCCAGTAGGATCTTTGAAACTGACACAAAGCATTTCTAGAAATTATGCATGTTTCTTTCGATGGTAATTCAATGCATTTCTCTCTCTCTCTCCCCCACCTGCCCGAATCTTTAGCTTCAGTTTGCCAGAGTGGCTGAGAACAGCGGCTGACACCCTTCCCCAGACATATAAATGTAAGGAAAACCCCAAGGCCTGATTGTATCTGTCATTTGTACCACCAGTTGTGGGCTGCAAAGGCTGAAAACAATCGTCCCCCCTCCTGTGCCAGGCCGGCGCAGTTATTGTTGTTCCCACTGTTTTGTCCTGCGGCGGTGACCCCGGGATCCCCGGCATGGAGCGTGGAGAGACAGGGAGCAAAGCCCAGGGCAAAGCGTGAGCCGCTTCCAAAGGGCTTCAGTACATAAACAAGAGGGGGATGATATCTGTTGTTTCCACTTTCCAGTCAGAGAAGCAAGAGCTGGGTCAGTGACACCAAAGGAGGCCAGAAAACCTCTGGCTTTTAGGTCCCAGCCGGCTCCTGTGGTAAAAGATATTGCTGGTTTCTCCCAAGACTTCTCCTGCCTCTCCAATGGATGGCTTCTGCTCTCAGTTAGCACTTCCCAAGGCCTCAGGTCTCATGGGTAAAGAGTGCAAAGTCACAAAATCATGGAATCATAGAATAGCAGAATCACAGAATCACAGAATGGTTTGTGTTGAAAGGGACCTTAAAGATCATCTCATTCCAACTCCCCTGCCATGGGCAGGGACACCTGCCACTATCCCAGGTTGCTCAAAGCCCATCCAGCCTGGCCTTGGACAATCCCAGGGATGGAGCAGCCACAGCTTCTCTGGGCACCCTGTGCCAGGGCCTCACCACCCTCACAGGGAAAAATTTCTTTCTGATATCCAATCTGAACATCCTCTCTGTCAGTGTGGAGCCATTGCCCCTTGTCCTGTCACTCCAGGCCCTTGTCAAGAGTCTCTCTCCATCTTTCCTGTGGGCTCCCTCAGGCACTGTGAGGGCCACAATGAGGTCATCCCAGAACCTTCTCTTCTCTAGGCTGAACAATTCCAATTCTCTCAGCTCTCCTTACAGCAGAGTTGCTCCATTCTTCTGACCAGCTTGGTCTCCCCTCCTAGGACTTGCTCTAGAATCCATGCCTTGTATTCCTTACCTTGTTCATGACTGCACTCTCCATGGCTGGGGTGGGAGCATTTCTGCCCTGCCCCATGGCCACTCGCATCTGTTCCTCCAACTCTACTCTGGTCTCATTTTTCAACATTTAAACTGTACCTTCCCCCTTAATCTCATTTTCTTTGCTCTTTTCAACTTTCTGCCTTGTGTATATCTGATACTTTTATTAGTTTCTATTTCTGATCTATATGCAGTTTAATTCCTATTATGACTATTTGGTTCCTATAAAAAGTGAAGTTTATTGTTGGGACTGATCCAAATCTGGAAGGAAAATGTCATGGCTTTTTTTCCTCTCCACCAAAATTTGAGGTTTCACATTCAGGTCTCTGAGTGGGTGAGGGTTTCGCTATTTTCAGAAACATTTCAGTCAAAATCTCCTGTTCTGTTGTGAAACAAAATCTGAAATTGTGCTGAGACTTTTCACTGAAGCTCTGAGTTCCAGCCAACTCTGTCCATTGCTGCAGCTCTACAATAATGTCACTTTGTAGCCGTGTCCTAATAAACACCTTCCAGTATGGGGGGGAAAATAGCCTATTCTCATTAAAATAATTGCTTACCCTGAGGAGTACATCTCACACAATAATAAGACACCTAAAAGAAATCAGGCAGATGCCCCAGCTTCAGGAGACCCAAATTTTAAAGGGCATTTCAAGTTTGTCAACTGAGAGAAAAGGCTCTTTGCAAGCTCTTTGCAAGGTTCTTTGCAAGGCTCTTTCCTGTCACGTCTGGCTTTGCACATTTAGCACAGGAAAACACTGATATGTCAACTTGAAAGATGAAGCAGGACTTCTAAAAGGTACCAAGAGCAAAAGCAACATGAGTTCAGAGTGATTTCATGGCTCATACCATGGGTTAAACCTGTATTTTCTGTTATTCCTATCCTTGCTTCATGACACGGTGGCTGATATGCCCAGAAAATGGTTGGGAAGACATCTCCCAGGACATGGCAAGATCACTTGGGGGTGTACCACAGTTGGTTCAGGAGGGTTTTGTTTCTTCCTGGCTGCACCTCCCTGAACTGTGTTGTGGTTCTCCCTTCCATGGTTCAGAAATGCACATCCCATGTGGCAGTGTACAGGATGCCTGTAGATGGTAGATACCCACACACAGGCATTGCAATAGTGGATCATTTGAGGACCCTGTTTCCAAGGAGTCTAGAAGAAGTGAGGACCTTGCTTATATCTGGTGTAATACCATGTTAACACCAGATATTTAGGTAAGGAGTGATAGGCATGTGAAGTATGATGTTCTCACTGCTTTTCCTTGTAGAAAAAAATATGTGTGTGATAGTGATTACCTACATAATACTGGTGAGACCTGACCATAGCAGCAATGAAAGACCCAGCTCAGCACTTAAGCACACACTGAATTTCATAAAGGTCCTTAATTGTTTTCTGCTGGCTGGATTATTTTTTCAGACCTCTGGATGGCTCTGCCAAATGGAGGGACTCAAACCACACCACTGAGGTGTCCAGAACAGAGACAACAAGAGCACAGTCCCATTATTCCTGTGTATAGAGAAATGGCTGGAAGGGACACAAACCCAGTGGCTGTCATTGTCATGCGAGGCTCTCTCTGGGCGCAGCAACATCCCAGCTCTGCATTCTGCACGCAGCTCTCAGGGCAGCTGCTCACAACAATGGGGCCTCTATTCCTTCTGGCCCAGGCAGGGAAACAGAAGCATGGTGAAAACATAAGCTGCTCAGACAAGATTAAATGCAGCCCATGTAGTGATGAATCCCATGAGAAGCATTTAGGTTTCCATCCTCGGGTCTGTGCCCTACTGCCTCGAGTAGATGCCTCTCTGGGACTCCAGAGCTCACCTCCACCTCTATCTCCATTTGTGTTTTCATTGTCCCCAGGACAGACGTGGAAATGCTGGAGTCCTATTTGAGCTCAGCTAGTAGAAATTCCTTAGTAAATCTGTGAGCAGATTTGCAGCTGAATGCAAAGACAACATTTCCACCATTACTATTGTGAAAGAAGTCTCCAGGACAAACCCCAGTACAGATCCCAGAGCCCTGCCAGTTCATACCATCTAACTATGCTTCCTTCTACATGAGGAGACAAAGATATTTTCACAAATAATCAGAGGGGCAGGAGGAAAAATTTCCACCATGGTAGAAATTTTCAGAGTATTTAATATTCCAGCTTTTGTGCAGAAACAATTAACAAGCAAATACATGTTGTATGCCTGATCCTGGAAAATTCTGTCCCAAATCAGCACAGCACTGTGATTAACTGAATGGGTTGCACTGCATAGTCTGTATTGTAACAGTTGGAAGAACAGTCTTTTCCCTTGATAATGCCTGAGTGTCAGGTTCAGGGAGCTGGTGTAGGTTTGGTGGCCATGCCTTCTCCCCTGACTGAAATTAGCCACCATCTGGTAGTGCTTCAGAGAAGAACCTTTCCCCATTGTCACTTCCTTTGTCTGATGGTCTGTAACATCTGACCTCTGCTTCACAGGTCGTGGCCTTCACCTCCTCTCCTTCCAACAGGAGTACCGACAGCAGGGTTAAGTTTATATGATACCTCTGGTAAGTGCTACTTCTGAGCACTGGGCTTTCGCAGCACTCCTCCTTTCTTTGATGCTAAAGTTTCTGTTTTGACCTCCGTGCAGCATTAAATCAGTCTGCCCTATCTGCCACCAATCTGGCTCCTTGGTTGCAGGGCTCTGCACTCCTGTTTCTCTCTTCTGGCTTATGGGCTGTGGAGAGCTTGTAAGGTGTGTGCCAGTTGTCTTTGCAAAGGTAAACTTTTTTTCGCCTTTTCCCATAATCAGAGCCTTAAATTCTATCTCTCATTCAATTACATAGCTCTTATTCTTGTTCCATGATGGAGTAAAGGTCCACCAACAATTAAAGCAAGAGACAATCTTGCCCCAAAGTGCTTCCTCTCCAATGTCAAACAATAGACATTTTACATTTTTTTTTATTAAAGACTGAATTCCATGGCAGGACTCCCATGAGCTGCTGTGAGAACAAGATTCCATGTTAAGTGATTTCCTTAAATTCACAGCAGAATGTTCTGGCAAGACAAGTATGGAGCCCTAAATTCCTGAATGTTGAATCCTGTGCCACACCACTAACAAGAAGAGCACTGAGGCTTCAGCGATAAAAGGCAACCATGGTCTTCCTTTGTCACTCTTCCTACCACTGTGGAGTGTTT
Organism: Molothrus ater; assembly: GCF_012460135.2. Lineage (NCBI taxonomy): Eukaryota > Metazoa > Chordata > Aves > Passeriformes > Icteridae > Molothrus > Molothrus ater. The sequence goes on along the minus strand of NC_050482.2, from coordinate 58,599,223 downwards.
TCCCATTCTCATTCCCTAGACTGAGAGATTCAGGCTGACAAGGAAGTGAATTTAGATTCCATATAAATGACAAACTTGACAACCTTGGAAGTAAACATTTAGCCACACACAAGAGGCTTAGACATGGAAACAGAAATACAAATGTTCCTTGCATGAGCTTGCCAATTCCTGCATTTGAGAAAGAAGCTCCCTCAGTACAAGAGCAGTTTTACTTTCCCTGAACATTCAGACACATCTTTTTGAAGAATTTGGACAAATGCTGGTGCTCTGCTCTCCTGGAAATCAGTTCAGGTCACATACTTGATTACTTTTAGATCCCCTAACTGCCATGAGAGTGTCAAGAAGAGCTGCTGAATGCAAGGGCAGGTTGGTGATGTACCTGGTAGTATCCTGTGTGAGTCCCACAGCCAGCCCTTGCCCCTGCCTGGGACCACAAACCAAAAGCAGCCCTTGGTTCACAAGCTGTGCAAGCACATGGCTTCACAGCATGACCAGCACCAAGGATGTGATTGCACGGGGGCAGCTGAACAATCTGAAGCCCTTGCTCCAGGAAGAGGCAAGGAAGGATAGGTGAGAGCAACCATCCCCAGGTCACCCTGGGAACAAGTCACAGGCCCAGCCAGACTTGCCTCAGTCCATGATGGAACGGGAATCCTCAGTCATCCCTTCAGTACCACTGTGTCTGATTGTGCTCAAGGGCACCACTTCCCTGGCTCTCCAAGGTGTGGTTTGCTGTGATGTTTTCTGTCACACACAGATTTTGGTGTGCAGTTCCCGGCTGGGAAAGGTTGGAAACTCCTGCGGTACAATTCACCTCAATGATGCACTTCAGACAAAGGGCCAGACAGTGCCATCACTGTGATCAGGGGCTGCTTCAGTTGCAGTTTCATTTGTTGGTACTTTTCAGCCTGGTTCCTCTGACACAGCCATGGAAGTGCCATACAGGCAATTTAGAAAAGGGTTGTCACCACTACTGTTTATCCTGAACGGCCTGGAGTGACAGGACAAGGGGGAATGGATTCAAACTGACAGAGAGTAGGTTTAGATTGGGTATTAGGGAGAAATTCTTCCTGTGAGGGTGGTGAGGCCCTGGCACAGGTTGCCCAGAGAAGCTGTGGCTGCCCCTGCATCCCTGGCAGTGTCAAGGCCAGGCTGGATGGGACTCTGGGATAGTGGAAGGTGTCCCTGCCTATAGCAGGGGGTTGGAATGAGGGGATCTTTAAGGTCCCTTCCAGATCAAACCATTCTATAGTTCTCTTGGAGTATCTTTTGTATCTCATTCCCCCCTCTCTGGGGGAGCTGGGCTGAAATGCTGATGTTCCCCCTTTGGCGGGGAGGGGTGAATCTCTTTCAGGCATCCTTTTATATTTTGGAAAATGTCAGCCAAATAATTACTGAAGCTGCTTTAAAAATTTTAAAGTCTTAACATAAAACTCTTTCCAGTATTTCAAAGGCCATGCATAGTTGTTATTTTCTGTTTTCCCCCAAAGTTTTGGGGGAAAACAGAAAATAACAACTATGATTCTGTCCTGGATATTTTGAAAGAAGACCACTAGGCCTCATCCCTGGCAGGGTCGAAGACTAGGCTGGATGGGGCTCTGAGCAACCATTTCTAGTGGAGGGTGTCCCTGCCCACGGCAGAGGGTGAAAGTGAGTGTCTGAGGTCTCTTCCCACCCAGGCTATACCTCGATTCCACGATGTTCCAAACTTCCAGCAGGCTCCGGGAGCAGCTGCTGGCAGTGCCGGCAGAGGCCGCGCGCGGGCCGCGGTGCCGGAGCGGATCCCATTCCCCGCATCCCAAAGCGCTGCAATCGGCGCTGGCACCTGGCTGCTGCTCCAGCAACAAAAAACAGCAACAGCCCGTGGCTGAGGCTTTTTAAAAGGCAAATTTTCCATGTTCTCCTTCCCATCGGGTTTGGCTCCTTCTCTTCCTTCACTTGCCTGTTGAAGCTCGAGCTGCTGGGATGGATTCTCCTCTGCAACCACCCTCCGTTCGGCAGAAGATGCCTTTATGCCTTTTATGCAAGGCATAAAATACCTTGCCTTTCCTGGAGGGCTCTCTCTGGACTAGGAGAACCTCAAGTGAGAGTGAAACCCGTGTTTTACGGCTTCTTTAGCCTGATGCCTCAGAGTAATGACCAACACAGATATGCAGTAGTGCTGGAGTTGTGTACAGGTAACACAAGGCAGGCAAATACTTGCTTGTTGTCATTCCTAGGGGAAGCCCACTTAAGAATAACTATGTACATTGTACTCGAGATGCCTTCTCCCCCCCCCCCCCCCCAGACTGAAAAATGAAACATTTTCTCTGTACATCCAGGGATGGCACATGATGTGATTTTTGGACTTGATGGTCCTAATGAGTCCCTTCTGACTTAGCATATTCTGTGATACTAAGAACCTGGAAAACCTAGGCAAAGATATTCCAGGGCATCTCACTTTGGATTTGTCATTGACCGTAGCACTCAGAAGTTAACCACACAGCTAATAAAAGAATGTGCAGTAATTCATTTTTAATGATCGTTTCCTGGGTGTGGCAAGTGGTTTTGTCGCTTTAAATTCTTATGCAAATAAAATCAGGCTAATCTTCTTAAATAGGTAGCTGTAGCTGTGTCAGCCTATTCCGAGCTGGCAGGAGTGCTGCATAATACTTGGAATTCTCTAAATTGTTCATGTCAGTGGGATATCAACTATCAGCACAATAATAATGATAATAGGCATGTGTTTTCTTGCATAGAAGTTATTGCATAATTAAGGGCCTCATTAAGGGTTTTCAGTACCACAGAAGAATGCCCCTAACTTTCTGGTTGTTTTCATCCTATTAATACCAACATCACACAAGCCACTCCCCAGGCGACTTGTTTTAATCACTGGTTAGTTGGGAAATTCAGATGCAGCAACATATCTAAAATGAATTAACAGTGAAATTATGGCCAAAGTGCTTTAATTAAAAGGGAGGAGTGCCTTTGGAGAGACTGCCATCTTTCCAAAGTGATGGTCTCTCATTCTGGCTTTCTTGGATGGTGCAACCATGCCCCTAATCTGATTCCAGTCATCCCACATAAGTGGTATGGGAAGAGTAATTGTTAAATGCAAACCTTCTAGTATTTTCAATTCCACTAAAAAAAGTTAACAGTACCAACACTGCCCCACCCCAGCAACACAGGAAACCAAATGACAGTGCTGTGCCACCCAGGAAAGGTCACCCACATCCACAACTCCAGGGCATCACAATCATAAGCATCCTGCAGGCTGACAAGTTCCAGGGAGCATCTATATCCCAGTACTCATCACGAGGTGCTCCATCACCCAAAACAATCTGAAGACCTGCTGCACCACAGGGAAACAACCTGAGAGGGTTCTAGCATGCCCAGATTTACAAATAACACACTTACAGGGATTCTGTTTGGTGGAGATGCCCACACTGCATCTGAGACCCCTGAGGATGCCTTGTGCTGGAGTCTCTGCACAGGGGCCCTAAGTGACTGCAGTCCCTCTCTGAGGCAGGCCTGAGACCTGCAGGGTTGGATCTACAATTCCACCTGTGGACCCAAAGCCTGGGTCATTAGCATTTCTTAAGATGGCAGTAGATAATCCAGGAAGCCAACCACAACCCACACTGTGAAGTAAGGGAAACAAAAACAACACAGTCGTCCCTGCCAATGTGACCTAGGGCAAAATTCCTTCCTGACCCTAGATCTGGCGATTGGTTTAACCCAGGTATGTGAGCCACACCTGCCCACAGGTACTTGAGAAATTTTCCAATACCACTACAAGCATAAGCATGCTTGTCCAGTCTCTTTTTTTTTCAGCCAGGGCTGTGCCGGTACTTCAAAAGTGAAATTAAACTTTACCATGTGGGTGATAAATCATAGGAGCTGTGAAGACTATTTCTTCCTAGTCATCAGGCAGCCAGCAGAGCATGAAGCCTGTGACTGACACTAGATACAATACAGAAAATGGCATATTGTCACTTTCAAACTCCTTTTGCTCACCCTCATTACATGCTTGAGAATAACAACACATCAAGCCCAGCATCAACTTTGTAGGTGAAAACAACTCCAATGGCACAAAATCCTCAAAAGAGTCATTAGCACAAGTACCTCTGGTAAAGAAAATCTTCAACCACACAAATATTTCCGGCAAAAAATATCAGCCTACCTGTGCTTTTACCCCTCCTGCTGTGGAATGGTAGGCAGCTCCCTTGTTTCCTCTAAAATTAGAATGGTCTATGGATTTTAGCATAAAACAGTACAAAGCAGACAAGGCAATCACAGCACTTTGTGAAAATTTGAAGGTCTGTGTTCTGCATTTTAACCTTGTCAAGCTGTATTAAAAAGAAAAGAAAACTGGCTACACCTTTGTTTTTAAACTCTTACTCTGACAGCCTAAGATAAGGTCAGGGCTGGAAGTAAGAGCAAGGCTGGAGAAAGAATTATGGTTAAGGATAAACACACCCAGGACTTCAGAAGTGAGGCAAAATGAAAATGTGCAGTTCTTCTTAGGTTATCATGAATCCTGGTAATCCTGAATACACAAAAGAGTGGCCAGCAAATAGAAATTGTATCATATTATTTATGAAGCCATAGTTTTAACGTCTTGCAAACCTGGTTGTGTGTTACAGCAATAGGCAGGAAAATCATAACCCGATCAGTGCAAGGTGGGCTAGGGAGCAGCTTCACCCTGATTCTTACAAGCAAGATGTGAGGTGTTTGGACTCACTTCCACCCTGGGCATGGACTTGCTGCAGGAACTCCATCAAATCCCTTGTCCAGGCTTCTGCTTTCCCCTCACCTTTGGTCTGCTGTTATTTAGTCTGAAAGCCTGGGAACAGGCACTTTTTTCAACACAGTGTTTTCTTCAGTGCCGGGCTTGACAGAGGCTGATTTCACAAGACTTTCCATCCTACAGAAAAGAGACAAAAGCTGCACTAAAAGAATGTTGTTTACACTGTGATTATCTGTAACACTATGGTCCTACAGTAAAACAAAAAAGTGGTCGAACTCATGTGCCAGGCTGAATCATCTGGGAAATGTTAAATCCCCTGCCCTCCCTTTATCCCCATTTCCATGGCTTGGACAATCAGGAAGTGTCATTTCCTCACTTTTAGACACATGGTTGTGCCAGTTCAGTAGCCTGGTTTTGCACCTGTTTCCCTCAAGATTTATTTAGAGGTAAAATCCTACAAAAACTGTTATGTCAGAATCCTCCTACTCATCAACCTTGCCAGGGAAGAATTTTTCACCCAAATACCGAGGACTGCAATATGCATCCCTAAGGTTTTGTCTTCAGACCTGTGCTCAGTCTCAGCAGAAATCCTGGGAGCTCAGGAATGGTTTCCTCATAAACTGTCAGTGGGCCTGGGATGAAAAATAAAGGCCAGGTGCCTCTGTAAGAAGCATCTGATATATCACCAGATATTCCCAAAGGAACACTGGTCTGAAGTGACATTTCATGGGGGGTCTCAAGTGCCCATGTCCAGTGGTATTGTGGAGATTTTCCTGACAATGACAGGGAAAGAGCAAAAGGATTTTTAAAGTGACTTCAGCAGCTAAATCTATCTGTAGTTTCTTAGGAGACAACAGGTTTTCCCATGTCAAAACTTGCCTTAGGTACATTTCAAAGGTCCACCATAACAGAGGAAAGCACAGATAGGGGTCATCATTGCTCCATCCTCAGCAACAACACCAGCAGAAGACAGACCCATCAAGGTCAACAGACCAAACTTGGAGCTGATAGGGCTACTCTGTTGAAAGCAGTGGAGTTATTTCCATGTAAGTGAGAGCAGAAACCAGGCAGTGTTTTGTCTTGTGGAGCTGAGGCACCACCACCAAAACTGTTGTCTTCTGCTTTTTCTGCAAGACCACAGGTGACATTGCAGTGGCAACAACTGAAACTGAACCCAAATACTTAGATTTGACAGCAGGATGAAACATGTCTGAAAGAAGACTCAGTCTTTCAGGCACTCCAGGAGTAACAAGCCATCGAGGCAGTGTCTTAACATACCGAGATGTTTCTGAGATAATGCCTTCTGAGAAAGAGATCAAATGAGAATCTGTTTTGCACGGCTGTGTTTTGCCCCACTGCCTCCAGAATTGTGCAGCTCTTTCTTCTTTGTTTTTGCTCCAGATTGTACCAAGAGTGTCTCGCATCAGGTGCTTCTTAGAAGCCCTTTCAATAGGAGCAGGATAATTGAGGCATCAAATTGCATCCTGTGGGAGTTCCAGGATTAGGCCATAGAGCAGGTCATGTTGTATGTTCGAAAGGACAAAGAGCATTTTATATTTTGTCTGTTCACTTAGCTGTGAAATGATGAATTTTGAAATACCTATAATTTGCCTTAATCTTGTTCTCTTAGACTGCCACACCCAAAGTGGATTTTGCTAGGATGGTATATTATAGTCATCATCTCCTGATGCAACAAATCGAATCACAGAGTGGTTTGGGTTGGAGGGGACCTCAAAAATCATCTCTTTCCAACCTTCTGCTATGGGCCAGGACACCTTCCACTAGACCAGGTTGCTCAGAGCCCCATCCAATCACTGTCTTGGACACTTGTGTAGGAGCAAGAACCTGTCATGAGGGACTAAACATCAAGGATTCAGTATCTGGCCTTTTCAAATTCTAGGCCTGAATACTCAGTGGGTTGGACCTGGACTTCACTCTTTCCTTTGCACACAATTCACAGCAGGAAAACCATGATCCCTTTGGACCACTAAAGGACTGCCCTGGAGAATTTCTCTTTTCCTCTTGTGCAGCAAGTTAGATTTCTGCCTTTTACCCTGCCAGACCAGAGACTGGTGGATAGTTATGGTACTTTTTGTGGCTGGTGAAATATCCTGTGGAAGAATTCTTGTACTGTTGCTATTATTTATTATTTGCTGAGTGCTGGCAACATGCTTCCATGCCAAAAAGGAGACTTCAGGCAGGGAAACTTTTTTGTCAGCATGTGCACGTGTACATGAATATGCCCTCACTTCTGCCCCTTGATCCTTCTGGACTTGGGAGCCACAACCTGAAAGCTTTGGGGCAGCTCCCTTTAAACTCAAACTGGAATCCAATATGAGCATGAAAAGTACAAGCTGCACATTAGCCTCTATTGTTTATTTTGATATTGAGGAACATTTATCTTAGCCTTTCCCTAAACATCCTCAGCAGTCTTCCGCTGAAGTGGGAAGAGCAGCACAAGGAATACCACAAATACCAAGGTAATGTTATCTGTTTTTTCTACAGCAAACTTGGCAGATTTTGAAAGGATACCCACTGTGGCAAATTCAAGGCTTCAATAAAACCTTTTGATAATGAAAATAAGGAATGTCAGATATCAATAAAAAGGCCAGATTCTGTGGGTTTTGGTGGCCTTTTCAGACTGAGGCAGAAAAAGGATCCATTCAGCTTTGCAGCAATGGAGTGTGGAGAGAAGCTCAGGGATGTGCCCTCCCCTAAAACATCTGGAACAAGAGAGCACATGGACTCACCAGGGAGACAGGGAGATGTGCTGGGAACACATAGCTCCAGCTGGTAAAACAGCATGGAAGGCTGGGTCAAACTGGCTAGGGAGGCATCAATAAGTGTTCAAGGCCAGGTTGGATGGGGCTCTGAGGAACCTGGAATAGTGGAAGGTGTTCCTCTTGGCAGGGAGTTGGAATGAGATGATCTTTAAGGATCCTTCCAACCCAAACCATTCTATAATTTATGAGTAATATTTTCTTTTTGCACCTCTTTGCACCTCAACCAACCTAATGATTTCCAGCTGAGCCATACCTGGACAATGGGCTGTATGGAAAATCTGGCCATTGAACTGGTAATTAAACATTTCAGAGAACTTTTAACTTTGATCATTCTGCCATTTACTGTCATGATAGGGCTGCTTGTGAACACTTGGTCCCTCCTCTTTGGGCAAACTGATGCATATGCAGCATGTTATTAAAACACAGACAATTTAGGCCAGAAGACTGAGGAAAATATGATGATGATGATGATGATGATGATGAGACATATTTGCCTGCTAAGTAGCATCAGTGTTTAAAGATGTTGTTTTTGAAGCACTGAGGACTTTAACATTTAAAACCATAGATCCCTCACGTGGATGGTCATGCCATGTGCTCTAGCAAATTTTTCTCTCCCTGAATGTGCAATGTAGACAGCTCTGAGGAAGAAACCTCTATCTCTGTTCTCTTTTGTAGGACTTTGTATCCACGCTGGAAATAGGATCTGTTTGTATTGGCCGGAGATAAAGCATTCCCTCTGCATCCATCGGTGTGTTTGTTTTCACCTCTGCCTATGCACGGGTACCACAGCGAATGTTTCCAAACAGCAGATTAATCAGAAAGCACGAGGTGCAGCTGCAGCCAGACTGTGGTTTCTTCTCTTTCTCTTTGAGGCAGAGAGCATTTGTAACCACTTTCCTGTCTTCACAGAGCTGCTGATGATCGCATCTTCTTGGAATTTGCTGCTTGTGCTGGCGCACAGCGACAGCAGAACCACGGCGGCCGCCGGGGGCTCGCTGATTGTCTCTCTTCTCCTGGGGTTTGCCGCGGTCACTGCAGTTCCTGCTTCCAGGGAAAGGGAGCCCGGAGGGAGGGGGTGTGTGATCTGCCTCCAACTAAACTCACGGAGGAGAGCAAAGTCCGAGTGGAAGGAAATGGAGGTGAAGAGGGATTAACTGCACTGGAGGAGGTGAAACCCCACAAGGCGGGGTGTGCCTGTTCCCAGGCTTTCAGACTAAGTAACACCAGACCACAAGGTGCTGAAACCCGCAGCGGCAGCTGATGGGCGACAGGGAGGGTGTGGGGCATTTGGTCGTTACCTCTCCACATCAAAGCTCCTGAAAAAAAAAAAAACAGCATTCTGGAAAAAGGGAAGGCAATTCACCAGTGTGACACTGCCTCTCCTAGGGAGAGCCGTCACTTCTAACAAAAGGCAGCTGATCAGGGCAGGGGGGACTGAATGCAGCTTAGGGAAGATGTCCCGGCGTTGAACTTCTGATGAAATCTTTGTGTGGCCTCAGAGGTCCGTGGCCCCCTGACCTCTCCCTGCACAGGGGTAGATCGTGGGCTCAGACAGAAGCAGCAGCAGCAGAAGAACACTGATGTAAAGTTTGCCTCTTGCCATCAGCTCACCCGGTCGGGTCTCAGCTGGGATGAATCCTCCTGTTCTGTGGGAGACCTTTCCCATTTCTCCAGGTGAATATTTAACTCACCTCCTGTGGTATCCATTCAGTAAAGCCACCTAGTCAGTATTTGGAAAACAATACTCTGAGAAGTTTCCCCTTTTTGATGAAATCTCTCTGCCTGTAATCTATCTGTCTTTCTAATCTTGCCTGCCAGGATGTATCTCTCTATCTCTCTATCACTCTGTTTAAAGCTGGAAGCTGGTCATCCTTTTTTTTTTTTCCTTTTTTTTTTTTTAATTATTTTTTGCTTTTTTTCCCTGCCCAATTCAGTCATATCCAGTCAGGAACATGTGTGCTTGCCCTAGTGCTGCTCCCTGTTGGGAAGCTGCTGATGGGTGCAGACTGCTGATACTCAGAGCAGAAATGAGGAGGTTGGACCCTGTGGACCACCTTTTGCAGCTCCCCCTGCCCAGGCTGCCTGTGTGACCTCCCTGTGGGCTCTGCCATGACTTGTGCAACCCACAGTCTCTAAAGAGCAGCAGCTTGAGGGAGGGAAGTGGCTGCTCAGTTTTGCCCAGGCCTGCTCAGGCTTTAAAGTATGTTTTGCTTGTTTGCAGCCTATTTAAGCACACACAATAGGGTGGGTGCCAGCCTCCTGTGCTGATCCATCAGCTGTTTTGGCCTGATGCTTCCAGGGAAGGAGTGCTGGAATTGATGTGGATTTCCCCATCTTTCTGGCTGATGACATCCCCTCCCCTGTGCCAGCATCCTTACTTGAAAAGCTGTGTGGGTGTTAGATCTGGGACCCAATCCATTGACAGATAAACCCAAGATAGTAAATTATTTGTTTTCAGCCAGGTTAGCTCCTCCATTCCTCTGACCCTGTCACAGCCTGAGATTCCAAAGAACTACAGCACAGTGGGCACAAGCAGCCAGAGCAAAGGAAAGAAGGAGTGCCATCACTTTTAATGGCTTCCTTGCTAAAAGTCATTTTATCTCAGCTGAGAAAACCACATCCTTGCTATTGCCTTCATTCTGAATGTCCTGAGTCCTGAATCCTGCTCCCACTTTCCATCCAGTCCCATCTGCCCTCTCCTATCCAGCTGTGCTAGACATATCACTCTCCGTCACTTCTGCCTCCCCACCTCAGACCTTCTGATGTGCAGTTCTCAGACTTTCCCCAGTGAATTTCTCCCTGATGGTTGATTATCACCATGGCTGACACAATCAATTGAAGCTGCACTGGCCAAATCTTCTACCAAAACCATCCCCATGCTTTCAGAACAAGAGAATACTTGGTCCTACTGCACCAAGCAGGAGGACAGTATAAGTAATTAATGCCAAGAAACAAAACAGGAAGGTAAGATTAAAAAAACTGGCCCAAACCCCAGGATATTGGGCTGAACACAGATCTGTTGCAAAAACAGTCTGTGTTTCCATCAAAATCCAGGGATGACATACATTGCTGAGAAGGACAATGGGGAAATCAAGATGTAGCCCTAAACAGCACTTGGGAACTCCCTCCTGGAGGAAAAGGGGAGGCAGAACTACGGGAAAAATGATTCTCATGCTTCAAGAATTTTTTTCTGGATTCCTTGGGGCGTGTCAGGCTCACAGCATGCCAGCAGCTGGAAAGTGCACACTCTGAGTGCTCTCCTCTGCCATAACCTCCCATTGCTAATTGGACAAATACAGGACCTTCACTTCATCTGACTTACTCTATAGTGCTATTGGAATATCCCTCTTGAGTTGTAAAGTCACTGCCCACAAGGCTCTCAGTCTGGGGAAAAAGGGTGTTGTCCACTAGATCAAAACACTGGGATTTCTTATAGAGGAGTAACTTTAGGTCTTGAGAACAAGAATGACTGAAGGAGGAATTCACTGCTCTTCCTCTTTTTATTCCAATTAAGCCTTAATTCAGAATGATGGCAATGTGTCTGCTTGACTTAGGCACAGAGCCCAAGGCTGGATACCCACAGAAAATCCTCAAACTGGCTGCCTGCTGGCACTGGAAAACTTGAGATTTTTGTTAGTACACATGATCTCTAGCACAAAAGCAGCAAAAGCAAATTGAAAAAAAAACCCACAACGAAAACCACATTCAGTTCAAGAGCTAAACAGATAAATAAGGAGCAGATTAAAAGTAAAAAATGTGCCAGGTACAAATATCAGACAGATCTATGTCCTTTGCATATCAAAGACTGCAATACCCTGAAAGGCAACAGCCACTCCAATTCTATTTAACTTCAGTAGTGAGGAGAGGCATTCAGGTGTGACTCATGCAGGTGAGTTAAACCACAAACCAAGAGCTGTTCCACATTTGGAATAAAGTGATTAGTAAAGAACCCAAGTGCTGGAGGAGGGGCACAGACTCCACTGGGGTTTCAGAGGTGGGTGCTGGTTCTTTCTGAAGTCCATGATCACTTGGAGCAGTGACAAGAGGCTGGGAGCACTGAACAGCTTCCTGATTACATTCTTGAATTCTCCTAAAAAGACTTGCCTCCTCAGGATTGCTCTAATCTATAGCCAGAGCACAGGAGGTAGAGCTAAAGGATGCTAAAGGATGCTCAGGGCAGATAAAGGGAGGAATTTCAGTTCAGGAATTTATAAACAGAGAGCTGAGAAACAGTTAAGCATCATGCAGAATCAGACTGAGCTCCTCCACAACTGCCTGTGTGTGAGGAGGAGGCTCTCAGGGTCACCACTCTCATTAGGGTGTGCTTGGCACCCTCTGTGTTTGTTCCTGTGTCCATCCTTCCATGCACACCTTCCGGTTTAAGAGAGAGACCTCATGCTAACACAGGCTCAATCCCACTGGACCACAGCACCAACACTGTGAGAGGGACCAGGGAAATGACCAAGCAGCAGAACCTGGGGCTGTGGTGTGCCAAAGTGACACTGCTGGGTGTGTAATGGGCTGCACATGTGTTGTCTGCTTTGTGTGTTTGTGTGAGTGGGCATGAGACATGCCTCAGCCTTCATGGTCTTGAATGACTTTTTTCTGTTTTGGCCAGCATGGGAAGGCTGCCTCCCACTGCTCACCACAGCCTCTCCCTCCTCCCTGGCTGCTGCAAACCTTTCAGCTGCATCCATCGAACCCATGCGAATATTAAAGCTGTTAAATTGATGGGCTGAGTAAATAGGATTAGCTCTGTGTGCCCAAGGGGGGAGGCTGCTGCTTGCACAGACTGATAGGGAGACAGGGGGGAAGGCTGAGGAGGAGAGAGTTGCTTTCAAGCCGACAAGAATATGCTATCTGGGAGGTACACGGATAGCTTCCAATCTGCCCCTGATTGGATTAGACATGCTCCTAAATGTGAAGTGCCTATACAAGTCTGGGGCTTAGCTGGTGCCGGGCTGCTGAGAACCTGCCGAGGTGCTCCCCAAGGATTGCTGCCACCCCGGCGGGCCCTGGAGACGTCTGACTGTCAGGGGGCAGAAAGCCCCTGCTGCTGGGCCCTGTCTCGCCCACCGTCCCAGGCGTCGGATCTTTAACCCGCTCCCGTGAAAGCTGAGATCCTTTGCCTCCATCTGTTCACATGCGATGGCTTTACAATTCCCCTCTAACCTACCAAAGGGAAGCGTGAAGTGATCTCTCGCTGCCTGGTGGAAGGAAATCTCTCCCTCCCGCCATCTCCCCCTCCTCTTTTTTCTCTTCCAGATGAAGAATTTGAATGTCTTCATGGTCTGTTTAAAATATAAAGTGAGTTCTTGACACATTTTTTGAAGCTGTGCTTGTCTGGGCATTGATTATTGTCACTAACAGCGATGTGAGCCAAATGCTTTCCTTTTTCCCCAAGCTTTGATAATATTTCCAAGAACTTTGGCTCCTTTTTTGCAAAGTTAATTCCAAAACCAAAATACTAATAAAAAAAGTTTACACCTAACCTGTTATGGAGGCTATCAGGGAATGGCAGTAGCTTAGTTAGACCTTTCTTAGGTTTGTAGAAAAACAGCTCTAAATATTTTTAATTGGAACAGAAAAAATCTGAGCAAAAATATTGTGTATGCTGAACAGAGGAAAACTGTATCACTGTGATAACTGTGGTTTATTCCATGGATATTATCCTTTACTTATTTTCTAGTCACAGGGAAAATACTGGGGAGGGAAATCTTTGTTTAACATCTATTTTGATAGTAGTTATGCAGCACTCTGATGTCCATATGCTCACTCTAAATTAAACACTGCCCTTGTTTTGGAAACAGATGCTTGCCCTGATATTCTATAGAGGTAAAAGTTATATATCCTTCTTTTCTTTTTTCCCTATTTTTGTTTATTCTGGCTGGAGATAACAGTAACTCACCTGCGAGGTCTAAGCTGCAACAATCATTTGGATTAATAGAAATAGTTGAGAAAAATACAGAAAGGCCCATGAGCTCTGTAGCCTGATACAAAAAAACATTCCTGTTTTAGCCAGGAAGATAAAAAGAAAAAAGAAAGTGATTTCACTTCAAGAAGTGAGTTGTGGAGCCAGAATTCAGATGCTGGTGCTGGTACTGACTCCTAACCTGCTGCTTCTGTTATTTATCCTGGTAAAAGCAGGTGAAAATGTGAGGCAGGAATAGAGCAATGGGAACATCCAGAATGGAACTGCAGCACTTATCTCTGCAGGAAAGGTCTAGGCTTCCTTATCATCACCCAAAAGCTGACTGAGAAATACATCTAGGCTTCAGGGAGACGTTTGTGTCAGAATAATATCTGGCTATGAATACAGCTGTGATGCACCACATAGAAACTCTTAGTAAATTATGTCATAAATAGAATACAAGAACATCCATTGGTGTTAGACACCCTGTTTCCCCCAGCCCAGCCCACATGAACACCTGAGAACATGAATTATCTCCCCATTAATTTAGGAGCTGTGGTGACAACGTTTGGTTGTGCTGTTTTCCCATTAGGCTTGGGGGTATCTTGAGTGGGCCTGATTGCATTACCTTGTGTTGGAAATTGAATTGCAGTGTCCAGTGCCCTTGAACTACTGTGTAAATCAAAATTTCTGTCTAGCAGGCAATGGCATCCTTCACCTTCCTCTGGAATAACTGGATATTAACATACACTCTTCATAGAAGAAGAAATTCCCCTTCTTTCCCATCTTTGTATCAGGTTTAATTTTAAATGATAAGTTAATACAAGTGAATGCAGCAAATTGATGCTTTCTGTGTAAATGTGTGTACCTCAGCAGCCCCCCTCCCCATCCCAGCCAGCATCAGGCTTGGCCAGACCTCTGTGTGGATGTGGCTGTTCCTCTGTGGCCATCCATCCTTCCTTATCTGTGTCACTCCCCTCAGTCCCTCCCCCTTCAACAGACACATCACTGACAGCAGGCAGAGGTGCATGTTTGCTCCATGGGATGTTTGCTTACCTCCGTGTGTTCCTGACACCATCTAACTTTAAGGCTCCCTGCTGAAACCACCGAATGCTCTGCTAGTTCCAAATCAGCCTTCTGGCTCCACCCAGCTTCTTCTGTTTTAGCAGTATTCCCATTTCTTTGCTTGAATAGCACCAAAAGGACCTTGAAGTTCCCCTGAGTTGACTCCATTTTTCTTCCTTTTCTGGCCTCATTAAAGCTGTTCTTGATTTTATCACTTCTTCCTGCACTCCTGCACTTGAATGTTGTGTAATTATATCAGATAACCTATTCAAACAAAGGAAGGGGAAATTAGAGATGGAAAGGCTTCTTTAGATTGAGGAGACAAGCCCCACTCCCTTGGGAAGAGGGCAGGAAAGGACCATGCACTCCTCACTCACCCAAGTGACATGGGGTTCATGTCTCCCTTGAGATCCAGCTACACTTTAAGACCTCACTGCTAGGAAGAATTTCCTGATCCTTTCCTTGACAGTTCCACTGCTTAATTCCTTGGCCCACACCTAGTTTTGCCCTTCAGCACTCAAAATAGTTTCTGAAAGGTTCATTTTTCACATTTTGTAGTTAAGAAAAGTGACACTGAGTAGGGTTAAATGATGGTGGTAGACCCACAGTACTTAAGACATATAGGGATCTCTTGGACACTTAAATTTGCTCAATGAAATCCCAGAAAACATGTCCTAAAATTTGTTCCCAAAACTCACCAAGCACCACTTAAATTAAACATCTTAATTATCCTTTCTGCTCCCATGCAGAAAGTGTGGCTGAGCCCCAAACTGTAGTTCATATGCAGCTGATATAGGGCTTGCCCTATGCACAAAAGTCACTGGTTTGCTGAGCTGGGTTTCAGGTTTCCTGTCATGAATTTGGGGGGGTTTAGGAGTTAAGCAGCCATGTCTGCTCTTTACTCAGCCACACTGAGGTGACATTAGGACATGGCACTGCTCTCCACCGGTTGGCTGCAAGGTCCAGCACAGCCTGGCTGAGTCCCCACTGATTGTTGAGTCACCCTTGACTTGCTGTGTGGATCCTTGCCAGGGCCACCTGAACTGCTCCTGCTCTCCTGGCCAGGCACTGCTGCCTCCTGCTCCTCAGCCTTCACATTCCACACTGCTGCAAGCACGTGAACAATGCATGGCATGTCTGTGTTGTTCCCACCCAGCCTCCCTGCTTTTACTGGAAATGAAAGTCTTTCCAGGAGGAAGGAATCCCTTGAGATCCAAGCAGAGGTTCCCTCAGCTGGCTGCTAAGAATAAAAGATCTGAGAGCTATTTCCATTCCTGGTTGCACAACACAAAGCAAGTCACTTAACCTTTCCATGCCTTATTTTCCCTCTGGACTGGGGAGAGGCCCTACAAGTGTGGGGAATGTGGGATGAGCTTCAGCTGCAGATCCCACTTGATCTGTCACCAGAGGATCCACACTGGGGAAAGGCCATACAAGTGGGGGGGAATGTAGGATGACCTTCATCCAGAGGTTGGATTCACACAAAGGAGAGGCCCCTCCGCTGCCCCAACTGCAGGAAGGGCTTCAACCGCAACTCCATCCTCGTCATGCATCCACACCGGGGAGAGGCCCTGCGAGTGTCCCACGTGTGGGCAGAGCTTCACCCAGAGCTCTCACTTGACCCAACACCATAGTATCCCACATTTTTTGGGGAAATGCTGTGGTGTAATACCAGGGCAGGCCTTCAGATGCCTCTGAAGGCTGCAACTGATCCATACATAAGCTGGCTGCCATCCTCTGGGCTATGAAGGACCCACATGAGGGATGGAGCAGCTCTGCTGTGAGGAAAGGCTGAGAGGATTGGGATTGTTCAGCCTGGATAGGAAAAGGCTTTGGGGTGACTTTATTGTGGCCTTCAGTACCAGAAGGGAGCCTACAGGAAAGATGGAGAGAGACTGTTGACAAGGGCCTGGAGTGACCGGACAAGGGGCAATGGCTTAATTCAAAGTAGGTTTACTTTAAAGAAGAAATTGTTCCCTGTGAGGGTGGTGAGGCCCTGGCGCAGGTTGCCCAGAGAAGTTGTGGCTATGACATCCCTGAAAATGTCCAAGGCCAGGTTGGATGGGGCTCTGAGCAACCTGGGACAGTGGCAGGTGTCCCTGCCCATGGCAGGGAGATGGAACTGGGCAATCTTTAAGTTTACTTCCAACTCAAACCAGTCTGTGACTCTGTGCCTCTTTTGCCCTTATCACCCTGGAGTCTCTCAGCATTGAATGCTTTCCAAATTCTACCCTCCAGCTGAGTAGTTCAATTTCTGAGTATTTTCTCCCAGATGTTTGAGAATCTTTTTTTTTGCCAAACAGTATTTCCAATTCCCTCTGTACTGTCTGTCCATCCCCACTGTGTTTTTGTATAATATGCCAACATTTTGATCTTCTTACTCATGTAAGCTAGCAATTCCTAGCAGGAGTTTGTCCCTCTATTTCCATTCTATTCCATAAGAGCCTTGCAGTACTCTTTAGTCCCCCCCCCCACCTCATTACAGATACAGATAAAACCAATTTTACCAGCAGTCCAACTCTGACCTCTATCAGACTACTGTACACTCTCAGAACTACCCCTTGCACAGCAGCTTTCAGTTCCCTCTACATATCTGACTCCCCAGCTAGGCTGAATTTAGTTTTCACATTTCATTTCAAGGTTCTGCATCTTCTGCCTCTTTGTTCATTAATTAGATGAACAGGCTTGGACAGGTTTATCTAAAAGGCTGAGGCTTTGAAAATTGTCCTTCGATTATGAGTTTTACATGATTTTAAAGCTCACAAGTGAGGCTTTCTTTGGGATTTGTCAAATGAGAAATAGGCCCACACAGAGTTTTCTACAGCTAGCCAAAATGCAGAGGGGCTGGTTTTATGGGTACATATTCTTACTGCAAGAGGCAGTGAGACAGAGAGAGTGTTCACAGAATCATTTAGGCTGGAAAAGATCTCCCAAGATCATTGAGTACAACATGTGACCAATCACCACTGTGCCAACCAGATCAGAGCTCTGATTCTTGAACACCTCCAGGCATGGTGACTCCACCACCTCCCTGGGCAGCCTGTTCCAATGCTTGACAACCCTTTCAGTGAAGAAATTTTTCCTAATATCAGGCCTGAACCTCCCCAGACACAGCTTGAAACCATTTCCTCTTCTCCTGTCCCTTGTTCCCTGGGCGCAGAGCCCAATCCCCCCCAGCTGCTCCCTCCTGTCAGGGAGTTGTGGAGAGCCAGGAAGTCCCCTCTGAGCCTCCTTTTGTCCAGGCTGAGGTCCCCCAGCTCCCTCAGCCACTCCTCATATGACTGACTCTCCAGACCCTTCCCCAGCTCCATTCCCTTCTCTGGACACCGTCCAGCCAGTCCCTCAATATCCTTGTCATGAGGGGCCCAGAATAGGAGACAGGATTTGAAATGTGGCCCCCCCAGTGCCCACAGCAGGGGGACAGTCACTGCCCTGGCTCTGCTGGCCACACCATCGCTGATCCAGGCCAGGTGCCATTGGCCTCTTGGCCACCTAGCACAGCTAGCTCACATTCAGCTGCTGTTGTTGAGAACCCCCAGGTCACTTTCATCTGAGACAGAGCTCTAGGATGGATAGCCATGGGATGGACAAGCTTGCAGTGCAACTGCACCTCCCCAGCAAACACACACATCCATGCCTTCTTCACTCCATGAGGAAGAAGCAAAACCGTGTTGCCATCCCAGAGGGTGCTCTGGGATAACAGCAGGACACAGCTGATTGCAGCTGGGCGTGATGGAAGATCACGCTCAACCCTCTCGATAAGCCCTCCCATCCCTGCAGGAGGTGTCCCTCCGCTGCTCTGCCCCTGGACTGGAGGCACACAAAGCAGTGTCCGGCTGGCTGAGGCTGTGGCAGAGCTCAGGGAGCAGGGACGGTGCCGGTTCCTGCCGCGGGAGGCAGTGCCCGGCGGGACGGTACCCAGCAGAGGGCAGCGGTGCCCGCGCTACCGCAGCCGCCCGACCGCGGCTTTCCCACACACCAATCCCCTCCAAAAACCACCCTGCATTGCCTCTAGGCTGGCAAACAGCCCACACGTGTAAACCTGCTCTCCTTCCCTTTGCAGCTGTAGTCTCGACCACCCAAGCATCGACATCTGCCAGCACTTGCTGACCAACCAGCTGGGGTCATGGCTCCTGGTTGTTCAATCACAACATCTTGAAATGGCCTGGTTTGGAAGGGACCTTAAAGATCATTTCATTCCAACCCCCTGCCATGGGCACGGACACCTTCCATTAGACTAAGTTGCTCAGAACACCATCTAACCTAGCTTTAGTCCTCCTGTCACTTGAACAGCCATGTGTAAGAAAGCTTAGGCATGAAGGAGGATAAAGTGGGAGTACTTCTAAATGCCATCCCCCCCTTCTGGGAAAACTGGTTTTCTCAGGGAAAAAAATAAAACTGTGACCTAGTGGTTAATTTACATGCAGAGGAGTCAGGAGTCAATTTTAATGTGGTTTGAACTGGTTCATTCATATCTAATTAAAACAGTAAGGGGAGGAAGGCTCATTTTATGCTCAGTTAATCAAAAGACTGCAGCAGCTACTTCTTTTCCTCTGGGGATATTGATAACTGCTGAATTCAACCCTCTGGAATTTGGCTGGTTAAACTATTCCTCTCCAAAATCCGTGAAGCTTAAATCCACTTGAAGTCTTATTCCAACCCTGAAATACATCTGATCCCAGCCCTCAAACCCATCTCTGTTTTGATACATTATAGATGGCTGGTCCTGTGCCTACAGGCTATTGCAGAATCCCAGAATAGCCTGGGTTGGAAGGGACCTTAAAGCTCATCCAGTTCCCACCCCACTGCAGGGACACCTTCAACTATCCCAGCTTGCTCAGAGCCCCATCCAGCCTGGCCTTGGACACTTGCAGGGATGGCACAGCCACAGCTTCTCTGGGCAACCTGTGCCAGGGCCTCACCACCCTCACAGGGAAAAATTTCTTCCTAATATCCAATCTAAACCTACTCTCTATCAGTTTGAAATAGATTAATACATATCAATAGTGGGATACTCAGAACTTAGCTAGAGAAGATCCTGGAATTCTTTTTTTTAAGACAGAAATTAGCTTGTCTCTAAGTGGAGTCTAGGACTTCACAGATGTCTGTGGATCTCAATTATTCTGTCACCTTCTGAATTTATGGCTCAGATGCTGCTATTCATGTATATGCTGAATATTCCATATGGGAAGGAGGTGGTGAGAAGGACCTTCAGCCCTTCCCACCCTTTCTACCCAGTCTCCTTGGACTCACAGTGTAGCCTAGTAAGCACTGAAATCTACTTCCCTGTTGAACAGCTCTGCATTTTGTGATCCTGTGGCAGGACAGGGAGCTCAAGGTGGTCCTTCATAAAACACTGGCATGTTGCTATTCTTATTCTCCTGGAGTTGGACTCCATGATCCTTGTGAGTCCCTTCCAATTCAGGATATTCTATGATTCTAATTGGATGGGAACCATATGTCATGTTGTAAATAAGGATCTTGCAATGTTTCTACAAACCTTCAAGGACCTGCCAGACAGGTCAGTATTAATTTCCTATTGACAGAAGCAAAAGAAATCAAGATCTTAGGGTCTTATAACAACAACAACATGTAATTTCTTAAAAACTATAACATAGAACAATAAATCCTTAATTACTGTTAAAATTTGTCTTCAGAAAGATGAAAATACAAAAACTTTAGAGAAACTTGTCTGTTTCTTCTAATGATACCATCTGGATTTATAAAGGGTGTTTTCCCTCCCTATAAAACTGACCTCACTTATAAGGACAATCACATGCAAAGCAGCAGAAGTGATCAGTAGACCAAAGTAAACTGATTAACCGAACTGATGAAAAATGGGCTCTAAATTCCACTATATTTTCTTAAAAGCTGCTTCTCTCAGGCATATGCAAACAGCTTAGTAGAAATAGTTATAGAATCACAGGACCTCGTTCTGCTTTCCCATCAGAACAATTCTGAAGTAATTCCACTAAAGTGAGCAGAGTTACACTGATGTGAGATCACAGTCAGTCAGAAATGGAAAATTCCTAATAGCTTATCCAGTTCATAACCCTAGGGCTAGCATACAGTTATTCCTTGCACTAAAACCACATTTAATTCTTCCAAATATGAATAGTGGAAAATGGTGCTTGGGAGGTGTTTTGGTCACTTAGTGGAGTTTCTTTAATTCCTCATCCAATTTCTCTTTTTTGGGAAAATCCTTGTTTTTGACTGAAAGCCAAAACCTCAGCTACATTGCCCAATAAATGAAATATGGAACAAAATGGATATGCCACATAATAAGAGTGTAATTCTGGGTGCCTCATGTGCCTGTCCTCCACCCGGTGCTGGTTGTGGATTCTCATTAGGCTGGTGACACATGGAGGCTTAAGAGAACTTATTGTAAAGACAAAGCAACAGGACAATACCAGACACATTGAGGTGTCACCTCCAGGGCTCTGCAGCAGAATTCCTTGTATGTAGCATTGGGTTAACACATGGCATAGCATCTATCCTTTTGTCAGAGGCATTTCTGCTTTCCAGTGAAGTGCAGTAAAATCTTCCTCAGTGAACACACTCTTCTGTGAGATCTGCTCTGTCTGAAACAGCTTTTCCTGCCGAAAAACAATTTCAATAAAAACATTTTAATCAGACCTTATGGTAAAGAGATTTCAAACAAAAAATAAACTCTCTTTTTTTTTTTTTTTTTTTATTCTGGTAATACCTAATTATATCTATTTCGTTGTTCTCAGGCACAAGGGCATTGCTAATGTGTCTGACACATGAACACTGAAGTTGGGCAATGTCCTTTTACTCTCTCCGTGCTTCCTTAGTACCAGAGGTGTTTTCCAAGACCCATTTCTATGGAGGCACCTGGGGCATCACATGGTTGGTGTGCACTGCTTCCTGAATGTAAAGGGGCCCATACCAGCAGCTCTGGAAAAAGCTTAGATGCTAAACAAGATTCCAAAAATAAGTTTCTATGAACTAACCATTTGTCTTCCACCTTTAAAAGCAAGGGTCTAAAATCAATCAGCTTGTGCAAGTCCTTGCTGAAGCATGTGAGATAAATGTGACAGTAAATCACACAGGCCACTAAGCAGAGTCTGATACCACTTCCCTGTGAATGAAAAGCAGTAAGAAATCTCACAGCTGCTGTTCCTGCCCTTCAGCAACTTTTAATTTTTATTGATTGACATGACACCTACGCGCCACATCATCCACAAGAGGCATCAGGTCTGTTTCAGGAAAAGCAAATTATTTGGTATTGTCAACAGCTGGCAGAGGCCACCAGGAACTGCTTCTTCATTCATTTGTTTTTCTCAGACACCTATAAAGAGCTGTCATCACATATCAAACGAAGCAAGTATCGGACAGCATGTGTGTCTCAATGCTGGCACACAGCCTCCATCACTGGGAGGCATGAACTGAGGCATGCCAGCCATGGCAAGTGAGCAAAGTGGGGACAAAGTGAGTCCTGGGGCAGTTTGGGGCACCTCAATATAAGAAAAATATAAAGTTATTAGGGAGTGTCCAAGAGAGGGCTACGAAGATGCTGAGGGCACTAGGTCTGTTCAGCTGGAGAAGAGCAGACTGAGGTCAGAGCTCACAGCCGTTCTGCAGCTTCCTCACAAGAGGAAGAGGAGGGGCAGGCTCTGATCTCTGCTCTGTGTGACCAGGGACAGGACCCAGCTGGAGCTGTGTCAGGGCAGGGTCAGAGTGGGTATCAGGGAAAAGTTCTTCCCCCAGAGGGTGCTGGGGCACTGAACAGGCTCCCCAGGAATGATCACAGCCCCAAGGCTGCCAGAGCTCCAGGAGGGTTTGCACAGCGCTCTGAGGGATGCACAGGGTGGGATTGTTGGGGTGTCTGTGCAGGGCCAGGAGTTGGACTGAATGATCCTTGGGAGTCCCTTCCAGTTATGGGTATTCTGTGGTTCCAAAGTGAGCTCAAGCACAAACTTTGCAGAGTTGGTTGCCTTCAAAAATCACTGTTGCTGTGGATGGAATAGCAAGAGGACATGGTGAAGAGTTTGGACTTTCTGAGACCAAGAGAAGGCAGCTGTGCTGAAGGCTGTTGCCTCAGTGACACTAATACTTGCATTTCACTGTAAACTGATGGTGTAAAAGGACTTTGCATTATTAAATCAATAGTTAGTCCCTTGTATTATTTGCCCTGAAATAAACTGGGCTGTGAAGCTCTCTTTACCTGTGCCGATCCCTAATTAACAGTTGTGGAAGTACTGTGCATTTGTGAGCAGGATTACCAGGATATATCCCCTGATATGCATAAAAGAGACATATGGAATAAAGTTTTGCAATGTGTGTGCAAGCCATTTTGGCCAGTGTTAAAGCCAAAAGGCCACATATCCTTACTGATGCATCGTGCTGCAGTAGTGAAGAATGAAGTGTTTCACTGGGGTAACAGAGGGAGCTGGAGGTGAGTGAAATACATTTTCCAGATTGGAATGTGGTCAAGATAGTGAGTAAATGCCACTGCTGCTGAGGAAGGACCACAGATGTTCCTGAAGAGATCATTGGCTGGGAGTTTGGTTTCTCAGTTGTGTCCCAAATCCAGCAGCTGGAGCAGCACAGTCCCCCTTAGCACCCCTTGACTCAGCCCTGACTCAGAGGGAAGAATTGTGCCCACTGAGTCACAAGCTCAGCCTCCTCCAGCTCTGCCTCCTTCTCCTGGTGATCCACTCAAGCCCAAACCTGCACAGCAGATGGGAGCTGACAGGGCTGAGCCTGAGCAGGATGGGTGGCACAGAACAAAGCCTTGGCAGTGCCAACATGTCCAGATGACCCATAGGACAACTGTGTTTAGGGGGTGTGCTGTGGGATTTATGGGATGGGCACCATGTTCACGTCAAGTATAGCTCACTCTGGATGTTCAGTCTGCTCTCTGGGGCTCCACAAACATGGCCTGGGTGCTTTGCACAGATTGCTGATCCCAAGCTTGTACCATGCAGGGACAGGACTGAGCCAGAGGAATGTTACTGTCTCCCAGCCACCTCCTCTGGAAATGTCTGAGATTCCCAGAAAAGATGAGAAAAAGCACAAAACCCACACTATGCTTGATCTGGACTGTGCTTAGTTTATCTCTTTCCCTTGAAACTATACTGAACTCATTTTGGGGTGGTGAGAAGGGAGCTTGCACTAGAAATAGAAGATCTATAATTAACACATGGTCCGAACACAAAATAGAACCACAGAGGCCTCTCAAAGTTAGTAAACTTTGCTTGGAAGTGCATTCCAAGTTTTATCAGATTTCTCTCATCTGCAGAAACAGAACTTCCTAGATCTCTTATACTTGCAAGCCCAACAGACTGAACCCAAATACATACTTCAGTTTTATGATTAAAAATATCCTCCACTGACACACATCGTGCACATGTAAGTAATTTCAAGTCTTCAAGTACTAACCCTTCCCACCCTGAAGCAGGGGTGAATTCCTCTTCCTCTCTCACAGGCCTGCTACCATTATGCCAGCTTTCATTCTGAAACCCAAACTCATGTGAAAAACACCCAGGTTAGTGAATCTGAAACTCAGCCTCCAACCATTCAGTAACCCAAATGAAAATGCTGTGTGTCTGTTAACCCATTCTTGTTTTCTCCTCTCAGGAGCAGGCTGCTTATTCTCCCAGCAGTCCAGCTCATCCTGCCATTTAGGAAGTTGAACCTGTATCTTTCCATGTCTCCCAGCAGGCATGTATCTGAAGTGCAACAAGAGCAAGTGCAGGATTCTGCACCTGAGGAGAAATAGCCCCATGCCCCAGCACAGGCTGGGGGTGACCTGCTGGCCAGCAGCTCTGCTGAGAAGGACCTGGGGGTCCTGGTGGACAACAGGCTGGCTGTCCATGAGCCAGCAGTGCCCTGGGGGACAAGAAGGCCAATGGAATCCTGGGGTGCACTGGGAAGAGCAGTGCCAGCAGGTCAGGGAGTGATCCTGCCCCTCTGCCCAGCCCTGGGAGGCACATCTGCAGTGCTGTGTCCAGTCCTGGGCTGCTCAGCACAGGAGCGACAGGGAGCTCCTGGATTGGGGCCAGCAGAGGCTGCAGAGATGATTTAGGGCTTGGAGCATCTCTGGCAGGGAAAGGCTGAGGGAGCTGGGGCTGTCCAGCCTGGAGAGGAGCCCCAGCTGAGAGGGGCCCTCAGCCCTGGGTGTCCCTGCCTGCAGGGAGGGCTCCGAGCAGGGCCCAGGCTCTGCTCCAGGGGCCCAGCAATGGCACCAGAGGAACGGGCAGGGACTGAGCCCAGGAGGTTCCACCTGGGCAGGAGGCAGAACTGTCCTGGGCAGTGACGGAGCACTGAACAGATTGAACAGAGAGGGTGTGGAGTCTCCTCACTGGGGATATTCCAGACCCCTCTGGACACAATCCTGTGCCCTGTGCTCTGGGATGGCCCTGCTGGAGCAGGGAGGTGGGACTAGATGACTCTCTGTGATCCCTTCCAACCTGAGCCATCCTGTAAATCTGTCGTTCTGTGGAATGAAGTTTCCCTGATTTTCAGAACTGTTTTTTCTGTATTTCTCACTGTATGGCCAAGAGCATGACCTCAGATGCTGTAAGTGGTGCTTTCTTACCCAACTCCCCTCAGGCCCAATGCTTCTGCTGCTGCTGCCTGATGATGTCCACATGAAAAAGTTTGTGGAACAAGTTTCAAGTGATGGAAGAGGAAGAGAAAAGTAGGGTTGAAGCCTCCAGAAGTCCTGACCACAGGATAGGATGAAAGAAACATCAGATCTATTGAAGAATTAATCAATATTTCTGCCTTTAGTTTTTCCCACATATAAAATTAATAGAATAATGTTTACTTTTTGAGCTCTTGTAGTATTGTGATTAAAAATTCCTTATTCTTTTTAAAGGCCTATGAAGTATGTGCTATTCAGAGATACAGGTGGGAAAGATTGCCAACATACATTAATATCCAGAGAGAAGACAAAGAAATGAAAGCACAGGTGTTAAAGGTGCCAGAAAGAATTAAAGATGGAAGCAGGAAGGAACAAAGATTATTAGAGATATCTAACTGCTGGACAAAAAAGGGAGGGGATGAATATGATATGGAAAAGATAAAGAAAAGATAACTTTTCATAAAGATAAATGGACAGGAAAAAAAAAAAACAGTAACAAACAAGGACAAAGAAAAAAACAAGTGAGGGAAGAACTGAATGAAGATGAAAGCACTGGTTTCCCTAAGTAGGACTGGTTACCATGTAAGTACCACCCAGTGGGCTGCACATGACAAGGAGAGGGCAGAAAACAGAAAAATGAAAGAAGCAGGAAAGCAGATTAACCAGGAAAAAAATGTAAGCTCAGCCTAACATCTTAATGATTTTTAAAAATTATTTTGTCAGTAGCTGTGGTTTTCTTTGGGGAACCAATGTATTTTGTTAAAAAGAAATCCCAACAAAAATCTTCAGTATTGGTCAAAAAGAAGTAGATAAAACCTAAGCTTGGTAACCCAAAACCTTTCTGCATTATACTTAAAACTTCCATGTTTTTAGAGTTTTTTATGAAAACCTGATGTTTCTGTGGGAAAATCATCACTTCCCAGACACATCTATTTTTAGGCCTGTGTTCTCAATTAGCCTGGTACTGATTTGCAGCACCACAGCAACAGGGTGTGTCAAAGGGTTACAAAGAAGCCTGCCTGGCATTAAAAACCCACCCTGATGACTTTACGGTAGCTGCCAGCCAGCCTTTCTTTTTGTCTCTGCATCTCAGAAGAGAAGTATGGGGTGTCAGATATTCTGGTGAGAACTTGTCATGGCACAGGATCATGGTGTGAAAGAAAGTGAACTCTAAAAGCACAATGTAAAAGAATTATAGCATCATGGAGTGGGCTGGATTGGGAGGGACCTTAAAAGATCAATCAGTTCCAGCCCCCTGCCAGGGGCAGGGACACCTTCCACTATCCCAGGCTTCTCCAAGCCCCATCCAACCTAGTCTTGAACACTTCCAGGAATGGGGCAGCCACAGCTTTTCTGGGCAACCTGTGCCAGGGCCTCCCCACCTTGAGAGGGAAAAATTTCTTCCTCCAATCCAATCTAAACCTCCTCTTTGTCAATATGAAGCCATTCCCCCCTGTCCTGTCACTCCAGGCCCTTGTCAAGAGTCTCTCTCCATCTTTCCAGTAGGTTCACTTCAGGTACTAGAAAGCCACAGCTGGGTCACCCTGAGGCTGAACAATCCCAATTCCCTCAGCCTTTCCTCCCAGCAGAGCTGCTCCATCCCTCTGATCCCCTTGGTGTC
Organism: Molothrus ater; assembly: GCF_012460135.2. Taxonomy (NCBI): domain Eukaryota; kingdom Metazoa; phylum Chordata; class Aves; order Passeriformes; family Icteridae; genus Molothrus; species Molothrus ater. The sequence continues at coordinate 58,572,502 of NC_050482.2, read as the reverse complement.
CCTGCTCTGGACTCATACCTTAACAAAGCTGAATTCTGAATTGCACTTTGATCCCAGCATCATCTGTAAGTAATCCTTTTGCTTCTGCCTTTACATGTCTGAATCATCAGCTAAACTTGCTCTGGGAGAGAACCTGTAGTGGCTCTGTCAGAACAGACAACTGCAGTGCTAAATGTGAATAAGTCACCCGAGCAGAAATTTGTCCTAGTGGCACTGTTCCCACTTACAAGCTTTGTGCTTGAGGGGATGAGAAAAGCTGTCCAGATGATCCTGGGAAAGTTTGTACACACAGCAACTCAGCCAGCAAAGTGCTGGGCGTAGCATGCTGCCCAGAAGTGGATGTTCAGCCTTGGAGCAGGTTGGATCCTGGATCCATGGATCTGCTCCAGCACCTGCTTCACCTTGGTGACCAGAGCAAAGCAGAGAGCCAGGAGGGCACCATGCAAGAAATGAGCCAGCCACCAAAGGGCTCTGGAATGTTTTGGTGGACACATGTATCTCCTTCTGCCATGTGGTTGAGTGTTCAGAGTCATGATGGGTCCAAATCTCTCTCATCCCACTGATTACCCTGAACCTCTCCACTGGGCAGCCCCCAAGCTCTCTGGCACTGCCAGGAGATCATAACCCAGCACCTTGCTGTGATGGAAACCCAGAAACTGCTTCTCTGAGCTTCACCGACCTGGCACAAGGGAGCTCTTGTATTTGTCATCACCGCTGTTGCTATGGCCACGGCACACAGGTATAAACCTTGCCCAGAGGACATTGTTACAGGAGGGCAGGGTGCAGCCCAGGAACCAGTAGTGCTTTACTGACATGATTTATCTCTGTGACCCGTCCAGGGCTCTGGAGTTTATCCATTCAGTTGCTACTGCAGGAAGTCTCCTTACGATAGAGCCCTCAGCACATTTAGTAATAATATTTCACATCTATATTGGGCTCTGTGCATTCCAAGTGCAATACAAACTCATTCATCTTATCTTTTTATCTCATGACAGTTGCCTGCAGTGCTGAGTTGGTTTGATCCCAGCCTCACAGGCTTTTCAACAGTGGAATTGCTACCTGACTAATTATCCGTCTAAGTCACAGTGAGGGACTGGTGGCTGGGCTCCACTCTCAGTTTTAACCAGCAACTCCTGCCACTCCAGTGAGAGGGCTCTCAGTCTTTCTGACAAAGACAATCTTGGAGGAGATTTTCACTTAATTTGTTTTAGGGTGTTCACTAGGAGCAAAACTCGTTTCAGATATAGAAATACACTTGCCATTGATCCATGGGAAACACAGTCAAGCATCTCTGTTTTAATTTTACCCACAGGAGATGATGCTTACACAGGTCCAGCTTGTATTGCTCCTATCCTTTCTCCATTTGCTGCACAAAAGGATGCACTAATTCAGTGTGGAGTCTGTGGCCATGCCTTTAGAGATTATTTATATTAAACTGGTAGGTCACTAGCTGCAAATAAGGGATAATATTTTCCATAGCAGGCACTCTTGCATGCTGCATGCAGCTCAGGTATTCAAGTCCAATAGTCCACCCAGACTGGAGGAGCTGCAAAAAGGATTTCAGTGAAGGTGTACAAGGAGTGGCTGCAAAGGACGGGAGAAAAATTAGCAAAATGTTCAAAATTGTTAAGAAGAAGTAGGTCCTAAAAGTTATAACTATCACAAGGTGATAATTTTCAAGAGCTGAAATGAGTTAGCTCTGTCAAAGAAAATTAAGACAAATGGAACAAGTGATCTCACACTAAAAACACAACAGAAAGTGGCTTATTTAGCTTTTTTTTAACTTAGGGAAAAAAATCTTAGCAGGTATATGACTTTTTCAGGTTAAACACATAATTTGAAACTTTGGTCTTTAATATTAATGCTGACCACTAGCATGACAGATATGAGTAAAAAGAATGCTCCATGCTTGAGTTTTCCAAACTTAGTTTATCCTAAGGAACGGAAAAACACACAGGAAGGATCTCTCACTGGGCATCATCTCTGCCATCATATTGGCTGCCTTCAGGACTCTGCTTCATTGCAGCAAAATGAAACAGATCAGCACCATAGTTACTGTTTTTAAAGTGACTTCCAAGAATTTTCTTATCAGGATTAAAATGAAGCAAATTACATAATGCTGTGGAGCCTGGATCCAGCAACTCTTAAGGCTGCCAGAAATATCAGCTGTGTAATACAGATGGGCTGTATTTGGTGAGACTGAAACACATTTAGAAAATGCGTTAAAAGTTTGGGTTTTTTTCTGAGAGGCCTCTTGCAGCCTGCTATCCCCAGTTTTTGCTACCTCAAGCTTCACTCACAGACTTGGAAAACTGTTCATCAGGAATTTTATGTTTAGTTACTGTATTAAAAGTTCCTTAAAACCTGTCAAGCTACTTTTTGCACAGAATTATAGAATGGTCTGGGTTAGAAGGGACTTTAAAGATCACCCTGTTGCAACCCCCTGCCATGGGCAGAGACACCTTTCACTATCCCAGCTTGCTCAGAGCCCCATCCAACATGGCTTTGGACACTTCCAGGGATGGGGCAGCCACAGCTTCTCTGGGCAACCTGTGCCAGGGCCTCCCCACTCTCACAGGGAAGAATTTCTTCCTGATATCCAATCTGAACTTCCCTTCTGTCAGTTTAAATCCACTCCCCCTTGTCCTGTCACTACAGTTCCTGATGAAAAGTCCCTCTCCAACCTCCCTATAGGCCTTTCCCTATAGACTGTAGAGGAGGTGCTCTGAGGTCTCCATACAAGCTTCTCCTCTCCAAGCTGAGCAGCCCCAAGTCTCCAAGCCTATCTCCACAGGGAGGGTGCTCCAGTCCCTTTATCAATTTTGTGGCCTCCTCTGGACTTGCTCCAGCATTCCATGTCCTTCCTATGTACATTTATACATCATCGTTACTTTGTAGTGGAAAGGTAAGTTTGACACAGAACTTGCTATTTAAGACCATGTGGGATCTTGCATCCACTCCTGATGAAGTCCTAGTGACCCAGGGCGAATACATTTTTATGCTACTATTGCCAGTTCAATATCTTCTGTTGTGTATGTTGTGTCTTCAGCATCTTCTTTGTGGACCTCTTTCTTCCTCTAACTGAAAACCTGATCTGTGGAGAGGAACTCTACCACTAAAACCACACTCCCAGCTCCAAGGATTTGGTTGACTTACCTACCCAGAATAATATTGTCTTTCTGGCTTTCACTGAGTAAGTCCATGACAGAGCACGATCTGAAGCCACGGTTGCTGTATTGTGTAAGACAATTTGTCAGGTATGTGTAGCCCTAGTGCTTTGGAGACATGTATGGACAAATTTGGTGAGCTGGAAAAAACCCATTTCATGCAGCCAACAAAAGCTGCAGTGATTCAATACCTCTATTTCTTCTCAAGAGAGGCCCTGTTTCTTTGTCCAAGTTATTGATTCAAGTCAATTCTGTGTGGGAGTATCTGGAAACGCTATGGCTTCAACATTGTGCTTGAGGAAGCCTGAAGTTTGAAAAGGTCACCTCTGCTAAAACACAAATGTGACTGTTCCCAAGTCCCACCTTTCTGTCACCACTAGAGACAACTGTTTTAACACCCATAAAGAGGACTGTCCTCACTGCTGTTCGGTTTTGGCCTGAGTGGGAGCTGATCTGTGAGACTCTTGGTCTCAAAATGATCTTCCCAGTTTGGCAGAACTAGGTTGGTGACAGCTAAGCTTCTTTTGGTGGCCTGAGGCACACGTTCTGCCTAGGAGACTTCACCAGGAGGCTCCTGGGCAGGTCCCCCAGCTGGAGAGGCACTGCCCTGCCCAGCCTGTCCTGGAGAAGGGGCTGGCACCATGGTTGGGCACCATCTGCTGCAGCCTCTCCTCAGCTGCCAGTGCTGTTTGGGTGCCCGTGGGGATGTGAAACTGCTGTTTGCCCACGAGGTGTAACTGTTTATCAGCCCAGCCTACCACGTCCTTGCTGCTCCCTGAGCACGGTTATTGCTGTTCCAGCCTTTGATAAGGCGAGGGCTGAGATAGCTACTGTACTTTCAGGCGAGGCTCCAAGTCAGCGGCTACCTTTCATCTTCATTTTATTGCCAAGGACAGGGACACACGGGCCAGACCACTAGCTAGCTAATAAGTAATAGGGAGCTTTGCTGAGTCCCACAAGCCTCCTCATCAGGTAGTACATTTTTCCTCCATATAGATGTATATACATTTTTTTGATATCTACAGCTCCCACATCGTGAGGAGCAGGCGAGGGCCAGCTCATGGTGTGTGTGTGTAGGCTAGTGGAAATGCATGTCTGCAAAGGGACTCAGCTGTAATTGGGTAACTTGACAGGTAGAACAAACTCTTGCAGCCCTTTGCTCTTTCCAGTTCCCAAATATGACAGCTTAATAATTTCCTAGACACAAAATGTCACAGAGATAAAGCAAAGTTTATAAAGGACGGCTGGTCACATCACAGAAAAATCTGGTGATATATAAAAGCAAAGAAACTCAAAGTTCAGGAAGCATTTGTTTTCCTCTGAACTTCCCTCCTTCCTCTCTCTCAGCACTCACAAAGCTGGAAATTCGGCCTGACGGTTCCTTAAACAAATATAACTCTGTCCTTTACATCACCATACGGTTCACCATCAATGCCACATTAGGTAAACTGTGAAAGTCAAAACCCAGTTGCTTTGTTCCAGGCCTTCATATGTACAGAGGTGCTGGAATTTTGCTGAAATAACTGAAATAGGAGTTTCCTGTAATAAGTACCTTGTAGCTTTATGTATCTTGCAGTATGACCAAACACATTCAAATTTAGACATGATTTTCTTCCCGCCAAAGTGGAAGCATCTTGGTGTCCTCAAAGCCATATTTCAGCTGACAGGAGAAGCACTTCCTCACTATGAGGGATGGGGTCACAGCCTTTCACCTCCCTTCCAGGGACATCACTTACAACTCCATGGAGGCTCATCAGCCTCCTCTGCTCAGATTCCCAACCCATTAATCTGGGTTGTATCACTAAATTTTAGCTTAAAAGACAGGGTCTTCTTTTGCCTTTGTGTGTGTAGCACTGATGAAGCCCCCCACATGAAATACCACCACACAAAAATCATCATTGGCAGGTGGCAATTTGGGCCTTTCACTTTTTGGTTTGTGCTGTTTGGGGTTTTTTTGTTGCTTGTGTAACTATTTTGCCAGGTGTTGGGCAAAGAATACATGAGTAGGAGAAAGAGCCCTAGAAGGAGAATGTTTTTCCAAGCAATTCATACCATTAGCTCAATTAAACCTATAGCACATCAGATATTATTTACCTTGAGAGGACAAGGCTTGGTTTTTGTGACATGTATAATTACATCTGTTGATTGCACAGGACTGTCCCTGAGCTCTAGCATGATTAGTCAGGTGGTTTCTTGTAAGTGCTTTTTGGGTCCCTGGATGAATCACTCCAGTTTGTGGTTTGTCATTTCTTAGTATTCTTTTAGCACATCTTAGCCAGCAGAACGATTATCCATATTTGTTTGCTTTTGACTTGACATTCCTTTACCAGAAGAGCTTTGGGGAGGTTGGAGGCTTTCTGCAGTTCACAGTCAGAATGGCAAGATGGGGCTCAGTGTGTTTATTTGTAATGTCTTAGTAACTGCAGTAACACCCTGGGGCCTTCACAGACATGCTGGAGGATGCAGTCCTAGCCGTGGGCAACTTTCATTCTCCATCAAGAGCCATGTGGTATGGGAAGGCCATAAGAAAAGCTCTGAGAACAAGAATAAAAATTACTCCATAAGCTGTGGCTTTCCAGAAGGTTGTAGATACCACAGAATCATGGAATGGTGTGGGCTGGAAGGGACCTTAGAGATCATCTCATTCCAACCTCCTGCCACGGGTAGGAACATCTTCCACTATCCCAGCTTGCTCCAAACCCTGTCCAACCTGGCCTTGGACACTTCCAGGGATGGGGCAGCCACAGCTTCTCTGGGCAACCTGTGCTAGGGCCTCACCACCCTCACAGGGAACAATTTCTTCCTCTTATTCAATCTAAATCTCCTCTCTGTCAGTGTGAAGCCATTGCCCCTTGTCCTGTCACTCCAGGCCCTTGTCAAGAGTCTCTCTCCATCTTTCCTGTGGGCTCCCTTCAGGCACTGGAAGGGCACAATGAGGTCACCCCAAAGCCTTCTCTTCTCCAGGCTGAACAATCCCAATTCCCTCAGCCTTTCCTCCCAGCAGAGCTGCTCCATCCCTCTGATCCCCTTGGTGTCCCTGCTCTGGCCTGGCTCCAGCAGCTCCCTGTGCCTCCTGTGCTGGGCCCAGGGCTGGATGCAGCCCTGCAGGGGGGGCTCAGCAGAGCTGTGGTCATTTTCCTTTATTTAAGTGGACCAAGTCAGGACAAGTAGTGAGACATCACTGGAGGATGAAACCCTGTATTTAGGGTTTGAAAATTCCATAAAAAGAAAATATGCTTGGTTCAGAGAAGTCCAGTTCACACAATATGTATTGCAGCACAGAGGCAGTCCTTTCCTTTAAAATCCTAATTTGAAGCTACCAAATTTGCTCTCCACTTAGATTATTCTGAACACAGCTGTGACAGTATTCAGGACTTGGGCAGCCAGCCACTGACTTTCACCTCTGGATGCTTTCCTGATCTCCTATAACTCACTGCTGACAATATTATTTTGCCTTTTTTTTTCTTTTTAGGAGTGTGGGTGCCTATTAGCTGTTAAAAAGCAATTTACATACCTTAGCTGCACTCAGCCAAGAAGCAGCTACAGAACCCAACCCAATAAATCACAACAAGGGGAAAACAAAGAGGAGATGCAGAGTGAGGGCAGCAGGACACTCACAGTTTTAGTCCAAAGGAAGGGGAGATGAGTGTTTCCAGCAGTTTCCAAGAAACAGTGCTCCCTTATTCAAACTCTGTCACAGTTCTCTGGCATAGTTTCTGTTATCTGGCCACTCTTATCAGTAGTTTCTCCTGGAACCATAAGAAACCACATAGAACATCTTGCTAAGATGACAAAACATTCTTTGATTGCTTTTTAGAAGGCTTTGCTGCAGGTTTAGCAGGATGGATTTACCTTGTGGATTACAGGAAGGGAGTGAGAAGGGGTAAGGCAGCCCTGGTTCAGATCAGCTGCAGTCACTGTGGAAGCTCAGCTACAACCTGAGCCCACAGTACACTCAAAATGAATAATGACACTCAGGATTCACCCCCTTCATGCTGAGGGGAATGGTGGCTCTGGAACTTTGTGGTAGTAACACAGATAAGCTATCTGGCTGCTGGGAGTTTTATTAGAAGCATCCATCTAATAGGATAATCTCAAACTCAAGCAGCTCTCCCAAGGGTCAGAAGCCACAACTATGCTCAGCCCATACAGAAGAACCAAAGGTTTTCTCCACAACAGCTTCCTGTAAAAGTCACACATTTGTCAATACAAAAATCTGCTGGATATTGGAAACAGAGAATGTGGAGAGTATGAAATGGAACACCATTTAAAACAAATAACACAGGGACTACCACCAAGTGTACTACTGGCTTTTATATACAGCTGAGTGAAACCCACTGGAGTTTTCCTGTTTAAAAGAAGCTGCCACATAATTTTGAGATTGTAATCCCAGGGCCACATATTTTAGGAATGTGAGAAGGGACTTTGCCTATGCTTTGGCATAAGATCACATGTGAGTTTACTGAAAACCCAAATTCAAACACAGAAATGGACCAGATTAAATACAAAGGAAAAATGAAAAATAACTTAAGCCCAAATATTGAGGGCAACTAGTGATAAGAAAATGGAAAGTGAGGGACAGATACCAAATTAATAAAATGTTTTACAACAGAACTCTTTCAGAGGAGTACTAGAAACAGAGTAGAAGTCAGCTGGAAACAGCAAATGATGTTGTCTTGCCTGCTTTACTTTCACTGAGCAAAAGAGCAGAGAGTAAACAAAAAGTTCAGGGAGAAAATGCAAAGGTTAGTTCAAAATCCTTTTAGCTTTAAAATTTCAGCAACACATTGGCCTGAAGCTTTAACTCTCTCTGTGTCTCTCTGAGTGGTGCAAAATTCTGTCTCTATTTCCATCAGTGCTTTGTGGGTTGCTCTGAAACTTTGCTCAGCATGCGCTTGCCTTTCCAACAAGCCAGGGCAGCCAGAGGATGCACTCTTTGGTAATATTAAAAGAGCAGAAAACCACTCCAGAAACACATGGCAGGGATGAGTAAGCAAAGCCTTCCTGGTTGTTGATCTGTGATAGACTCAGCAACTTCAGCAGAGGAAATATTTATCTTAGAAGGGTGCACAGCTTCCGTTAGGTTTTCACTGCAGCACTAAAACCTGGTGCTGAAAGCTTTCATGATCAGATGATTTTATTTCTTTCTTCCTTTGAGTCACAGCAGAGCCTTTTGCTGTGTGCTCTACCTGCTTAAGCAAACAGCCAGTGCTATTTGGTAAACTTCATGGGCCATGCAGGAAATTTCTCACAACGGTGCAGTGACAGAGCAAAACATTCACTGCACTGCAAGTTAGCAACACAGATAAATGGCAGAGTAGATTGGCTGGGGTCACAGGTAGGAGACCTCCCCTCCTCCAATAAAAGCTGCCTTCCGAGGCTGGGTCCCTGGAATTCTAACAGTGCTGTTAGGCCAAGAGCAGAGATCCTCATGCCTGTGGTATTTGCTCAGAGGGCATGACCACTTTGGGCAAGTCTTTCATGTGAGTCAGCTTTAGCTGATCCATGGGAAAATTCCTTTGTGTTGTCAGGCAGGGTTTGCTCACAGTTTCAAAGGATAATTTGACTGAAAGGAAAATACATCTAAATTTTAGCATATTTTGGTCTTTTAGCATATTTTGGTCTTTGCACTAAACAGAGTGCAAAGCAAAGGACGCTCAGTTTTTTTGCAGGCCATTTTTAATGAGGAAAGCCCTCTATAAGGAACATGCAGAAATACTCCACCCTATCCCTGGATTCTACATCATCTTTGACCACACCAAATGTCCTATGTGCAAATACCAATGAAATAGATTCAGGTAAAAAGTGTAAGTTCCAATTGTGATGCCTGGAAAAAGTAAAGAGCTAATCCTGCAAACATTTTTTCGTTTGGTTACTCTGTGTCTTGTCAGGTTATTCAGTCACTCAAGAACGGCAGCAGGGTCAGGGCAAAAGCAGGACAGAGCATCTCCCAGGCTGCTTCTGCATCTCTGTGAGAGGAGCATCCAGAAACTTCCACTGCCTCACTGCTGTGGAAGAGCTGTTCATTCAGAACTGAGCAGGGGCACTGGAAATCTTTGTGTCACTTCGTTGCCACATGGCTGTGACAGTCAGGCCTCTGTCAGTTGAACCCACTGCCAATAATGTGCAGCACTAATGAGATGGCAGAATGAAGGTCTGCCTCCTTCCAAAGCCTTCATGTACCTGAAGGGATTCTGCAAGAAAGGTGTGAAGAGACTTTGCATGGGCATGGAGTGACACAACAAGGGGGAATTTATTTAAACTGACAGAGAGTAGGTTTAGATGGGATATTAAGAAGAAATTGTTCCCTGTGAGGGTGCTGAGGCCCTGGCACAGGTTGCCCAGAAAAGCTGTGGCTGCTCCATCCCTGAAAAGCCTTAGGCCAGGCTGGATGGGGCTCTGAGCAACCTGGGACAGTGGCAAGTGTCCCTGCCCATGGTAGGTGGTTGGAACCAGGTGATTGTTAGGATCACTTCCAACCCAATCCATGATTCTGAAATTCTATAACACACATACACCCACCTTGCCCATCCTTGGTGTCCTACTGCCATGTAAACAAATGATGGTCCCTGTGGTGAAGGTGAACATGTCCTGGGCTTTCATAGCCATGCTGCACTGTACCTGAACCTGGCTGAATTCTCCTCTAGTTCAGGTGTTGCTTTCTTTAAAAAGCCAGTTTCCATGATGCCTTAAAGACAAGTTCAGTGACTAGATGGGGTTCATATGTTGGTCAGTGAGAAATCCTGCTCTTCTGGCACAAAGAACTTGAGGACAGTTGCAGGGAATGAAAAGCTTGCAAACTGGATGCATGGCCACAGTAGTTTAGTCACAGACCCCTGGCTAATGTAAATTCTTGAAGCCTTTTGCCTTCAGTGGATGAAACTGTTGTTCTACACCAGATGAAAAGGGCAATACAGTGCATTGTAATCACTCAGCCATCAGTAGTGCCAAGAAAGAAGTTTCTAATCACACTTTTGGTTTTTTCCAGTGTAAGTTGCCAGTCCTTTTTTTGTGAAGATAACCTTCAAAATGCCTTCAACCTCACTGCTGCTGAAAGTTTGTCAAGGTGAGCTCTCTGATAGAAATCAGATTAGTCACTGCTCTTGCCTTTACTCACAACAGGCTCTGAATCTTCAGGAAGTATAAACATGAGAGCCATAGCCTGAATCACAGTCCAGCCCCAGCATCCTCATGAAGTGAAGGATCTGGGTGCTGCTCTGAAGATGTGTCACAGGTGAGGTGAACCCTGTGAGGAGATTTCTGGTGGCCTGCAAATGCAGAGAGAGTAGAGATCCCACTAGATGTCCCTATGCCCCTTTATGCTCTTGCAGAGTGTTGGCATTATGAACTGTCCCAGCTGTGCTCAGGTGCTGGACCTGGAAAATGGGATGGATGGATTCCTGTTACATGGAGCTTAAGGAAGAAGCAATGCATAAACAGCTGGGAGATGCCTGGACACTGCAGCAGTGGAATCCAATGCCTAATGTCTGATGGCTGCCCATGCAAATAACTACACATTACTCAATTCTGCCACACTTTTTGCTCACCAGAGTCTTACAAAGAAGGAGAAGGAGCCTCTGGTAGAGGATGTCCTGGTGGGCACTGAAACTCTCCATATGATGCAGCCCTTCTGGGGATACATGTTGACTAAAAGGGCTTCAGTGACTGCTGATATTCTCACCATTTAACAAGGGTTTTATGAAAACCTGTTTCAGCTTCTTGGCTGTTCATGAAGAATTTGTTCTGGCCACAATTTGCATATTTGGTGTCCCCACAGATGTTTGCAAAGACCTTGTGAGAGTGTGTGTGTGTGTTACTTGCTACAACATGAAGAACTTGAAAAGTAAATATCAGTACATAACATTCCTCAACACAAGTCACTGGAAAATTGTTTGGAGGTTGTGTGTCATGTACACAGAGGTTTCCACAGGTGTTCCCTATAAAGTCCATTGAAAGTCCTTGTTTTACAGAGGCTCCTGTACAACCACTCTCAAGTCCCATGTGCTCAGACTCTCACAGTTGCATGAGGCAAATCAGGATATTTATTTCAGTACCAAATTTTAGATGACGACTGAATCAGTCCTAAAGTGCACAGACATCTAAACCCCATCGAAAATACTGACAAATAAACATATAAACACTCTAAAGAGTTGAGGGTTTAGATATTGTATTGGAAGGGGGCACAATATTCACATTCACAAACAGTAAATTACAAATGACAGCTGGCATGGTTTTACTCTAGAATTGGGAATAAATTAATTTCCAAACTAGCAGAGGCAAAACTCCCACACTAATAAATGATACAGTTATAGAACAAGGGTGAGGGAAGGGATTCTGCCCCTCTGCCCCTCTCTGCTGAGCCCCCCCTGCAGGGCTGCATCCAGCCCTGGGCCCAGCCCAGGAAGCACAGGGAGCTGCTGGAGCCAGGCCAGAGCAGGGACACCAAGGGGATCAGAGGGATGGAGCAGCTCTGCTGGGAGGAAAGGCTGAGGGAATTGGGATTGTTCAGCCTGGAGAAGAGAAGGCTCCGGGGTGACCTCCCTGTGGCCTTGCGGTGCTTGAAGGGAGCCCACAGGAAAGATGGAGAGAGACTCTTGGCAAGGGCCTGGAGTGACAGGACAAGGGGCAGTGGCTTCACACTGACAGAAAGTAGGTTAAGATTGGAAATGAGGAAGAAATTGTTCCCTAGGAGGGTGGTGAGGCCCTGGCACAGGTTGCTCAGAGAAGCAACCATCTTTTAAATGTGATGCAGGCTTTAGACAAGGTGTTTTCTGTGATAATCATTGCTTACTTAATTAATTACTGAAGGGACCCATCTCTTCCTGGCAATTTTAAATCACCTCTTGTGCTTCCAATATCTGTTGAAAAATACTTGGAAGTGACCATAGTGTCATTATGCAAATACAATAACTTGGCTACTAATACTGCAAACAAGGCTGTGTTACATGTACTGTTCAGCTGGAGAAGAGCAGGCTGAGGTCAGAGCTCACAGCAGTTCTGCAGCTTCCTCACAAGAGGAAGAGGAGGGGCAGGCCCTGATCTGTGACCAGGAACAGGACCTGAGGTCATGGCTGGAGCTGTGTCAGGGCAGGGTCAGGGTGGGTATCAGGGAAAGGTTCTTCCCCCAGAGGGTGCTGGGGCACTGAACAGGCTCCCCAGGAATGGTCACGGCCCCAAGGCTGCCAGAGCTCCAGGAGGGTTTGGACAATGCTCTCAGGCACAGGGTGGGATTGTTGGGGGGTCTGTGCAGGGCCAGGGGTTGGACTGGATGATCCTTGTGGGTCCCTTCCAACTCAGGATATTCTATGATTCTATGATGCCATGTTTCATCTCTGATACATGTAATAATTTCTGTGTGACATTGTCAGCCTTAGAAACTCTGAGTAGTGCACTAAGCCAGGCAACTCAAGCCCCCTCACAGGCGTTCTCAGTGTAATTAAAACTAATTAGTGTTTATAGGTACATGCTTACTAGTGCTTTTGATACCAGGGCTAAGAATAATTTGCATATGAGATAGAATCCAGTACTCAAGTTAAGGCCTGTAGAACACATGACTTTTGCCTTTAGTTTTGAAAGCAGAGATTGCTCTCTGGGGTACCTGGATTATTTGCATAGAGGGAAAACTAAAAAAGCCACCTGTCTGCCAAGACCCAGCTTCTTTTTGAGACACTGTTTGCACACAGAACTGCCCAAGGGCTTTGCTACGAGGCAGAGTCTTGGGTTCCTGGACCCAGTAGTGAAAATGAGACCTGGGAGGCAGAGGCAGGCAAGTAGCTGTCAGGACAGGGAATCACAGGGTAAGGGAAATGGCACCATCCCAGCACCTCTGAAGGAGGCAGAGGAGAAAGCAATAATGGCATCAGGAGTCTCAGTTGCTGAAGAGCTGTAGAGAGTCCTGAGCTTGCCATGCAGCTTTTGACATAGTTTCCTATTCCTCAGAATCTCCACAGAACAGCTGTACCCAGCCATCAAAGTATTTGAATACAGGGCACTGTGCCTTCTGCAACGTCCCTGATCTCACAAAAGCATGTCCTGGCAAACAGAGGCCATTCCACCTGAGCAGAAGAACACAGAGGAGAAGACAAGCCTCTGGCACTAATAAAGAGATATCTGGAAATCTGGAGCATTTTTCTTTCCCCCCTGCTCTTCACTTAGGTCACAGCTTGGGCTTTTCTAGTGATGGCTGGGAGCCAAATTCCCTAAAACTGCTAGAAAGGCAGTTCTCATACTATTTACAGCATAACTCAAAGACAGAATTAGCAGATATCTCATGAGTAAGCTCATTCTCATGAGATTTCTGGTCCAACTTTGCACAATGGGGGAGACAGAAGTGTTATGGCAGGACCATCTTAAGCTCCATACAAATATTACACGCCCAGACTGGTGCACTGTGCTTTAAACTGAAGTATTTTAATCAAAGGTGTGCCAGCACCCCAGAAACAGAAAAAGGGAGTTCCCTAATGACACGTTTATCTCATATTCTGGCAGGGAGAGCTTTTCAAAGCCTCTGGTCTGTGTGCTGCACACAGATGGGGCTAGGAAACAAAATGTTTACTAGCTGGTTTTGGTGGGGCTGTCCTTTTTCAGGAGCTAGGAGATGTGTTATGGATTTCTGCCACCACTTTTCCCCAAACAGACCTTCTCCTTTCTCAAGATGAATCATTAATTATTGGGCTATGAGGAAAAAGAAGACACATCCCAGAAAGGTCAGGCTCTTGGGTTTCTGAGGATCCTTCTGGTTTGAACTCAGAGGTGACATGAGCTGGGGTGAGAAGCTTCAGGGTGTGGGTGTTTGCTGCATGTCTCCTACTGTAAAAACTCCAGTGCCAAGGGAACCTCAACCATGCAATGCACCAGAAGTGCTCAGGTGCACCAGGAATGAGTATTTCAGAGCCTCATGGTGCCTCGTGTTGCTCTTGAGGACCAAATAAACACATTTTATGGGTTTGGACCAATGTGCTCGTCCCTCTTCTGGTTTCTGGATTTGCAGATTGGTGTCTGCATTTACTTCCAATTTATTGCCAGGTAGCAAAAGTGAAAACCACACAATTATTCTAGGTGAGCTCCCCATCTAAATTATCACTTCCTTTACTCTGAAAACACAAGGTAAACCTCAATTCATAGGAGCATCTTCTTGCTAAGCAGCTATTTATTTGATAATTCAACAACACTTAAGGTTCTCATGTCAAACTTTAAAGCAATTAAAAATGATTTATGAACTAAAGGAGTATGGCAACCATATGTCAAGAGACACAGGGAGCTTCATGGGCCTTCCTCAAGAGCAGCAGCAGGACTTAAATTTATTTCAGTGTGTTTAGACTTTAGATTTAGCCTTTAAACTGGGCTTAGTGAAGAGTCATTTTCTGTTACTGTTTCTGTTAGAAAGGAAGATCTGTTCCTATGTATACTAGAGACGAGACCGAAATTCTTTTTTTAATATATATTTAAGAGCAGGATCAAACCACTATTTATTTATACACCAATTAAGAAGTTCCATCCTTCCAGCTGGGAAAATGCTGTCAGACCAAATTTGTTACGTACTGTACATTTTATTTTTGGAGCAGAGAGCTAAGAGTAAGTTGAGAGATTTTTTTTTCCCAGCAGAAAAGATACAGTGAATGTTTTCAGGCATTCCTGGAATTAGATCAAGTTTTGAACTAGAGACAAAATTAGTGGCTCACTCATGAAAAACAATGAATTAAAAAAAAGAACAGAATAGAAAAAAATTAAAAAGAATATCAAAACCTGTGTAATTATATTAGTAAGACTAATATTAACAGCAATTAATGTCACTGTTATTTCTTGATCAATGCCTATTGCAATTCCCATTTGGGAATCAATTCCCAAGAAGCTGTGGCTGCTCTATCCCTGGAATTGTCCAAGGCCAGGTTGAATGGGGCTCTGAGCAACCTGGGATAGTGGCAGGTGTCCCTGCCCCTGGAAGGGGGTTGGAACTGAATGATCCTTAAGGTCCCTTCCAACCAAAACCATTTCATGATTCCATGATAGCTGTGGTTTCAAGAAAATTGTGGTAATTTTTCAGCAAATTCTCATTCACTGTTTCTAGCACATCAGTCCCCCTTCTCCATCTTGCTCATGCTTGGTCTTCACAGCAAACAGCTCAGTGAACTTTTTATGGAAAAGCTTTTCTGCTTCAGGGTAAATTCTACTCAAATCCCGCAGAACAGTTCTGTGAGGCAGCTGGAATGAACATTTGTGATTTGCTTTAGAAACCTAACTGCAGGATTTACATTCCTCAGGGAACAGGGACATTAGCTCTGATTACATTTTTTCCAGTAAACTGGCTGGAAGTTCAAATATTTGCAGCAAAATATTTCTGTTGACCACTGAGATATGTGTATGGATCACAACAGTGACACAAATAAATTTTAAATAGATCAATGAGATAACTTCCAGGGCTAGTCAGGAAACAAGGGTTCCATTCCACACCTAAGAAAAAACTGACACTCCTGGGAAAAGTATTACTCAACAAAAGGTGAAATTTCACAAAGTTCCATGATCACCATTTGCAAGTCAATTGAACAAAGGTTCATCAATTAAATTATTTCTTTTATCTCAATTAATATTACTGGATATAACTCTCAAATTATGTTTTTAAATCACATTCTGGAAGAAGTTTTCTCCATCTGAAACACCTGCCTCTTTCAGCAAGTCTCTCTTCAACTCAGAACATGAAGAGAAGAGGGGTAGCTCAAGAAATTATTCCTACAGACTATTTTCTGTAATAATGCAAAATAATACAGAAAACATTCTTTTTTTAAAAAAAAGAAAATAAAAAAGCAAACAGTTATTTATTTTTCTAGTTTGCTCCTACAGAAAAACCCCAAATAACCAAAACCCCAAAGAAATGGTCAAAACAGCTGGATCTAGAAACTCCAAACCTTTTGTACCCTGAGATCAAAGCAGGATGGAAAAGGATTTGGCATCAAGGGCATCCCATGGTTTGGGAGTACCTGATGTATGAGCAAGTGCTCAGAGGGAGGGATGCCTAAAGCTTTTTATAACATCTACAATAAACCCCTGTAAACTCACTCTCTGGCTCTGATTTCACTGATACATTGGGCCATCATATAAAGAACTTGATGCAGTAAAATTCTGAGGAACTCCCAAATTACTGTCTGGGACCTGTTAGAACTGGTGGAACTTGACAAAAATATGAACACCTTTCATTTTCCTCAGGCACTGATGCTGAGAAGGCAAAACTTTTCACCAAGGACAGACAGCAGGACTTTTCAGATCACCCTGTGCTCCATCAGAAACAAGTCCTGCAGGAAGATCTGTGTGTATTGCACTGTGCTAGTCAGTAAAAAAAAGGCAATACACCTGAAAATGTCTGTATTATGAAATACTATGCATCTTGGCTAGTTTTTGTTATTCCCATAGCAAAAACAACTCATCCTGTCTTTTTCATTAAAGAAGGAATTTTTTTATGCGAAAGTTTCTTACAAAATTACATGTTTGGCATTAGAAACTTCTAGAAATTCACTTTTTCCCAGACTAAGATGGGAAAATATCCTTCTCAGTAAAAAAAAAGGTGCTTTGAAAATCTGTAAGCATATAAAATCAACATGTTTTGACAGATTGTAATTTTTAATGTCAGCAGACCCAAAAGATGCTTGCAACAATCAGGATGAAAGAACAGTTCAATGAAGGTTTATTACAGCAGACTTTTTTCCTTTTTTAAATTTCCACAAGTTGCTTGCTTTGGCATCTGAGAAGGACCTTATGGCACATACATATCCTAGCTCCTGCTACTTTTTTTCAAAATATTACATTTCTTTTGTAGGAAACATGAACCTGCTGGTGTGAAGAGAAAGAGGAGGAAGGTAGGCAGGTCTGATTGGGTTCTGTCCATGTCACTTGGTCTCTTAAGTTCTGGTCAGGTTTGGATGTTATCTTGTTTTGTCAGTGCCAGACATCTCTGTTTATCAGTTTGATTGAAATTAACATGTGTGGTTCTTAACCTACCAAATAGCCCTGTGCAGGAGTCCAGGGACAGTGAGAAATCCAAAATGCTCAAAAACTTCTCTCAAATTTGCTTTTTAACTTCTCTCAAAGCTGAGCACTGCTCTGAGGAGGAGTTTGGCTCTGCTGCTTTGCTGGGAGAGACAAGAATATGTAGTTTGTGATCTGATATCTCATATGGAAGTAGCAAAGGAGTTGCTTAAATATCCCAGCCTCTAATGTGTTGAACGGGCACCGAGGCTGCTCATTCCCTGCCATCTGTTGAGTGAGGATTCAGAGCACTAAGGAGTTCTTTCAGCCTGACAGATCCAAAGACACTTTTATCTGGGAGAAAAGTGCCCTCAAGGGGAAAATGGCAGGAGATAAACCTTCTGCTAAGACTGTGCTTGCTGGCATCGTGGCCATCATTCAGGAGCACTGAAGAGAAGTGGGATTAGAGCAAAATCTGCTGACATGTGTTTGAATGAGACCTAAGCAAGACCATTGGTCAAGTAGTTCCCTAAATCTGCATCTGTTGCAGGTGCATGCCATGATTGGTCTCCACAGGGGGCAGGGATGAGCCAAAGGGAAGCAGATCACAGAGTCTGCTTTTGGCATCCCCTCATTTTGGTTGCACAGCCACACACGAGCAGGACCTTAGGCTGCCATATGGATGGGGCATCCTCGTGAGGTAGATTTTTCACAGCCTGGGTGGCCAAATGGAGCACCAGGAAAGAATGCCAGCGCAGGAAGCCAAGGGCTTGCTCAGCCCAGAGTGTCTTCAGGGGTGGCTGCTTCCATCCTTGGCCCAAGAGGACAAACCCTGGGCAAGAAAAGCATGGCTGAAGCTGCCTAAGAGACAGAATGGGTTCCTTGTGTCCACCATTTCCAGTGAAGGGCTGTGGGAGCAGCAGAACAATGTCACCTCTGCACCCACCCAGCTGCTTGCCAATAAGGCAAATGCACACCGCTGGGGTTCAGCTGCCTGTGCCCCAGCCCAGCCCTGCTGTGGTGCAGCTGTGTGACCTTGGATCTGGCTGCTGGGAAAGAGCTGGGAAAAATCTCACTGGGAGACTCTCCTCTTCCTTTGGGAGCCACCCTTAAGACCCTCAGCTTTGGTGTTTGCATGAGCTACAAAGCAGCTGTGCCTGTGCCTGGCCGTGCACCTCACTGATGCACACCACGGTCCTGCCTCATTCCTCCAAATTTTCCTGGCCATCAGTGACCAGATGGCTGCTCCTGCTCACTGGCACTCAGGTCCTGTGACACTTTTGCATTCAGGTGCTGCAGGGCTGCACCGTGGTTGGTGAGACACCACCCTGCCCACCTCACTGGCTCCCAGATTACCCTCCCATGGGGAGCATAATTCAACTCCCAGCCGTAGCTTCCTGCTCCATCACACCAGTCAATGGTGGGCACTCAGGAGAGGGAATAGCTAAGCCATGGTTATTTATCACTGCTTTAAATCAACTGAGTTCAGGGACCTGTTTCTGATGCTTGGTAACCAGAAGGGAACCACTGTGCATTCTTTACGGGTGGGAAAGGCTTGTGCATTTGTTTTTGCTGTCAGGAAAATATTGCCCCCTGTAATCTCCAGAGGTGTGTCCTGCTTATCTTCACATGACTTGGAAACCAGAAAATTCATCATTTCCTAGAAAGACCATCATACAACCTAAAAAATTCTTAGCATTAGGAAATATTAAGAAAAAAAAATATTCCCTGGGAGGAAAAACTTTTAATCAGAAGCCTGTGAATTGAGCCACTGACCAAGTAACAGATTCTGTGCTTAGCTGGCAAATATTTTTTGCCTTTGAAAGCCATGGACCACTGGAAGTGGGACCCACAAAAATCCCAGAGAAATCAACAAACCAACCAACCAACCAACCAACATGTTCCAGGGACCAGCCTTCCCAGTGCCAAGAACACAAGCACCACCAAAAACCAGAGTAACCAGGACATCTGAGTTGACGTGTCTGTACATTCCCACCCAATGGAAAACTCTCCATGGCTCCTGAGCAGCCTGGGGATCCTCATGGATCTATCTGTTGCCTCAGGGTTTGTTGTAATTACAGTAAAGCTGCTAGGAAAGATTCCATGAATGTCCACAAAGAAAGTTTGCTGTTTATAGAGAACTATCTTCATGTAATTCATGGAGACCCGATATCCAATGAATTTTTCTGTGGTTTGACGTGCATAAAAGATCACTATAATATGAAAAATAAAGTTCCATGCACATGGAAAATCAGTGCACTATGAAAAGCCAGTGTCCATAAAGAAGTCAGAAGAATCCTGCAACTTTATTGGAATAAAGGGAGAGAGTCTACCAGGGCACACCTGCGGGGTTTTTTCTCTTGAGGCTTTGGAGGGTGCAGCCTCCTTTTACCCCGAACTCCTGGCCGCACGTTGCCCTCTTCCTTTCCCCACTGGCCGGGGTGCTAGGAAGGTACAGCCTTCCCAAACCACATGCAACATATCCCCCCTTGAACCTCTCATTTTACCCCAAAGTTCAGGAACTCAGGCTTATGTGGCCCCATCTGTCTGCTTCAGGAGTAAAACTGTCTGGGTTCTGTAACAAACCTGCAGCTAAAAGTTGGTACAGACATTAAGACTCACTGCAAAGATGTTAACACTCATACCTTCACCCATGGAATTGTTTGTAAAGACAATAGCACATCCCTCCTTTCACATGGAACCACATGTTTTCTTTTTCCAGTGACCACCCCAACATGACATGGTTGTCCTTTAATATCCTTCCCCTTTTAAGGCTATAGATTTATTACCTCCTACTGGCACAGTATTTTTTAAGCAGTATCACTGGAATAAGCAGATAGAAAGAAGATTTATTTTAAAGGCAGTGCAGAGCATGCCTGGAAGCCCCTTTCCCAATCCTGATCCAAGTGTGGGAGGGTATGTTTCTTTAAGGCTGGTTATGTGTTCACGTAACAAGGCAAGTGCATACGTGAAACGAGCTTCTCCTGAAGCTTTAAGTCTGCAGGGAATTTTCTAATGATCGTTTTTAGTTAATAGGCACAAGTTGTTAGCCTGAGCTGGGAAAGCCTTTTTTTGTGTGAGCCAATTCCACCCCCTCTTTTTTTTTTTTTTTTTTTTTTTTTTTTTTTTTTTTTTTTTTTTTTGTCATGGATTTAGTTCCCACAGCTAATGCACCTAATAATGAGACCGGGCAAGCGAATGCCAGCGTAATGATATGGAGCTTGTTTGGCCCTGACAAAGAACACAGAGCGGCTGGATGGCCTAAACGACAGGCCAAGGGCTCTATTCATCCCAAAGGATCTCTCGCCTTGCGTGCCACCGAACCCCGCCGAGGGAAGGCCGCACCTCAGGGCGGGCGAGGTGTCCGGCAGGCCCCACACTGCCCCCCACGCTGCCCCCTGAGCAGGGCCTGTCGCTAAATGAGGGGTGAAACACTGAAACAGTCGAGGGTTAAGCCCTTGGCTGAATATTTTAATTGCTGTTTCGTAACACACATACGCACCAGCCAGTTAGAGAGAGGCAAAACATCCTTTAAAACTTACCAGGCAGGTTACAAGGACCTCGCTCAGCCGCGGCTCCCTCAGCGCCGGTGGACAGCAGGGGGTGGTGGTCTGTCTTTTTAACCGGCATTTTCCCCTCAGCGGTTTTCCTCTGCCCTTCCCCTCCTCTTGCAAGCTGAGTTAATAAACACCTAGCAGCTTACTCCGTGGCGTCTGTGTGCAAACAGCTCCCACTGAGCCAGGGAAAACTGTCCCTGCAGGAATTCCATTAGAGCCTTTTCCACCTTGGCCTCCCAGAGCACTGCACAAAGGGAGGTGGTGTTCCTGCATTCAGTCCATGGGACGAGCAGGCCAGCCCAGATCCCTTCCCATCATTCGTGTCCCGCCAGTTCAGTCACTCTCTCTGTTTCTGTGGCTTGGCTCCCGTTTCCCACTGGTCACAGCCCACCAAATCCTCCCCAGCTCAGGGAGCTTTGGGCATGAGAGAAGAGCAGGTTAAAATCACTGTGGACATGAGAGACATTGGGGTGGGATAGGGCCAGCAGCAGATGGAAGCTCCTAGAAGACCCCACTAGGACTCCTCTTTAACAGGGATCAAACCAGAGGAAATTATGGGCTAAGCCTTGAGGGTTGTCTTAGGTTACAAAGATTTATTTTTAAGTAGCTCTTGTGAACAAGTAATTTGAGAGAAACCATTTACTTTAATGTATTTTACCTCTTACAGAATTTCTGCCCGGAAATGATCAGTTTCTCACTACTCTACAAAAATATCCAGCACTGAGGAGATTTTTTCATAATTTACATAATATTGTAGTGTTTTAAATAGATTTCTCTCTTTTCTAGAGGAAATAATTTGCTTTGGCGTAACTGAGTCTATGACGTGTTCCTTGTCCTGAGCTGGATGACCATGAACTCCAGTATCCGTATGTGGAAATACTGACCCATCCAAGGCTGAAATGTGTATAAACCAGTTGTTGGTGATAAATAAACTGTGAATGCTCACAGAAAGCTGACCTGAGGGTCATACATTAGTATGGCTGGAGCAAATTCCTGTATAGATTTTAATGAACTCTCATGGAGAAATGTTTGCAGAACCAGTTTGATCTGAAAGTGTCTCATGAGATGCTTCCATGTAAAATCAGTACTTGACATATTGGCAGGACTTCCATAGAACTGCCTTGCACATTCTTTATGATTCTTGTTATCAGGCACGAGAGATGCCATTACACAGATACATCTTCTTTGCTTTCCTCAAAAGAAGATTACTAACCCAGCTTTGCCGGTGGTTATGACAGGCAGGGAGATGGCACATGAGGTTATGGATTCTGCTCTGCTACTGCAGACTCTAGAAGGAAACTCTCAAGAAGCAATAGTCTGGGCTAGAGGTAGCATTGAGGTGTAGCATTATTATTTTTGTTTTTAATCAGAGCCTTTTACTGTACTCTATAAAAAACCCCATTAGCATTTTCTTTTCAGATGCTCTGCTGCACCACAGCTGCTGTGACTCTGCAGTCAGGAAAGCAGAACTGGTGTGACTGCAATTCAGGAAAGAAGCTGAAAAGAGAGAAGAAAAAAAATAAGGTTTTCTAAGACAGCTTGAAGAAAGCATGCCAATTAAATTTTTAAAGAGAGACAGAGGGTAGGAAGAAAAAAAAAAGGAGCTAAAATCTGAGGAAAGGAACCTGAGGAAAGTTGGGGAGGGGAGAGGGGAAGGAGCACAAGAGAACTATAGAAATGAGAAATGGGATGAAGGATCAAGTGAGGAAAGTTAAGGCATTGTGCAGCAGCAGCACACAGATTGAAGCTAATTACTGAGGGAGAAGAAGGAAAGGAGGACCAGAAGAGGACATATGATGATACAAGGAAAGAAGTCCTTACAAGAAAAGAATGGAATCCACACAGAAACAAGAGAGAAAGCAAAGAGGAAAGTGACCAGGACAAGAAACCTTTCTTAGAGCAGTGCTGTGTGACTGAGCAGGAAGGCAGGGAACAAGTGAGACAGGATGTATGTACAAGTGAGACAGGATGTGGGACACATTTTCCCATTGTTCCCTCCAGCAAGCATTTGAATTTCACTGTAAGCAATGGCTTTGCACTTAGTGGGGAGCCTTGAGTGTCACATCCCCCTGGTGGGGGTAGAAACAGCCATCCACCAGCTCAGGTGCAGTGAGGAGCCCTCTGGCACCATCATGGAACCTCCAAGGAAAAGTGTCTCCAGGTGGGGCAGGGTCAGCCTGCAAGCCTTGGATGGTCACTGCACCTCTTATTGCAGTGCTGTGTGTTCCACATGGATGTGATGCTATCCAGCCCCTCAGAGAGTAATTCCTAGCACAGTGGCTGTGCTGTGACATCATTTAAAGCCCAGGATTCAGGTTGTATTTCCTACAAATGATGCTTCTGATGCTCTCTTGCATTTCCCACCCAACTCAGTTTAATCACATCCTGGGATAAGAAAAAGGGGAGCGCCTTCTGTGCTCTCTGTGCCTTTCTCAGGGATCCTTTGTATCATAGCTGCTCTGGAAACCTCTCTTCTGGCCAAGGAGAGAAAAAAAAGTCTTAGGAACAGATTAAAAGTATGTGGGCACCTAGAGGCACAGCCAAACACCCACAGAATTTCTCAGGAACACCTCAGCTGCCTTGGTGCTTTCCTAGTGTCTATCTTCATCCTAAGGTGCCTACCTGCCTTTGAAAAGTTGGCCTTTAGCCCCTTATCCTTATAAAAGTATTTCCCCTGGAATAAATGACGGGCAATTAGTTTTAGAATGAGGCACTCCCTTTTAAATCCAGTACAAACAGTGAGAGTAGATCAATCACCACAAGACCAGTGACTCCAGATAGATATTTCGCCAAAGTAAATCATAAGAATATAATTTTTAAGCTGCCTATGTTAATGCATGGATAAAATGTTTAAATCCTGTTACAGAAGTTTTTTAAACATAGTGCTCACTTAGCAACTATTTTCCAAAATAAAGGTGCTAATGTCAGAATTAAGGTGTGTTGAAGAAGAGGTTTTCTGAAAGCTGATGATGTGTCCTGAGATACAGATGTGAATGAACAATTAGAGGTTAAAAATACCAAAAATCTTATAATATTTTAAAAACCAAACATAAAATACATCAGCTAGCTGGGGCAAGGAAGAAAGTTCCTTCCCAATTTCAATGGTCCAAAGTTCTTCATTATAAAGTGCAACCACTTTCATAGATATCAAATCAGAGAAGATAAAATGTGATAATCTCCACAGAGATGATTTTCATGTCTTTTTCAATACATTCATGTCTATTAATGCTCATTGACAAAGATCCTCAATGACCACCAGTTATAGAAAAAACCTTTCCAGCTAATTCAAGCATTCAGGGATGAATAACTGCTGGGGAGGAATGAAATCCATTAATAAATGAGGACAAGGAAGAGGAAGTTCAAAAGAGCAACAGTGAACTCCTTTTCAAAATGTATCATCAGGACAATGAGCTGGAGTTCTCTGAGAGGACCGAGTATCCTGTGAATATAAACTGTTGGTAAATGGCAGGAAAGAGACCTCCTGGCACTTGTGAACATGCAAGAAACATCTGGTGCTGGCCACAGTCATCCCAAACCTCAGCTGACACAAGGAGCATAGTAACACCCTGCACTTCAGATGGCAAGTAGCCAGGGGACATTTCAAAATCAGAGGATGAGAAGTTGCAGGAGATGTCTCTGGACTTTAGTCTGTCATGTGCTTATCCAGTGAAACAATAAAAAAATCAATTGATCAATCAATCAAATCTTCAATTTTGCTTAAAATTGAATAGTTTTGACTAGACAGAAAACCCACTGAAATCTGTTGAGATTAATTTACCTTGTTGTAATTTTAATCTTTTTGGCTGCAAAAAAACCCTAAACCCTGATGCTGATTTACATCTTCTGAGTTATCAGCTCAATTTCCAAAAGGTGTTCCAAAAAAGAGCAAAATGCTCAGAGTGGGAGGAGTGTAATAGGTTGATTTGGGTTTGGTTGCATTTCAGGAGTGCCCAAGGGGGCAGAGGAGGAAAACTGGTGCTGTAGTATGAGTTGTGAGTCTCTCCACACTAGGAGAAAGATGGGTGAATAACTGAGGAGAGAGGGAAATAGTCAAAAGAGGCAGTGCTGTTGAAGACAGATAGGAAATAAAATAACTTTGTTTAGAAACATGTTTTCTTCAATCAAGCCCTTTCCACAGTTTATTTTGACTGATTATATTACAGCACACCATAGAGATGATCACAATAGTATCTTCTAGCCTTGTATCATGACCACAAGACTTTTAGCCCTCTTGCTGGGAATGGCATCCTCAGGTGACAATCCCTGACAAGCACACCTCCCAGACCCACACACTGAAAGCTCTTGTGAAGGAACGGAAAACTAAGAGGTCTCCCAGAGGAGGCCTCCACTTAGGAGAATACCTATGCCATAAACTTCATGGTGGGTGCAGAAGACACAGAGGCAAGAGCTGAAAGACCCCATGCTTGGTGGCCCAGCTTTCAGCTCCCTGTAGTGACACCAGGGCTCTACCTATTGAAATTACTGCAGTTTGAGCAGTTAGGACTCTCAAAAGAACATTCCTTCCCATTCCTTGAGCTGTTGCCAAGATTTTCTTCCTGCTGTTAGAAAGGCAAGGATCATCACCAGTGTAAAGCATGTGCC
Source organism: Molothrus ater (assembly GCF_012460135.2). NCBI lineage: Eukaryota > Metazoa > Chordata > Aves > Passeriformes > Icteridae > Molothrus > Molothrus ater. The sequence goes on along the minus strand of NC_050482.2, from coordinate 58,547,220 downwards.
AAGCAGGAGAGAAACCAGACTTCTTAGGTTCAGTCAGAAAATAGGACAGCTGCGGAGGCTCAGCAGTAAGATGTGGTGTGAGCAGCGGTGGCCCCAAGCCACAGGGGCTGATGGCAGAGTCACACATTGACGTAGAACAAAGCATGGGTGAAGAATTTTCACACTGAAAACGTGCTTCAACCTCATAACAAAGCAACAACCTTCTGTGAAACCCAAATATAGGTTTGAACTTGCTGTTCCTCCAGAGCATGGGTATGTTCAGTGAGCTCTCTACTTCATTTTGATATTATTATCTAGCTAACTAGCACTGGAAAAGGGTATATGTTTATGTAAATACCTTGGCTGCTTCTCTGTTCCTGTTTTAAGAAGAATCCCAGTTTATTCATTTATTTTTGTGCGTGAGGTGTGTCCCCAAACATCTTCATATTCTTTAGGAACACTGGTTCAGTCCTCCCTCACCTGCCAGCGAGGAAATTTGGCTTCCACACATTGCAGCTGCATCATTTATTTTTATCCTGTGGTTGTCTTTTTACCAATTCAGCCCGAAGTATGACATTCCCTTTGCATTTGTACCATGTTTCTGGTACAAACACCATGGCCACCAGCAGAATTGTGATCCAGAGCTCTAGACACACAGATCTTCATCAGTCAGGCTGGGGACTAATCATAAAATCATGGAATGGTTTGGGTTGGATGGGGCCTTAAAAACCATCTCGTTCCATCCCCCTACCATGGGCAGGGACATCTTCCACTATCCCAGGGTGCTCAGAGCCCCATCCAACCTGGCCTTGGACACTTCCAGGGATGGGGCAGCCATAGCTTCTCTGGAGAACCTGTTCCAGTGTCTTCCCACCGTCACAGGAAAGAATTTCTTTCTAATATCTTATCTGAACCTACTCTCTTTCTGCTTGAACCCTTCTCCCTTGTCCTGTCATTACAGTTCCAGATGAAGATTCCTCTCTGACAATAACAATAACAATGATGATGATGAGGGAAGGGCTTGCATCCAAGTATGCTTCTTGCACATAGCAGTGCCTTTTAACAGATTTTCAGAACAGGAAGTTCCATTATGATCATCTAAGACTTCAGAATCCAGGCAATTCTAAGGCCAGAGTTCTGATTGAGTTAGATCAAAACATTTACAGTACTCCAAAGAGGCAATGAAGACCCCCTTCAATGCTCCCCTGAGAGGCCATGCCAACAGTTCCTGCCCCTCCTTGTTAAAAATGTTCTCTTATTTCAGACATGAGCTATCTGGGGAGCTTTATGACTGGATTTTGTTATGCTTTTGTCCGCACAAATAAGTGGTTCCTGTCCAGCTGTAATTATCCCCTCACATGGAGGTGCTCTCTAAGAGATCACAACTCCACCTGCAGCAGGTGGCTTGTGGGTTTGACCAGCCCAGATCACACGTTGGCACCAGCACCTGTGACTGTTGATTATCACACCTGAAGCACCTTTTTCCTGGGCTTTCCCTGCCAAAACTCCAGCTGTCCAGCAGCACCCACGCACTGAACAGTGCCACGCTCTGGACATGGCTGTGGCTTGATGGGGGGAGAGGCGCATGAGTGTGTGTGTGTGTGTCCATGGGATCTGCTGCTTAAATGTTTTCCTTTCCCAGGGGATATATTTGACATCAAGATAAAGGGGCAGCGTGGAAAACAAACTTACTTTCCACTCCCCCCGCTCGGAGTCTGGTATTGTAAAACAAGCTGCACTAGCTGGGATTCCTTTTGAAAGCTCCCGGTTATCTTAGCAGCTGTAATATAAACCACAGTCTCCTTGAAGTATATCCCTGCCACAGATCCCTTCCTGGTGCGGGGTGGAGGGGCAATACATACCATAGTATTCACAGGGAATAATGCTTTTTTTTTTTTTTTTGGAAGGTCAGGCATTTTCTGAAGCTGACTAATGCAACTCCTTATGTTTTCTTTGGGAGCTCTGCTAAACCCGCTGGTCACAGATGTGCGAAGTGTGATAGCGTCCATCCCCCTGCACCTCATTAACGGTATCTCCCTTGCCTTTTGTTTTGGTCAGGATGAACTGGAGTGGGAAGTAAAAGGGGTGATGGTTATGAAGTGTGTGGGTGAAAGGCATAATCAGAGAGGTTCTGCCTGAGTGTTGCTTGTTTTGGTGCTACGGCTGTTTGAGGTGCCTCCTGCTGAACCGTGTCCCGTGCAAGCCAGCTCACGTCTGTGTGCCGCAGAGGAAACATTCCTGTCATTCTGACACCCTGCGAGGAGCATGCCTGGAGTACAAGCACCTGTGTGGTTGGCAGTCACAAGACTTTCAACTGGTACCTCTTGTGGCTGCCCAAAGGGACCTTTCCTCCTCTTGCAGCCTTTGGAGGTAAGGGGCCTGGCCCCGTGGGGAGGCTCTGGGAGGTGTCTGGGCTAGGCAGTGATATCCACACTCGTGTTCCTTAACCCACTCAATTTTTTTTTCCCCTCCTTCTCAGTTTCCTCCTGTGCAGGTGTGAAAATGACTGGAGAGAAAAGAGGAAACTGGAGGTGCCAGGCTGGAGAAGACATGGGCTCCCTCTTCTGCAGCTGGTTTGCCACTACAAGCAGTAGCCAAAACCTTCCCCCTCCTCTGGAAGCCCCGGGCTCCGTGCCAGGCTGAGCACGATGTTCCCAGCGATGCCGCGGTGGGAGCCCCGAGCCGGGTCAAGCCAAAGGCACGGCAATAAAGAAGGAGGAGGTCATGGAAACCTGTTTCTATTATGGTCCTTGTAAATAGCCTTCCAGATTATCTACTTGATTATCGTGCCCTACCTGTGCTGTTTCCATCTCCGAGAAGCTGAGCGCTTTTAAGCCTTGCAGCCCCACCCACGTGGCACAAAGTGCCTGCAGGGGCAGAGAGTGAGCAGGAGCCCAGCTCGAGAGTTTCAGTGCCTCTGGAAGAAGGCGCTCTCCTCCTCTGAGGCAATGCCTGACTTCCTAAAAGCACTACATGAAGGAGGAAGGGCAGACCGAGAGACTACACCTCAACCACGTGTATTGTTGGTTATCCTCTTGAAGCTATCTCTGTGTTATCCCATCTTTCGCTATAATCTGCACCTTAAATTGTGTCCTGCAATTGAAACTCTTTTTCTCTCGAAAGCAGATTTGTCACTCTTTCAGTTCCTTCAGAGAAGCAAATAAGTGAGTAATGCTTTCAAAGCTACCCAAGTAACTCAGGAACTTGTGTTTATTGTTAGCAATTCTGATTGATTCATTTTTTTCTTTAGACTTGGCCCAAAATCTCATTTCCCAAAATAATGAAGGCACTTTGGAGCCACAAAGTCTAACTGTAAATTGAATTTGGTTTCAAAAGTCACCTGCATGCTTTGGAAATGCTAACCTTGATGTTCACACAAACCCAGTATGACTGCCAGCACTTGTTACACGTTGTTGCTTCCTTCACATAATTCAAGGATGTGATTGAAGGGCAGATCAAAGCACCCCAGCTGAACCAAGGTAGCTGGGTAGGTGCATATCCTCTTACTGCCCAGCCAGCATGAGCTGAAAAGTCCTTAACTTCTGCCACTTTCTGCTGAGGTTTCACATAACCTGGTTTTCCTCACTTCTGCCGTGGGCTGGGTGTGCACACAGACACCACTGAGCAGAAAACAGCCATAAGTCATCAAGCAGCAGTGACTGCCATGTGTATGTGCTCTCGCCTCCCAGTCTGGTCCTTGGCTGGGTCCTTCTAGCCCTGTGGACCAGGGATCTGCTGGGACTGCTGCTTCCAGCCTTAGCCAATACCTCATGCAGGTATGGATGGTGTGGATGCATTTCAGTCATGAAAAGCAAAAAAATCCTTTTGTCAGCTCCTCAAATCCAGGCTCTTCTTGGTGGTGCCAACCACTAGAACAAGAGGAATGGGCAGGAACTGATGAACATGAAGTTCCACCTGGACATGAGGAAGAACTTTTTTAATTCTCCCTTCCTCAGTTAATATTTTAAAAATAGAAGTGTGAAAATTAGGTTGGAGAAGACCTCCAAGATCAGCAAGTCCAACCTTTGATCAATGGCCACGTTGCCATCCAGACCAGAGCACTGGATGCCACGTCCAGTCATTCCTTTAATACCTCCAGGGACAGTGACTCTGCCATCACCTCCACCACTCAGGAGTGATAACACTACTAAGGGTTTATTTTACACAAAATAACCATAATTACCAATACTCTGAACCCAATATCTTTTATGGAAATGCCAGCTATGACAAAACCTTGGGACTGGTTAATGGTTTCTAAGGTCCTGCATGGGGCCCATTGCAGCACGACAGACCCAAGGGCAGGAGTGGGAAGAGCTCTTGTGCTGTCCTTCTCCCCTCCCAGAAAGCCATGAAATCCCATCTTTTCCTGGCAGTACCTCTTCTCCTGAGCCACCCACTTCCCTCTCAACTTTCAGCTGAAGCACCTCCACAGGTATCTGCAGACTGAGGAAACCAAGTGATCCTCTTGACAAATGATGACTTTAAGTTTCTGCCATTAATCCCAAGCAAATCAAGAAGTGGGATTAATTTTAGTACAGGATGATTGGTAATGATTGGTAGTTGCTTTTTTCTTACTTCAAAACTAAACATTTAAACTTGCATTGAATAAAGGGTTCCAGGCTTGAAACAGGAGGTTCTCTCCTTACAAACCAAACCAAATCAGACCAAACCAAACCAAACCTAACCTAACAACCCCCCCCAAAAAAAAATAAACAAAAACAGCAATGAAAAAAACCCACCAAAAAAAACAATCAAAGACAAAAATAGATAAAATTATTAGTGAAAACCACTGATCACAGAGAGAAGGAAGTTGTGTCCCCTCTCTCCCAGTTCTGAGTGGTGGGGCTCATTTAGATCACTCCTTTTGCCTTAGGGGACTCCCCTCAGGGAAGTGACTTCACCACCTCAGTGCTTTCACCAGAAGAGGAGGAGTCAAAGCTGCTCTCAGTCCCTTGGCTGACCTGAGTCTTCTTTGCCTGAACAAATATGCAAGAGATCAGATCCTGTGACTCAGATGCTCCGTCTCTTTGGTGAACGTCTTGTGGACAGAGTGGCCATCACTTTTCCTCATTCCCAGCCCTCCCTCCTTGCCCCTGCTTGGTAAATATTTGAGTATTCCATGAAGAACTGGATGGCTCCCTCAGGAGCAGCCATGAACATCACCAACCAAAATAGCCCAAACATGATGGAAAGTTAAGATCATGTCACCTCAGGAAAAAGAGAGGATGGAACTTCCTTGATGCGAAGAGATGAAAAGGGACATATTATTTTTCCCTATGGTTTTGTCCGTGTACCTTAATACATTTTTATCCAAACTACTTTTCAATGAATACCAAATTTGTGAACAGTTTCCAGACAATAAAATCAGCATTTTTCTCAGCAAAATTCCCATTTGCCACCAAGAGGAAAAAAAATCACTCAGCTCTGTCTCACTACATGTAGGTGAGCTGTGTTTCATGTGAACTCAAATCCTAGCCTGGAAAAATAGCTGCAACGAACCAAGACCAACACATACACTTGACCTCAGCACCACAGTCTGACTGTCCCTACACACAGTCATTTGAGCATTTCTGACTGTCCCTACACAATCTCATTTTGAGCATTTCCTGTGAAAAAAGGTGAGGATTCAGGGCAGGGAGAGAGTTGTGTCCCTGCCATGTTCTGGAGATGTGAACAGCACCTCCCTTGCACACCCCCGTGTATTATATTCCACTTGTCTCTGTCACGCTCTAGATAATGTTGATTCTGTGCTGTAGAGGGTGTCTGGCTCTCGCCTTGACTAATCCCTGGGTGCTGGAGGCTCCTCTCTGGAGCTTGAGAACTTGACCTCTGCTGACACAAATTTGACAGGGATGCAGATCCGTGTGGCTGCCCTCACTCGTCCCCACTCACCCCAGGAGTTCTCCCCTGATGCCCTGTCAGCGCAGGCTTTCAGACAAAAGATACTGGTGAAATCAACAACACCAAAGGAATGTGGCCTTCTGGCCTTTGATTGATACTCCTTATTTCAACAAAACCTTAACTCAGTTGAAAATATAGCGAACAACCTGTTATGGCATTTCCAGACAGGACATGTCTGCAGAACTTGCAGGGTCACTGAGGCAATATGTTTCAAAACAAATAATAGGTCTCGCTTTCAAAATCACAAGGTCACTTTATCTGTACTTCATTCTGCAGTCTGCCAAGCTGCCGCTCTCAAACACAATCAGTCCTTAGTTACTACCTGCCTTACAATGATGCCTAGAAATTAAGGGTTTCCTGGTGCCAGATGCAGAATGGGACACATCTCCTGCCTTAAAGAGCTCCCCATCCCACCAGGCCGTTTGCAGACAGGGATCTGAGGAGAGCTGAGACTGCAGAGGCAAAAGCTCAGCACAGAAGCCTGCTCTGGGAGCCATGCCATGCCCCTCGTACATCCCTCTCCCAAACAGGAGCCCCTTTTCCCACACAGTGACCCTCCTAGAGCCTTCCTGCTGGGAGCTTCCTGCCCATCATCTTGGAGCATCCTGACCACCGTGCCCAGTCTCTCAGAAAGGGGGAAAGCAGCACCAGCCAGAAAAGCCATGAAAGCAACTGTGATGTCAGACAGACATCGGACCCTTCACAAAACAGCCCTTTGAAGGGTGCCTTCACATGCTCTTCCTGCTCTCCACAGGGAATTTCGTGGTCACTCCCCCTCCAAGGGAAATTGCAACTCTCTCACATGAAATTGGAAACATTTAAAAGCTCAGGCTGGCATCTACTCTAGGCCAAATTTGATCCCTTTAATGGAGAAGTGAGAGAATTTCCACAAGAGATAGGAGTCAGGAGAGATTCCATGTGCAGAGACCTCTGTCTTAACAACAATATTTTACTGAAGTATTAACTATAACATCGAGGTATTTTATAGCTCCACCCTTTGGAAATGATTTTCTTAGAGAAAAGGAAAAATGTTTAATGCCCTGGTTTTCTCTGAGCTATTCAGCCCCCACTTGCAAACAAAATTTTTCAAAATATTTTTCTTTCCTATCACACCCTCTCTCATTTCTTTGGGTGTCAGCAACTTCTTCCCTCTGATGCAGTGGCCCTGCCTTCCACCAGCATGCCTGGCTCCTGCTGCTCTCACATTAGGAAGGAATCATTTGTTGTCCTTTGCAAAGCTGCCAGGTACTCCTACATGACAAAAAGCCCCAACTGTGCTTTAGGCAGAGCAGCCACCCCCCTCCTGCTCAGTTCTAGCTGGTTAATGAATAGAGTGATCCCAGGATATCCCAATATTTGAAAAAGACACTTCCAAAAACAACAGACAAGTGCAGTGAAATGTAGTTGCAGATCAGGAAGGTGGAGCAGGTTTCTTTGCAAGTCTGTCTTTAGTCCATTCTGACAGAGAATCTCTCTGCAACCTAAAAAACACAGGCTGCTGACAACCTCACACAAGCAGAACTTATGCCTTTATTTCTGCAAACACTGACACTTTCACAGGACCACAGAGAATCACAGAATCATTTAGGTTGGAAAAGACCTCTGAGATCAAGTCCAGTCTTTGACTGATCACCACCTTGTCAACTAAGCTATGGCATTGAATCCCAGATCCAGTTGTTTTTTGAACACAGGAGTCTGATTCCATCACCTCCCTGGGCAGCCTGTTCCTATGCCTGCCACCCTTTCCATGAAGGAAATCCTCCTGATGTGCAGGGCCTCCCCTGGCTCAAACTGAGGCCATTTCCAAAGGAACGCCAATAAATACTGAAATAATGAACTTTATTTTATAAGACTGTCTGCTCAGCTGCCCATAACATGTTTTAGGGGTGGGGGTTTCTGGCTGGCAGAACCTTTTTCCCACTTTGGTACCACTAAACATAACCAAATTGTCTTAGCTTTCCTTTGAGTAAACCAGACTCGGTCTTCTCAAGTATAAACATTGCAACAGATACCAGGAATTGTAACATTAAGATACATTAAATACATTGTTTGCACTGGTGATAGTCCTGTGTGAGACTGGAGAAGACAACAAAATTTACGTGTGAGAAATGTATCAAAGGAGGCAAAAGCTGCAGTTCAGTAACAGCAACCTGGAAGTTTCTGCAATCTAAAATCAGTGATGATGCGAGATCTTCAGACAGTTCAAACTACTGCTGATGGGGCTGAAGCAATTTGTATAGTTTGAAAATTATCTGGCCCAAGGTAGATGTCATCTTTTAGCAATCCTAACATTAAAAAACCTCCTCTATTAGTTAAGCTACTTCTCAAACATACTACTAAAAATGAAGCCTATATTTACCTTGGATGAGTCTATGATGCCTTGGATCTTTTCAGCAGCTTCAGGGCACAAAAATGGCCTTCTTCTCAGTGTAATCTGAGTATAAATACCCTCATAACTTACTCTTCTCAGACAGGTAACTAATTGTTTAGTCAAATACACTGCCCCACAGCCCTAGAACCAAAAACCGGAGGCTACAGCCCCATGATCATTATTCTGGGATGAGCACTCCCAAAATCAGTGCAGCCTCAGGTTATCTTTTATGTAGAATATCAGGGTCTTCTAAAATGAAAGCCACATTAAATATAAGAGAACAACAAACACTCTACATTCCTGCTCTCAAGGTGCTTAAGGAAGGGTGAGATGTATTTATTCACACCTATTTACCTCCTCTGCCTTGGCTACATTCAGAGAGCTGTGCCAGCAGTCAGTACCAGGCCATATCTCACTGGAAGATCTACTTTGCTCTCAGGACCACTTATTGTCCAACACCCCTCTCCCTCCAGAGCTCAGCAGATGAGATATGACTGCCCTGTGCTCAGCAGACTTCCGTTATTGCAGCTCCATCTCTGATCAGATGGCATCTCATGAGCTGCCTCCTTCTGATTGCCTGTGCTACACAAATCTCACTACTTCCTTGAGGCTGTGGGAGATGGAGGATTGTCCACTCTGCTCAGCTGAAAGCTTCTGGACACAAACCAGCTGCGTGGAGAACCATCACTTTTACAGAGATAGATGGTCAGAAGCTGCTGGAGGCTGGAGTCCAGAACCACTTTGTTACCAGTGATTTATGTGACATCTGTAATTTCTAAAAGCCAGCTGCTTCTAAAACCAGCTACAGACAAAGAGGCCAGGCTCTAATCTTTGTTATGTCAGTTTATCTCTGCAGTTACTCCCACTTTACACCAGGTAAGCAGAGATCAGAATCTCACTCTGTCTCGCTTTGCCTGGGTCATAAATAAACCCATTAGGGTTTGTCCTGATGATGTAATGCAAACCCCACATTTATTTGTGTCATTGGAGTTGCTGTGGGGGCAGCCAGGGCTGGGATTAGATAATTCCCATGTTTTTCACACAGGGAAAATTAGACTTTTATTCCTAGCCCCCATTCCAGCATCCCAGTGTCTCTTAACTCCCAGCTCCAGATAGATGCTTGACTGTTGCTCCAAATGTGGTATCAGGGGCAGACAACTGGGATACATCCTGCCCACTGAGCCTGGAAAATCCCAGAAGGAGACAGCATGGGCAATGACCATTCGCTTCAGTTGAAAAGTCAGCTACCTTCAGTTTCTATCAATCTTTAGGACCAGGAAAAGGAATACCTCCTGAAGGGAACCTACATGTAGAGGTCCTTAATTTATATCCAAACATGAAATACTGCTGCTTCCCATCATATACTTGTAAGTCAGAGTTCTGATTACTGACTTTTTATCTGGAGGTCCTGGATTGCTGTAGACCAGTGTGAATCTCAGCTCTCATTTCCAAGATAGTAATGTTCTGTCCCTCAGCTGCAGAGAAATGCTTGAAAACAGTTGGAGTGAAGATTATTACTGCAAAAGAGTAAAAAAAAGAAACAAGAATGCAAAATTTGAGCAGTGCAGGATTTGGGAAACCCTTGGAACTGGAAGCAGTGTCTATGCAACCTCTGTCACTCTTGTATGCACTCATATTCACTCCCCAAATTGGAGCACAGCAGCCCTTTGCCACCCTGTGTTAAAATGGGGACATACATGAAATTGAGGTGCAAGAAACTTAGCAGCTCTTCAGAGACTGCAGCCCTCACCAGGTTTATACCAACCCTGGCAGCTTTCAGTGAATCAACCACCAGTAACTGTGCTAAAGAAGCCAGTACAAAGCTTGCAACTACCCTGGGCACAACTTTTGCAATGGTTTCAGAGAAGGAACAAAACAACCCTTCCTAGCCCAGCCCCTGTGGGCAGCCCATACAAGAGCAATAAAAGAGGCATCCTGTTGGGATGCTTCCATCCCAGTGTCTTGCCTGCAGGCCAGTGCCCTGCTACAGCTTGTGCTACAGCTATGGCTGGTGCCCTGCCAGCTGCAGGGAGGGCCCCTCTCCCTCTCAGGGTCTTCTGATCCCAATTCTCCAGCTCACGGCTCTCCCGCTCTCATGCGGAGCCGGCTGCTGCCTTTGTTCCACTGCTCCTGCTTCCCTGCAGCTCCCACTGACTGGGGCCCCTTCTGCCTGGAGATAGTTGGGAATTGGTCAGTAGGAGCAATTTGGAGCAGGAAGACTGGCAGAGATTCAGTTCTGGGCTGCTGGGATATTCCCAGTGGATATGGGTGAAGCAGTTTCACATCTTTCCTATAAAACTGCCCACATCACAGAGTCCAAATTAGTCCTTCTCACCCCATGCACACATTCATAGATCATAGAATCACAAAATCAAAGAATAGTTTGGGTTGGAAGCTCATCCAATTCCAACCCCACTGCCATGTACAAGGACACCTTCCACTATCCCAGGTTGCTCAGAGCCCCATCTAACTTGTCCTTGGGCACTGCCAGGGATGGGGCAGCCACAGCTTCTCTGGGCACCCTGTGCCAGGGCCTCACCACCCTCACAGGGAACAATTTCTTCCTCATATCCAATCTAAATCTCCTCTCTGTCAGTGTGAAGCCATTGCCCCTTGTCCTGTCACTCCAGGCCCTTGTCAAGAGTCTCTCTCCATCTTTCCTGTGGGCTCCCTTCAGGCACTGGAAGGGCACAATGAGGTCACCCCAAAGCCTTCTCTTCTGCAGGCTGAACAATCCCAGTTCCCTCAGCCTTTCCTCCCAGCAGAGCTGCTCCTTCCCTCTGATCCCCTTGGTGTCCCTGCTCTGGCCTGGCTTCAGCAGCTTCCTGTCCTTCCTGTGCTGGGCCCAGGGCTGGATGCAGCTCTGTAGGTGGTATCTCACAAGGATTTCTCAGCTTTGTCCCTGAGTTTGACTGTCCAGTTTTACAAATGAATAATTTCACTGTTAGATTGACTCACAGGAAGTTGACTGAAACTGTTGGCATTTGTTAAATGCCAGTGCTTCCTGATCATCTCCCAGCAATTAGAGCTACCCTTCATTTGCATATCAGCTGGTTCATAACACCATCAAAGTGGAATGTCAAGGATGTAACATTTTTAGTTAATTCAAAAGCTTAGATGAAACTCATGACTATTTCTTGGGAACGCAGTGTGATTTAGAAGTAGACATTCCTTGAAATAAGAAGAGTGTGTCAGAAAGAACACCATCATAACTCTACATCATTGGCCCATTTCAGCCATCAAAACAAAATCACTCTCACAATCCTATGAGAGAGCTTTATACATTCAATAACTGAATAGTCTTGTAAGCTCATAGAGGATGCAGTTTCCTGGCACTGATGAATCACCACAGAAGCCAGGAATATACTTCCAACAAAGAGGAACACCTTTCTCCACAGGGTGATGTGTAGTGGGACTGTTTGCAGATCAAGGGGCTGGCCCACGTGAGCTTAAGAGCAGAACCAGATACCTTCAGGTAACCTTTAATGTAAAATTCAGAAATCTGAGGCTGAGGGAAGAGTTTGAAGAGCTCTTGTCTTCATCTTGAAGAGATGTTGTCCAATCATACCACATTACAGGTGTTTGCAATGCAGGGCTCAATTTTCTTTCTCTTTTCACTGCTGTATAAATAACTCTTATTCCAAGGTCTTGGAAAACTTTAATTTGCAATGTAAATGCAATCTGGTTACATACCAGTCACTATTTTGAATACCTTTGTCAAATCCATCAACAAAACCTTATCCTGACAAGTGACCATCCCTGAGCCCAAGGTAAATTCCCTTAATGGTCATAAGATGACCTTAATTCCTAGTGATGGAGTATTATATTCCATAGCAATTGACACCTAGCTAAAATCCAGATATCAAGAACATGTTTCACTTGAATTTCTCAATATATTCTGTATTTCTTTTACCCAATTTAAGTGCTTTAGCACAAAGAACATACATATAAATTTAATTCAGAAATGTTTCATTTGCAGGCCTGTTCTTCCTGCCCTTCTGTCACATAACTACAAACCTTCTGCCATCTTGTGTGACAGAGAGGCAGCTGAGTCCAACAGTTCTTATGGATATTTTGATATTTTGTGCATTTGACTGCACAAAACAACAACCAAAATACTTTTCAAACTCATAACAACTCCTCCCAAGAACATTGGGAAATCAAAAAATCTACCTGTGAGTTACAGCCATAATTCACTCCCAAGGATCCAGGTGGTTTCAAATGGCTGAACTCAAGAAGGCTCTATGTGTGAAGAATGAATTAAAAATTGTCTACTGAGAAGGGGAAAAGTGTTTGAAAAGATTTTTTAATTAATCCATATATTTGGTAAAACTGATTTTATGGATAAATCAATTTTATTCACAGTTTGACAGGCAATATTCAAATATTTATGCTGATCACAGAAGAATATCAGATTTATTTTTAAATCTGCCAGAATGCTTGTGTCACTCCACAATTTTTCTCGGTAATAATAATTTGATAATAATTTGAGCAGGTATCCAACAGAAAAGGGTGTTCATTACTCCTGGAGTTCAAAGGGAGTCCCCACCTGCCTGGCATGGAATCCCCACCTCATGCCAGTGCCCTCCAAACCAGCGTTTGAGGCTTGAATGGCTCTCCTGGCAGAGTGCTGGGAGCCTTCCCTTCGGATCCCCAAGCATGCAGCAGCCAACTGGCCTGCGAGGAGCAGCAGAAAACGGTTGAGATAAAGCAAGCCCCGCCAAAGTTTGGATGCCCATCTGAATGCTGGCTGCTTCCATGAGGAATAATGCTTTGTGCAGGGAGAGAGCTGGTGCTAATGACCCCTGCTCAGGAGAGCATTTAAACAGAGGCTTAACTCCGTCTCTATTCAGGCTGGCACTTATGTCTCAGTTTAAGTGCTGTGCTGAATAGACTTTTTTCCCCTGAATTGGGGCCAATTTCAGTTCATCATCCCTCAGGAACAGATGCATTCTTTCCCCCCTTTCTGACAAATGTGGAAAAACGTGTAGCTAATATTTAACGTGGCAGAGGGGACGTTCTGGGTTAAAAAGAGGAAGCTCCTGGCTTCCTATCAGCACACCTGTGTTCCCCCAAGTCTCAGTGGTACTCGCTTCTCACAGATGGATGGTGGAGGTCATAATCCACTACCTTGTGAAGCAAAAGGATGTGTCACATCAGGCTGGCTTAATGGGGAACACCTCTTCCTAAATCCATCTTTGTAGGATTACATTGGTAGGAAGCAGGAATTTGGGTTTTTTCAAACTTTAAGACTCAGGGGGGAAAGAGCTCCAAAAAGCAAAATATGATTAGTCATTATTGAATGGGTTGTGCCTGATTAACTCACATGGACACAGTGGTAAGAACATATCTCACCTCCCAAGGTTCAACCATGGCCTTAGGAATAGGGGATGGGAGGAGATGCAGGAACTTCACTCAACATTGAATCACAGAATGGCTGGGTTGGAAGGGACCTTATCCAGGTCCAGCTCATCCAGTTCTAACCCCTGCCATGGGCAGGTACACCTTCCACTGTCCCAGGTTACTCTGGAAGCCCCTTCCAACCTGGCCTGGAACACTTTCAGAATGGGGCAGCTGCAGCTGCTCTGAGCAACCTGTGCCAGGGCCTCACCACCCTCACAGGGAACAATTTCTTCCTCATATCCAATCTAAAGTCACTCTACACCTGGGCATGAGAGTAGGCACATTTCTGTCTGAGTTCATCCCAAGGAAATGAAAGGGACACTGAGACTTTTGACTTTGTGGGGGCGCTGGTGATGCTTCCACAATGCACACTGCAGTTCACATAGTCCTGGCAAATCAAATGCTGTTTATATTCAGCACAAAGCAGGGGAGGAAGGAAACAGGAAGACTAATTAAAAGTTTTCTAGGTGGTAAACATGATGACTGGAATCCACAGAGCAGCTGTCTGTCTGCTGGAAAAATGGCATCCTGATGTCTTTAGCCCCGGTACGACTCATATGCACCCCATCACTAAGATGCCAAAATCAGGTTAAAATTTCATTGAGCTCATTATTCACATGGGAAGGAAGAAGAAGGGGAACATGAGGATGGTGCCCCTAAGGCCCCTGGAAGTGTAGTGCTAGAAAAGCTTTGGAATCTGTTGCAGGGAGCCTGGAAAAGTGAAATCCATATTGAATGATGACAATGTTCTCATTACAATCAACATATTTCACAAGGTTCAGCTATGTAAATACAGCGAGTGCTTTTTTCCTCCACACAGGGTGCAGCTCTTGCAAAGCCTAAGGAATTTCTCATTGCATTTTCTCATATATGAACTTGCAGCCTTCCTTTCTCTTTCATATTATAAACATATTATTACAAACAGGCAGTGAATAGACCTTTTTTTTTTCTCTTGCATTACTTTTTAAAAAAATGAATTGTTATCAGATTTAATGATATGATAAGCTTTAAAGTTCCCCTGGGAAGCTACCACAGCCATACTGATTTACATAAGCATTTTCCTACACATAATACAGCATGCAAGCTCTCTGATCTCATTATTCATTAGAAAATTAATGATAACTCTCAAATGTGAAAGCAGAGCAGTTCTGCAGAGAGTGCTGGAAATTGGCTAGTTCTCGACGCGGTAGTCATTTTCAATTTACTGCCTTGAAAAAAAGATGCTTTTAAGCAAATAAAAGGGTGCTGACATCAAACAGATACTTGTCTTGCTGCCAGGGAACGAGATGCCTTTTAAGGCAGGAAGGTGGGACTTGAGTGATGTGAATAGGAAGAAAAGAAAACAAGCCAGTCAGAGTTAAGCAGCTCTAACCCATTCATGAAAAATGTCTAGGCTCATTTCCTCATTGCCAGAGGTCTTTTTTGCTTAAATTCTAAAGCCCGTGCTCTGTTCTTGCCAATAATAAATAGCAGCCTGTTCTTAGAAAAAGTGCAAACTACGGAGGTTTTTTTAAGTGCTTTTCCCCAAGCTACACAAATTGTGACATCCCATAGACCAAGAGACAATGTTAATAAACCCCTCAAAACTTTGCTAATATCCATATCCTGCAATTGAGATTGTTGTGGAATGAACTATGGCATATTCACTGCTGGGGAACAAGAGCTGATAATCGAGGATGGCGTGGATTGCCATATGACTGACCAGATTAAGATCTGATTTTTATCCTGGCTCTATTTAGCTGATGGGAGCAGCAATGGGAAAGGATAACTCTGCTCTGCAAGTCTGAGTTTTGGATATGACTAACAAACAGGATGATTGTTTCTGTCGCTGTAGTAACACAACTGTCAGGGCATTGGGACGGAAGGGGGGCTCTCACTGCACAGTGTCTCAAAGTGCAACACCTTTGTGTTCATCTCTTCCAGCAAGATGGATGAAACCTGTGCCTGCTGCTTGTTGAAGTAGATATGATCTTTCTTTGTGAGATTTGATTGCTGCTTTTTAATGTAATTCATAGCTCAGATAGCAACAGAAATTGCTCTGGGGTGTGGTAGAAAAGGGATATTAGACATGCACTGCAACATCCTGTTTTGGAACTAGTTTAGTGTGAGGCTCACAGGCTCAGCATTACAAAATTCTGCACTCAAGCTGTCACTTGCCAAATTTTTTGCACATTAGTTTTGTTTTTTTCTTTCCTGTGATCGGTAGCAACATAAAAGGAAACATCTGGTTCTGCAGGGTCCAAATTAGGGGATGCTACAGGAAAAACACTCCAAAGCAACACCAAATTTGAAACAACCAGGCAGTGTGAGAATTTGTGCCATTTACAAACTCTTCCAGTAGGGAGCCAGAAACCTGGGAATTCCACCAGTACAGAAAGATCACCACTGCTGTATTGATGTTTTGACCACATCTTCAACCATTATAATTTCCAACAAATAGATAATGAAAAAAAATTAAACAAAATAAAAATCATCCAGTTACAGGTGTCACCTGAGTGTCAGCTGCAGTTTGGAGGGCAAGATTTTCACACTTTTTCTGAACTGAGTTAAATGTCACCCAGGGGAAGGGATGGGTCTGTCAGACAGCATCACTTTGGAGGTCTAATCACAGAATTACTGAATGGTTTGGGTTGGAAAGGACCTTAAAGATCATCCAGTCCCATCCCCTGCAATGGGCAGGGACACCTTCCACTATCCCAGGTTGCTCAGAGCCCTGTCCAGCTTGGCCTTGGACACTTCCAGGGATGGAACATCCACAACTTCTCCAGGCAGCCTGTGCCAAGACCTCACCACCCTCAGAGGGAAGAATTTCTTCTTAATGAGGATGTATGTTTGGGGTTTAGATTAAAATCTCTGATGGGTCTTTATTAATAATAAGAGCTATTTGGCTGAAATACCAAGACACATTTGCAGTGAGAAGAGATTTCCAGTCTGCAGGGAAAGGAAAATCTTAGTTCTCCTTATGTGATTCTTCAGCTGCAAGGCTCTTGTATGGAACCCCTCAAATCTGCACTGAAATTATTGAACACAAAATTAACTCCTCTTATTCACAGCATAGATCTGTGCAGCCTCCAGTCTTGCAGCTAAGAACAATGTGATCAACACCTACAAATATCTTTATGGTCCAGAAAAGCACAGGAAGTGTCCCAACAAAAGGCACTGCATGCAGAAAGTCAGCATAGCCATGAGATGCAAAGTAATTTTGCAATATTTTACAATAATATCCCAATATTTGCAGTACTTTATATTAATATATTCCTTTAAGTTGCACTTCTGCAGTCCTTGAGGGTGACAGCACTGAAAGCAGCAGATCTGATCTCCTGTACCACTCCCCACTCTTCCCTTCTGCTAGGATGGATCTTTCTGTAGCCAGGTGAAATGTCCTGGGGAACTAAAAAAAAATAGTATTTTTCTTTAAGTCAATGTTTTTCCCTACTAATCCAGACCAGAGAAGGAGTGGCCAGCAGACAGAGAGCAAGAGTGGGGCTGTTTCTTTAGGCAGCAGTGCTAGGTGATTTTAAATGCCTGTCAAACCAAACACTGCCTGGTAAGCTACTGGTTCTATAATGGAACCTGTCAAGCAGCCCCTTTAGGGATGCCCCTGAAGGGAGCATTATAGGTAAGGATGCTCCCAGGACTAGTGAAATCAAGGATTTCCTCTAGAAATCTCACTGAGTAACCACAAATTGGAAATGGCAATCATAGGTGCCTGGATAAAGGGGGAGAAAGAAATGCCTCAGTGAATGAAGTAGGGTACAGAAAAGGTGCAGGTAGCTTCAGAGAGCCTCACTTGTGTCCAGCAGACCTAAAACTTAACTGTGCAAGATACCCTTTAAAGTCTGACATGACCCTGGGTCATGGAGATTTCTGCAGCTGAGGAAAATCTCAGTGAGAACTCACTCTGCAAAGTGGCCCAATGAAAATGGGTCATTGCAGTCTGGAGAAAATCCTAGAGGACAGCTAAGGTAATGAACTGAGTAAGGATGCTCTGAAATTGGAATCTTGTCTTTTTTTTAGGAGTTTCAAAATGCTCCAAAGCTCTAATCAAGTGCTTGATGTGTGTTTCCTACAATGGGCTTCTCTCTGCTTCTTGTAGGTGGCATTTGCAGCTAATGCAAGGGGATCTGGTAAATCCAAAATACTTCTAATTAGTATGGCTTGTCCAGTAAACATGGACAAATCCTTGGGTGACCACAGCCCAAAGCAAGATGGAAAATTGAAGGCAGTGGGGTAAATTTCTCACCAAACTACAGCCATCGATTTGAGAGCTGATATTGCCTCATCCCAGTTCTTGTGGAGACATTTGTTTATGGAAGTGTGTGAAGTCTTTGGCAATAGGCAAGCCATGGAGAGACAGTGACAGAGGACAAACACACAGTGTCATCCTCCTAGCTCAGCCCTCAAGTCAGGAGTCTGGGTAGCAATGCATTCTGTGGGCTACTTCAAAGATGGGTGCCTAAATCCACAATTCTGCTTCTAAAAGCAGGTACTTAGGAATCTAAAAATAGGTCTGCATAATTATCCTTTGGAAAGCAGTTTTTAAACTGTGCAGCTGACACTTGGGAATTCCAAGTGGCTGATCAAACTGAATAGAAAACTGTAGCTATAAAGTGAATGAGCCACCAGACTATATTGAAAAGACCAGCTTATTATGACGAGAAAAGCCAGTAGCACTTTTCCCATGATCACCAGCACTCTCATTTCCACAGCACAAAGTCCAGAGAAGATGAGAAATTAGTCCAGTATCTCATCTGGGTAGTGCCCTGTTCTGTATTTTCCTTTATGTTTTTATCAGGCTTGATTTTTATTTCAGTGGGATGTTGTCTTTAATTTGCAAAGTGTGTAAGGCAGGCTGTGTATCCAGGAAGCTATTAACCACAAACCTCTGATTCTGGGGGAGAGGGGAGGGCAAAAATTCCTGGAAATTGAGGTTTAGAAGAAAAATGGTGTGGGTATTAGTTGAAGAAAGGAAAAGGTATTGCTATAGGAATCACACAGAACAGAATAAAACTCTGCGTGTGGAAGTTTCTATTCAGGAATCTCACAAAAATCTCTCTTTCTTTCAAGGCAGATGCACTTGGTGCTTGCAAAATAAGTGCCACACAAACAGCAAAAGCTGAACTGTAACATTTTACCATAGAGCTGCTTTAAAAAAATAACAAAAATCCAAGATCAGGTTTAGTGTTGCCATTTCTGATTTGATCACTGCTTTAAGAAGCTTCTTGCCTTGAGTATTGCTGGGGAGCCATCTCATGTGCATGATCTTACACAAAGCTGGACAGCGGCAATGCACAACACCTGACACAACATAAACCCTGCTGGTACAGGACTGATGTCTCAACAGCTTGAACCAACAAGGTGAGATGACACAACACTGACCTTGGTGTCCTGTGGAGGGATATTTGTGACCTGATGTCACAAATCCTAAAACAAGATTCATCATAGTGTTAAACAACAACCAGAAATTCATCATTTCAGATGAGCTGAAATATTGGAGACAGTTTTTACTTTCAGAGCAAGGACATCTAAGAGACATCAGAACACCCAAACTACAAGTCCCTGTTTGTGTCCATTGACTGGTGTCCCTGCCCATGGCAAGGGATTGATTGGAATGGGATGATCTTTAAAATCCTTTCCAACCCAAACCACTCTGTGATTCTGTGATTTGGTGGCTCCAAGGGAAGCCTACACAGCAAACTCATAAAGATGCATAAAGACAGGCAAGTTCACTGTCATTCCCACTATTTCCTTTAGGCATCCATAGACCCAGTGTCCAGTCTCACCTGGACACTTGATGGTAGGTGAGCTCAATCCTGACTTGACTTTCCAGAGAAATGTGAAATTTTATAAGACTTTTTCTGCAAATCATATAAACTTCTCCTTCCTTGGCTCCTGGAAGGGTTTTCTTCCAGCTCTGACTCTGCTGGTACCAGGCAGCTTGGGGTAGAGATATTCCAAAGAGGAAAGAATGCCTGATCCAGTGGTCCTAGTCTGCTGTGGATCCCATAATAATAAGATTATGAACTAGATCTGAAGCTCATCTTTTGGGACAGAGAAGACAAAGAAAATTTACAGTCTTCACCACCAGATCTGTGCAGGAGGTGACGTGTAAAAGGTGCCCTACCCTTTTCTTCTCTCCCTCTCTGCAACCTAAGAAACACCCAGTATTTTTATTCCAGTAGACATGCTAATATTAGTTCATATAATTCCAAATGTACCTATGAT
This sequence comes from Molothrus ater, assembly GCF_012460135.2. NCBI lineage: Eukaryota > Metazoa > Chordata > Aves > Passeriformes > Icteridae > Molothrus > Molothrus ater. The sequence continues at coordinate 58,527,341 of NC_050482.2, read as the reverse complement.
ATATTTAGACGCATATTCTATTATTTTTTCACATTTCACTTGTGAAGTTTATGCTGGGTAGCAAGATGGAGTTCACCATGACTGCTCACTTCATGTGACCATTAAATAATGTGTATGGACACAAGCACACAGCAATGGGAGAATATTAAATGCAATGCAAAGTGGTAGATCTCAAAAAAAAAAAGGAGTCTTGGAGTGTTTTAATAAGATCAATCACCTTCTGTACTGGAATAAATGCTAATTTTTTCTTTAAAAAAGTTTTATTTTTGTCATTTAGAGAAGCATATAAAAAGTAAATGCTTTTTTTTGATTCCTCAAAGTTCAAATAACTCCAAAATATACTTTTAAGATTACTCTGTTTCAAAAGACTTCCTTCTTTAGAGCGTGGAGATCAATCAAATATTCAGTGCAAACTTGCCATGTCCTCAGTGATGGAGGTTATGGAGCCTGACCAGCAGTTCTTCCAGGACAATATGGAACACCAGAACCACACAGCTCTCCCTCTTTTCTCATCATGTGCTTCTCCTCACTGGTTTTAAGGGCTAATTCTATTAGGTGAAGCTTAAAGAATGTGCTGGGAGGCCAGAAAACTTGGAAAACCCTCAGAGTTGACAGCCAGGACATGTCTGTGTCAGCTCTGTGCCTACAGGATTTCGTGGCACCAGATTCCCAAATATACCATGGAAAAAGCCACTTTCTCTGAAAAATGCCCTTTCTTTGAAAACTTTTGCTCTTTGAAGAGGACTCCTGAGCCTGTCTTCTCCTGGAGAGCCAGTCAAAGCTGGGAGTGTGTTGGACAGCAGCGCACCCCAGCAGACTCTGTGTCCAAGCAGGGCACTGATGGCAAAGCAGGACGACACCAGCAGAGCACACCCGGGTGCTGGCCCCTGACCAAGGACTAATCCCACCCTGAGAGTGCACAATGACAAAACACCCTGCCTTTCAAAAGGGCCTTCTACACAGCACTGGGCTGGGCCATATGGACACCATCAAAGCAGCCTGGGGGTTCTCAGGGATCCCAAAGCAGCCTACCTGTCACAGTGCTTGGCCATCACAACCTTCACGTCAGAGACATTTGCTCCTCTGAGCAGAGCTGCTAGAACTGAAGGGGAGGCTGAAATTACCCTTTTTCTAGAGAATTTGTTTTATGTGGAGTAGTTGAGGGAGCTGAGGGTATTTAGGGCAGAATAAAGGAGGTTTAGGGAAGACCTCACTCTCCACAACTCCCTGACAGGAGGGTGCAGGCAGGTGGGGGTCAGGTTCTGCTCCCAGGAATCCAGCAACAGGACAAAGGGGAAATGTTCTCAAGCTGCAGGTTTAGGTTGGGCAGCAGAAAGAATTTCTTCACTGAAAGGGTTGTTAAACTTTGGAAGGTGCTGCCCAGGGAGGTGGTGGAGTCACCATCCCTGGAGGTGTTCAAGACATGACAGGCTGTGGCACTGAGTGCTCAGGTCTGGTTGACACAGTGGTGATCAGACAGTTGGACTCTATGATCTTGAAGGTTATTTCCAAACTAAATGAATCTGTGATTCTGTTTTATGGTTCCTTGGGACCTACACCTGGCCTGACACCTGTGCTCTCTTACCTCTGTGTGATTCACCTGCACAGCACATCCCCTGACGCTGGCCTTTCCAAGACTCCTGTGTCAGTATGAAGAGCACTGCAGCTCCATCACCACCCAGGCACTTCAGCACAAAGAGCTGGGAAGCCAAAGCAGTAGGACTTGTCACATGGAATACAGGTGACTGCATTGCATTGCTTTTTACCTCTCTACAGCTCAGAAATTTGATGAAAACTCTTACCAAGCCATTCAGTGACTGCTATGATTTGCTTAGCACCCTTGTTAAACCCTTTTTATGCTCATTTTGACAGAGTGGAGTTTAGTGGTTTCAGCTGCAGCAGCAATAACACATACACACTTTTACATAATGCCACTGGTGGACATCACATAGTTAACACTAATTGTGTTTCTAAGCATCAGGAGGACAAAATCTTACAACAGGTGGTAATTAGTGGGGGTTAGACCATGCCTTAATTTGTTGCTTACTGCTCCCATGAAACTAGTTCCTTTGGACAGATGAGAGAGGAGAAGAAGGAACTGGGAAAGATGTATCCCCAACTTTTATTCCTGCGACTATTGACTGAAGCCAATAAGAATACCCACATCAGTAGCAGACTTGTGAAATAGGTTTCTTCCTTTTGATTAAATTGCACAGAAGGAAGGTAAGTTACAGGATGATAATCTCGGTTCTCCAAAACCAGTACTCCTCATCTTGGCTGTTTTCACAAGGTTTCTTATCTCCACAGCAAGCAGTGGGAGTTAGGAACAAAGACAGGCAGGCAAGCTGGTGGTACTGTTGTTTGCCACTCGGAAAGCCCAGCTGATAGCTCAGAGCACATCGCCTCGGAACAAGACCGGCAAGCCTGGGACTGTTTGCCTCCACTGCAATTCAATCAGGGTGCCTTGCAGCTCGAATTGCTACTATTTTGTGGGTCACTACCTCCTCCAATATTCTGTGTGCCCTCTCTTGTTTTCTTTTCATTTGCTATGCAGGCTCGCAGACCTTCCTGCTAGGTTTCACTTGGGAGGCCCAGAACCCCTGTTCTGCAAATCCTAACAGGACCTTGATGGATGTTAATGTCTCTGCCTTTCATATCGTTTTACCAGTGAAACCTTTGATCTATCAGCAGTCTTTATATCAATGCAGTCATTGCATAAAACAGAGAATATGACAAAAATATCTGTTGTGCTAGCGTTAGCAGGGTATTTCCCCCACCCCTCATAAAAATACAGTGTTGGGGAGTATAGTTTAACCTCCAGCAGCCAGATGTGCCACGAGGGTAGAACTGGGAGCAAAAACTTTTTTTCCTTTACCTTTTTTTTTTTTAAAGCAGTCTGGTAAAGGAAGTTGTAAAGCAACAAGTACTGTACATTATGATTCAGAGCAGCAAGGGACAGCTGGAGAGACTTGATTGGCTCCAGCCCAATGAAACAGAGGCTTCTTGTGACCAGCTGCTGTGCTGCAGCATGAATGACAAGGGTAATAATTGATTACTAACTGGCAGCTCAAAAGGAAGAAAGAATTAACAAGAGTGATGAGGTGCTTTACAGCTTGGTAACTGTAAAATCAGTGGAACAATTAGGGGGAAAAGAAAGAGGTTTCACTTCTTACCTTAGCGTTACAAGGACAGTGCTAGTTAGTGTAAATCGCATGACAAGCAAGCAAGAGGGGCAGGTCAGTGAGGAATATGGGGGCTTTGCACACCCACAGGTCCCACAGAATCATTCAGCAAATTTGCTGGGGAGCAGCTAAAACCCCATCAAAAGCATCTAGACCCTGCCAATTACATTGGTAGGCAAAGCAAGGTCTCTGAGGCACCAGCCATAATATCATAGTGGGGCTGAAACCTCCAGCAAATGGTGCATTGTGGCAGACCAGCCCTTTGCCTTTCAGTGGGTGCTCGATGGCACATACACTCTTTCTGCTCTGAGAATAAATGCATCATGCCTTTTTATTTTCCTTTTTTTTTCCTTTTTCTTTTTCCCTCTTCTTGTAAATGGCTTTTGTGTTTACCAGTAAATGCACTAGATGCATTGTCGCTACACCTTTCTTCAAGGGGCTTGCACTGACCTCATGCTCTGGGCCATGTAAAACCTTCTGGCCACTGAGAGCCAGGCACTGCCCCTTTTTCATGCAGAGTAGCACCTCACTTTGGGCCAGATCATGGCCAGCATGTCAATGCAAGGAGTAAGGAGCCATAACGTGTCCTGTGTCTTGCTTCTCACACACAGGGGAATAATAGCCTTGTGCGGACTATGCCCTTTCCTTAGCCCAAGTGGGAAGAAGGGAGAACTTGATGGATCCTTCATTTCCTTTCCCAAGGCATCTGGCAGCAAGCAGCATGTGCTGTGCCAGCTCCAGACCCGTCACGCTTTGCTCCCTTCCCAGAGCAGCAAGGAGACAGGTCTGTCCCAGCGGTAGCTCAGCAGTGGGTGGCTCCTTTCCTGGGGCTGAAGCACGAGGTCTGGTCTAGCTCCCTGTGAGCAGAGCTGAGAAAATCAATGGGACTAATCATGGGGAAAGGTAGCATTCAGCAGGAGCAAAGCTGGCAGCCTCTGCTCTGACATATGGAAAATGCTCTTCTAGCTGGTTGAAGCCTCTTCAGGCCAGGCCCACCCTCACCCCTCCTCCCACTCCTGAATCTGCCATCCTTGTGCTTATGAAGTGGCTCTTTACCCCTGGCAAGTCTGACACCTTCCAACTCACAGTTAGTAAGGTTCATCTCTCCTATCTTTACCTCTTTAAAGATAAATAACTCGTCCAAACTGGGGGTTTAGCCATATTCTGTGCTCTCACAGAAATGAAAGCTCTCCTGCCAGAGCTGAATTCTCACTACCTGCCTCAAATGACTGCTCGAGGATGGTGCATCATCCACTTCTCACACTGGGCCTCAACAACTAGTTGGGAGCTGATTTTGAATTTTTTGAAGAACTGAGACAGAGAAGAGACATTGCCATGGCTTGTTCAAGGTCTTACTCTGATCTTTGAGACGGGGGAAGTAAAGAAGCAATGCATGAAGGCAGCTGGGATTGGTTCCACTCTGCAATCAGAAGCACACCACCTTGGGCTTGTGGCAGGGAGGGCAGTGGGCTCAGGTTGCTGCTGTGGCATTCCACCAACAAGAAAAGCTGCCATGACAGAGGGGAGCTGGGCTGCTCCAGGGCAGGGGGAACTGGGACTCTCCTTGCTCCCAGTGAGTGGAGCATAATGGAACAAATTTCAGACAGAGGAGATGGCAGTGGAGCTCAAGATGTAAAAATGCAAATGGTACCAGAGGCATATGTTCATCAGCTCACCTTTGAAAACTCCCCTAAGGACTGTAGAGGGAACTTTACCAGAAAGTCTACCAAAAATTCAAGGCCTGGGGGTGGGTTGGCAGGTCTGGGGTTTTTGTTATTATATACACAGTGCAAAAATGTGCTTGACTAATCTAAACCTTGTGTTGCTTTCTTATACTGCTAGAGCAATTATAGCTGAGAAGAAACCCCACACATCACCCAATATGGAAATACGTTTTTTTCATGTTTGACATTTTTACATTTTTACTGACAGGGCAAAGCCTATGATTTAATCGGTCTCCATTTCCCATAACTTCAGAGAAGGGACTGGCCCCTCCTCCACATTTCTCAAAGGACTTATGATTAGAAAGAAGGCCATGGAAAACCCAAAGGAGCTGACTCCATCTATCATGTAACACTGTTGAATGAGAGAAAAAAAAAGAAAATAAATACTTTCTCCCAAAACTCTCTGTGTGTGCACTGCAGTGCACATAGGGATTGTGAGTCTCTGGGGCAGAAATGGGAGGATTTTGAAGAAACAAGATATTTTTGCCACTTTTTGAGAAAACAAGAAGCTTTTCTGCTTTTCTTTTACTGAAGCACATTCCTTCCAGATCTTTTTTTCTAAATGTTTATTGGTCTTTGTAGTAGGAATGCCATACCCTACTGGGAGGGAGGGAGGGAGGGAGGGAGGGAGGGAGGGAGGGAGGGAGGGAGGGAGGGAGGGAGGGAGGGAGGGAGGGAGGGAGGGAGGGAGGGAGGGAAGGAAGGAAGGAAGGAAGGAAGGAAGGAAGGAAGGAAGGAAGGAAGGAAGGAAGGAAGGAAGGAAGGAAGGAAGGAAGGAAGGAAGGAAGGAAGGAAGGAAGGAAGGAAGGAAGGAAGGAAGGAAGGAAGGAAGGAAGGAAGGAAGGAAGGAAGGAAGGAAGGAAGGAAGGAAGGAAGGAAGGAAGGAAGGAAGGAAGGAAGGAAGGAAGGAAGGAAGGAAGGAAGGAAGGAAGGAAGGAAGGAAGGAAGGAAGGAAGGAAGGAAGGAAGGAAGGAAGGAAGGAAGGAAGGAAGGAAGGAAGGAAGGAAGGAAGGAAGGAAGGAAGGAAGGAAGGAAGGAAGGAAGGAAGGAAGGAAGGAAGGAAGGAAGGAAGGAAGGAAGGAAGGAAGGAAGGAAGGAAGGAAGGAAGGAAGGAAGGAAGGAAGGAAGGAAGGAAGGAAGGAAGGAAGGAAGGAAGGAAGGAAGGAAGGAAGGAAGGAAGGAAGGAAGGAAGGAAGGAAGGAAGGAAGGAAGGAAGGAAGGAAGGAAAGGGAGGAAGGAAAGGGAGGGAGGGAAGGCTGGCTTAGTTCTGCTCTTCTCCTTGGTATGTCAAACAAATTGATTTCAGCATGTACCAAATAAAACACAAATTACCAGCATCTTGGCCCAAGAAAAGAGAAGTAGCAGCTGTTTCCTCCCCAGAAGGTGGAGAGATAGAGCTGCAAGCAAGAAAGAGCAAATAATCAGGTGGTAACAGAGACAACAGGAACTGGAAGCTGAGCAGAAATTATGTCATTGCTCCTGATCAAGCTTTTAGACCTTGGAAAAAATTAAAGATGAAAAACATTCAAAATAGAAGATACTGATCTTCTCAAATCTGTAATTGTACAATTACCTTCTTCTTTCAGCCTTCCTGGATGTATGCTGGTACCGTCCCCTCATGATGGGAATGGGAGGCTGCCACAGGTGATCAGAAGAGATATAGAAATACGGCATAAAAGTGCTCTGAGCATATGGGGGCAGCCAGAAGTAAGATACACACTTGCTCTGCAGTCAGAAAAGTGATTTGTTGTAATGCCTTTTAGTAGATAAGACCTTTCTTTCAGTGAATTATCACTTTTCCACATTACTGTGGTTGATGTGGTACCTGTGCAAGACCTTTGTCCATAGTAGAAAATAATATTCTGTTGTTAAACTGGTTTGGTTTTTCCGTAGATATTAGCAAAAAATGGTTTAGTTGATTATAAGAACAAAGAGGTGGAAAGGCAGATTGTCCTGACCATGCCTGAAAAAAAGTATGTCTGTGGTGACTTCTGATGTGACATTTCAAAGTCCAAATTCAAATCCTCAAAGCCCTCACCTGGAACTTGGGACACAAAGAGAATAGAAGGTCCTCCTCAAGTCTCATCTGGAAAACAGGAACAAACCTCAGCTTTCCCCAGGGCTGCCTCTGCTGACCAACCTGAGCCACGCCAAGGGAAACCAAGGGCTCTTTCTAGGGGCAGCTCAGGGGTCTGGCTGCCACTGCAGCACAGGGGGAAACAGAGCAGTGGTCAGGAGACCAAGAAAGAGACACCAGGAGTGAGCCAGACAAGATAAAGACTGGAACAAAAAGTCAGAGTTAGTTATGGGGACAGAGTGAGTAATAAAGAGAGCACTGGAGCTGTGATTCATTGAAGCTGGCATGAAGCTACAGCTTCCAAGGGGAACAGGCAGGCACTGATCTGTGTGGTGACCAGGGACAGGACCCGAGGGGACAGCTGGAGCTGTGTCAGGGGAGGGTTGGGGTGGGTATCAGGAAAAGATTCTTCCCCCAGAGGATGCTGGGGCACTGAGCAGGCTCCCCAGGAATGGTCACGGCCCCAAGGCTGCCAGAGCTCCAGGAGTGTTTGGACAGCATTCTCAATCACAGGGTGGGATTGTTGGGGTTGGTTTCAGGTCCAGGAGCTGGACTTGATGATTTTTGTGGGTACTCCAACTCAGTATATTCTATGATTCTGTGATCATTAAGAACTAGGAATTTGCTCACATAGGTGTGGAATGCAGTGGGTGGGTGCCTTGTGAGATTGTAATCAGATTAAAATTACTTGTGATTCAAATTGAAAGTAAAAGGCATTGATGCACTCAGTGCTTGCAAGTAAAGGGGGGTTAGTACTGTTAAGCAAAACAGAAAGTGTGGGAGAATAAACACCTATTCTCTGGTTGCACATTCTCATTTTTTCACCTACAGGTGCAGGGCTTCCCCTCTTCTGCTGTCACACTTTCAGAAGAAAAATGTCATTATTTTTAAACCAACTTTGTTACAGTAAAAGTCAGCAACACATACTGCAAGGCCCTGGGAAAACTGTTCTGAGAAGAGCCTTGGTTTTATGGGAAAGCACCGAGCAGAGACTTCTATAAAAGAGACAATTCCTGAGTCCTTGAGGTTTCCTGTGTTTGATCAAGTCATTCAGTGCTTCTGTGCTTCAGTTCCCAACAGTCAGGAGGGGGTAATCCACAGTGATTGATCTCACACTCAGTGTCAGCTCAGGACTGTGCCAAGGGTTTGAATTCGAGGTTGGGTTTGAGATTTCAGTTCTGCTTGGTTTCTATTCTTTGTGAGCACCCATGTGCCTCATTCAGCACCAAGGGGGTTCAGGTGGGCACACAAAACCTCTGCCCTGTCACTGCCTCTCATACACTGTGCAGTTGTTCCTTTCCTGCACCTCCCTGGAGCACCAGATTCACCACTCATGAGCAGAACAAATTCATGGCAAAAGTACCATGGCTCTGCCTGCTGGTGCTGAGCCCCACAAACCAAAGGAGATTCTCAGTTCTGGAACAAGAGCACATGGGGGGGAAAAGTTCAAGAATTAGGGTACACAGTGGGGTAAGGGGTGTGTCTTTAGTCTTGTGTGTTTTAACATTAAATCATCACAGTAAAATACAGGAACAGTTTAGGGAGGTGACTTGCAAAAAACTTTGGATTTTGGTACCTCGTGATAGCCAAGCAGGCAGGACATGAGGTCAAATGAAGGAGACTTGACCTTTTAAATGTGATGTTGACCTGGATCCTTCTTTGTAAAGTGCTTTCTAGATAGGCTGCATATGATATTTTCATAGTTCCTGCTTGCAACTCTTCCAGTGTTTCAGCTGAGCTTCCCAGCACATATTTCTGCTTCTGTCTCATTCAGGCCAGGGAGAAAGAATAATAGAATGGCCTGGGTTGGAAGAGACCTTACAAGATAATTTCATTCTAACCCCCTGCCATGAGCAGGGACACCTGCCACTATCCCAGCTTGCTCCAAACCCTGTCCAACCCAGCCTTGGACACTGCCAGGGATGGGGCAGCCATAGCTTCTCTGGAAAACCTGTGCCAGGGCCTCACCATTCTCACAAGGAAAAATTTCTTCCCAATATCCAATCTAAACCTCCCCTCTGTCAGTTTAAATCCATTCCCCCTTGTCCTGTCACTCCAGGCCCTTGTCAAGAGTCTCTCTCCATCTTTCCTGTGGGCTCCCTTCAGGCACTGGAAGGGCACAATGAGGTCACCCCAAAGCCTTCTCTTCTCCAGGCTGAACAATCCCAATTCCCTCAGCCTTTCCTCCCAGCAGAGCTGCTCCATCCCTCTGATCCCCTTGTTGTCCCTGCTCTGGCCTGGCTCCAGCAGCTCCCTGTCCTTCCTGTGCTGATCTCCAGGAGAAGATGGATGCCATGGATCTGCAGAACAGTTACATCAGGGCACTGTGCCTGATGGGAGTAAACCCAACAGGAAGGATGTGATCTTGCAGGATATGTTTGTCACATTACTTGAAGTTCTTAAGATTACAAGGGGAAAGACAGCTGTTTCATTCAGACTCCAAGCCTGGGGACTTCCCACTGTCTCAGAAGAGCAGTGCAAGCACAAAAGGGTTTCAGAGCACTTAGAAAAGTGCCACTGATGAGAGATGCAATGAGTGAGCACAGAGCAAAGCTCCCTCAGTTCATTTAAATGTAAGGCTTAGGAAAGGGGAGGTTTGAAGCAAACCAATGGAAAACTCCTGTGGAATTTAAGAGGAAAAAAAAATATTACAGATTGTGAAAATTATTGGGAATATATGTTCCCCTGAAAAGGTTTTGGGGTTTTTTAATTAATTTCCTTGAAATCTGTCCTCACATACTTCAGTGGATCCTCCTGGATTCATACCTATTACATTTCCCTAGACTTTTCCATGCAGACATGCAAACTGAAACCACAGAAAATATTTTCATGCACCCTCCACCCTCCAGAACAAACCCACCACATTCTCCCTGACTCCAGCAAGGTATGACGTGGCAGCCTCCTCAGAGGTGCCAGCCAGCTGTAGCAGGCAGAGAGGCAGCACTGCCTGGATGGAGGGAAAGAAAGCCAGCTTTTTGGGGAAAATCCTGTGTTCACTGCCTTTTCCCTTTCTTTTGCAGCACAGCACTAAGTTGATAAATCCACAAACCTGAGGAAGTTTATAAGCCACTCTTAGCAGACATTGTGACAATCCTAAATCTGAGGTGTCCACAAGCTGGCAGATTCTGCTCTGGTGAAAGTAAATGCATCTCCTATTGGGGCCAGAGGGAACTGCTCCCAATTACATTAATGCTGAATATGGCCCCTTCGGTGACTTATTTTTAATTGTTGGACATTGTGAAAAAAAGAAAAAAAAAGAAACTGGAAAAATGTGCATTCTATCAAGTGTTGTGAAACTGTGTGGGTTGGAGAAGGCTCAGTTTTTAATAAAGGAAATATTCATTGCATCCCATTTCAAGGACTTCCATTAGATAGAAAGGAGACAGGAAGCTGAAGCTTCACTCTTGATAGTTCTCCCTTTGCTACCAAACAGCTCTACTTTAAATGAAAAAGTAAAGAAATAAAAGGAAACTGTGTAACTGTGGAGGCCAGAGAGATTTCCTTACCTTTGCCAAGGTCAAAGCCTGGCATCACATAGAGTGTAAGAGTGTTGGGTGCTTCCGGGCACTGTGGGGATCCTGACTGTGTCCCATTCACAAGAAAAGGTGTCAGACTAGCTTTTTCCAGCTGCTTTCAGGTTAATTTTCAAAAGGTTCCTCCTATGGAATGTAAAGAAAAATAAGTATTTTAGAGGCAGATTTAAACAAATCTGAAAACTCGGCATATGCTCAGGCATACCCACAGACTTCAGTCCTATTACAGTCCTATATATTTCCAAAGGCATTTCCCACCAGGATGGTAAAGCCCTCTTGAGTTTTAGGTGTTGTTCATTCCTCCCAGCTTCCCTCTGCTCTGCTTCCTCCTTATTGTTTTCATCTGCCGGTCCATCCTGGCCTGATTTGTCATAATTTCATGTTGACATACTGGAGTAAGACAATTGCAGCTGCTCCCTCTGAAGAATGCAAACAGGGATCTGTCATCTCCTCTCCCCTCCTGCCCTCCCCCTCCCGGGAAGGATGGATTTCACCGGGAATCAGGGACTATGGCCACCAAGAAGTGGCCGTGATGTGTCCCAGCAGAGGGCTGGCAGATGATCCCCTGTCCCTGAGATCTTTTGGGTATCCCAGTTTCTGCTGAGGCTAAATGCTCCCCCATCCAAGTGTGTGTGTTTATGCAGCAAGCTCCGGGATGCAAACGGCATTCCTCTTATCATACGGAGAGAGGATGTGAGCTCATTCCGAAGGAATCCCAGCTCTGGGGTGCCCCACTCACTTAATCCAAGCATCCCTTGCATGCTCCTTCTTCTGAGAGGGTGGAAGAAAAGCAAAGCACAGTGCTATTGGCTTCTAATAAGTGGGATAATATATTTCAGAGAGGAGCTCAGACGGGAGAGGAAATGAACTTGGCTAGACAGTCACTTAAAGTATAAAAAAAGTGGGGAGAGAATTTACAAAATTAATTCCATTATTTCATGTAAATATACTTGGCTGGTTTAAGACAGGCTTATATAATCATAAGATGCTGAATAAGACAGATTTAGCAGTGCAGCACCATTTATCAGCCTGCTTGATAAAGAAACAAACAGATTCCAGGCCTGGCAGTTGCTGGCTGTCAAAATTGTTGTGAGCCTCTGATGCTGGAAGGAGGCCCTGGGAGTGTTACAGCACCCAGATGGGCTCCCTGGGGCTCTCCCTGAGTGGAGGATCTGCTGGTGTGGTGAGCTTTGCACATCTGGGCTCAACACATCAGCAGTGTCTGTCTGACAGGAGGATGTGTGGCTACTGCTTGGGCTCGTTCTGAGGACATTAAAAGCTAGGAGTGGTTCAGAGGGGAGCTGCCACCATCCTGAAAACCTGCTGTGTGACCAGAGGTGGCTGTCACCTTAGGCAAAGCAGGAAGGAACCACCTGAGAGGGCTGACAGCCCAGGCTTACACAAGAAGCCTGTGGAATGCAAAGCGCACAAGTCAGCTCCTGAGTCTGGAATCAGAATCCAACTCATGACACACACATTTCAATCAGGATTTTTGTCAGAAAACCATGCCTGAAATCATAGAATCACAGAATATCCTGGGTTGGAAAGGACCTACAAGGATCATCAAGTCCTCCAGGCCGTGCACAGGCACCCCAAGAATCCCACCCTGTGCCTGGGAGTTTTGTCCAAACACTCCTGGAGTTCTGGCAGCCTTGGAGCTGTGGCCATTCCCTGTTCATTGCCCCAGCACACTCTGGGGGAAGAACCTTTTCCTGATATCCACCCTAACCCTCCTGATATCCACCCTAACCCTCCCCTGACACAGTTCCATCCCTTTCTCCATGTTCCCTTCTTGATCCTGTACAATGCTGCAATCACTGTCAGCAGGAACAGGATCATCTCTGCGCAGCACTGAGTTAAATTGTTAAAAACAGAGACAGGCACACATTGCAGTGAATTAACTTTGCCAATGCATGGGATTTATCATGACTCCATGATACTCTTCTGTTTAAATTTCCAGCTCCTGGAGAGATGTGGTGACATAAGCAACTCACTGGTGCTCTTTCAGTGAATCATCTGTGCTTGCTGTTGATGAGAAAGCTTAGAAATGTAACAGGAGATGAATGAAAACTGAAAAATGTGAACAGAGCTTGAACTACTTCCTAAATCTCATTTTTCAGCCACTCCCGTAAATACTTGCAGCCTGAACTTTTGGCACTGGCAATGTTTCTTATGCTTTAAAGTGCAGGGTGCAGATCAAAATTTGACAAAGTTAATGGGAATTTGCTATCACAAAAATGCAATATTTAAGACTTGCAGTTTTGTAAGTGGTTCATAATTTTTAAAACATTAATTTTTGAAAAATATTTTAAATTTTTTTTTTAAAAAACTCTTTTTTCAAATTTTAAAATCTTTTTTTAAAAATTCTCATTTTTCTATGGAGCTGTTCCCATTTTTTTACTAACGTTTATAGGCACATGACACCTGATAAAATTATTATTAAAGAATTTGAAGGGAAAACAAATTGAAAATTAGGATGATTGCAGATTTTTTAAATGTTTATTGATATTTCAATTCAGCTAGTAATTCTGCATACTATTTTCAAAACCTAATATTGAATTAATTGAAAGGAGCCCCATTGTCAGAAGAATTCCATTTCAGCTGTGAATATTCAGCACAAAAACACAAGTTCCTCTGAGGTATCACATTATGAACAGCTGGAAGAGAGGCACAGAAGTTTACCAGGCACCTGAAAAACTCTGGCCCATAATGAATTGTTGTTGTTATACTCTTTAAAGTGCAGAAGGTTGAATATATTGATTCTATATTGTTTTTTCTATGTACATCCTTCCAATTAAAGCCATGTTTAACCCTAAAAGAACACCACATATCTAGAGATACCTTGGTAACTTCAGTTCTGAGGCAGAAAATGCCTGTGGTGGTAGATGCCTTTTCCTGGAGGTATTTCCATCAATATTTGTGAAGTACTCAAGGGACAGGGATGGTGAGTGTGGCAGACAACCACAGGAAGGTGGCAATTGCCTCTCCTCACAGCAGGGTTCAGATGTGGATGGTTACAGGGCTGCACACTGACTCTGAGGATAAAACAATCACAGGACCACTTGAGGTGGAAAAGACCTCCAAGATCAGCAGCTCCAACCTTTGGCTTCTTTCACCACCTTAACACCCAGCCCAGAACACAGAGTGCCACTTCCAGCCATTTCCTGAGCACCTCCAGGGGTGGGGACTCCACCCCTGCATGGGAAAATCCTGCCTGTCTGCCCACTGAACCAACATGCAGGGATGGAGATGGATTCTCCTGTCTGAGTTCTTGTTTCCAGTCACTTCCCAGCCCTCAGTGTGCCTCCACTCAGCCTCAGTGGCATTGCTTTCCCCATAAAGCCTGTGGCTTATAGCTGGCTGGGAAGATCTACTTTGCCCTTTAAAAATAATACATAATACTGACAAACTGAGCATTTTTCTTCTTCATTTAAAAAAGTAACTTTTAGTGTTCTCATTTCATTTAAAAAAAATAAAAATAAGGCTCACTCAAAGAAACATCCCCTTCACTTTGGAAGGAAAAACTCAAACTTTCTAGATACAAATGTTGTATGCAACCTTGTACAGAATTAATAAGTCTGACAAATAAGTTTAAAAAAATCCACTACTTCCTCAATAAGCACTTGTACACAAAATTTCATGCCTGTTTCCTTCCATTTCTATTCAGTTGACTTGTAAAAGGCTAAAAGGCTCACAGCCACTTCTGTGAATGAGAAAGAAGAAAGAGCAGTGCATCCATTTTACAGATGTGCAGCAAGATTAATCAGATTTACTCAAGAACTCACAAGCAGTCTGTGCAACAGCTGGGAAGAAAACCCCAAGTCCTAGTCATATGTTCTAGCCACAGAATTATCCTTACTCTTGGAAAAGCAGAGGGGTGCTTTTGTGGAAAACAATGAGTTGTAAAGCCTGAGGAAAATAAACTCTCCCAGGCTTTTTCTTAAGCAGGGCTGGAGAAAGATTTTGGCGTGGAGGGGCTGCTTGTAGGGATGTATAAATGTGGGTTTTCGTCCTATTTGCAGCCTGGTTTGCTTTAGTAAATAAATATGTACATGTGTTTAGGTGGGTTTGGATAAACCTCCACCAGTGAAAGAGTCCTTCACAAAACCAGTGGAGCAGAGAAGAGCCCAGCTCCCCCCACCCGCTCGCATGCGACTCCACGCCTGTGCCACCCCACTGATGTCAGAAATGCTAAATTCTTTCATCGTTGTTTGAAACAAGACCTCCATTATAAGCCCAATTTTGACTCCCTCTCTAGAGGAAAAATAATCAGCCTGAACTTTCACAGGCATGATATTAACTCAGGGTAGAATGTCCTTTTAGGAAACTTGAGGCTGACTGAAGAAAATGTTCAAGAGACTTGGGGTGAGGGAAGCAGGAGGTGGGGGGTGACGAGGAAACACACAAAATTGAGCTGTTTTTGCAATTTCCTAGTTTACTGTCTAGGAAAAACAACCTTTTAGTCAGAAATAGCCAGGGGAACTAGGCAAGTTTTCTTTTCCTCATGATATCATGAGATGCACACACTGACCAAGCAACCCCTGGAGCAGCAACTCAGGGTAGAAAGTGGCTCTGGAGAAGCTGGAACAGCCTGTGTGGACTTTGAGACTTTAACACTGTTTTGACTGAACAATTCAGGTGGTGAAGCACCTCTGGAAGTCCACAGTCCAACCCCTTGCTCACAGCAGAGCTAATTCCAAAGCTAGATGAGATCCTACAAGGCCTTATCCAGTCAAGCTTGGACATTTTCCAAGCATGGGTATCCCTCATATTCCCTAGGCTCCTGCTTCTGTGCAGCACCACTCACACAGGGAAGAATTTTTCCCAATCAAAAATCAGAATTTTTCTAGTTGCAAAATGTGCCATTTGCCTCTGGTCCCTTCTCCATGCACCTCTGAGGAGAATCCAGTTCTGCCTTTTCTAAATTTCCCCTTTAGCCAGAAGTCTGCACCAACCCACCTGAGTCTTACCCAGGTAGAACAGACCCAGTGCCCTTAGCCTCCCTTCATACAGAAACACAGCCTGGTTGAGGTTGGAAAGGACCGCAGGGAGTCATCTGGTCCCACAATTCTGCTCAAGCAGGGCCTTTCCAGAGCATATGGCACAGGATTGTTGGCCAGCAGCCTCTGCTGAGAAGGACCTGGGGGTCCTGGTGGACAACAGGCTGTCCATGAGCCAGCAGTGCCCTGGGGGACAAGAAGGCCAATGGAATCCTGGGGTGCACTGGGAAGAGCAGTGCCAGCAGGTCAGGGAGTGATCCTGCCCCTCTGCCCAGCCCTGGGAGGCACATCTGCAGTGCTGTGTCCAGTCCTGGGCTGCTCAGCACAGGAGCGACAGGGAGCTCCTGGAGTGGGGCCAGCAGAGGCTGCAGAGATGATTCAGGGCCTGGAGCATCTCTGGCAGGGAAAGGCTGAGGGAGCTGGGGCTGTCCAGCCTGGAGAGGAGCCCCAGCTGAGAGAGGCCCTCAGCCCTGGGTGTCCCTGCCTGCAGGGAGGGCTCCAAGCAGGGCCCAGGCAGGGACTGAGCCCAGGAGGTTCTACCTGGGCAGGAGGCAGAACTTCTGTCCTGTGAAAGAGTCCTTCACAGTCCTCAGTGACTGAGCCCTGAACAGATTGTCCAGAGAGGGTGTGGAGTCTCCTCACTGGCGATATTCCAAAACCATCTGGACACAATCCTGTGCCCTGTGCCCTGCGGGAGCAGGGAGGTGGGACCAAATGACTCTCTGTTGTTCCATCTAACCTGACCCATCCTATGATCCCTGTTTCCTTTCCAGGCCTTTCCACAGCCACCAGAGATTCCCAGCTCCAGAGGCAGACTCGTGTTTTGAGCATATGAGGTATCTGAAGTGCTCATTCAATAATTTTTCCAGGTGGTGGGCACAGTTTCCAGCTTGTACAATTCCACCATGGTCCACTGAAGACCTCAGCTTTTCCTCAGCATCTGCAGAGAAAGTGCAGTGAACAGGCAGAAGAGCACAGCTGAAGTGGGCATTTGCACAGCTCTGAGAACTGGCTGCTCCACACCAAAGGAGAGGACTGGGGGCTTGGGGGGTGAAGTTATGTCTGACAACAACCCCGTGACACCACATAATCTACATGATCCAGCCTGGAGCAAATTCTGGGGAATAAAGGTGGCCACATTCATAGAATTATAGAATCACAGAATATGTTGAGTTGGAAGGATTGTCGAACCAAACTCCTGGCCCTGCACTGCGCCCCCAACAATCCCACCCTGTGCCTGAGAGCATTGTCCAAACTCTCCAGGAGCTCTGGCAGCCTTGGGGCCATGACCATTCCTGGGGAGCCTGTTCAGTGCCCCAGCACCCTCTGGGGGAAGAACCTTTTCCTGATATCCACCCTGACCCTCCTCTGAGCCAGCTTGTTCATGTTGTTCAGTTCCTCCTCACAGCCGCAGGGTGAAAGGGAAGGGAGGCATGATCAAGATGTCCATGGATGACAGTCAAGCTTTCCTGACAGAATGACACCCTGAGGTCATTCATAGCTGGAATAATGACTGACTTCAGAGGAGCTGCCTGGTCCTGGATCTTAGAAAACAAAGAATTTAATGTCTTTTTTGTGGTACTTTTTCCCCCTCTATAATAGAGGTTCTGACTGTAGGTGAGGACTCGGACTTTGACGTCTTCTATAATCCTCTCCTTCTCTTAAATAATTCAAGCAAATGCTATTAACAGGAGTTTTTGCAAGGAAATTGAAACCTAAGTATGTCTGGTATGTGGTAGAGATAATCAGGGAAATACTGAAGCAGCATATAACAAATTTTGTATTCCATGCATCTTTGGCTAACTCTCCAGCAATTTGTTGTCTAATCTGTCCTCCACAGGACCTCTGCCAAATATCTGGGTGGCTTCATGGTGACATCTTTGGAAAAAAACCCAAACCACAAAACTTGTCAGGGGAATTTTTTTCCTTTTTTTTTTTTTTTTCAAAAAGAAGATACCCCCTCACCCTAAAAGGCACAGCAGCCAAGTTCTAAGCCCAATGGCAAACTGAAGACCTGACATGCTGAGGCAGATGATGAGAGAAGTCAGAGCTTGCTACTCTTGAAAACAGGAAATTTCCAGACCACCAGCAGAGCTTGTGTAATTTTCTGCCATCTCCAGAATGCCCACCAACACCAGGTTTCTAAAAGCATGATTTAATTCAGGTAGAAAATGTATTTTGCTTTTACTTTCTGACAGAAAACACTGGTAGTGCTTTTGTCATCCTGAGTTTATCCAGTAATTATTATCCCTACTAATTAAAGAAAATTAGCTTTCCAAGGAATAGGTCCTCTAAAATTTCTGCTGTTTCATAAGCTTTTTAAAAACTCTTTTTGAAACCTTTTCTTTAATAAACATGCTGACATGACCTTAAAGACGCAGTAGCACTTGTACAGAGCAAATCCATACATCAGCTGCATGCCTTCAGCATCCATGAGTAATGAGACATCTCCAGCCCCACAATAAGAATTTGATGCCAGACACCACTGTCATGTATTTTCTCCCTCTCAAATATATGCATCTGTGTGTGAGAAAACCCCACCTTCAAATATGGTATGTCTTTTTAGAGACATTTTCACATGAGAGAGGGAGGCTGAGGTAATCTTATTATCACCAAAACATTGTAAAAACAGCAGAGCATTGGAGAACTTTAATCCTTTTCTAAATTATGGACTGAGAACATTACAATCGTGCTGGGCACAAAGGCAGAGCTGTAACTTGACAGGCTTGTATAATTTACAGCCTCCATAGTAAAAGAGGTGTTTTTATTAAATGACTGCCTGAATTTCTACAGCCACTTCAGACTGATGATACTGGGGAGGCTTGCATTCTGTTGCCATCATTCAAATCCTTCCCTTTCACCACAAGAATATGGCTGGGATTCCAGTTCAAACCCCATATGCAGTTATTTATCTATTACTGCTTGTCAATTCAGAGCTGAGGCTATTTGTGCTGGTACCTCACTTCACACACCTTAAATAGCTTTTGTTTCTCATTTTAAAAAGCTTTCCTTTATCAAATAAGCATAAAACAGTAACTAAACAATAGCCAAAATCCATTTATCACCAGGAAAAATGCCCCTTGCATAGAAGGCCTGTGTTTTATGGTCACATATTCAAATTTCTGTTTAAACTGAACTAAAATCTGACAAAGAACTGATGCTTTTTTGCTGACTGCAGAAAAGTACCTAACATTATTTTTCCCTTCTGTACTGTACAGAAAAGAAGGGCATTTGTACAGTGAAATACTTTTATCAGACTCCACTAAGGAATATTTTTGCACTGATAAAATAAGAGAAGGCAAATAGGGAAAGCGACTTCAATCTCAACATTACAGTGCAGACTCTAGAAGGATGTTTACACTGCTGGAATGAAAACAATTCATAACCAGGCTTTTAACTTAAAATAAGTAATATAAATATTTATCAGAGTAGTGTTTTAAAGCCTGTATTACTAAACTATTTCTGTATTATATTGGGAGTGACAGCTATTGTTAAAATCAAAATGCTTTCATAGCAGAAAATTAACTGAAATCCATTTAGCCAGCATGGAATTTTGCATTAGTATCCATTTACTGGGCTTAGAAAACTCAGGTCAGGATTTCAGACAGATAGACCTTATCCTGGGAATGTGTTTTGTCTTAGCTTGACCTCTTCTGTGGATCCCACTGATATTTAGTAGAGTGTCTACATCCTTCCCTCTTTTAAGGCAGGTCCTTAAGGATGAATTCTGGATATCATTCCACAGTACATAAGCAGCTGCTGAGCCTGGGAATGCCACCACTGACTCTAGTGCAAGCAGATACACAATTAAATTGCCCTAAATGCTCTTTCCTGGGGAAGAGGCACAGGCCTCAAACCCTTGCAATGCCAAGGCTTCATGGTCACCCTTGGGTATCCATCCTCACTCTCAGGAAGAGGCACATGGCTTTTCTTAAGCACCTTGGAGTGATATCCTCAACAGTCTCTAAAGTAAATTTTTTAATCGGCCTGCCAAGCACTCTGTTGAGGCAACCTGAGGTGGAGCATAACAGCTCCAGCCCAAATCCACAAGTGAAAATGCATCCTCAGGCCATCAATTCACATGACACTCTCTCCTCCCCTCCCACAGCTACCAACATGACACACCTCCCACACACTGCTGTGGGGACCTGAGCCCTGCTCAGAAAACCAGTGGTGCTCCATGACTTGCTTGGAAGCATCAATTAATTCCTTTCCCACCTTCCCAGCTCTCCCAAGACAGCCCCACATGCCTTGCCTAGAGCTACTGCTGCCATCTCCACATCCATGGCAGCTCCCACCATGTCAACACCAAGGTCCAAAGAATCACAGAACCATTAAAGTTGGAAAAAATCAAAAAGGTCATTGACTCCAAACATTAACCCAGAACCCACCCTGTTTATTACTAAACCATGTCCTCAAGTGCCACATTCACACATTTTTAACACTTCCAGGGACAGTGATACCATCACTTCCCCAGGCAGCCTGTTCCAGTGCCTAACAACCCTTTCAGTAAATAATTTTTTCTTAATATCCAATCTAAGCCTCCCCTGGTGCAGCTTGGGGTCATTTATTCTTGCCCTGTCACTGGGAGCAGAGCCTGACCCCTACCTGGCTGCACCCTCATGTCAGGGAGTAGTGAGAAGATCCCTCCTGAGCCTCCTTTTCTCCAGGCTGAGGCCCCCCACCACCACCCCCCAGCTGCCTCTCATAAGATTTGTGCTCCATACCCTTCACCAGCTCTTTGCCCAGCTGAGAAACATTCAAGCCACATCAGCCTTAATTCTGCCTCATCCTATGTGCAAACCTTTATTAGGTTGGTTTTCTTCCTCCAGCTCTGCTACATCTGCTGCAGGAGTCCATTGTACTCAGAAATGTTGTTTTGGAAAGAGGTGATTGAGGAAGAGATATGTGAGAGAAAAAAGGGAGGCTTTGCCAGAAAAGGCGCAGATCAGCATGAAGAACACACCTCCAAAGAGTTCCAGATCAATGCTTCAGCCCCTACAGCACCAGCAGGAAATCCCTGCTGTGAAACCCAAGGTTCACCACTTCGAGATGGGTGCAGTTATGCCTGCCCCAGTCAGGAGAGCTGTGTGCACTCAGCCCCATCAAAAACACAAGGGTGGTGTTGCTTAGTTACACCATGGATAATGGCTGGAAGTGGAAGGAAATCCAATTTCAGTTTTAAATCAGTTAAACCATAAAAACTCAGCATCCAGAATGATAACATTTTTTAATTGACTATGTATTTCTACATAGATGTAGTCCCAAAAAAAAAAAATCCATTTGTAGATGCACAAAAGAATTTAAACTCAGGAATTGAATTTCACACAGCATCTGATTTCAAAGATTTTCTGTAAGACTCTTAAGAGAAGAAAGAAAAAACCCTCCAAAAATCCAAACTGCAAAACAAATGTCAAAGGGCATTAAAACTAAGCTTACATAAAATCTCACAGCAATTGACCACCTAGATTAACCAAGGAATTTATGTTCCATTTTCATGATATCAGTATAGCTTCAGAGTAATTTCAGGGTGCTGCTTTCATGTACTTGAACTGAGGAAGCTGGATTTGCCCACAGAAAGCCACATTCCTGATTACTTTTCCAGGTGGCAATTCAGATATTGTGTCCAGCATTTAACTGTGTTCCAGCTTCCAGCAGACTCTTAGGACTCTTTCTATATGTGAGAGCTCTGATGTTTAATAAAACTTGACAAATTTGGTTCATTTACTGTTATTGTCACACCTGAGCATTTCACGGTGGTTACTGAAGTACAAAAAAAAAGATATGGATAACTATAAAAATCAGGTTGGAAATTCTTTAAAACACATTTTTCAGACAAAGGACTAAGAGCCTGAGGGAAATCTGGACTGTGCCAACCTTTCAGAAGTCTGGTTAGGCTATTAATGTCCAGAGCTATTAAAAAAAAAAATCCACTATCCCTATGATTTTGGGAAGAGGAGAAATGAATTGATTTTGTTGCCTCGTGTCTCACCCATGAAAAACAAGAACCATAATCTTTGTCACACAAATTTCATCCTTTTAGTTCTCTTAATGTATATGTTGCTCAGAATGTGGATTTTTCTCTCTATCTCTACCAGTTATGAATTTAGTAGTAATTATTAATAATGAGGAAATGGTTCTGTAATCACCATGCCCTCAGTAGGAAGAATGGGTGACAAATTAATCCAAGCTGGAAACAAAACTGTTATCAGTGCAAGGAAAGATGGCAAAGCTGCAATGAATGCTGTGGACCCATTTCCTGCTCTTTGATATCCCAACAGCTGGAGTTTATGTGGAGATAAGTAATTTTTGAGTCAACCACAACAAACTCCACAGCACACCTTAGTTCTTTCTGGGTGAACTGTTTGGTTTTTCAAAGTGGACTCAACTGTACAGAATATCCTGATCTGGAAGGGGCCCATGAAGATCATCAAGTCCAACTCCTGACTTCACACAGGACAGCTTAAAAATTAACCTGTGTATCAAAGAATGTTGTCCAAGTGCTCCTTGCACACCATCAGGCTTGGTGCCACTTCCCTGGGCAGCTTTCCCTGCCAGATCACCTTCTCAGGGAAGAACATTTCCCTGACATCCAGCCTGAA
Organism: Molothrus ater; assembly: GCF_012460135.2. NCBI lineage: Eukaryota > Metazoa > Chordata > Aves > Passeriformes > Icteridae > Molothrus > Molothrus ater. Next base: position 58,505,223 of record NC_050482.2, on the reverse strand, counting down.
CCTCCCCTGATGCAGCTTTAAGCCATTCCCTTGCACCAGAGAGAAGAGATCAGCACACCTCCCCTCCTCATGAAGAGGGGAAAGGATCAGGCTCATCTGAATTTGCAGCTGTTCAAGGACAGTTCAGATCTGTTTTATGGAGGAAGATGCGCACTGCCCAGTTTATGTCTTAGTACTGGATTTTACCAATTTTTCTGACTCAGACTTGTAGCTGCTGCCACACTGTTTTTTTATCACATTTCTTGAATCAGCCTATACAGAAACTGAGCAGGTTTGGGATTGCTGGTTGTGCAGGTAACCTGACAGTGGAAAAAGTCATGTTTTAAAGAAAAAATTAAGGAAGAAATGCTAGCTGGCCTACCCTCCCTGTAAGATCTTTGTACTTCTACCATTCTTTCACTTCCCCCATCCCCACTATTAAGATGGCAGAAGTAGAGGTTGGGATAGAGCATTGAAAGAAAATATTTTCCAATCAGATTTGATGTACCAGGCCAGCATGGACACATGTCATGACCAACATCATGAGCTCCTTGTCCTTGTCCCTCCATATCTTTCTGCTCCAGAGAGAAGCAGAAGGAAAAGTTAAGTCCATCACACCAGGCCACTCCTGATCCCACTGCACCTGGGAGCTGTAGCCACCAAGAGCGCCAGCCAAGGCAGGGTGTCAAATGTTGAGTTTTTAATGACACCTACTGCACACAAGGAGCGATGAGAAGTGCCCTGGGCCATGCAGCACACACACAGACTGTGCTCAAGGGCCTGTTATCCCTGGGTGCTTGGAAAGGGCAGCAGGACACATCTCTCCTCTCAGCTGTGCTGCAGTATCTGTGCCACTCAGTCTGGCCCCATAGGCATTTTCCTGGGTGTGAAACACCAGCAGGGATGCATGGATTTATTATTATTTTTAATGCTAGCAGTGTGTTGCCTTCAGGAGCCAAAGTGCAACAGAAAATGAATCCAGGGTTAAGCAGCAAAGAGGAATGCAATGAACACCAGGCTGTGAACAACAGCCCCAAGGGACACAAAGGGCAGGGGCAGGGCAGGCCCTGCCTGGGCTGTGTGGGCCGCAAGCTGCCCTTCCTCTCCTGTCAGCTCCAAGCTCAAGGCAAACACCCATCAGCCAAAGGCTCTGGGGTTTTCCACGGGGCACCAGGGCTCTTCAAGAGTTAACTGGGGTTATTAAAGGCTGTAATTTCACAGCTCACATGCAGAGGTGCTTCATTAACCTGTCTCAGGAAGGCCCTCAGGACCAGCACAGCCTGGAGGCAGGGAAAGGCCTCAGTCTACCTGCCCAGGTGTGTGCGCCACAAGCTCTGGAGCTCAGCAGACCTCCCAAGGAACTCATGTGGGGGACAGAGGACATATATGACCTCAACTGCTGCCATAGTGCAGCTGCCACAGCTTCCTGCCAGGTCAGCCCTTGGTGCTGGCTCCCTTCCCAACACAGGAATTTCACCACTGGCACCTGAGAAGACTGAAAGGGAAACTCATCAATATATACAAGTATCTCAAATATGGGTTTTGAGATGGTGCCAGGCTCTTTTCAGTGGTGCCCAGGGACAGGATGAGGAGCAATGGACATAAACTAAACACAAGATATTCCACCTCAGTGTGAGGCAGTATTTCTGCACACTGAGGCTGGCAGAGCCCTGCAACAGCTGCCCAGGGAGGGCCTGGAGTCTCCCTCTCTGGGGCCATTCCAATCCCATCTGGACATGCTCCTGTGTCACCTGCTGCAGGTGTCTGTAGGCAGAGCATAATGTTAGGCAGAATCATAAAGTTTCACATCAATTGTTGCCTTGTCTTCTCTGAAGTTCCTGCAGGTGCTGGTTGATCGCTAGAAAGAAAAAGAAAACCAACAAAGGTTAAAATATCTTTGCCTCAGTGATGGCAAAGAACAGGGGAAAGTCACACTGGAAATCCAGTGGTTTATGCTTGGAGACTCTGCTTCGCTAATGCACCAAACTGCAGATGAAGAAGAAACCAGTTTTGACAACAGAGCATTGGATCTTCTGCAACAAACAAAGCTCTTGGGCAGAGAGCAAATGTTACCAATGGGTAAGGCTGTATAAAGGGAAGGTTTTGTAACATAGCTCTGGCCTGTTACTTAGGCTAAGTAGAAGGGAACTATGGGAGAGTGGCTCAGCTAGAATAAGGGTAGAGAGATGTGAGAGACATGAGAGATGTGGGATGCATGCTGCATGACTGCCATATGTCCACATCATGTCCACATTGTGGCGTATGGTGCTTGGTAGACTTGGGCTGGTTGTGCCTTACAACTACGCAAACTGATAAGCAGCTAACTGCTTAAAAAGGCCAGGTTTTTGGCAATCAAGAGCACTCCTTTGCACCTGCCTGGGGTCCCTGTGTCGCCCATTATCACTACAAGCAAACACAGAGCCTAAGCCCGGTCTATTCCCATTCTCTCCTGGAGAAGCAACCAGGCGGCCTCAGGAAGACAAGCAAACCCAAGACTCTTCAAAAGAGTGAAATGGATTTAGCCAGGTGGAGTTGGGTCATGGGGGGACTGTTTTAGTTGTGTATCTAATCCTATTGTGCTGCATAAACACCTCAATTTAGTTAAAGTGTAGAGGAAGCACAGTAAAAATTCCACAAATGTATTTTCTAAAGAAACCTGTGAGCGTCCATGAGTTATTAAGATTATGAAGCATGTAACCCCAAAATGAGATGGAGGAGTATAGCTCTATTTATAGCCCTGTAACAGTGACTTTTCCCAGAAAATATCTTGTATCTACTGGTTGAGTGGAGTAATGCCCCCATGAAAGGCAAACTTAGGCTATAAGGTATTGATTGTGTATCAGCTTTCACCGAGCAGCCAACAGTGCATCTGTCCAGGAGTGTGTTTTTAGGTGCTGGTAAGCCAAAAATACCAAGGCATGTTTCATTTTGAGCTGGGTCTGTACCCATCAGCCCTTTTCAGTGGTGCCAGAATGCTGCTTCCTGGGAAGTGGCAGTGGAGGAGCTCACAAGTTTCTTCATCACTGCAGGCCACCCATTCCCTGCTCTCCTGCCACCTTGCTTAAAGAGAAAACTCCACTACATGGCTGGGATTCCAAGTCTGGGAGAAATCCCAGCCTCAGGACTGCAACTCTGCTTCCCAGGAGGCAATCATGCTCCACAGTTTCATGTGGAGTCTCTGCTGGTCAAAGCATCTGGGGCCATCTCAAAATCGCACTCACCTGAAACACAGCAGTGCTGGGAAGCCTGCTGGAAAGATTCAGAGAGATTTGAAAATCTCAGCAAGACTTCTCCCCCCTCCCCCAGAATAAAAGAAATATTTTGTGGTCACTGAATTGCTCTCAAGTATGCAACACAAGTAGCTCTGCTGGAGCACCCACACACATGGAGAAAACTCATGGTATAAAATGCCAGATGTATGATCATCCAGTTTTGGTTTTCATTGTTTTCTCTCCCAGATGGTTTTATATCACACCCCTGACCCTGATTTGAAAAGCAACAAAAACTCAGCTAGTAAAAAAATAAATTTATTATTTTCAAACCCTCATTTTATTGCTTGGGTTGTTTTATGTTGTGGTAGCTCCTTGTTAAAGTTCATTCTCTTCTTCCACACAATCTTTTCTGTTCCTCAGCACTTGCAGCACTGTACCTTCACCCTTCTGATTCAAACACATGCATCTCCATTATGGGCTCACCAGGATGTCCCTCCTCCCACTACAGTGGCACTTTTATTAAAAAGCCTTTTTAAGTGAGGGATTACTCAGAGCCTGGTCACTCCAAATACCTACTTCCAAAGAATTATGGAATGACTTGGATTGGAAGGGACCTTAAAGATCACCAAATTCCAACCCACACCATGGGCACGGACAGCTTCCACTATTCCAGGTTGCTCAGAGCCCTGTCCAGCCTGGCCTTGGACATTGCTAGGGATGGGGAAACCTGTGCCAGGGCCTCCCCACTCTCACAGGGAACGATTTCTTCCTAATACCCAATCTAACCCGCCTTTCCATCACTGTGAAAGTTCCTGTCACTGCTGTTTCTGCTGAAGAGGTCCCTTCAGACACCAGAATGTTTCTATGAGGTCTCCACACAACCTTGTCATCTCCAGACTGAACTTTCTCAGCCTGTTTCTACAGGGGAAATGTTCCAGTCCCCTTATCAGCTTTGTGGCCTCCTCTGGCCTGGCTCCAGCAGCTCCCTGTCCTTCCTGTGTTGGGCCCCAGGGCTGGACACAGCCCTGCAGCAGGGTCTCAGCAGAGTGGGGCAGAGAGGCAGAATCTCCCCCTCCCCTGGTGCACTGGAGCCTTGGATGAGATATCCAGGGTTTTCCAAGGTATTTTTAGGTGTAAGAGTTTAAACAGAAGACTGTCAGCCTATGCAACACTGATGGCTGGGTCATTTCCGACCATTAGTGAGACACACAAATGTCCAAGAAATATGTGATTTTGTTTGCTTTCCTCTGACTGCTTAGGAGTTGGTGCCATTCTTTTCAAAGTGCCCTTTGGACCCTGAACTAAGGATGACACCATCTGAAAGCACTCCCAGTCATTGCTCATTTGGCAGGGAACTGTTTCATCTGGTTGTGCATCATGGAACACACCCTTCCCAGCAGCATTCCTTCTTCCCAGGACAGCCCAACACAACACAGGGTGCCCCCCCCTCATGCCATAAGTCCAGCTTCTATCGCAAAATACAGCATGGAAGCAATGATGGTGTGGCACAATGGGGTGGTACATCTTTAGATATCTCCAGGGTAAGTGAATCATGAGGAATAGGCAGAGAGAGGTTCAGAAAACTGAGTTTTGCCAGATAAATTTGATTAATTTGTGGATGGATTACACAATTAGAGAGTGAAGGCAATACAAGCAGCTACAATGTGCTTGGATTTTAACAAAATATTTGATCCTGTGTCCTATGAGACCAACAGTGGAGAAATTTGTCCAAATTGGCTTGAGAAAAAAACAAACCAAAACAACTAACATGTGGGCAGCAAACAGGCTGGAGGAACAGAAACAAAGGGAAATTACAAAAAACAACCATATTGGAAAGGCTTTGTTCGTTCCATTCCTGAGGTGTGAAAATGATCAGTGTTAGTTCCGGTGCTATTAAATTGCATTCAAGAATGGATGAATGATCTGTGCATGAATGAAAGTTACAGCTGATAATAAATTTGGATTATATACAAACACAAGTAGAATTAAAAAAAAAAAAAAAAGGGGGAAAAAAGGCAGAGGTATTTGGGAGCTTCTGGCAGGACCTGGAAAATCTGGGAGAAGAATCAGGTGGGAATCTGGATTAGAGCTGAGAAACTGAGGAGGACAATGGTCTTGAAATGGTGAGTTAAAAGCAGACCTTATCCCAGGGGTACAATTCAGAAAAATCCCTGAGCAGGTGCTTAACTTCAGGCATGTAAATTGTTACTGAGTCACTGAGAATGAAACTAAGCCCGTTAAAAGCTGGGCTGAACTGAGACCAGATTGCTCAGCACCTTGACTGAGCCCATCTATTCCCCACATCTCACCACAACTTTCCCCCACCATGCATCCTTGATCTACTTTGGACTCATGGATGTTCCAAGGGTTCTTAAGGAAACATATCCAGCAGCTGTCTGTGGATTTCACTCATACAAAAGTATTTTGGAAGCCCAAATTCAGCTCAGCTTCAAGCAGAAAGGAGACATAAAATTCCACACTTTTCCACAGACAAAAATTACATTAGCAAAGGTAAAGCTCTTCAGAACAGTCCTGAGTATTTAGTGTCTACTCAAATTTTCTTTGACAGATGGGTCACACAAACTCAATATAAAGTCTCACTGAAAGAGTTTTTCAAAGAAAAAAATGATAGAATTTGATAGAATTTTATTTTAAAAATGATACTGGGCCTTTTCTTGAGTTTTCCTATACAGGATCTCAGAGAAACTGAAACCACCTTACAAAAGAACTCAATATTTTAAAGGATTGCTATTTTCTAATTAAAACTGTCTGATCTGTCCTTCTCTCCTTGTATTCACTCTTTTATCTTTGTGATAACAAATACTGATATGATATTACTGATATGATTGTCTGCATGCCTGGTACAAGAAAGTCTCATTTTTTATTCTTGTCAGCAATTCCTGTGCTACTTTATGTGACTTTAATGATCCTTGTGGGTCCTTTCTGGCTCAGAATATTCTGATACCCAATGCATAATATTCCTACTGCTGTCCAAGAGACTTGAAAACAGCCTTTCCCTTTCCATCTTATCAGAAACTTCCCCTCCAGCTCTGCTTGGCAGTGAAAACTCTTTATTCATCACCTTTTTCTGAATATTTCTGCTGGGTCAATTGTTTGGGAGAAAAAATAAACCAACAAAACACTACAAAACAACAAACATAACAAAACAAACAAACAAAACAAACAAATCAGAAACTTGGGAAGTTGTTGATGAAGAACCATTTTTAAGGAACAACAATGCAGTAAAACTCACTGTTAGGTCAGCAGGAGCTGATCATCTCAGCAAGGTCCTTGATCTATCCACTTTCCCATGACACAGTTCTCCCATGCCCTATTGGGTGGGTTTTCACGAAGGATTTTCTCATGGAGTGCTGAAAAATCATCTGAGCTCTGATGGGTTGTTGGAAATAAATGGTGGATGAACCCCTTTGAGCTCAGTACCTTTGCTCAGTGGTCTGTGATTTGCAGAGGACTTGCCTTGGGGATGAGGGTGATCCTTTCTAATCCCATGCTAGTTTTCAAAGCAAAATGTTTGTTTCTATCATTTACAAAGTACTGTCTCCATTCATAAGTTTTTATAGATAGTAATAATTCTTCAGTGCAAAATATTACACCACTGTGTGAGCAATCCCTCCAAGACATATTGTTTTCTTTAAGTCTTTAGATAAAAGCCTTTATAGCAGTTGAGTTGTCTCTGATACTGTGTTCCTTCACCTCAGCTCCTGGGTTTGCTCAGATTACTGCCAGATTTCTTAATTCCCCCTTGTGCCAGCAGAGATGGTGCAGTATCTCTGGGCCAGTACCACACTGCAGCCTGTCAAAATGTGATGGGAGATGGCCCTGAAGCCTCCCTGACTTAAACTGCAGCTGTCATTTTCCATCAGTCCCCACTGCTGGAGCTTAGCTCCTGCTGGCACAGCACCCTAGGCACAGTTTAAGCCCTGCTTTTCCCTGCAGGTCTCCACTTTTCACACAACTGACACATTTTACTCTCTCCCCCTTCTCCCCCTGTAAAATGCTTCCTCTTATTCCTCTGACTTTTCTTCTCTGGCCCTGCTCCTTCTGTGCCTGAAGTCCCATATGCTTCCTTCCCCTCATTCACACCCCATCCATGCTTCCACCACAGTATTAAGCCATAATTAGTAGATATAGAAAACAAAAAGCTTCTAAGGAAGTCTTTCCTCCATTCTCAGTGTCAGATAAAGCATATTTACAATAAGGGTAGGGTAAGCAACATGTCCCCAGCATGAGACCCCACTCTTAGGATGACACTTCATCCACACTGCCTGGAGAGCTCTGTCCCTGAGGGGCTGGAAACCACAGCCCAGGCTCCCATTGTGTGCCTGGCCACACAGGTAGCAGGACAATGAGGGGCAGCAGGTGGGGCTGCAGTGGAGGGCAGGGAGCCCAGGGAAAGGATGAGCTGGGACAATCCAGCATGCTGAGCAGCACTCACAGGACACCAGGGGCATTGCCACTGCCAAGTCTCTGGAGGGCCAGAGGGAGACAAGAACAGCATGGAAAGGTTTGTGGGATGGTGAAGAGGCTCAGCACCTTTCTGTACAAAGATCAGTACAGGGAAAAGTGCATATTTGTTGGGAAGTGCCAAAAGTGGACCAGTTGTATCCCAAATACCACTTACCCCTTCACATTTCTTTTCCTTGGCCCACTCAGTTACAGGTGCTGAACTCACTGATGGGATGAAGACAGGGAATAACTTTTCCAGAGCAGAAACTGGCACTCTGGCTTTGTAGCAGTTCATACAAGAGCTAACTCATCCAGACTACAGCATTTTTACCAGCTGCCCACAGGATAAGCCTTCCACAAGTCTGACTCTCCTCTACCAGGCCATAGTGCCCAGAGGCCTGCCCCAACAGAGCAGTGTGTCTGGGCAGGCTGACATTTACCCAGGGCAGGCTGTGCTGTCTAAAGCTGCTAAAAATCATGTCATGCTTTCACTCTGCCCTTCTACCACCAGTGGGAGGAGAATGCCATGGAAGGCTTCACATATTTCACCACAGGTGTGTAACACTGGAGCTGCCCTAAGAGAAGTGGAGATGAGCCTGGGTCTCCTTGCTAGCACATGGACAGTGTTTCCTCAGGTGTCTGACTGTGCCCAAACACAAATCAGTGGCCCAAACTCTAACCTTGCAATCTCCCTTAAAACAAGAGAGAGATGAAGCAAAGTGGGAAAACAAATGGACACAGCCAGTCCAGCCCAAGGATGCACCTAACCCTGTGTTTTGTCTCCCGCTATTCTCAAATTTCCTTTATTGCTTTCTTTTTGTGTTCCAGTGAGAGGTCTGCGTTTGGTGCTTCCCCTCCCTCTCCCTATGTTCACCCCAGAGCCCACCCCTGGCAGTGTCCCAAGCAGCTGTGACACAGGAAGGCTGAGCAGAGCTGGCCATAACCCTTCTATCCTCCCTTGTCCATCTGTCTGGATTTGCCTCCCCCATCCTGAGCCCACACTCCACACACAAACATCCATGCTGGCAAAGCCCCTTGGCGCAGAGAGGGCAAAGGGTGGCCAGCTCTGTGCCAAAGCCATTGTTGAACACCCTGGCCTCTCATTTTCCTCCTCAAAACACCCTCCTGTAGTTTGCTTGGGGTGAACTGGCCAGAGAATTCCCTGTGGTGCCCCTTCCCATTGCACCAGGATCTGTCTCTGTCCTTGTCCCACTGTGTGCAAGAGTGGACACTGGATGGTGGCAGCCAAATGGGTCAGTCACTGCTGATTTGAAATTTTTTTTTCATATAAGTGGAACAATTACTTCAAGAATGGAAAAAGAAGCTAAGGATACGGGAAAAACAAACAAATAAAGCTGCTGTCCCCAGGGTCCTCAGGCAGAACCCAAAGGAAATGTTAGAGAGCTGCAGGAATGGGACAAATGTACATCCAACTTCCCCACACACGCTCCCGCTCCCATCCCCTCGGGACACAATGGCAGCCACTGTGCCTGGCTGGGCCCAGCAGCTGAACAGCTGGCAAAGTGCACAGAGTCCAGCCTCAGAGCAGGGCTGAGATGGACATCCATCCAGAGAAGTGTATCTGCCTCCCTTGGAGGCACAGGGAAGCTCTGGGATTTGCACATGCCCCATCTGGAGCTCCTGGGAAAGCTCTGAACACAGGGGCTCCCCTCAGAGAGTCCAAGTGAAATGGAAATAGAAAGGCAAGCTTAGGCTGGGAGATAGCCCTTCCCTTTCTGTCACATGAAGGATGAGTGCATTAGGGAACATCCTCTCTGGAGCCTGTAGGGAAAAGCTTGGAGGCTCCCAGATAAAACAGCTTGAGTTATGTCTTCCTTGGCTTTCAGTGAGGACAAGCACAAGGATTTCCATTGTCCGCACCGTTAGCAACATTGCATCGTCCAAAAGACCTTGTTCATTTATCAGCTTCCTTTAAAATCTTTTGTTCACAAGCTTGCTTGTGTGTGAACACAGAAAAAAAATCCAGCTCTATCTAGTATCAGCCTGCAGCTGTTCAGTGACAGAAGGACTCAAAAGCTACAGATATGAACATGGGAAAATCCACCCAAAGCAGAAGGAAGACACAGTAAGCAACAGCTGCATGACAAGAATATGCTGTTTCTGTAGTGTGAGGGGGGGAAAAAAGCTACAGTTACAGTAAGCATAAAAAAGTTGTCTGCAAACATTATAATTACTATTCAGCTTGGAAGATAAACCAGATTACGTCTACTTCTAACTTTCTCTGAGTATCTGATGCTCTTCTGGACATATGCTCTGATTCCCAGAAGGGTTTGGAAATTCCAAGCCAACTTTGAACCATCTTTTAAGTGCTGGAGTCAGCAGATTTCAATCTGTCCCTGACTTTCATAGGAAAAAAGAAGAAAATTAAAAAAGAAACCCCCAAACCTCTGTCCCCAAAACCTGCTGAGTCCTCTCAAAACCCTATATATAATATTTTGATTATCCATAACAGGGTTGTGTGTGGGACATAGCAGATGGTTTTTATGCTGCTTTAAACCAAACAGATCCCAGGAACAGGAGTTTTCTAAGTGTGTTCTCAGGACATAGCTCCTCCCTGAGTCCTCCTTCCTGAGACCCCACAGCCAGAAAGAGAGATTAGTACCAGCTTTCCCAGCTCTCCAGGAGTTCCAACTTATATTTCTGTTTGCATCCCACCCTTGCAGGCCCTCTACTTTATAATTTACCACCTCAGGGATAAATAACGATTAAAATACATAGCAAAGCGATTGTGTAATGTTTGTAAAAATAATCACACTTTACTTGAGATGTGCAAGAAAATCTATAGAGCCAAAGAATGCAACAGCCGAGTCTATTTGTACTTCCCTGCTTCTGGTTCTTCACTGTCCTTTGTCAGCCCTTTCCAAATCCTCTTAGGCCAGCCTTTTTTCACTTTCTCACCCTGAACAGGGTGTTGCAACATCAAATTTTAGCCTTTCTTCTGTAGCTCCCCTTCACAGGTACTTGACTCATTAAAAAGGGTTCTCTTCTACAGAGGTGTGTTCCCTTCTTGATTTTTTACCTTCCCAAGCTTTATTTGCAAATAGCTTCTCAGCCCTTCCTCTAAGGGAATTCTTGTCCCTCAGTTCCCAGAGAATCTGCATAACCTGACCTTCTCCAGGATGGAGCAATTCCTTTGTTATCTGAAGATAACAAGCCAATTCAGGTGCCAACAGTCTCTAATAGTCCATCTATTCATAGACAGAGAAACCAGTTTCCCTCCCTTCTTTCCAGTGCAACATTTGTGAGATAGGGGCAGAAGAGAAGGTGGTGTTAGAACTCAAGTGTGAAAATGATCTGTAAAACGAACCTTCCTCTCTGGTGAGGGAGGTGTTTCTGGCCAGGAACTGCTGGGGCACTGGAAAGGCAATGCCACTCCATGATGTGCCACAGAGCTCATGTAAGAAGTTTCTCTGCAGCATAGAGCCTCAGATATTTGTAAAACAGAAATGGTGCTTTCCTGACCTGTGGGAAGCTTCCCTTCTGAGGATGGTGATTGGCAACAATGAGCCTTATTAATAAAAATCTGAAACCCCAAAAAGAAACAGTTCATTTCTGGGCATGAGAACTCACTCAGGCAAAGAGCTCCCAGGCCAGCCAGCAGACAGTACCTTGGGAAGAGCTACAGGACAGGATGAGGAGCTACCAACATCACTCCAGGAACCTGCTCCAAGAGGTTATTGCAATGTCAGGATGAGGTGAAAGCCCAGGGGAGAGTTTCAGCACACAGAGAAATAAGACAACAGCACAACAGAGTTTTGCTTGGGGCACCATGAGGGATGAAGAAGGACCAAGAACAGAGCCAAGGGAGGAGATGTTGCAGGAGATCTGGAAGTTTCAATGAAGGAGAGCAGTGTGGGACATGTTAGAGACTTTTTTAGTTACTAAGGCAGTTTAGTTCCAGTCAACAAAAGCCACAATACAAATCCTGTATGCTACACCCTGAGCTATGAATATGCAATTATGCCAGTGGCCAGCAAGCACCCACAACTGCTTCCTTCTGCTTTTCAGATATTCAGGAGACTTCAAGAGGATGAACAAGAATTACAGCCAGGCAAACTCTGACCAGGCACAAGAATTCTTAACAAAGAAACAGAAATTAAGTTCTTAAACTTTCTTAACAAAGGTTCTTTACGAGGTTCTTCCACCTGATGCTGGGGTAGCACTGAGGCATTATCCAGAGAGACTGGGAGATCCATCCTTGGGTGTTTTGGCTGCACAAGGCCCTGAGCAACCCAATCCAGCTTGGGAGGTGGTCCTGCTGTGAGCAGTGGACTGGACTAGATGAATTCCAACCTAGCTCTTTATGGCAGCAATGTTTCTCTCAGACCTATGTCTATTTAGGTGCAGTAAAACATCAGGAAGGCAGCATAGGTTGTGCCTAGGAAGTTGTGCCTGCCTGTTAACTCCAGCTCCAGATTCAGGGAAAACAGCAGTGGAGCAAGAGGGTGTCTTAGCTGAGAATGAAAAGCCAAATGCTGCCAGGGTGAGGTAGTAGAGCTGAAGAGAGGGGAGGACATTTTCCTTGGACACCCCTGGGGAGATGCAGCCCTTGAGAAAGTGCTCACCATTGCCCAGCTGCTGCTGAAGTGTTCTGCCATTGTGGAGTGATGGAGGAGCTTTGGGAGCTCTCCAGGGGCAGCAGCAGCAATGGATTTCACAGACACCTGTGAGAATTTCTTTCCACCTCACCAGGAGGGCAGCTGTCACTTCACCAGCCCTCTTGACTCTGCCCAAACGACTTCTCACCCGCATCAGGAGCTGTGCCCAGACCAAACAAGAGCCTCCTCAGACATGACTTTCACCATCCCTAACAAGACACCTCAGTCAGCCAAAACCTGACTGTGTGTAAATGCTGGGAGCTGAGGTCTGAAATAGCTCAGGGCTGAGCTTGGAACAAAGATGTTTGTCACCCTCCTCTACAGAGGGACAGTGCCTGAACTCCTGGTTGCCCATTGCTCACTGAAATGCCCAGCAAAGCCTCACCGCGGGCAGCAGTGCTGAGCAGAAGGATTTGGGGAAGCCAGGGATGCTGAGGAGCTCATAGGTGACAGGGTTTTCTCACTGCCCATACTGTCTGAATTCTCAATAAAGCCATTTATTCAAAAGCCACGTGGCACCTAGCCAGTGACTGAGGGCTATGGCTATAAGTGCCACTGTGAAAAAGGGCAAGACCTTTCAAAATGCTTAAATCTGACCACTATAAAATGCATAGTTTTGGGGCATACTGGTGCTGGAACATTCCCTAAAGAGAAGCAGAGAAAAAAGAAGCAAATGATAGCACTGTATTCAGGTGGTCATTAATATTATATGCAATGTAGTATTTTAGGCTATTAATATTTTAAAAGCAATTCATTTTCCCAGGTGTAGATGTAATTGACACAGAGCTGAGTAGTAAAATATCCTGACTGTTTATCCATGGGAATAGCTTTTAATCCAGCAGTTTTGGAGGAGGAAATTACAAGTAAAATAGTTTACCTCAGCAGAGAGAATTTATTTACACCATTTTATTTTGTGATACAATTGTTTTGAGGGGTTTATGTGTTTGTCTCTTTGTCAGGCAATAAAAGTTTATTCTGTTTGTCTGATCGTGTTAAGAAGGCAAAAATCAGCAGATCTATGAAGTATTTCATTGTCCTTGGAATGCAAAGAGGACATCCAAAATACTGGTTGAGAGCCTTATATTTCTTCATGGACAATTTTTGATACTTTCACAGAGGTAACAAAATAAGCTGTTCTTCCTTTAAAAAATCCACCTTTTTTTCAGAATATGGATGTGCACTACACATCTGCACACAATGAGAGGTCCAGCTCATCTCCACCCCACAGTCATTCACAAGGCTTCCAAACCAAAATCCCACCCTGATGAAGGTCCATATAAAATATCTCACTCTTTAGCAGACAATATATGCCTCATATGTTTCAGCAAACTATTCAATGTGGGACCCTGTGTCGTGATAATTCTGTCACTGCAGATTAACAGAATCATTACACTTACCTTTCAAATACAGCTGCTCTCCTGGGAGTAAATACTGTGATTATATAGCAGTCCACAGCACTGTTAAAACAACTAAAATATGCCCTTTCCAAATCCCCATAAAAGGAGCAATTTTCTCTTAACACCTTGCTTTCCTATTCCTTGTTTTTATAGACCTGGGCATGCTACACATGTGTATGAAATATAAAATCTTTTCCTCAGTGTAGACAGAAAGCAAATAAAATGGAATTGAAGCTCCACATTTGTTTCAGTAAGAGCAGAACCACCTGAGAGACCACAGAGAACAGACTGAGCATTGGGAAGGAAGGAAGGAAGGAAGGAAGGAAGGAAGGAAGGAAGGAAGGAAGGAAGGAAGGAAGGAAGGAAGGAAGGAAGGAAGGAAGGAAGGAAGGAAGGAAGGAAGGAAGGAAGGAAGGAAGGAAGGAAGGAAGGAAGGAAGGAAGGAAGGAAGGAAGGAAGGAAGGAAGGAAGGAAGGAAGGAAGGAAGGAAGGAAGGAAGGAAGGAAGGAAGGAAGGAAGGAAGGAAGGAAGGAAGGAAGGAAGGAAGGAAGGAAGGAAGGAAGGAAGGAAGGAAGGAAGGAAGGAAGGAAGGAAGGAAGGAAGGAAGGAAGGAAGGAAGGAAGGAAGGAAGGAAGGAAGGAAGGAAGGAAGGAAGGAAGGAAGGAAGGAAGGAAGGAAGGAAGGAAGGAAGGAAGGAAGGAAGGAAGGAAGGAAGGAAGGAAGGAAGGAAGGAAGGAAGGAAGGAAGGAAGGAAGGAAGGAAGGAAGGAAGGAAGGAAGGAAGGAAGGAAGGAAGGAAGGAAGGAAGGAAGGAAGGAAGGAAGGAAGGAAGGAAGGAAGGAAGGAAGGAAGGAAGGAAGGAAGGAAGGAAGGAAGGAAGGAAGGAAGGAAGGAAGGAAGGAAGGAAGGAAGGAAGGAAGGAAGGAAGGAAGGAAGGAAGGAAGGAAGGAAGGAAGGAAGGAAGGAAGGAAGGAAGGAAGGAAGGAAGGAAGGAAGGAAGGAAGGAAGGAAGGAAGGAAGGAAGGAAGGAAGGAAGGAAGGAAGGAAGGAAGGAAGGAAGGAAGGAAGGAAGGAAGGAAGGAAGGAAGGAAGCTATGTCACAGCAAGATGCTCTAAAAATTGGAGATCACCTGCAGGTTTGGGGACAGAAAGCCTTTTATTGATAAATCTCAACAGTCTAAAAAGAAAAAAAAATCTTGCACATTTAATGTTGAAGTCATTCTTAAACTAAGGATTGATACAAACATGCCAGCAGGTAGGGAATGCAAGAGGTTAACAGCAAAGCCATTTTAAGCAGAAAAGGAAGTTGATTCATAGGCAGTGAGAAGAGAAAAAAAAAAGGGGGAGGGGGATTGTCACCTTTAGATTCTATCATATTATTAATGATGAAATAGATATCAGTGGTTCATACCTGTAATTTACCAGCACCTTGCTTGCTCTTTCAAATATCTACACCAAAAGCAGAAAAACAAAAAACCCAAACCCAAGAAAAGAATCACAGCGTCTCTGTACAGTTCTGCATGCCAGGGTAAAAAATGTCACTTTCCATTGACTTCCTGGCACGTGGGAGGCACCTGTTCCCTGTTCCTTGTCCGAGTAAACGAGCGCAGCCTTATCACCCTGCCCCCCCTGGAGAGGAGTGCGGCGGCTGCAAAGGATAAGGCAGTTATGTCAGCCTGGGAATTCTTTGGGCTAAATGTGATGAATTTATCGAGTCTTCCAGCATAAAACATCAATCCCAGGTATATGGCCATCCTGGTAGGTTTTTTTTGGACTCCTTTCCCATCTCACCTAATAAAGAAATCTGACTGGAGTTGTGCACTCTTTGCACAAACACAGTTTCTAATTACTGCTCTGAAAAGTTTAAACTGGGGAATGAGAAAGGTTAAAGAAGAAACTTTGCACAAAACAGAAAGGAGCAATTAATTAAAAATATATAAACCAATCACACGGAAATAATTAGTTAATGCTGTTAACTGTTGAGCCTGCATAAAATCACCCTGTAAAGGTGAAAATAGTTTTATTACAGGGTATGTTTCACCTGCTCAATACTTATGTTGTCTAATACAGCTGTTAATCATAAAGTTGCCTCCACACATTTATTTAGAGTTGAAAACTACCCTGTATAATTAAAAAACTCCTTGAAAATACATGGATGATACCCGGAAGATCCTTTTCCCAGTCTTTCATCAAAAACCAGAGGAAATAAAAGATAATTTTTATCATGTTTTTCCTGTTGAATGCACAGCCTGAAATGATGTGATTTACATTTGAATGGCTAAAACCCAGATAAATTAACAAAAAAGCCCAAACAAACCCAAACCACCAAACTAGACTCCTTCCAGTGACTGAAGTTGGAATAACTTTATTTCAAATCTATTGCGCATTTTATTATTCATGATGTTTGTTTGCTTTTGGGGCTTTCCTCAGCTTGGACAGGGGAAACACGTTCATCTGTTTCTTTTTTGGCTTCCAGTCGGTTTCACTTTCAGATTCTCATGTTTCACACTCCAGCCTTCAGGTTTCAAGCACTGCAAAGGAATACTTATTCCATTTAAACAAACAAAAACCCCGCGGCCGCCGGGCGCACTCAAGCCGTTGTCTACTGCTCTGCAAACCTGAGCCCATCCTGTCCCCTGAAGCATCTTCCTGATGGTTCTCTGAGGAAAATAAATTAAATAAATAGGAGTGATGACGAATTTAGGATTTATTTAAAAGCCCCAAGAGCTCTGCAGCGCTCTCCTACAGAGGCCAATAAAATATCATTACATATTATCGATTACACGATAATCGCGCGTCGGGTTGGTGATGAGGAGCCGTGACACCGGACTCGGTGCCCCGCACAAGTGTCCCAAGACGTAAATGATGCCGGCGGTGTTGCCACCCGGCGGCTGCGGTGGGGTTGGGAGCAGCACAGCCCCCTTCCCTCGGGGCTGCAGGGATGGGAAGGAGGAGCGGCTGTCCCGGGAGCGCGGCTCCCCCGCGGCTCCGCGGGAGCGCCCGCCCGGGGCAGGGCGCACATCCCGCGACGTTTGATTTAATCATTTATGCTTTTAAATGGGTGAGGCAGATCAGCAAAAGAAGGGGAGTGAGTGCGAAAAGGGTGGGTTTTGCTGTTGTACTGTTGCATTATTTTTTGTTATTATTTTTTTTGCCCTTTTTTTGGGGGGGGAGGTGTTGTTTTTTGGTGGTTTTGTTTTTGTTTTGGGGTTGGGTTTTTTTTTTTGTTTTGGTGGGGTTTTTTTTTGGTTTTTGGTTTTTGGTTTTGTTTTTTTTTTTTTTTTTTCCGGAGGAAGGGTGGTATTTAACATATGGCACTCGGTAATCTCTACAAGGAGGCTGTTAAAACATCTGCTGCCTCCAAACGCATGCGGCAGCGCCCGTGGGCACGGGGACAAGGCGAAGGGGCAGCTCGGGCACGCTGGCTTCCGCGGCCGCGGGTCCCTGGCTCTATGTCCCTGGTCCCCTGGCACCGTCCCTCCCTGCCGGCCGAGCTTCCCAGGGACGGTGTTTCCCGCTGGAAACGGGCACCGAGCGCATAAAAGCCGTCGCACCGGGAGAAAGTGTTTTGGTTGTTTTGGTGGGGTTTTTTATTTTTTTTTTTTTTTTTTTCTTTTTTTTTTTTTTTTTTCACGACGTTGTTGCAGATCAGTGGCACCTCCGCGTGCAGAGCTGGCACGCTTCCATTTATTATTGATTTAGGGAGGTTTTTTTTTCCCCCTAACGGGACATCCCCACCACACGCCCAGCACCTTGGCCCGCCCGCGGTGCCCTCGGCTGCTCTCCCGGCTGCCGCCCCATCGCGGGGCGCGGGGGGCCCCGCATCCCTTCTCCGCCGTGCCCCAGACATCACCCCACTTCGGAAAGTCGCTGCCGGACAATCGGGACACCCGTTGTCCTCCCCCCCGAAACCCACATAAATCACAATCGCTGCATTGTCGGGCTACAAAGCCAGACGGGAGCGCTTATGAATTTAAGTTTGGAGAAGGAAAACGTGCACTGACACAACACGCTCCCTGTTCGCAGGAGCAGCCAGGAAGGGGAAATGAATGGTGGAAGTTAAAGAGCTTTTCATTGCGGAGCGCGCCGCAGCGGGTCCCGCTCGCCGCCCTCGCCGTGCGCCGGGGGGTGCCCCCTCCTCGCCGCCGCTCAAACGCGAGCCTTGCCTGGCACGGCTCTGCTCGGGTCCCGGTACCCCGCGGCTCGGCCGCCGGGGCCACACACGATGCCCGGCAGCTCCCCACGTCTCGGAAGGGAGAGACAATCTCTGCGCCCGGAGGCTGCGCGCTCCGCGGACGGGACGAGGGGTGCGCGGGGATGAGTCTGTGGGGAGATGCTGCTCTCGGCTGCCCCCGCTACAGGGGGATGGGGGCGGGCGACACTCCCGCGGGCTTCTGCAGCCCAAGTAACCCTTTGCTCCGACGGGCGGGTTCGCTGCGGGGCCGTGTCCCACCAGCTTTTGCCGGGGCAGCCTTGCCGCTGGACTCCGGCGAGAGTCGGCACAGCTGTTCCCACCCCTCCCATCCGCTCTGATGCAGAAGGGCGAGCGCTGGCGTGGGAGGGGGCGCCGGTGCCCACTCGCGGGCAACGACGGCCGCTCGCCCGCCTTGCCCCCGGTGCCGGCAGAGCCCGTGCGGCTGCCGGCTCCGGCGGTGCGCTCAGGTGAGAGGGCTCCCTCTCGCCCCATCCCTCCCGGATTGCTCTCGATGCTCGGGCATCATGCGCCCTTAAAATATAATCTGCCCGGTAACAATCAGCGCGCAGCGGCGAGAGCCCCAGAGCTATTGGCTATGCAAATAGCGGGAGGGGAAGCGGCGCCCCAAAGTCCCCGCTCGCACTTTTAAGGCGGTATTTCCGTGCCCGCCGCCCCCGGCCCACCCTCCGCGCCGGCCGCCGCCGGGGGGCTGAGGGGCGGCCGCTGCCGGGACCCCGCTCCCCGCGGCGCTGCGGCCGCTCCGCGCCCGCCCCAGTAGCGCCTTCCCCTTCGGGAGCCTCCGCTCTGCCGCAGCGGCAGAGACTTCGCAGAGTTGTCACATTTTGCAGGCGGGGAGCGACTACCGGCGAAGTGCGAGCCGGGTGGAAGTCACCCTGTGTGGGACATAACTCCTCTCACCTCCCCCCTCCTCCCCAGCCAACCTTTCTCCCTCCTCCCTCCCTCCCTCCTCCCTCCCTCCGCTGTGTTTCCTAGAAAGTTATATCAGTGTGGCCATGCAACGCTAAGACGGTTCGCCTGCTCGAACCACGAATGTGTGCCGGAGGAAGTAGCGTGGTGGTTGTCAGATTTCACCCCGAAGACGCCGCGGAACCCCCACCCCTCAAGGGCTTTTTGGGGGTTTGCTGTTAGCGGGGAGCTCTGTCCCCCTCCGGCTGGAGGCTTAAGGAGGTGCCGGAGCAGGGAGAGCGAGACATGGATCTGGCACCCTGCTATGCCAGGGCATTTCATACTTCGCCCCCATCGTCTGGGTGGGTACCGAGGGGCGCCCACAGTTCCTTGCAATAAGGAGAGGGAAATTGATCGGGACGGGCTCCCTCAGAAGGCAATTGTGGAACGGGTTTAATTTGGTTGCTGGAAGGAAGCAAAAGAGAAGCTGTCATTTGTGTCTGTGTGTCCCTATACGAGGGCCTCCTGGTTCCTTGTTAGCTTATAGAGAGGGAAAAAAAAAAAAAGCGTTTGATGTTACGTCTGACCAGCTGCTGTTCTCCATAATAACAAGAGAGAGAACTGCCTGCCCTGGCGAGTTGCGTCACTTCGCTTCAACTTTAGGCTAGAAATCAAGAGAGGGAGAGACAAGTTTCAAGGGAGGCAGGAGCGAGCTGGAAAGCCCTGCCGTCTTCCTCCCACCCACCTACCCCTCCTCCTTTACCCCTCTCCTATCCCCACCCCCTTCCCCCCCTCCAAAAAAAAAAAAAAAAAAAAAGAAAAAAAAAAAGGAAAAAACCTTTCCCATCAGAGAAAGAGGGAGATCTCTTTGGAAACATGGAGCTGCTGTGCTGCGAGGTGGATCCCATGAGGAGAGCTCTGCCTGACCCGAACTTGCTCTACGATGACCGCGTTTTGCACAACTTACTAACCATAGAGGAAAGGTATCTGCCCCAATGCTCCTACTTCAAGTGCGTCCAGAAGGACATCCAGCCCTTCATGAGGAGGATGGTGGCCACTTGGATGCTGGAGGTTCGTACACCCCGGCCCCTCGGAGGGGGGGAGGCAGAGCGGCCGCGGGCAGCACCCCGGCCCCTCTCCCCCTGCAGCCCCCTCGCTCTTCTGATCACCGGGTGCCTTCTTCTTGTCGATCCCCTCTCCTCCTTGTCCCCCTCCGGAGCCCAGCCGGTGCGGAAAGGGGCGCGGGGGACACCGACAGCCCGCGGGGGAAGTCGCCCCTTCCGGGGGGCTCCGGCAGCGGGGTGCAGGAGGGGAGGAAGCGCGGCGTGGTGGTGGTGGGGGGGGGGAGAGTTGGAAAAGTCATTTGCAATTAAAAGCAAAGAAAATCCGCCTCCGGGAGCGCTTGTGATTGAGGCATTCCCGGGAAAAAGGAGCAGCACGCGGGGCAGGGCGAGGGTCGGGGGGTGCCCCGTGTGCCACGCGTTCTGCCCGGCGAGGGTTCCGTGCCCACGTATGCAGTGGGGAGGACGTGCCTTCTTCTCGCCATGTTGCGCTGCATGCGGACTCTGCTCGCAGGCGCCGAGCGCGGCTGCCCCCGCTGCTTCCCGGGGGGCTCGGGGGTGCCCCCCGGCCCCGCGGAACGGGACCCCCGGTGTGTCGGGGCCGTGGGACCGGCGCTGAACCCCCCGTTCGCCCCGAGGCTTCAGGCGCAGCGGCAGCGGGCCCGCAGCCCCGCAGACTCGCCTGCCTTGCGCTGGCCCCACCAGCCATCCTTTGCCCCTTCGGATCTCCTTTGGGGGGGACCTTTCCGGAGTTAAACTCCGTGGACTGGAAAGCCCAGACTCCCCGCTTGGTTTTCATGTGCGATTTGTGCTTTTTCTCCGCGGCTCCGATTTTTTGTAAATTTTTAAAAGAATTTTGCTCCTCGCTGCCTGCTAAAAGGATCCAGGCGGCTCGGGCTCTCTCCACCCCACCTCGCCCTCGCTATGTCTCCCGTCCTTCCCCCACAACGCGGGATTGGGGGCGCAGGGCTGGGGAACACCCGGCGGGGGAATTTTTACAATTGTCGGAAACGATAGGGGATCGTCCCGGGATGCCACCAGCCCCAAAACCGGGACCGCCGGGGAAGTTTTGATATTTTTTATCGATTTTTTGAAAATATGACGAAATAAAAAAGAAAAATTGGGTCGCAAAGGAAAAAAAAAAAAAAAGTCTGAGGCTGCTCTCTTGCTGCTGGATGGGGCTTTTCGGCTCTCCCACACAGTGTCTTGAATTCATTTCTTACTGAATGAACTAAAGGAATGTGAAAGCCGATTGACAGCCTTCCCAGCCTCTCCACAGATCTCCCCCTCCCCCAAAATTTAGCTCCCCGGGAAACAAAAATAGGAGCAAAAGCAGGGGAAGTAGTGGGGTCTGTTTGGTGGGTTCACTCATTTATTTATTTTTTCCTTCTTGTCTCTTTCTCGCTTCCCACCCCCGTTTCCCCCCGGACTGCCCCATCGTTCCCTCCCCACGCTCCTCACTTGCAGGTCTGCGAAGAGCAGAAGTGCGAAGAAGAAGTTTTCCCTCTGGCCATGAATTACTTGGACAGATTCTTAGCTGTGGTGCCCACTCGGAAGTGCCATCTGCAGCTGCTGGGGGCGGTGTGCATGTTCCTGGCCTCCAAGCTGAAAGAGACAATCCCCCTCACAGCCGAGAAGCTGTGCATATACACGGACAATTCCATCAAACCCCAAGAGCTGCTGGTAAGCAGCCCCATTCCTCCCTCCTCTCCGGCACAGCACCTTTCTCCCTCTGGCACAGCACTCAGCACTTCTCCACCCAGCCCCTGCCTTTTAGAAAAACCCACGCTTTTCCCGCCTGTCTGAATGGCCAGAAACTCTCGGGGGCCAACGCTGAGGGCGGGGGACACCTGCGGGGACATCCCTGTCCTCCGAAGCCGCCTGGCAGTGCCGTGCGGCGCTGCGGCCGCTACCGGCGGTTCTGGGGCTGGCGGTGCCGGGGCTGGGTCCGTCCCCTCCGTGTCCCCGCCGTGTCCCGGCCGTGTCCCGGCCGTGTCCCTGCCGTGTCCCCACGGGGGACCTCGCCGGGCGCACGTGCGCGGGAGGGCGGCGCGGCGGCGCCACCTGGCGGCAGACACGCGGCCGTGCGGGGCTGGGGCCGGGGGCCCCGGGATGCTCGAGGGGGGCCCAGGATGCTCGGCCGTGCCCAAGAGGCAGCGGCACCCCCTGATGCCCAGGGAGTTCCACCTGAACACGAGGAAGAACTTCTTCCCTGGGCAGTGACCGAGCCCTGAACAGATTGTCCCGAGAGGTGTGGAGTCTCCCTCACTGGGGATATTCCAGAATTGTCTGGACACAATCCTGTGTCCTGTGCTCTGGGATGGCCCTGCTGGAGCAGGGAGGTGGGACCAGGTGCCCCACTGTGGTCCTTTCCAGCCTGACCCATCCTGTGTGATGAGGCTCAGTTAAATCACCTCACATCTGCTGCTTCTCTCAGTTCAGACGCAGTGGAAGCAGAAGCAAATTGATAATTACTGAAGGAAATAAGTGACGTATACATCATGATGTGGAGCACTGGATGGGCACCAGGGCCCCTTGGTGACATGGATGCTAGGTCAGAGAAATGACCGTAGCCATCTGAGTTGTTGAAGAATTTTTCCTATGAATCACTGGGAATTCCCCCTAGGGAGGGGCTGGGGTTGATAGCTCGTGCTTCCACAGAGTTAAAGAGGCTTGCCCTCAAACCCTGCCTGGCTCTCAGGGCCAGGAGGTGTCTGTCCCCTTGGTGGCACAGATGGGCAGGGGAAGTACTGTGGTCCCCACATGCGAATATCAAAGCAATTTCCCTACCTTCTTGTGCCACGTGGATTTAAGCATGTGCTTAAAGTGCTTCCTTGTATTTGGTCCTCTGGGTTGACTGTTCTCTCTCAAAACCTGTCACATCAGTAATGCTGGGAAGAGCAGGCCTTGATTTCACACAATCATCATTATGTTCCAACATTTTACAGGTTTTCTTGAGAAATTCAAAAATCCCGTCTGGTTTCTGCGGCCTTTTGCATATATGTGAAATTTCTCAGAGCATGGAGGGCTCTGTCATAATCGAGCAGGAATGTCCGTAGGAAAGTAACTTGCTGTTAAAGTGGGCATCTATTCAGGGAAAGGACTGCAGAAATGGCATTGTGGGGTCCATGTTTATGGTTTCTCAGCAACGCTGGTTGACGTCTCCGCGGCTGCAAAATTAAAGGACTTTTTTTTTTCCTGACTTGCCAGCTCTGTCAGCTCAGCTGGGGCTCCCCACCACGCTGGGCTCCATCAGGCATCATCAGGACTCGGGAATCAGTGCATGGAATTTAGTTAATAGCTAATAGTTGACGGATGAGACAAATGTGAGCTGGAAGCCTGAGCTTTGCTCACTCTGTGGGGCACTGTGAGGTGTTCAGAACTCAGTTTAAATGTTGAAACATTTAAACATGCAGGTCATGCACCCCATGGCTGGATCTGGGTGCTGTTTGCACATGGAATCCCATTTCAGGGAATGGCCGGTAGTTACGTACACGCCCAAGCTTTCCTTTGATTGCAGTGGGAGTTTTGGGCGTGCAAGGAATCTGGGAATGGCTCCTACATGATTTACTGGCAGATAATTTACACAGGCTACTTCTTGGCTGTGTTGTGTGTGTTTCCTTTCTGCAGAGCCTCTCTTCGAGTAGTTTAAGCACCATCAGATTTATCTGCAGGACCTTTGGAGTACAGTTTTGGGAGGCAATGCCATCAAGCCAACTTCCCCAGTTTTGAGAAAAGGAATGTATATCTAGGTTATTTTTGTGCATGGCTGTCCCTAGGGCTTTAAATGGCTATAAAGTAAGGACTATAGCCATTTAAAAGAAGTTACTAGGAAAGGACCACAGTGACCTTGGCAATATCTAATTGCAGTCTAAACTTTCTGGGTGGGCATTCAGCACTGGATAAAAAAAAAAAAAAAAACCAAAAAAACCAAAAAAAAAAAACCTTGGCAGAAGCTGCCAGGTCTCATTATTTTCAGTAGAGCCTGACATTTCTGGTGTTCAAAAAAAAAAAAAGAATATAAAGTCAACAACTTCAAAGCAGTAGAGGCATATGGAAAAAAGGGTTTGAGCAAAACAAATTTAGCAGTGATAAAGTTATAATAAGAAATAAGCAGAAGTTTTTCGCAGGCTTGCTTATGGCTTTTCTTCTCTTGTGCTCTCCCTGTCCACCCTCTGCAGGAATGGGAGCTGGTGGTGCTGGGGAAGTTGAAGTGGAACCTTGCAGCTGTCACCCCACACGATTTCATTGAACACATCCTAAGGAAGGTGCCTCTCCCTCAAGACAAGTTGCTTTTGATCCGGAAGCATGCACAAACCTTCATCGCCCTTTGTGCCACAGGTAGGCTCAGCTGCTCTGGCTGCTGCTGCTGCTGCTCCTCATAATGTGGTTGGAAGGGCAGATTTGTTCCTGGTGGTCCTTCATCCCCTCCATCCTTACATGATGTGGGAAGAGGAGCTAAATCCCATGGGATTGTTTGCAAAGGGTGTTGTGAATCAGGCCCCAAAACTGTGCATTGGCAGAATTCTTGTAGTAGTGACCCATAGTGCAGCTGACATGTGTGGTGCTTTTGCAGTGAAGTCTTGTAAGGCTGGATTAGAGCATCCTGGGTTTTATCTTGCCCGTTCATTGCTTCATTTAGAGGGCCACAGATCCTTTGTAAGGACAGATCCAAATACAGAAGCTGTTATGGCACATTAGCCCAAAATGTCTTTAGCTAATGCATTGCACGAATGTGTTCATAAACTTTTCATTAACTGGACTCTGTCCAGATAAAAGGCAAAACTGTGTATTTTAGCATTTATGTGGTACTGCCACATCCCTGAAGCAAAGGGAATGACAATTTAAAAGGTAATTACATTTTAAAAAAAAATTGGATTCTTTCCTAGCTTTACCCCAAGAAAGCAGTGAAACTACCATGTTTTGTAGGGAACCATTGCACTCCCTTTTTGCCACGCAGCTGAGGACAGTTTCTGAATATTTCTGTGAGAATAATTGCCTCTGTGGAAGAGAGGCTTTTTAATTTTGACCTGTCTGCAAAACACTGGTTTTTGTTTGTGTGTTACTTTGTTGTTTGGGTTTTTCTTCCCTCAGTTACTTTTACAGAATTAGTGTACTCTGAATTTTCGTCCAAAGGGTTAATGGTAAGACTACTTTTTAGAAGCTGGACCTGAACTAGGTAAACAGCATGCAGTGTTTTCCAGAGTCATTATCAAGTAGTGGATGGCTCAGTGTTTGAATTCACCAGTTTGATGTACCTAGTCCTTTGCGATAGGAACTGTTCTGCCTGTGTGTTTGCAGAGGCAAAGGGAAGACCCGGTGCAACTTTTGGGTTTGAATGCTTGTTTTTTGTATATAAGGTGTAGTGACTG
The DNA here is from genome assembly GCF_012460135.2 of Molothrus ater. Classification (NCBI taxonomy): domain Eukaryota; kingdom Metazoa; phylum Chordata; class Aves; order Passeriformes; family Icteridae; genus Molothrus; species Molothrus ater. The sequence continues at coordinate 58,480,016 of NC_050482.2, read as the reverse complement.
CTTTTACAATGTTGGCCAATTCTTCCTTCCTCAGTTGATCTGTTTTAGAGATTTGTATATGGTCTGTGTTAGGGTAATGGACTTTTTGGTTGCCATGATGCTCAGACCTTCCTTTCTTTTCCCACTGCTGCATGATCCTTTTCAGACCAAAGACCACAGGACTCAATAGAAATATTGCTCAAATTCTGCAGGATCACTCTTGGTGATTTCTTTGCCTTCTCCCCTTACTTAGGATGCATTCACTGTTCTGCCTTGTGTGATATGAAAAAGATGGTCTTTCCCATGGACATTTCCCTGGATCTTCACGCCCTCAGCTATCAAACTCCAATACAGCTTCGTGTTGCCTTCCAAACCAGACAATCTTCCCACTCTTTTGTTGCTTTCACTTCCTCCAACAGTGTTTTGGTTTATGTGCTTTTTTATCCAGCACATCATTTTCTTGAGAGCCCTAGAATTTCATTATGATTTAACATCTCAAATTCTGGTCCATTAATCCTTTGCCCTTAAAGTTTTCCATATAACCAAACCGTTGCAAGACTGTGGTTCCTGAAAGAGTCTCCAAAGTCCATGGCTTCTTTCCACTCCATGAATTCTTTGATGGTTAGCTCCGTGCTCTAGAAGTCCTTTTACTGAGATCCAGAGCAGTGCCCCCTCTCCAGCCTTCAGCCCAGTCATGCAGTTCCCTCGTGTGTGTCCCCCATGTGATCTGCCTCTCATGTTGTATGTCTCCAATGCATGAAATGGGGTCCTTTGTGTAGAGTTTAAAGAGACAACAAATAAAAGTTTCTTCCCTTGAAAGACATAATTTTTGAGTACAGGGCTTGCCAAAAGTGAGGGCACTGTAGTGCTGGCTGGAGATTTCCTTTTCTTCTCATGCCATTGTCCACAGACCACTGTAGTTTTGAGGAGGACCCACAACACTTTCTCATTTTAAAAGCAGAGGTCTTACCCAAGCACTCAATACCACATTCCTACATTACCTGTGAACTGCTACCTCAATTTCCATTGTGGAAATGTTGTTCTTACTACAGCATTTCCCTTTCACTGCCACTCCTTGAAGAAAAGCCCCTTCTCATCAGACTTCCTTTCCAGATTCAGTTGTCATTTCCTTTCCTTGTTCTGTTTGTTGCAGAGCTCTCATCAGCCACTCTGTTTCTTCTTTCTTTTTTTCCCTCAGAGCTGCTGCTCTCTGCCAGCCCAGGCTAAGCCTGGTGTTTCATTTCCCCATTTGCCTTCTTTCAGCAATAGGACCTCCTCTGACATGTGGCTCCCCCTTCCCTTGCTCCCCATGTGTGTTTTTAGGCTGGGTTTGACTCTTTACTGTTGCTGAAGCTGACCTGGCTGCCTGGCTAATAGCTCTGGTCTGGAGCACAGCAGTGAATCTCTTTCTATTTCCTGATTCATCTCAGCACAGCTTTCTCTGCTTTACTTTAAAGTGTCATACAAAATCTGGCATATTTTGAACTTTTCTCCCCCAGCCTTAGATCTTCTTCAGCAACTGCTCCATTTAATTCCCCAGCAAAAACATTTTACCAGAAGTTTCCAGGTGTTCCCTGCCTGTACAGAGCTGGTTTTGATCTCAGTCCTGCAGCACTTAGTGTCAGCAAATGAAGAGGGAAGCAGCCATGAACAGTTACTGGATGTGTAGGATCACAGTGATACTCATCACTGTTCTCCTTTCCATCTGAATGTTCCTCAAAAGGAGGTGATATTCCGTTCTTCTGCATATTCCTTTCAGTAATGTTTGGTCACTTTGGCACTCTCTCTGTTTCTCTGCCTTTATTTTGAGCCCAGGTCCTGAACCAAGCTGCGTGGATATAAACCCACGGCCTCTCCTCAGTCCTTGCAGTGATTAATGATTCACATGAGCATGACTGGAACTGGAATGTTTCCCTCTTTGCCCTTGGTCCCATCAGAGCATACAGCTGCTGAGCAGGACAGAAGCTTGTGTGTCCTCCTGAATAAAGTTTTCTCTTTCATTGCTCTGCACTCACAAAGGTTTCAGGAGTCTCTTCCTCCATTAGGAGGGCATGGAAGTGGCATTTTCCTCCAGCTGCCTTGTTCACTGTGCAGTAAGAGTGCATAGATGGACACTATGCACTGGCATGGCCTGATCTGTCACCATGTCATTGTTTTCTCATCCCACTGGTGGCTCCCTGTGCAAGCAAAATTTCCTTCAGAATGCTTCTGGATTTTCAAGGCACCAAGAGAATGCATTTGGGGCCTCTAAGTGGTGCTTATGGCTTCTCTCTTATGAGGGGAGACGGAGGGAGCTGGGCTTGGTTAGTCTGGAGAAGAGAAGGCTGAGAGGGGATCGCATTAATGTGTATAAATATCTCAAAGAGGTTGTCAGAGGATGGTGCCAGGCTCTTTTTCAGCGACAGGATAAGGAGCAGTGCCCATAAACTGAAACCCAAGTTCCACCTCAGCGTGAGGAAGAATTTCTGTACATTGAGGGTGGCAGCTGCCCAGGGCGGGCCTGGAGCCTCCCTCTCTGGGGAGATTCCAAACCCACCTGGACACGCTCCTGTGTCACCTGCTCCACGGGACCCTGCCTTGGCAGGGGTGTGGACTGGGTGATCTCCAGAGGTCCCTTCCAGCCCTAATGATTCTGGGATTTTTCAACATGGGATGTTCTTGTTCAGCTGTGAGCCCAATGGAGATCATCCTTGTTTTGCTCGCTGGGATTGTGTTGCTTTTCCACCCTGGCCACACCTCCATCTCTTCACTGCTCTGCATCCTTTGTTCCTCTGTCTCTTTGCACAGCGCTGCACAGCTTGGAAATGTTCTCTCAGGGGTTGGCCAGTTGCCTGTGCTGAGCTCCAAGCCAGGGAATCACTGCTGGAAGGAGTGGGAGAGGGCAGTGGTTACAGAGGTGTGTGCAGAGCCTGCCACGCTGCTGCAGGAAAGAGAACTGGGCATTATTTCCTTACACTTGGGTGTGCTCATCATTTCTTCTCTTGCATCCTGTTCAGAGTCTCAAATGCACAACTGCTTCCTTGTGTTGCATACTCCTCTCAGAGCCTGTACATGCCACAGTTTTGGTACAGGATACCCCTTTTTATGTGAGAGCCTGTAAGGGAATGGTTTTTGAGGGAGGGCGGCCTGTGCATGACAGGCTTTCAGAAAGAGGAGCTGTAATAGAGACACTCATCTCTGTGAGGAGTTTCACAGGATTTTACTTGAGTGGCGACCAAAACTTGGAAGAAGAAGCCTTTGCAGACTTGTAGAGATAGAAGGCAGCTTGTGTAAAACCCTGGACTCAGTCCTTTGCAAGGTCATTTCTATGCCTCAGCTGAGTCCTTTGGCAGGTGGGATGTGCCCATGGTGGATCCAGCATCTCAGGCCTCGGGCTTGTGTCAGCACAGAGGCTGAGAAAGAGCGGCAAAATGTCAGCTTTAAGTCAGTTTCATACAGTGTGCCAAACCTCTGCCCCCTGTTTCTGGGACATTAATCATCTACACTTGAAAGCTGAGAAGGCTTTTTTTAACTTCTGGGCCAAATCCTGCATCCTTCTTCAGACAGAAGTTCTGTGGAAGTCAATGGGAGTGTTGTCTGAACGAAGACTGCTAGATGAGGTCTGCAAGCCTGGTAGAGGTCTACGGGGTGACCACACAGAATGAGGCCTGTTTGCTCCTCAGCATTCCTGCTGGGCAATTCTACTCTGCATCCCCTTTTCATCCAGTGTAAGTTACTGGAGCCTGAAAAGTGTGATACAAGTTCTATTTGGGACCTGTTCTTTGCAGAGGGGAAGAATGAAGCCTGTGGAGGCTTCATTATGTAAATGTCTTAAGAAATAAAAGTACATGTTGCAAAGTGGCAGTGCTTGCAGATATTCCTGCGTAGCAGAAGAAAGAATAATTTGCGCTAATTTATTGCTAGAGAAAAGAAGAAGCTCTTGCTTGTTCCAGCTCATATCAGTATACTGAACTTTCCAGCCAATGGAGCCACAAGAACCAAGGAAGTGCCATCAGCAAGTAGTCAGGGCCTCGGGAATATTTCATGACCAGTCAAGCATGGCAAGAGGAGGTGGAAAGAAATAAAGAGAGCATGTGCTGATACAAGCTGGCATCACCCTGCAGCTGCCAGAGGAGCTGCCCTCCTTTCTACCAGCTGCAGGTCTGATGTTTTGGTGCTTCAAGCACTAACATCATCCTAATCCTTGGTTAGGAAGGTGTAAAATAAGTGCAAATAAAATCCAGTGCAAACAGTTGTTCAGAAATAGTATCTACCATCAACTAATGAGCATATTGTTTTGAGTGCTCCTCTACTTTGCATAGGTTGTTCAGTGTATTTCCCTGTCTTTACCTCCCTTGGATGGTTGTGATGAAGCATTAACATTTAGGATACTTCAGACCCATTTGTATAAAGGCCAAATGCTGTTTGCTTTATGAGAGGAACAGAATTAGATGCCTGCCCTCCCACCTACTCAAAGGATGGAAGCATTTCTGCATCCTGGTTTACTTGAAAGTTTTATGTTTGCTTTGAAGGGCTGAAGTCATCTGGTTTTGCCTTTAAAAGTAAAAATAGTTAACGTGAGGAAAATTTGCAGTGTCTTGGAGAAATGTAAGAGGAAGAGAAAAAAAAATGGTCACTGCAGATACAACCAAATGTATTAGGAAAAAAATAGTACCACACTGACCCTGGAATTGCATTTGGATCAAAGCAGACAAGAATTAAATTCACTACTTCCATTGTTTATCTTAGACTTTTCTTTTAAACTTAGATGGTTAAATATAGATCCATGCTTGTCTTCATAGTACAGGGATTGGCTGGGTGAAGTCTGAGGCTGGCTGTGACCATTATCTACACAATTTTAATGTATCAATACCTGCTTTTCTGATGGAGGTAACATACCTTTTTTTCCTCCCTTTTTTCCCCCACCATGGGAAGAATTACCTTCCTTATGACATCAGTTTCCAACTCTGTAAATAAATATCTATCAAAAGACAGAGATGAAAACTGCCTGCTGAAAAAAAGCCCAACCAGGAGCCAGATCAGTAAAACGGGTTGTTTTAAGTAGGTAGAGTTCCCCCACCTGACTTTGACACACTGAGCATGTTCAGCCTGCGTATTTGTCAGTGCTCTTCTCCTTCCGACGGTTTTATTTGTTGGCTGCAAGTTAAGGCTTCCCCTTGCAGGACCTCTCTGGGTTCCTTCCTCCAGTTCCCTTCTGCTTTGGACTGACTGTCAGCCTTGCATTTTCCTGGCTTGAAGGCAGTGAAGACCACTGGATTGGGAGAGAGCCAGCAAAACAGCTCAGCCGCGGTGCTCACAGCCCTGGAACCTCAGTGTGGATTACGTGTGCTCCACGGGCAGAAAAACCTCCTCGTTCCCTGCCTGTGTCAGCTCCAGGCTGAAAGTGGGGGGCAGCTTCAGGGTACCCTGAATTTGCTTGATGACTCTGGCTGGCTGGTCCACAGGTGGCTGTGTTTCAAAGGGTGCTGTTTCTTGCATTGCCTTTTTTTAATTCCAGCGCTGAAGTCAGTGGGGTTGTGCAGGGCTGGTCACTTGTTTTTGAGGTCGTTTGGGAAATAGGTGATATTAAAATGGGGATGGGATGGTTTGTTGTGTATATTGCCTGGGAATAGAAAGTAAAACAAGTTTTGCTTTCTAACAACCCAGTGTCTTCCCTTGAAGTGTTCATGTGCTCAGATTCTCATAGACACGCGCTGTGGCACTGCTTCTCTAACTTATAATGAGACTCCTTTGTACTTTTCCCATGGAATGGCATAATCACAGAATCAATTAGGTTGGAAAAGACCTCTGAGATCATCGAGCCCAACTATAAACCTATAAATCACAACAGAGTTAGAGTCAGAGCCATGCTTTAGATGCAGACTCTGGGTGTGTGTTAGTCAAGTTTGCACACAGAAGGATTTAGCATTGCCTTGCTTCTCCCATAGCCTTGCTTCAGATGGCCAGGGAGAAGTGCTATTTATAAAATTCCATGTGCCCAGTAAGAAGTGCTTTTTATAAAATTTCCCCTGTAGTTCAGGTTTCATCATCTCCTACAAGAATTTGCAGTAAATGCATATGTTTCAGCTCACATTTTTAGGTTCTCTCTCTGTGTGCCCCACTTTTTTTTTTGTTGTTTTTAATTTTTCTTTAATCTCAGAGCAAATTTTTGACCTAATTTGGAGGGAGGACAGTTTTACCTGGGTGAAAACCGAGTGAGGATGGCGAGGCTTGTCTTGTCATGGTAGAAGCAGAGATAGAGGTTTATAATTGAAAATAACATGTAAAAAGCTTGTTTTGAATTTCTCAATGGAATCTAAGAGACTGGGGGGGCGGTTCTGCCTCCCCTCAGATACGGTACTTAATATTTATGCTTTCATTGCACCTTGACAAACATTTCACGTAGTTATTGCTTTGCTTGAATATGGAAATATGTTAATTATGGCCTTTATTGCGCTGCCTGCTCTTTTCCTCAGCCTTTTCTATTCAACCCTCTAGGTGGCCCAGCACAATGTGGCTTCTTTTCTTTCAATGAGCTCTTTCCACACTAATAGGGTCCAGGGTGATGTGGAGAACCATGTGCACAAAATTGGTGCACCACCCCCCATTCCTTTGTGGGCATGTCAGGTTAAATTCATATCAGCAGGAGGGTCACTGCCATGATTTTCAATAGCTCGAGATGAGGTGATGACTTCAGACAATGGTGCCACACTCTCCAGTTGGAGACACTTGCCTCACCAGTTGCAGTAGTTAATTAATATGCTAAAAATAGAAGCCAGTGATACAAATCGCTGCCTGTTGTACAACAAAGACTGGGCATGTGTAGCTTTGATAGCCAAGTTTATGGTGCTTGTTATGGAGGGAAGTTAGTTTAGAGCTAGAGGCAATGTAAGACTTTCTGGATGCTGAGCTTTAGTCACTCTGGGCCTCTGGCCATTCGCTCGCTGTCTCATTTGCATTATGAATGACATTAAGGGAGCTAACAAGGTTATTGGGCATAGAAATGTTCGCATGTGACCCCACGTGGAAGCAGACCTACAGCAGTGCTAGTTGGCAGGGACACTGTGCCTCTTTATTCAGCTTCCTAGGAAGACAGTTTCTGAGAGTGGATCTAAAATCAGCCACGAGAACACCGGCGTTCGGATAGCGTGGAGGTCATGATGCGAGGCAAGGAATTTCAGAGGGCAGGTGGAGCTGTGTCCTTTGCTCAGCCCATTCTGCCTGGACATGGCACCTCCCTGCACCATCTTTTTACTACATCCTGCCTGAAACTCTGGACAAGGAGGGGAAAATTAAGGAAAATCAACTGCTCTGTAGTTCCTATGCATAAGTGAGAGACTGTTTGGCATGTCCAAGATCAAACATGGAAGTTGCTTCCCAACTTAGGGGTGTGGTTATTCCTTACGTGTGTTTGTATAAATCCATAGTTTTGATCATAGAATTATTAAGCTTGGAAAAGACCTCTAAGACCATGGACTCCAACCCTAACCCAGCACTGCCGTGTTCACGACTAAACCATGACTCCAAGTGCCACATCTGCATGTTTTTTGAACATTTGCAGGGATGGTGACTCCACCGCTTCCTTGGGCAGCTGGTCCAATGCCTGATCACCCTGAAGAGATTTTTCCTAATATCCAATCTAAACCTCTCCTGGCACAACTTGAGGCTGCTTCATCTTGTCCTGTCCCTTGTTCCCAGGGAGCAGAGCCTGACCCCCAGCTGGCTGCACCCTCCTGTCAGGGAGGTGTGGAGAGCAGTAGAGCTCCCCTGAGCCTCCTTTTCCTCCAGGTTAAACACCCCCAGCTCCCTCAGCTGCTCCTCATCAGACTTGTGCTCCAGCCCCTTGCCCAGCTCCGTTCCCCCCTCTGGACACGCTCTGGCCCCTCAGTGTCCATCTTGCAGTGCCAGGCCCAGAACTGGACACAGCCCTTGGGGTGAGGCCTCCCCAGTGCCCACAGCAGGGGGACAGTCACTGCCCTGCTCCTGCTGGCCACACCATTGCTGGCCCAGCCCAGCAGCCATTGGCCTTCTCGCCCACCTGGGCATGCACTGTGGGCCAGCAGGCCCAGGCCCTTCCTTCCCTGCTGGGCTCTTCCCAGCCTCTCTTCCCAGCCTGGAGCTGCTGGGGGTTGTGACCCAGAGGCAGTACCTGGCACTTGGCCTTGTTGAACCTCATCTCTCTGGCCTGGGCTCATCAATCCAGCCTGTCCAGATCCCTCTGCAGAGCCTTCCTGTCCTTAAGGAAATCAACAGTCCTTCCCAACTTGGTGTCACCTGAGAACTGACTGAGGGTGCACTCGATCCCCTCATCCAGGTCATTTATCAAAGAGAACTGGCCCCAACCCTGAGCCCTGGGGGACACTACTGGTGACTGGCAGAAAGTGCAATCCTGGAAGTGTAATCCCCATTCCTTTGCCATGTGCTGAGATCAGCATACTCAGGGCTGTATCCTGCACTGAGAATTTGGGAGTCAAGGTTCTCCTGTTGTCTCACTTGTTAGTGTGGGGCACTATAATTTAACTTCCAAGAGTCAGCTTTCCTATGTACAGTGGGTTCTTACTATTACAATACTGCATAAATTATTATTTTTATAATAATGGCATTCCATATTCCTTACTTCAACCAGTGGGAATTTGCTCTTCAAAAGTGTCTGTCAGAGTGTGATGTCTGGTAGGAAGCAGCATACAGTGTTGGGCTTGCAGGTGGGAACCTCCTGGTGGCTTTGTGAGACAGAGAAATCCATGTCAGGGTTTCAACTCCTCCTTTTGTCTCCCCACTTCTAACACCCCGTTCTGGTCCATCTGGGGGAATGTTATGTCCCAAGTGCCATTCTTACTGGACTGCTTCAATCCCAGGGATGTATTCCAGCCTGGAGAAGAACATGCTGTCTCCACAGCTATTGAAGTATGTGCCAGCTCTGAGTTTGGGAGGCTGAGAACAGCTCTCCATGTGTCTAAAACCTCAGTGGTTACACAGACATCAGCAGGGTTACAGAATTTGTGAACAGAGGGGGTTTGGGGTCTGCAGCAGGACACTTTTCTGTAATCTGTTTCTATTGATGGAATGTATTCCTTGTAATTTATTTCTTTTTATGTATTACATTGGTTTACTCTTCCTTCTGCTCCAGTTCCCCCAGCTGAAAACTGGTAGAGAAAGGTTTGCTAATACTGAAAATTGGTAGAGAAAGGTTTGTCAATGAGTTATTGTTAAACCAAAGAACTTGCAAATCAAGTTTTATTATAGGAATATATCAAGATGTGGGAGAGCTGGTATTTAGCAAGATAAACTAGTGCTGATAAACCAATGTCTGTGGCAGTATCATAAACCATAAAATTGTCCTATAAAGATCACAGGATTTTATTTTAATTTCTCTTCTGATTTAACAGATGTGTGAGAGGAAGTTCTGAAGTGTATTTTCAGCTTGTTTATTAAAAAATAGTAGTAATGACAAATGCAATCTTTGTTCTTTGATTTCATAGCTATGGGCTGTAAGTGTTCTCACTTCCTAATTGCTAAGGTAGTAAAGATGAACCGTTAATTAAAATCTCTTTCCCGGACAGGTCTTTAAATGCTGGAATTAATTAACTCTTTAAAAATTGACGTGACTAAAAATCTCATTTTGGTCCTTTGTGATACCTTATTCCAGTTAGTTTTCTAGTTATACAGAGAGATCTAATGTGACCAAGACCCAAATTTCTGACATAAATTACAGAAAGCCTCCTTCTTCTCTTTCCTTTTCTTTAAAACTAAGGAAAGACTATTAAAAATTGTCCAGGTTTACTTTATGCATCAGTGAGAATAAAAGACTGAACCGCATTTCCATTTTAATTTGCAGGTCTGTTCCCCCTCCTTTGACTGCTTGTGATGAGCAGTGTGACTAATGAGCTCCATGGGACCAAAAAGAGTGGCACTTTTCCCTTTCTTCTACTTCCCCGGGTTTTATTCTTGGGTGTGGTTTTTTTATGTTGCTTGCCTCTGATGTTTTGCAGCTTTTCTGGTCTGGGCTTGGACTAATTCCCAGATCTGTTCTTGCAGATTTTAACTTTGCCATGTACCCACCATCAATGATAGCAACTGGAAGTGTGGGAGCAGCCATCTGTGGCCTTCAGCTCGATGATGGGGACAGCCTCACAGACCTCCTGGCCAAGATCACAAACACAGATGTGGTGAGTGTTCCACATTCCTCTTCTTCTTTCACTTCCCAGGGTGTACTGGAGAACTGGGCCTGATCCTGAAGACTGAGTGGAGCAAAGGAGGGGGTTGCTTCTGCAGGGAGTTAAGAGTCTCCAAAGCTCATTGATTTCCTGGAATTCAGTTTTTATTCATGCTTTGCCTGCCCAGGCTGATGGTCCAGCAGGCTGAGCCTCCTCAGGAGCCCTGGGTGATGGGGTGAGCAGGCAGCATTCCCTGGGGCATAAAGCAAACCAGGAGGTGTTGTGCTGCTGTTGGTCCTGTGCCTGCAACCTTGAAACGGCTCTTCTGGCCCTTCTTCAGGTATCACCTAAAATTTCTTGGCTTGGAAGAAGTGAATAATGAGCTAATTTCAAAGCAGGAGGTGAGACAGACACAATTCAAGCTGTCCTTAACATGTGCTAATTTATTGTTTTTAATTCACAGAGTAAATATGTGACATTATTACATCTGTGATAGCACTGTTAAATGAAGATTTGGGTTTGTGATTTGGTTAAAGAGGAGTCATTAGTCCAGGTTACTTAAAATGGGAGAATTTTGATATTTCTTTTTTTTTCTTACAATCATATTGATCCTAATTTTCAAATGCAATTCTGGGGTTTCCCGTTTAATTTAATTTGAAATGGATTTGCACAGAAAAGGGAATATTGCCAATTCAGAGTGTTTGAAGTCTAAACCATAGAATCACAGAATGGCCTGGGTTGGAAGGGACCTTAAAGATCATCTCATTCTCTCATTCCAACCCCCCTGACATGGGCAGGGACACCTCCCACTATCCCAGGGTGCTCAGAGCCCCGTCCAGCCTGGCCTTGGGCACTGCCAGGGATCCAGGGGCAGCCACAGCTGCTCTGGGCAACATGTGCCAGGGCCTCAGCACCCTCGCAGGAAAGAATTTCTTCCTCATATCCAATCTAAACCTTCTCTCTGTCAGTGTACAACCATTTCCCCTTGTCCTGTCACTCCAGGCCCTTGCCAAGAGTCTCTCTCCATCTTTCCTGTGGGCTCCCTTCAGGCACTGCAAGGCCCCAGTGAGGTCATCCCAAAGCCTTCTCTTCTCCAGGCTGAACAATCCCAATTCCCTCAGCCTTCCCTCCCAGCAGAGCTGCTCCATCCCTCTGATCCCCTTTGTCCCTCTGAGAGGAGGGACACCTATGCCTGAAGGAATTGCGTGTAAGCCCTATAAGGCCCTTTTGCTGCATCTTGCAATTTGGAAAGATTTTATCTACTGTGCTTTTCTATCCCAATTGTTTAAGTCTGAAAGAAAAGACCTACAAAAAATGTTAGTAGTTCTTAAGTGGTTAGAAGATGGGTTTTAATTTTGCAATGAAAACGCCTTCACACCTTTTCTTTTACATTTAGCTGGATTTTTTTGTCAAAAGTGTGCTTTTTGCCATCCTGGTGAAAATCTTCCCAAATCTGACTGTGCCTACATTCCTTCAGAAGAAAAAATTAATAGTCCCCCCAAATAACAAAGAACTCCTAACATTTTACTGTTCCCGTCTTCTCTTCAAGTCTGTCAGCATTGGGTAGAGATCAGCTTCCTTCTCTTTGCTCCTAGTCTCAGCCCAAGCAGGACAAACTAAAGAGAAGGGTCTCATGCATCCCCCAAATCAGAACAAACTCATGACAAAATGAGCTTCTGGATTATTTAATTGCTATATAAGCGTTTGCAGAAATTAGAGGAGCTGTTGTTTTTTTGAAGGTGTTTTCCTTTGTGAGGCAGAGGTACTCTTAATTCCCTGCAAGCTTTGAAGCCTCAGCCTAACCTAAGGTTGCCAAAATATTTGAGTTTGGGCAAAATAGTGTATTTTTCATTAGCCTGCTGTTTCAATTTGGGAGAAATATTTTGCTAGGTATTTTCTCTGTGAGTTTTGCATTGAAAAAATACAAAAGGGGCCAGGACTGGAAAATTTCCTCCCACATGATAGAGCTTGAGAGAGAGAAAAGCAACTGAAAATGGGGTGTCAGAGAAGCATGGGGCAGGCTTAGCAATAGGTAGTAATACCAGCCTCATGTGTAAAATGTATTGTTGGAAAAAACCTACTGTCTGGATTGTGTAAGAGTTGGCCCAAGGCTGTGTTAATAAAGAGTAAAGACTATTGTAATACATTTTACACTGGGACTTAATTAAAGTTGAATGAAGAGCTTCAGTTCTCTCACTTCCGAATTTCTGGTGCCTGAGAGCTGTTCCTGCAATGGCACAGTTAATTCATTGTCACTGTGTGAATGATTTTGTTTTCCAGTGGGGGCTTAGGGAAGAAGGAGAAATGAGAGTTCCTGGTCTTTAGGACCATCATGCGGGAGGAAAGTGGGGAAGTCACAGAAATGAACAGTTCTGCAGAGGAAAACCTCCTGGCCCCCTGTGTCTCATGGTAGCCCACAGGAACCATGAGGCAGCTGGGGAAGAGTCCTTCCCAGCCAGAGGGTGCCAGGGCTTCTGCTTCATTTTTGTATTGGAGCGTGTGATTGCTTAGCATGGAAACAGATGATAGGACTTTCCCACTGGCTTTTCAAAAAATGTCACTGTCTGAGGTGAAGCATGAAAAATCTCAGCTTCAAAGCTGCAAGCAGATGAAAAGGAAGAATGGTAATGAAACCCTGATGCAACTTAAGTGCAGTGAGCTTTTCTGAACTTTCACTGTTTTATAGTGATAATTTAAGGGTGCAGTTTATTTGCTGGGAAATAGCAGCATTAACCAGGAGGCTGAAATCAGTGGTGTTATTTTAGCTTTACATTAGGTAACTGAGTCTGGAGTTTGGCATGTACAACTAAAATGAATGTTTTTAATGGATGTTTCATTAAGAATTATACTAAAAATAGTTTATTAATAAGCAGCATGTAATTTAGAGCTGTTGGGTAAGCAGACAACCAGCACGAGTGTTTCTTTCAAAAACACATTGGTGTTGGATATCCTTGCATGAATCCAGAGCAGTGCTCTAGACTTGAGATGGGGCTCAAGGCATCCTGGACTGTTATTTTAGGGATAACAGTTATTTCTGGTAAATAGCTGCCCTGGGCTCTTTGGTGAGGGTTGAATCACAGGCTGGAGAAAGTGTGACAGCAGGGCCAGGCAAACCCTGGTTTCATTACTCCTTCCACCGACCAGAATAAAGAGCAGGGAGCTGCTCTTGGAGAAGCTCAGCAGCCTGAAGGGTAGTGAAAGTAGCTCTGGGTGGTGCATCTGAGCTGCCTTCTCTGATTGCTACTGTCCCTCAGAGCCACTAAGAGCTAATCCCACACAACTGAGGGAGAGGTTTCTCCCCTCTTCTCTCTTCTTGTGAGGCTCCACCTGAAATATTGCATGCAGTCCTGGTGCCCCCAACATATGGAACTGTTGGAGCAAGTTCAGAGCAGGCCACAGAATTGATAAAAGGAACTGGAGCAGCTCCCCTGTGGAGACAGGATGGGAGAGTTTGGGCTGTTCAGCTTGGAAAAGAGAAAGTTGTGTGGAGACCTCAGAGCACCTTCCAGCATCTGAATGGGCTACAGGAAAGCTGGAGAGGGACTTCTCATCAGGAACTGCACTAACAGGACAAGGGGAAATGGATTCCCTACAGAAAGGGAGTAGGTTTAGATAGGATATTAGGAAGGAATTAGAATTAAAATTAGAATTATAATTAGAAAATTAGAATAAGAATTAGAGAGGGTGTTGAGGCCCTGGCACAGGTTTCCCAGAGAAACTGTGTCCTATGCATCCTTGGAAGTGTTCAAAGCCAGGTTGGATGAGACTCTGAGCAACCTGGTCTAGAGCAAGGTGCCCCTGCCCATGGCAGGGGGCTGGAACAAGATCAGCTTTGAGGTCTCTTTGAACCCAAACTGTTCTGTGCTTCTGACTCTAGCTTCGCACAGCTCTGAAGGATGGGGATTGCATGTTCCAGTCTGTTGTCCTGCCAGGAGCTGGGAACATTTCCTTTGTGGTTGCTTGCAGAGGAGAGGCTGGTGAGCAAAGAGTTAACAGACTTACTAGCAGGAAGCCTCAGAGCTCCCTGTGCATCTCTTGGTGGGTCATTGCAAAGGAAAAATAAACAACTCAGGAAGTCAGGAATTCCCATAGCATCCCAGACCAGCACTCCAGTGTGAGCAGTATCCTGTCCCTGGTGGAGCCAGATGCTTTGGAGGAGGATACGAGCATCCCTGCTGTGCACAATTACGGGATGTGAGGAAGGATAGCTGAATGGGTAGGGCACATTTCAAGACCTTGCAATCAGTATTGTGCTTTGCTTGAGACCTTTCTTGGGTAAATCTATTCCCTCACCTCCTGGAAGAGCAGCCATCCAGGTTGCATCTGGATGACACACGGAGTTGGACTCTCCAGCATCAGCAGCCAGGGAGAGGTTTTCAGGCAGAGCCAATGCCTGTATGTGGGCAGAAGTCATCTCTAAAAGTCTGTTCCCAGATGGTAACTGGTGTATACTGAGTGGTTTGGAAAATCTAAAGCATATTTAAGGGCCTGAAGTAGAAAAAAAGCAAGGAACCAAGCATTTTTTAAAGGCTTGTCAAAGCAGCTGGCCGTGAGCCCTTAAAAATGTGGAGTGGGGCTGGTTTGAAGACTGGATCCATAATAAATGGTATTTAAAATATCTCCACTTACACGTGCCGCATATGTCAGTGCCGGGATTTTTTTTTTATTCCCAAGATCAGAGACATCCCCTCATAAAGATCTGCAGATTTCTGCACAGAAACGGAAGTGAAGAACCACCATGCTCCAGAATTCAGAGCTGCAGTAAAAAAATCATGGAAATCTATCTTGAATGGATCTCATTTGAACGTTGTCCCTAGAGCACATACACCATTTATCCTCTCTTTTGTAGTGTCTAGGGCCTGTGGTTTTGGAAGCAAGAAACAGGACTCGCTGTATCTTATCCTGCCTTATTTGTTGCAGACCGCATTTTGTATGCAAGGAAACAACAGGCGAAATAGCCTCCCAGAGAAAGGAAGAATGAGATAGTTTCCTAAGTTGTCTTTGCCTGAGTTGGCAGCTGCTCCGTTTCATTCAGCTTTTTGTTCCCCAGTGAGTGCTGTGCGTGTGTAGCAACAATGGGGTGATGCAGTGACACCGCGGGCTCATGGCGGAGTTCCGTCGGGTCCCTTGGCAGCCGCGGCTGAGGGGAGCCAGGCCCCCGAGGAACAGCTCCCATGGATCAGCCACTCCGGCAGGGAATCAATCCTTGCTTGGCTCCTGCAGCTCTCTGTAATGCAGGCAGGTCCTCCCAGCTTTTTGAAAATCCCCTTTTTCACTAAACACTCAGAGTGTTTGTTACAACAGCATAAATCCCGCACCTTTCCACCTTTTCATGTCTTCAAAGTATTACCTGGTAGAGATTGCCAGGAACCCCAAGTCACACTGAGCAAGGAGTGTCATGGCATCTGCCCCTGCATCACCCTGCTGGTAAAATGTTGTCTTTACTCTCTCTTTTCCCAGTTCTGAAAACATTGTTCTCTCATGTTTGCAATGAGAAATACCCACAGCAGCAACAGGAAACCAGCAAACTGAGTGGTGAAGCAAACAGTGGAACTGAATCTAGAAAGGACACTGTTGAAACTGCTGAAAAGACCAAAAAATTGCAGAGAAAAATGCCCTATATTTCAGATTCTTAATGTTAGCCACCTTATTTATTGCATTATTGCAATAATGTGGCAACAATAAGTGGAGAAGCTCTGGCATGAATTAGTTTTTTGTGGGTTTTTTTTGGTTTGTTTTTTGAATGAGATGTCCTTGTTAGTCCACATGAGGTGTCCTTTGGAACAGGAAAATACTATTTTCTTTACTTCCAGTTGGAAAAAGAAATATAGACACTTACCTGTAATTGATCTCTTTGTTACAGTAGCAAAAACATACATTCAGGAGGGAAAATAGTTCTGTTTTTCAACTGCATCCATTAGATGTGAGATCACTGGAAATACAGTAAATGGATAAGATATTCTCACATCAGCTTTCCAGGCTCTTGCTTTGGATAAGGTCAGTGAGGTAAAGGCCAGTGCTCAGCACACAAAGGCCCCACTTTGGGAAGGAATCCCTGTTTATGTCAACAATGAAGCATGTGCTTTGGAGAGGTCTGAATTGGGGCTTAAATGTGAACCAGTGGAGGAATCCAGCCAGCTTTTGTGTGTAGGAGTACAGATGACATGTTCCACACTGGAATTTATGTAAATCCAGCTCTTTAATGCATGTCTGATTGCTGCTTTCTTAGATTATCCAAGCAATGCGTACATGACCAATGAACAGTACTGTCATTTTGGGTATCTCCACCATCCTTTCCATTTATCAAACCAGATCCTGCACCTAAAAATGTCCTTTTCTGATTTTCTTTTTGCAGTTAGTTTTAAGAAAGAAGAAGAGATTGGGGGCCTTAACACTTAATTGTGAAGTAATTAATATGTATTTGGAAAACTAACCTCCCTTCAACACAAAAATGCCAGAAGGCTTTTTCAGTATTCCCAGCTTTGGGATTTTGGGCAGTGCCAAGCAAGAGCCTGTTGGTTGAGTTGAGTTGAGTTGGGTTGAGTGGGAAGCCTTCCCTCATAGCTTGCCAATGAACCATAAATGCCAGTTTAAAACTGGAAGCTGGGGGCCAGTATAAGACATACATGTACCACAGAAGTGTTGAAAAGTTCAAGAAAGTGAATTATGTGTAATATTCTGCAGAATCTTCCCTAGGGCTTGTGCTTTCTTTCAAGATTGTCATGAATGGAAATTGAAATCTTTAATGAATATTGACTTGAATAACTAGCTCATGCCATAGGGCTGCTCATTCCTCCTTCCAGTTATTTTCACTGCCACCATTTCCATCACAGCCATGAGGCTGCCCCTCACCAGACACAGGAGAGCTTTTCTTCTCCTTCAAATACTTTTCAAATGTGCTAGTAAAATCACCTAGGGATGACAGAGTTTCAGAATGAAAAAAAAAAGAAACCCCAAAGTTAATTGCATTTTTAGTTCTGTACATGCTGAAGTATAAATAAAACTATGGAATGGAAAGTACCAGAACTATTTTAATCATTAAAACTACTAGACCATATAGAAGAATGGGGAAGTTAATCCATGTGACACACACTTTAAAAAGTTTTTTATAAAAACAACAAAGGCAAACCCTGCAGTATTCTGAAGGAATGGCCTCGTCCTTGTATTGCAAAATCTGGGGTCATATTGCAGTGCATTATAGTGTTCTTTCAAGGAAGATTTGTTGAAAATAATGTAATTCATGAGTTTTTTTCTTTGATATGTTCTTAAAACTTAATTCTCTGTTGTCAGAGCCGTCTAGAACTTGCAAAATGAAAATCCACCAGTAAAAATATGCACACATGCAGCAAATCCCCATGAAACTTGGAGGGGTTAAAAATACTGTGTCATGGGAAGGCCAGGCTGTTTGTCCTGATGGGTTTTTAGTAGGGTTTTTTTGTATTGTGTCCCTTAACATTGGATTGACAGAAAGTTCCAGCAATGCCATCATCTGTACAATAAAGCCACTTACTTGCCTAATCATGCTGTGACAGCTGGGCTGATAAGATACACTAAATTAGGGTTTTTTTCCTTTCACCTGAGAGATTTAACATCCAAGGAGCTTTAGTATGCAAATAACAATGCTTTTTTTGAAAATTGTATCATGCTGAATGCAGTGTGCTGGTCATTTTTACTGTAGGTTTCTTTGTTTTAAAGAATTCGGTGGTTTTAAGCTCAATATGTGTAGACCAGAGAAATAATACACAGTGGCCTGTGGATTCCCATATGAAATAAAATCCATGTGACAATTCCAGCCAAGGCCACTTTTATGGATTTTATGTACAAAATGAAGACACCAGAAATGACCCATTTCTCTATAGGGTTACCTGGAGATTTCAGCCTCTTCATACCTGAAATGAATCATCACACTACCCATCAGAAATTTGTACAGTGATGGTGTAAATGATCATACATGAGGGTGTTTAGGAACAGACAAAGCTGACTCCAAATGCTCGAGCCACATGTTCCGCATGTCACCACCCTTCCTTCCCCAAGCCTGCCTGCAAGGAAATTGCCTCATTAAGCTTTTCAGACTGAAGCTGCTTAAAAAAAATCTGGCTTGTTTTCAGAAGGACACAGTACTTTGAAACTGCTTTAAAAGAAGAGGTTCTTATACCCCAAAAAAGCACATTACGAGTGTTGTCTGTTACAAGAGTCTCCAAACTGGTGCCCCCACACTTGAAAATGCCTTGACCCACACAGTGATTTGTTGTCATTGCCCTCTTACACACAGGTGAATGCTTACAATGGACCTAAAGCTCTCCCTAGCTGATAATGGGGGATTTTCTTTATCTGAGGACAGGATTTTGCAGCCAGCAGCTGCTGGCTGGTAGCCAAGAAAAATGGGTGTTCATTACCCACCAGAGCTAATTGGGCCCATCACAAACTTCAAGCGTGGCCAGCGGAACAGATCCTCTTCACTGGATGTGTTTTTCCCTGTCCAGCTGGAATGACAAATCAGTCCTCCACATATGAATATTTCAAACTCTCCCCAAAAACTAGGTACTGTGTAGAAAAAGGGGTGTGTTGGTCAGGGCCCAACTCCTCGGTGTTGCAGTCACATCCCGTAGTGGGTTGACAAGTGCCTGTGGAGCCCTGTGGAGGTCAGTGCCCCTTTCTGTTCTTCAGCTACCCTGCCTGGCAGTGGGAATGGTGATGCTCAGTCTCACCACCCCAGCCAGATGCTCTGGGGGCTCTGGTTAAAGCACTGTGCTGTGAAAAGCCTCCTATCAAACCCTGTGATGCTCTATTCCCTGAAGACTTCTGGAGACACCCAGCTCTTAGGCAGGCTGAGGCCACAGGAAGTTTACAGTATTAGTGCCTTTTCCAGAAGGACTCCTCAGGGCTGCCTTTAGAAAATGCCATTTCTTGAAGCACCATGTGTCCCCCTGCACAGTGTCGGACTGATACTCCCAGTGCCAGCACACTGAACGTGGTTGGCATTGTGTTCATGCAGTCACAGCTTGAGTTTTAAGTTTCTCCTATAACTCAGGGTTTGTCAAGGTTTTCTCACAATTTTCTTTCTGGTTAAATGACCACATTATGTGGTCTTCCAGTGTATTATCAAGAGTGTGGAACATCCTGTAAATATTTTAATAGTTTTCTTCATCACTGTGTCTGGTTTAAATGGGGGAAATCCTTCACATTTATTTCTGTATTTATACTTCATGTTTATTGTGGGATTCCTGATGGACAGGCTCCCATATTTATGTTGATGTACTGTACCCTGCTGTTTCCCTGAATGTTCTGTAGTTTTTAATGCAGTGGTCTCTGAGAACTGGTTTTATGTTCAGAAAATTATGGGACATGGCACTCAGTGCTCTGGTTGTCAAGGTGGTATTTGCTCCAAGGTTGAACTAGATGATGTCAGAGGTCTTTTCCAACCTAAATGATTCTACAATCAAAGACTAGTAAAATATTAAGATTTAGAGCCTAATAAATACAGCATGAACAGTGTTTGACCCAGGGAGTTTGTACAGAGTTATTACCTCTCAGAATTCAAGATTGATTCGTGTCAGAGCAGTTTTTTCTTGGAAACCCCTGACTGATGCTCTTCCAACTTCTGCTAGCTCAGTAAGGAAAAAAATAACCACCTTTATCTTTACTAATAGAATAATTTGCTTTCTTTTCTCTAGGACTGCCTTAAAGCTTGTCAGGAACAGATCGAGGCGGTGCTCGTGAACAGCCTGCAGCAAGTCCGGCAGCAGCAGCAGCAGAGCAACCCCTCCAAGACAGTGGATGAACTGGACCAGGCCAGCACTCCCACAGATGTGAGAGACATCAACCTGTGAGGACATCGGCACACCAAGTCACGCTTGCTCTCCCAGACCCTTTATTTTTGTTATTATTTTTAGAGTGAAACTTTTTTAATCTGCTCC